>NC_080783.1:65169851-65839851 GCF_028018385.1 Neofelis nebulosa
CCCAATGTGACAATCATGTCCATCACATGTTAAAGCCCTAGGCTGGGCACCGGGCTGTACACTTTACATGAAGTCAGAGCTCACAGGGAGGACTATAGTGCAAGCTGTTATGTCCACATGTCCAAGTGTCTGGAGGCTATGGGACTACAGCAAACTCCCATCCAACTGTATCTTGTGGCACAACTGCCTATGGGTGCAGAGAGAAAAATGATTCTTGACTCCTGACACCAAACATGTGGGGACACCCCTGGAGCATTTATGAAATCCCACTTTGTCCTATACCAGGAGGACACTAGAGCTGATCCATACTGTGTTCTCACGATAACTCAATGAGAGCTGGCATTTGGTGTTAGGGATGCACAAGGGTCATGTGATATTTAATGCATTTATACTCAAAAAGCTGTAGCAAATTCCATGCAACGCTTGCTAATATGGTAAATTACTCTAAAATACTTTAAATTCTGTCCAAAAAAGTGCTGTCAAAATGAATTACCCCAGGTTAAGTATTGTCATGTTGTATTATGGCATGACATTCAGGTAGCTCATTGTAGCAAACAAAAACATTTATATCCTTTAGGGAGATGTCATGGAAAGCAGATGCACTGTTATTCTTTTCTAAGGGATGTAGTCCAATTTTAGTAATGCATATGTGAAGTGGATAAAACAAAACAAATATAAGACTCCAGGTTTTTTTTTTGTGTGTAAACTAGACCTTTAAATTTGAAGTATAGTTTGAGGGAAGTGAATTATTTAAATCTAAGGTTCACATTCTCTTTTCTGTTGCTCATGTCCCCAATGATTTTTCTTATTCATTTAAAGGGAGGACAAATAAGATGGGGTAATTTTTCTAATCGATGGCTTTTTAAATTTAGGACCAATATACACCAATTGGCTTTGTTTTCACTATTGCCCTTAAGGACTTAATCAGAGCCTCATGTCCTGAGCTTTGCAGTAGAGTGTTGAAAGTATGTGTGTGTGTGTGTGTGTGTGTGTGTGTGTGTGTGTAGACAGAGAGAGAGTTTTTATACTCTACTCTTCCATTCTTTCTATCATAAATCATATACATTATAAATATACATGATTAGATACAGAATAAGATTATTACATATATCATGATATATATATGATTATATAATCTAACCAAGAGCATGCATTGCCAAGGAGCCCATGCATCAACGCATTATTCATATGTTTGGCTATTTCACCTTTCACCCTTTGAATTTCTGCCATGTAGAAATGACTCATCATGAATATATTCAGCAAGTGGCTCTTTTGGAAGAGTTTTTCATGTATGGTTTTTTTTTTTATTTTTTTTTTTAATTTTTATTTTTTTTTCAACGTTTTTAATTTATTTTTGGGACAGAGAGAGACAGAGCATGAACGGGGGAGGGGCAGAGAGAGAGGGAGACACAGAATCGGAAACAGGCTCCAGGCTCCGAGCCATCAGCCCAGAGCCCGACGCGGGGCTCGAACTCACGGACCGCGAGATCGTGACCTGGCTGAAGTCGGACGCTTAACCGACTGCGCCACCCAGGCGCCCCCATGTATGGTTTTTAAATTCAGGTCCAGAGCATGTCTCCTTTCTGTGAATGCTTTCTCTAGACTCCAAACACGCAAGCTAAGTGGGTTGAGGGCTCCTAGATTAGGACATAAAAGCCGTCGGCCTAATTCTTCCTGGTCTGTGAGGACTCATCAGGGACAGGTCTCATTCACACAAATGCCCATCCCCAGACACAAAGACAAGGATCAATAGATTCCTTTGGTTCCTCACTGAAAGCCTCCCTTTTTTGAGGGAGGGAAAGATGAATTTAAATAGGGTTGAAGCCAAGTGGTTTACAGAAGGCTTCTCAATATTAAGGAATAATTCTAAAGTTTCAAAGATTTATGGTTAGGTAGGGAAGCTGAGTTGCAGATAATACTTTTAGTGTATTTACCACTTTCATTTTAGTTTGGGACTTATATTTGCCTATTTTTATGTTTCATGATTGTGCTTGGTCGAGAAAGTTTAGGGGGAGGGTTTGAATAGGGTGGGTGATGGTGGGTTGTAGGGGAGGACGGTACAGGTGGCAGTTTTCCCTTCCTAAATATTGGATTTAAAGGTTAAAAAAACAAAGACTCCAGAGGTTGTTTAACCATGGGATTCCAAATTTTAGAAGGCACCACATAAGAATGCTCACTGCTGACTGACTATCCTGGGAGCTGTGTGTATGTCCCATATTTTTCCTCCTGGGATCCCTGTCTCAATGATTTTATGTATATGAAATAAAGAGAAAACATTTAGTTGGACTGAAATAGAGCAAATAATGAAATGCTATCGTTCCCTCAGCATGATATTTTTATATTCATTCAACAAATGTCTAATGAGAATATATATATATATATATATACATGTCAGGCACTAATCTAGGTGCCTGGAAATACATCAGTGCATATAACTGATAGAAATCCCTCCTCTGGTGAAGCTTATGTTTTAGGGGGAGAATCTATGTATTATACCATGTGTGTATGTATGTGTGTGTGTGTGTGTGTGTGTGTATATATATATATACATATATATATTCATCATATATATATATATAATTCATCATATATATACAACATATATAATTCATCAATAGAATTAACTTATTCATTTATTGAAATCAGAAATTTTATTAAGACTAAGAACCTTTGTCTGTGGGTCTTGTACACATCTTATATTTCATAAAGTAATTAGATTGCCCTTTAACATTTGCTTTAAACTTTCCCCCTCATTTCTTAATAAGATTACATTGTACCACAGCTTGACAAGAGCAAGCACCAGGCATAAGGAATAAAACCACAAAGAACCATTTAGAGTGTTCTAGAAAGCATGACTTCTCAAAACTAAAATCAGCCTTAATGATTTGGTTTGAAACACTTTTTCAAACTCTCTCTTTGCATTTGATGGACAATCATTTTTAGCAAAAGTTAGTGAAGTAAAAAAAAATCTTAATACGTTACATTTATGTTTTTGGTTTCTGAAAATGATGGTTTGTTTCTAAGAGTTGATTTTGATACACTTCTTCAACATTGAGACAAATGCTTGGATGTAGGCTTCTTTTAATCTGATACTGACCATTCACAGATGAAATGACTAGAGTCAAAAGGCTGTATCAACCAGCATATTTAGGACATGGTATCTATGGCAACATAAATTAAAGTGCATTCATTGAAATCACAGGATTAGAAAGCACTGTGAAAAACTTACTCAGGAATACCACTGAATAGATGGAAACTTATTTGGCATTCAAAAATATTTATTGAAGCCCTACTATGGATCAGATATTGTACTATATATTGGAATGACTAAGTCATGGGTCATATTCTCAAGAAGCCAACAGCTAACAACGAAGTCAGAATTATAGACAATCCAAGTATAACTCAGTGTTATAATGATGGCATATTTAAGGTGATATGAAAACCTGCCAAAACTGTTCTCCAATTCATGGCCTCTCAAAAAGGTTCCTGCAATCTTCCTCATCCACTTACCTCACTAGAGAAAAACCTTTATTTTTACTAATTACTGCTTACTGTCTAGTGCAATCCACCATGTTCATTTTTGTTTTACACTGCTTTCAGATATCTAACTAGTATTTCCTTAGTGAAACCTTTGTTATATGTTACTTAAAAAAAATTTTTTTTTAAATGTTTATTTATTATTTTGAGAGAGAGACAGAACATGAACAGGGAAAGGGCATAGATAGAGGGAGACACAGAATCAGAAGCAGGCTCCAGGCTCCAAGCTGTCAGCACAGAGCCCGACACGGGGCTCGAACTCACGAACTGTGAGATCATGACCTGAGCCGAAGTCCAACGCTCAACCGACTGAGCCACCCAGGCGCATGTCCATGTTATGTGTTATTTTTTAAAGATATTTATTTATTTTTGTGAGAGTGCGTGCATGCCGTGCAGGCACGTGTGAGGGAGGGGCAGAGAGAGGGACACAGAGCATCAGAGGCGGTCCCTGTGCTGTCAGTGCAGGGCCTGAGGTGAGGCTCGAACTCACAAACTGTGAGATTATGACCTGAGCCACAGTTGGATGCTTAACCGACTGAGCCACCCAGGCACCCAACCTTTCATATGTTTTAAAATCAAAAAAATTATTATACCAAATTAAGATTTTAATTGTTGAATTTACTTGCAAACTATCTCTTTCCGACAAAGATTTCAGGGGCATAAAGCAGAAGATATAACTGTAAGGCAAATAAAAAAGAAATGGAAAAATTGACCTAAGTTATAAACAATCAGATAAATTAACCATAAGAGTTATTGTTACTAATAGTTGGAGGTCTCTTTTAGATTTGTCTTTGAGCTTCCTGGCAGCCAATGCAAAAATGAGAAATGTGACAAGTTGGTTACATAGTTTTTTAAAATATGAACGTAATAAACATGCCAGTTTATCAGGGGAGATAATGTTATTTTTGACATTAAAGTCTTTTACATGGAGAGGGGAGACTAAATATATAATGGCCACTATCCAAATGTTTAAACGTATTTCATATGACCAGTTAAAATCAAGTGCAATAAAAACAAAGGACAAATATTAAAGCACAATTCAGTGAAGGTAGTTCTAGATCGAAGCAGGTCATTATGATATGAACACATGACCCAGGATATGAATACATAGATAGATCAGTTACTCAACATTTTCCCTCAAATCACTCTTTCATCTGGCATTAGAAATATCTGCATAGCTGACAATTCAAGGTTAATTCTCTGGGGAAAAACAAACACACAAACACATTGGAGAGCTAGTTTTCTTTAATGCTAACTGATGGTGGATGGATTGTCTCTAAGCTTTGAAATTTCTATCAACTAGTGGTAGGACCGTTTGCTGTTAAAGATGAGAAAACAAAGCAGCATGGATCTCTGCTTGTTCAGAATGTGCGGAAGGCCCCATCCTAGCACAGAAACAAATGAAAGGAATCAGGAGTCTCCTTAGATACAGCATTGGATTGATTCTAAGTCTTGAATAAATATCCCAAATATTACCATAGGATAGAGAAGAAAGGGTTTTACGGAGGAGTTATTTTTAAGACAGATATAAAAGAACGAACTATTTTTGTTAATTCAGGCAAATAAAAGGGCAATTCTGCCAAAAAAAAGCAACGATGACTCTAACCAGGACAAGAGAAAGCAACACACATGCAAAAGTGAGTCGTTCTGAGGCGTTTTTTTCCCCTAATTAAAATTTCAAAGGGAGCACTGGTGTCATAATAGTCTCAGAATATTCTTCCCTGTAGCTTTCCACTCTAGAGCAATGTATCAAATTGTTTCTACCTTTCCTTATAATTTTGGATTCCAAGAATTTTTTAAATTAAACTTTTTATTCTGAGATCATTAAAGACAACATGCAGTCGTAACTTGTAATTGTTTTTTAATTCTCTTTATTATGTATCTGCTATGTAGGTTCTTGGGGAAAATACAAATCATAGTTTGCCAATAGAATTTTAATCTAAATAATCAAAAAGCCAAAGGCAAGCTGAGTTTAATAGTAGAAATCGACCGGGCTGTCCCAGTGCTGAGGCTGCCTGGGGACCGGGTTACCTCTCCCACTTCACCCATGTATTGGTCCTTGTTCAGGAGCCGTTGTCTGCAATCAGAAAGCAAGCGGGTACTTGAGGCTCTGAGATTTATTTTACATCAATCCAAATATAATTTCAAAGGTGGGAAAGGGAAGCCATTTCTTTCTTATCTTGATATCGGTAATTGGAGACCCGTGTGACTGTGTTGACCTTCCGTCCTCCATGGAGGCAGTGAGATGAAAGAAGGTGAGGAAGAGCCTAGTCTTTGATCATTTTGACTTTGTGGAATTGGGTGACCAGGATGAAAGTCAACAGTTTATCACATTAACGCATTCCAACTTAAACTTTTTAAAAGGGGGAAATAAAAAGGATTTGTTCAATAAACAGCTTGTTGGAAAAATAGCGACAATGAAGTTGACCTTCCTGTTACCGCAAAGGGGCTTTCCTAAGTGTCTTATGGATAAATTTCAAGGTTGAGGAAAATAACCAATACACGGCAAAGCTTTCTGTTTGTTTTTTTGTTTTTGTTTTTGTTTTTTTTTGTCTGGTGGATCATCTAAAGAAGGGCCAAAATCCAAAGCTATCAATTAAACTGGATGCCTGATAGATGAGGGAATTTTCACCATATAGTTTGTTTATTAAATGCTCTGGTTACTGTTATGCAAAACACAACAAAGGAGCTGGCGTTCCTACTACGGTTTTTTGCACAATGGCAAATCGACAGAAAGAATTTTATTCTTTTACATTATGAACTAAGGCAACGTGTTCCAGAGAGTGTGTTTCTTTATTAAAAACATCAAATTCAACCAGACTTATTTGAATAAGACATATATTCATTAGGCTCACTGTAAGGTTTTAGTTTATTCAGTGATAATAAAGCTGAAAAATAATTGAGTCAGACTAGTGTTAATCACTGAAGAACACATTTTTGTTTCAAACATTAGAAATATTTCTAAGCAATAAGAGACGGATCTCCAGAATGTGAGAAGGACTCAGAAGACTGGGGCTTTAAGCTGCAAAAAGTGCATAATATGCCTGTTGAGTCTCCTTCCTACTAAAACAGCTGGTGGTGGAGAATCTTCAAAATGTCACCTTTTTGGAAAATCCTGTTTGAAAAATGGGCTGGTTTTGAAGCAAAACAGTTTCAGGTTAGGAAGAGAGTGTGTTTGAAAGGAAAGGAGTCCGGGAGACTTATATAGAGATACATCTATATAGCCTGTGAAATCCTAACATTTGAAAGTAACATGAGTGAATATCCATTATTTGAATGTTTGTCTAGAATGTTTGTCTAGAATGTCTTTGAATGTGTGTCTAGAACTAGATACCATGCAGATCAAACATCAGGTTGGGGGATGAATTTTTCATTTCTAAAAATAAAAATGATGCAATACATCTACTTTATCCTCTGAGTCTGCAAAACATTGATCACTTTGGTTATTTATATTTGGGAAATTCTACTCACCACCTTACTTTTTTACAGTTTGTCTTTCGCCCACTAGACTGGAAGAAGCCAAACTAATCATTTTCCCTGTAGCAGACAAGGTTCGTTCCTACCTGGTCCTCATTGTTTTCTGCCTCTTCCTTAGAAACAGGATTTTGCTCTGGTCTGTACCCTTCCCGTGCTCCAGGAAGGGCAGACACCAGCCTGAGCTGAGTCATACTGACTTAAGCTACTTCATGGTGGCCTTGTTTCCTCTGTCCGTGGTTAAGTTAGGCAGGGGCATTTGCCTCAGTTCTGGTCATGAGACTTGAGAGATCTGCTGAGGGATTCTGGGGATGGCTTCCTTCACTCTGAGAGAGAGAGAGAGAGAGAGGCACTCAGTGCACAAGCTCCCTTTTTACGCCGTCACACGTTGGTATGGCCACAGGTGGTGCCTGCACGTATGAGCTAGCACTATATTGTGACCTTGAGCAAAAGGGACAGTGGAAAGATGGAAGGAAAGGGAACCTGAATTCTGATGGACTTGGTTAATCGACCAATCCTGGGCTTACCTGACTTACACAATTGTGGTTATTGGAGACAATAAATCCCCTGAAAGCACTTTAATTGATACATTTGTATCAGCTACATAAGTGAGTAGCCAGCTTCATTTCTTTCTCTTCCTCATCTTCCACTTCTGTCTATCTATCTATCTATCTATCTATCTATCTATCTATCTATCTATCTATCTATCATCTATCTATTTAAATTCTGTCCTCCTGTCTTGTTTTTGCTCCTGAATGTCTTTTTTGTGGGCTCTTAACAACAATTTCTAATTGACTTCATGTCTGCAGCCTTGGTCTCTGGACACATCCAGCAGACTGTAATCACCCTGCCCTTTCTAGAAGGGAAACTAAGTCACATTATTCTTCCACTTAACTTCTTTAATGTGTCTCACTGTTGGGAATGGTGACTATAAGTCTGTGTTTTCATATTTACAAGGTATTCTATATTCTGATTCTTGCCAAATTTTCTACCCTGAAATACTCCTTTTTAGGAGTATTCAACTGGTAGTAGTGTTCAACTGGCTCCTACTCCTCCTTCAAGACCTAGCTGAAAAGCACGAAGTCCCCTCTTCTGCTGGCCCTCTGGTCAATTGATCACTCCATCTCTGTGCCACCTCAGTATCCTGTAGGTGATTTTACTGATGCTTATCTTACAATCTTCTGTGTATTTGTCTGTAATCTGTCTTCTTCAATAAAACACAAACTCCTTGAAGCCAGGGGGTATGCCTTAGTTTTCTGAGTTTCTAATGCTCAATACAGGGATTTGTACATAGTAGGTATTTAATAAGTGTATTGTGATTGATTCTAGAAGGAGGTCTATGGTGCAAAGGTGGGAAATTCTAACTCAGCAGAGCTCAAATTTCAGTATAAGAAATGTATAGAGTGTCTCTGCGTCTTTTGTCGGTACCTTGGGCTAATAATGCCTATGTAATGATATGGTGTTGATCAATACTACAACCCATAAAAAAGATTAGAGTAAATTATTCTTGTTTTTCTCCTTCTTCTTCTTCTTCTTCTTCTTCTTCTTCTTCTTCTTCTTCTTCTTCTTCTTCCTCTTTGGTTTGTATTTGTTTTGGAAAATCATTCAGGAGGTAATGATAAATGGCTTCTCAGAAGTCATAAATTGCTAACTAATGATCAAAGCATGAATTGTTCAATAGTTCAATCCATAAAGAAGTAGTTACTGCTTGTCTATTGCATGCCAAGGTTTTAAAAATACCTTTTCTTTCTAGCAGCAGCTCAAATGACTGTCAATCTTTATGAATTCTTTTGAGAAATACATAAAATAAATACAAAATCTAATTCCAAAGGTCAAAAATGTAATTTTTATCCTCATTTACAAGAAGAAAATATAATTTTGGTTAAGGGTGTATCACTATGTTCATAAAAACATGGCAGCCTTGATCCCTGCTCACTTTATGTGGGGATATTTTACGGCTTTCTCTGTAATTTACAAAATGGATTCCTAGGCACATGTGTTCTGCATTAGAGTCCTGATCAAATGATTATATTGACTGCAAAGTCAAGTGGGGGAAATAAAATTCTATGGCCAAAATTCCTTCATGTTCATCCTTCAGAGACTGTCTGAGTAAACCCAAGCAAGCAGAAGGCAGTATATCAAAGCCAGATTTTGGATTTACAAGACTGCTCTGAATTTGGTATCTAATTGTGACTTGGAAAGCTGCTCAGACTTTTGGAGTCCAGTTTTCTTTCATATCTAAAAATGATCATAAAAATCACCTACATCAGGAATTTATTTCAGTGAGATAAAAAATGAGATAATGGCTCATGTGACACAACCAGAGAGGATGAACTATTGTTTAAGGCATGGTCTCCAGAGCAAGGCTGCCTGGATATGAATCCTACTACTATACACTCGCTGTGTGCCCTCTGTTGAATTCCTTACCCTCTCTGTGCTTTCATTTTCCTGCATGTAAGTGGGGATGATAATAATGCCTACCTAAAGGGTTGTCATAAGGATTAAATGTGCTAATGTTTGTAAAACACTTAGAGCACTGCCTGGCACCTAGGAAGTGCTAAGTAAGTGTTTGATAGATAAACAGTAATTTGTATTCATCTCCTGACACAGTTCCGGCAAATAAAAACCTAAAGTGGAGATCTCTGCATTTATGCCACGTCCACGTAAAAGGGCAACTCAAAGAAAATAATGTAATAATGTAACTAGGAGGAAAGGGAGGCACCTTGTTTAAGAACGTAATTAGGTCAATACCAATGGTAATTTCAAAGCTTTGGCTGGGTATTTTTGTAGTTAAGGGAACAGCCATTAAAGGTAAAAAAAAAAAATCACTATTTTATATCCTGATAGAACAACAATTGGCATGATTAGACAGGAAAGGAGGAAAAGAGGAAGGAGATAACCAGGATTTGCACAAGAACACGGACACAGACCCCATTCTGGGAGAGAGCTGGAGTCTTTCAGGCAGAGAAATGTTCAATTTCAAAGCCCTGCCTCTTGAGTCTGTGCTTGGGGAGTGTGTGGTTATATGGATCTGGGCTGTGCCAGGAATAGATACCATAGAACCAGAAAGTTTTCATTTGATTTAGTTGGTAGACCCTACTCCTCAGTTTTAGCATTCAGGTAATTTTTCTGACCTTCCAAATTCAGTTTATTCACTGAGAAAATAGGGACTTTGTTGCATTAATTATTGATAGAGCTATCAGTTTTAGTACCTGCTAGTATGTATATTTCTTGACTTAAACCTCATAGCAGCCCTGCATGATAGGTGCTGTTATATCCATGTGACAGACAAGGACATGGGGGTCAGATCACTCACTGATGGTAACAGTTAGAATGGGGCAGCCCCAGATTTCACTCCATGCTCATTCCAAAGTCTGTACTTTTTTCAATATTTCTTTTCTTTTTTTTTCACTATTTCTGATTGCATGTCCATGGCTGAATTTAGATAGTATGGGTATGACAGTCCTCTAGCTGGCCCAAATATGGACTGCCCAGGCCATAATTATGGCCTACGGTTACTTTATTTTAATCAAAATGTAAAACCTGATTCTCAGCCTTACGTGTACATTTGAATCATGCAGGGAGCTTAAAAGAAAAAAAAAAGGCATGTCTGAGACTAATCCTGAACCAATGAAATCAGTATCTCTGGGCCTGGAAATGGGCTCACATGTGCATTGTGCCCGGGCTTTTCAGGTATTTCTAATTGTAGCCCCGGCTGAGAACCACTCATTTACACAAAGAGATAAGTACGTGTCTAGGTTGTAGGTGAGAATCATGATCTTTAAGAAAGTAGAAAGGAGGTTTGAGAAAAAAATACTAGTAAATACTTCTATAGAATCAATAGGGAAGTTACAAAACAGTGCATCCTTGATATTTCAGTTATAAATATTCCATGTTCCTAAATGCCAGTCCATGCTAGTATGTGTGATAAAGGAACGAAGATACATTTATTGTATTTATTAGTGCCTGCCACTTAACTTACTTTAAGTTATCATTTAATTTACTAAAATACTTATAACATGGAGAGAAGTCCAAAAACAGAAGGAAGATTTTTCTGGCAACAATCTGAGGTCATATTATTAAATAAGCCCCCAAAGAGGTTAGTAAGAATGTGGCCAACACAGAAAATGAGTACATTAATTACCCAAACACCACTCCTTTTAAAGAGAATCAAATAGTGCTGTGGAGCTTAATTACCCTTTCCCCATTTATTACCATTTCATTTGATCCTTATAACATTCCCAGAAGGATGTGATGCTATTACTCCTGTGTGACAGGTGAGAATCCTGAGATTCTGTGTATGAACAACTCACCCAAAGTGGAACTAAAACCCAGGTTTCCTGGCTGCAAATTGTCCTCTTTCTACTACTTCCCACTAATGGGAATGATCTGGATTCAACGAATCCTTCATGATGTCAAAGCCGATCCAAATTCACAGAGTGAGAGGCAGACCTGCCATTTGCATCTGTGTTGATTTAATAGCTATAGTGATTCAGAAAAGCTGACTAGTGAGAATGATTGGAAATGAGCAGTGGAAATTGCTTTCAATGTAGCACCCATGAATCAATGGTTCTTGCTGATTTGAACAGTTGGAAAAAGTTTACTGATACGAAGTCGGAAAAGCAGTTGTAGAAAAGCCCTAAGGGTGAACAGAGCTTTGTCAATGTTCACAGAAGGCTTTTGACTTCTCATTTGACTTCATGAACAGTGAGCTGAGTGAAAAAGAATACCGCTCCCTAAAGCAGAACACCTCAGCAAGAAGGAATCTGGGGTTTGGCCACTGAGTTGATAAGGAAATCCTTACATAAATAATTGTGGATCCAAGCACTCCTGTTTAATGCTCAGCAAAGCATGACATTCAAGGATTTAATGTATTTTGTTCCAATTAGCTACTTGATTTACTCCAGCAATAGAAAATAAGATATTTCTAATAATATGACTTAGACCAGTGCATTACAGTGTCAGTCGCTAAAAATTATACTGTTTACTTAGAATTCAGAATTCACGTGTATCCTTAACTGCAACACAAACTGAGTGGACTGGCATGTGAACTCTTTCTAGAAAACCTAAGATGGGTCTTGTCCAAGGGGTTGCTGTATCACTGTCACCTGAAATCTGAAAACAAGGACGGAGGAGAAAAAAGGCTGCCCCTGGGACGATAACCCGGTACGTGAAGCTCTTTTTGTGATCTGCTTCTTAGTCGATTCTCTATTTCAGTCTGTGCATCTGGCTGTTCTCTCTCCGTGCTCTGCTCCTATGATTCTGACCATCTTCTCACAGGTTCCTCACTTGTGCTTCCACATCAGATCTGGCCTTCTGAGTCTGAATCCCCCATGTCTGGTTCTCAGTTATGGTATTCTTGACCTTGACTTGTATCTCCATTCAAATGGGGACCATTATTGAAAGCAAAGTTAGCACTTACTTTTAGGTAAGGACAATCACATATTGTTTAAGTGCACTGGCTTCTCTATGGCCACTTGATCTTGTGGTAGAAGTCAAAAGTACACACCAAATGAATGGGCAGACTAATATATACAGACGGTTTCAATGCTTTTTGAACTAGAGTAATACATGCCATATTTAAATACTGCATTTTAAGACATGTTTACTGTTTTGTGTTTAAGAAAAAAGCCAGCTGTGAGTCGCCTGGGTGGCTCAGTCGGTTAAGCGTCCGACTTCAGCTCAGGTCACGATCTCGCGGTCCGTGAGTTAGAGCCCCGCGTCGGGCTCTAGGCTGATGGCTCAGAGGCTGGAGACTGCTTCCGATTCTGTGTCTCCCTCTCTCTCTGCCCCTCCCCCGTTCATGCTCTGTCTCTCTCTGTCCCAAAAATAAATAAAAAAAGTTAAAAAAAATTAAAAAAAAAAGAAAAAAGCCAGCTTTAAAATACCATAACAATACAAAGTCCTCATTCCCTCTAGAGCACTAACTATATATAGGAGTGGTCTCTTCTGTTTTTATCATTGTTCAGATGTAGTTTTCGTTGTGTCATAATAATTTCGTCGTACTGTGCTTGGAATAGGGTGTGCTCTCCTTTAAATATAACGTTGTTTTACATACACTTTCTAAATATTTATATAGTGCAGATATTCATCATTTTTACTGCTACAGACTTTATCACCGTATTAAAGTTTAAAGTTTGTTTAATCACTCCCTAATTGTGGAGCATTTGTGGTGTTTCCAGTGATGTGCTATAACAAGGTAGTTGTAAACAACTTTGCAAAAGTAGGCCTAAAAGCTATTTTCTTTAGATAATTCCCCAGTATGAGGATACCAGCTCAAAGGGCATGATCATTTTATTTGGCTCTTGCAGTGCCAGAATGTGCTCTAAAAATAACGTACTAATTAACAGCGGCACTGCCAATGTAAGAAGGCATCGCTATCCCTTTTTATCTCTATGAATGTTTATATTGTCATGAAAACAGCGACACGGCCTCAGACTCTCCAAAAACAATAGGTGTGAACAACATTTTTTTGCAGTCAAGTGTGCGCACGGGACTCCTCAGAGGCACACACGTCTCCTTGTCGTTGGCCACTCATCTGCAGGCCCAGTAGCAGGGCCGCTGCGTGTGCTGAACGTTCGGTTTCGTGCCCTTAGCACCTTTTACCTGGCCTGCCGGAAGTCAGTGCTCTGCAGACAGCTTAGGGAACAGGAGCAGGGAGCAAGGGTTTGGAGTTTGAGAAGGAACTGGGCTAGGTAAAGTATGGGAATTCTCCCCAGACTCCCAGCTTCAAATGCCTCATGCCATGTACGTCATACTCATTTGTAACTACCACTGCCAGTTCCTTCCCAGATCCAGCCTCCTACTGCTGCCGCTGCAACTGTCATGCATATTTCTGCTTTAGGCAGTCTTAAGCCTCGGCTACGGCCAGAGGTTACTGGCCTGGAAAAACTGCTTTTAAATCTAATGATATGGGTGTTGTCCTTAAGACAAAGGAAGTTAATGACCACAGCAACTTTGCGGAATTCCACTTCACCTGACTGTAGGATTTGGCATTTGAAATCAAGATTAGCTAGAAGGGCACGTTGTCTCTTTGCCCTCTGTTCCTTCCTTCCCCAGATCCCTGGGGAGCCACGTGGACAGGAGGATCAAAGTTTCTTTCCCCTCTCCTCCAACCTATGCTAAGTAGTCACCTAGCTCTTCCTTATTATTTGCTTTAAAAGGCAGCAGCCCTGTCGGATAAGGGAAAAAAAAAAAAAAAAAAAGATCCCAACGAGCTTCACGATAAGAAAATGTGTGGAGAATGACTACACTTTTTTTTTTTTTTTTCTTGCAGATCTAGAAAAATAACTCCTACTCTGCCGGTAGAAGCATCACATAGTGACTCAGAGTCAGGTGTTAGGTGGAGGTGGGATGGGAATATAATGGCTCTTGCAGCTCACTTGGGCTCAAGGACATAATAATTGCATGGACTCTCAGCTCTACCATCCTCTTCCTCACCATCAGCACTTGTAGTTGACACAGAGATAAACAAGCAGATGTCCCCTGGCGGGCCACAAACATGGGCATTTTTTTTTCCTTCACATACTCCTGCAGAATTCGATAATTAAACCTCACTGAAAGGGGCATTGCATTTTTTGTACCCTCTTTCTTCTTTCGGATCACTTTTCCTTTTTTCGAGCTTTAGTTGTTTGGTATGAGATTGAGGGCCTAACAGAAGGCAGAAGTGGTAAGCTTAAAATTCTCAACCTTATTCCCCCACGAGGGCAGAACTGCAGCAGAAAGCCGGCTTTCTTGCTCTCTGCCAACCCACCCATAAACTAAACATCCCACCAGACTCTGCCTGTACATATGAGAAAATCCTCCAGTAGTCATATGCATCATACAGTCAGCAGCTGCATCTAGTATTTAACCTAAAATGTTTACTTCTTTCATATATTATTACTCTCTCTTTATTTTTACTATTAAGATAATTTCATGGCAATATTAACATAGCTTTCAAAGGGACTTTGATAGTAAATATAATTTTACTCATTCACTCAATTTTTAGGCAATTCCAGAATTTCAAAAATGATATTTAGATTTTTTTAATGTTTATTTATTTTTGAGACAGAGACAGACAGAGCATGAACAGGGGAGGGCCAGAGAGAGAGGGAGACACAGAATCTGAAACAGGCTCCAGGCTCTGAGCTGTCAGCACAGAGCCCGACGCAGGGCTCGAACTCACCGACTGTGAGATCATGACCTGAGCTGAAGTCGGACACTTAACTGACTGAACCACCCAGGTGCCCCTCAAAAATTATATTTAGAAAAAAAATACTTGCATACATTTCTACTGAGAATCTTAAAGTGCAAGCTCTATAAAATAATGTTCTTTCTAGGAGTTGAGAAGAATACGGAATAATCGAGATAATACACTACATTCATTTGGATGAACAGATCCCTTCATTGTGTTGTTGTATTTAAAAGTCTAGAGTTGATCATGTTTATTTATTTTTTTAAGAGTCGCATGCTCCACCCACTGAGCCAGCCAGGTGTCCCTAGAGTTGATCATGTTTAAAAGGATATTTGTAAGGTGAGATTCATATTACCAAAACAGGTTAACTATTTGGCTAGAATATCCAGTTGTGCCCCATCTTATCAGACAGATAAGATGCCACTTATCTTATCAGACTTATAAGATGCCACTTCTTGATGGGTACTTAGGAGATGCCATGTATTGCCTCTCCCAGAATCTTGTTGCTGGGTTTCAGACTTTCCCATCTCTATCCTTCCAGGCCCTTTTCAATGAGCCCAGCACACGCCCCCCAGACATGTGCAGTGATGTGAAATAACATCACGAGGGACACTTCATTCCTCTTCAGAGTTTCCCTTGGCCACCTTCATTGGTTTGCTCTGCTGTTGCTCTCTTAATGTCTCAGCTTCTCACTCAAGCCTGGAATCTGGGTTCATAGTCTCCACCCAAGCCCTGTATCATGTGGAAATAAACTAACACTGGGGTTTGAGCTGAAATCCTTTTGATTTTTCAGATGCTTTGTATCTTCCTCTTCCTCTTTGGTTCTTGAAGCTTTGTACACAGACATAATTTCCAGGGGAGTGATTGTGTGTCTTGGTAAATGGAACGTTGTACTCATTTGGGAAGACTGACTTCAAATAGGAACAGGAGACAAATCCCTAGCTTTGGGAAAGAGCTCGTAAAGAAACCAGGTTTGGTCCCTTTCAGTATATTCTGTTCATGACTATACAGTGATACCTCCTACATTCTCTCAGGCTGCTCGTCAGGTACAGTAACACCTGCAGAGCTGAAATCAACGTGGAGTCCTTCACTGAAACTTCAGCACGGACCACTTCTCTGACTTCAAATGGCATTTTGGTAGTGTCAGGAAACAATTCTGGGAGACAACTGTGCTTCCAAAATATAGCAATCTAGTCAATAAGTAGGGCTCTGTCAACAAAGTGTGCATCTGTGAGAGTATGTCAAAATGGACTAACAAAAAGATGTAAAAGAGTCCCTAGAAGCTTTAGGAGCAGAGTACTGGGTTGTTGGAACTGAATGCCTATTTGAAAGTGCTTGTCAACGGACAGCTGTGTAGATGTCATCATAATAGCTGCCTTCTCTTTGTTAGTGAGTTCTTAAATTTTAGTGGACCTTGCAGAATGCAAAATGACTTTCTTAGAGCATGATTACTATAGTTAATTGTTGAAGGCAGCACTCTTAACCTTTTCTATGCCAATATATACACCAAAAGTAATATTAGAGCAGCGCACTGGGGACAATGGTCAAAGCTGATCATTTGTGGAGATGACTGGACCAGGGATTCTGGACACTTTGAGCTCCATGAGCCACACTTAGGGCTCAGAATTCAGCATGTCAGCACACCAGCTTGAAGACTCTAATCTAAAACATTGTGTGCAATGCAATATGGTCCATAAGTATTTGTCATTCAAGATTCTGTTAGTCACAGAAAATCTGTGTTTGCAGAAACTGCTTTGAAATCTTGATTCACCGTCTTGGGGCACTGTCTTGAATATGGTGGAGGTATAACACAGCAAAGATAAAAAATAAACTCTTGTATTATGTTTTCTTGAATCTCTTTGAAACTTGCCTGAGATTTTTGATCCGTGCAGTGAGATAGACCTTGGTAGTTAGCAGTCAAATAATTTTCCTAACATTCACATTTTGATATAAATTTTTAAATGTTGAATTTTTTAGGACATGTGATATTTAGTGGAAGGGACTACATATGTGGTAAATCTTTTAATAGTTTCCCACAATTCTCTGAACAGATGGATAGCACTCTATCATTCAGTGATTACTCTGAAATTAATAACAGTTATGGGTTTGAGTGGTACTCTGAGAACAATACAATATGTGATGCTTCAGTTCTTACTGTTCTTTTTGATCGTTGTTTTCACAAACAGACATTCAGATTGGGCCCTGTCTCCTAAGCACTGAGCCACAGAACCCCTGTACGCATGAAATTACCAGTGTCTACAAATTAGCGAGAGGCAATAATAGCCCCTCAGAACATGCAAACCAAGAAGTTTATATTTCAACAGTCATTCTCAGTGTAGTAGCTATGATCAATAAATACCAATCAGTGAAAAGAATCCTTATTGATCAGGGATAACTGCATCAGAAAAACAGGAAATGACTGTGGATGTATTTTAAGCAAGTCAGAGACTTTCTACAATAGAAAGAAAATGCACCTATCATAGCAGGTATCTTAGAGAAATCTGTTGGTCTTTATATGTTTACCAGCCTGAAACAGTTCCAACTCTCTTCCTGATTAGAGTCTGCCATTCCCTTCTCATCATGCAGATCATTGAATTCAGATTATTTGCACACAGCAAGCAATTCCAAGTGGCTCCAAATGCCTTTCTTCTGCTATGTGTCTTGTTTTAAAAGCTTGAAAAAAATGTGTAGATGGAAACTGACGTTGGTGGTGAGAGAGAGGGAAAGAGAGAGACAGGGAGGGAAGAAGAGAGAGAGAGAGACAGAGAGAGAGAGAGATAGGAAAAGAGAATGAATGACCTGGACATGCTATCCAAATGCTTCACTTATGTCTGATATGAATGGATGAAAAAAGAGAATGAATGAAAAAGGCATTTCTGCTTGGTAAACCCCTCATAATGCTTGCAATCACCTGAAAGTTCAGAAAAGTAAATGTCAGAACTGGGATGTGGACAGGGGTCTTCCAATTCTAGGGTCAGGGCTTTTCCTCTAATCAATGTTAATTTCCATGGAGGGATGGTTGGGGGAAAGTGGTGTGGAATGTTCCCCACAAAACACTCCCTCCTCACGTGTTTCACATCTCACAATCCCTCACCATTCACATCTATGTTCACATCACAGAACTGACATAAATGCTCAAAGATGGAATAGAGAATATCTGGGTCTGGAGGTGCCAAGAGTCAGCACACAGGTTAGAAGAATCTCCGTGAAGGTTGAAGATCTTTCTAGATACCTGTAATTGCGTGTGTGTGTGTGTGTGTGTGTGTGTGCGCGCGTGTGCACAGTTACATAATTATCTATTTCTCTAGTTAATTTTCTGATAATCTTTTTGTATTCTGGTTTCTTTCCTTTTGACTACAGACTCCTGATGGGTAAGGGCTATGCTGATGGTATCTCTTGGGTCTTTTGACAGAACAAAAAGACTAGATTAGGCTACTTTCAGAGCCCTGTATGTACAAAAACACATTTCCTATTATTGCCTGATCTACATAAAGAGGTTGCTGGTCATGCAGAGTAATCAGTTGTGTAGGAATTGGTAATACACGCAATATTATTTCTTCATATATTTGGATATGGAGGCACCTGTTTAAGTTTCATAAGATTCCCATGAATACCATTTAATTAAAAAACCCCAGTGTTGCACAATCTTATTTGCAGTATAGATAGCAAGAAACTTGGGAAATCTTCAAAATATGCTATTTAAAAATTCCTTTTGTTATAACATTGCTTTTATAAGAGTTAAAAATCATGCACTGGAAGAGAAGTACTTCCTAAAAATTATAAAATTATAAAATAATTATAATTCCTAAAAATTAATAGTGTATCTCACTGTCTTCCTTTGAATTTGGTTATCTTCCTACTTTTGTATTTTGATAATCTTCTATTCCATGCCACTCATTTATATAAAGCTGGGGTTTCCTGAGATAATTAAAAATAATTATTTACTGATTGCTCAAGTTTACTATAGAAAATCCAGAAATTATAGGAAAGTGAAGAAAAGAAAAGAGTATCATCTATAGTTCAGGGATAACCACCATTACTGTTTTGAGCGGTTTGCCTTAGAGTCTGATTCCCATAAGCATAAGCACATACAGTTTTTGTTTCTCTTCCTGTTTCTTTCTCCGTCTGTGTGTATAATATGTGTGTGTCTGTATAGTTTCAAAACTACATTGGAGTTACACTTTTTACAATTTATGTTTTTTATATAACATGATATCATAAGCATTCCATAATTTTTGTAAACACATCTTATACTATATAAAGATATGCCATCATTTATATGTATTATAATTTAATTTCATAATGTGAACATTTAACTAGCCTAAAATTTTTGTTTCAAATAACAGTATAAATAATTTCCTTATTCATGAATCTTTGCACCTGTAGTTATCTTCCTTGTTATTTGGTTCTAGAACAGAGAGTATTGGGTAAAAAGGCAGAAAGACTTTTTAAAGAAGGTTAAATTACTATAAGTTGCACATGGGAATGATTATCTGAAGTAAACTCATCAGCATTAAACATTATCATTTAAAAATTATTGCTTCTGCTCTGAGAGGCAAATGATAATATCCTACCACTACTTTAATTTGCATTCCTTTGATTGTTAGTGAGTTTGATTTTTAATAGGTTTATTAATGTAATTAAGAAAACCCAGTTCATTAGCTTAAGTTTTAAGAATAAACACAGGGAAACTACAGAAGCCAATATTCAAAGGATTGTGTTTTCCACAGGTTCATATAGAAAGATAAAGGTCTTTGAATGACAACAGAAAGGGAAAATGGTTCTTCAATCTTACATGTTTTCAGTAATATTCTCATTTTGATATGGACTAGAGGTGCCTCCCCAGGTAAAATTATAAGAAACGGTGGGGACTTTGGCTCCTTAATCCATATTTATTCTAATGCTGACTAACAGTAAATCCTCAAATGATGATTATTACAGACTTGGAACATCCTGGGTCACATAGTTGATTTATGGCAACGCAGCATTATTGAAACAAATAGAAATTACCTTCTCAGTGACTGCATCATCATCTATTTAACAGCCATATGATGATTCATCAAACAAACAAGTAAACATTAGGTTATAAAAAGGCCCTGTAAGTTTGGGCATAAATAGTAGTCTTCCAAATACTTTGAAAAAGTGGGACGCCATTTCAATTGGAATGAAACATGGATCTTTACATTGAGCACTCAGAACAGCCAGCTATCAGTTTAACCTTTCAATTAACTCATTAGCAATACATCCAGGCTTGGAGCTGGGCCTCTTCTAGGTCAGAAGGATAAGTATCCTCCAGATTAGGAGATGGGCAGGAATGAATGACCACTTGGTTGATTATGGCTGCCCCCACATTGTTTTACTTAGGAGCCAGCTGGCAAGTATGTAAAATAGAGATGAGAAATCAGAAAACGTGTGACTGAATGTGGCTCCTACTGTCTTTGGAATTCTGTCCAGAAAAACAAGTACAGTACTTGAGCAGCCTATGTGTAGTAAGAAATCTGCCAAAAGAGCCTAGAATTATGTGCTCATTGACTTTGTAACATTAGCTTGGGGAAGGTAAGGTAGAATTTATGGGTCTGACCACTACCATACAGGCAATGTCTTGCTCTACTACAGTTCATTTCTTTCTCCATTTTTTACTTATCATTAGGCCTATTGGAGGCCCCAAACCTAACATGTCTGCTGCTTGTGACTTCTATTATTTTATGCATATTTTATGAGGTTCTTTGTAGAGGTGATCTAGTTTATTGAAAACCATTTATAAGTGCCAGTCATGGAGACATATCCATGAGCTATAAATTTAATATCATGAAAATGAATAGGAAATTCAAAGCAAAGGAATAGCAAAGGAAACTTGATGCTTGATGCTAACGCTTCCCTTAAAAAAAAATATATATATATATACACATACATATATCTAATATGTATATTTGTGTTTATAACTTTGAATATAACATGTACAGTGTCAAAAGTTGCTTCTAAATTATCTAGTTCTAAGATTCAGGGTAAGTTCTAAGATTCTAGTTCTAAGATTCAAAAATATTGCTTTAAGAGCTAAAATGTGTCAACAGATTAATCAATTGATCCATCCTAAAAACATTGGAGTTCATGTTTGCTGATAGACCCATTCATTCATTCATCAGCACAACAAAAATTTCTGATCCTCTTCTCAAAGTAATTCATTATACCATGGTGAATAAGATATTTTTCTTTCTCCCGGAAACACATAGAAATTTTTGATGTAAGTTATTTAGAAGCTTCAGATCTTCCCTGCCTAAGGAGTTATGGGAATGTTTTCTTTTGGCTGGGGAAATTCTGCATTTAGGAAATTAGGAAACATTTGGACAGCTCTATTAAATGATAATTACCTCTTGACAGGTATCCATAAAGTTTAATCAGCAACACTTTAGATGAGCCTGAGAAGAGTAACATACTTGGTATATTATGCATTTGACAGTGCTAAAATGTTTAGGAGATTAATAAGGAAACATAAAACTAGAGTGACCTTTAATCTTGTAATTGGGAACTGAAATACATATGTACCTAATCAAAAGGCCCTCTGCTGCATATCTAGAAGTTAGGAACATTACGGATTCACTGGGTGTCCAAAATACAGACTGCATGTTTTAGAGAGCACTTCTGTAAGTTGTAAGCAATGGAGATAAGGTGACAATGCTTAGCAGTTAAAAACAGGGCTTTCCAGTTTTATAGACTTGGGTTCAAATTCTGAGTCAGTCATTTATTAGTAGTGTGACCTGGCAGTGGATATTTAACCTAAACTTGCAATTTCTTTGTTTATAAAATCAGGAGAATAATAACACCCTCTTCATGGGGTTGTTACAAGAATTAAATTAGATAATATACAGAAAGCCTCAATGACACTGCCTGGCATGGAGCATATGCTTAATAATAATGGCAATATTGTTAGAAAAAATAGATAACCATGATTTTCTTTTCAGGTCACTTCTCAAAATAACCAATTTAAGAGCACTTCAATAGACTGTACTAGACTATGCTTCTAAACTAAGAAATTTGGGGGTTTACTTTGTAGCTTGTCAATGAAGCAACATGATTATGCAGTTGTCCAACTACTGTCTGGGACTAGGAACTCTTTTTGGTTCCCTCAGTCAGTTATTAATGAGCAAGTTCAAATAGAAATACCCTTTTACTTCAATAAAAATTTAAGATTAATAAAATGTAGCATAACTTTACATTTAGTAAGTTATTGATAATGATCTGATAAGCAAAACATGAACAGAACCATTTTTCCTCCAGCTTGCATTTAATTATTAATTAGCATATCGATTGCCAGGTTCTGATTCAGACTGCCTTGCCAAATTCTAATAGGTGTGAGAGGGGTTCCCCATGCAGACTACACTCTAGAATTATCCCTGTGCATCCTCCCCAGTCTAGCCCCTTTTCATTCCCTCTACTGTGTACAGGAGAACGGCAGTTTTAAGGAGAGAACCTGTTGAAACAGCCATGTTTGAAATCATTTCAGTCATCTTTGCTAACAATTCATGCACACATGAAAGAATATATTCAAACGGCAGATATGGAAGACATTGATTCACAGCATGAACCACCTGACTCTTTACAGAGTTCCCAATGTATGTCAGACTCCGTGAAGACACTTTCACATGATGTCACACTTCATCCCCACAAAAAAATCTTAGACTGCATTATTAGCCCATATTTTAAAGCCAGGAAACCCTGCCTGAAGAACCTAAGTAAAATGCCTGCCCAAAGTCGTGGAGCCAGCATGATGTGGAGCTGTAATGTGAACACAGAACTGATGGTGAAGCCTGTCCTTCCCGTGCTACACTACACTGAAGTAATCACTTCTCTGAGAGGATTGGTCAGTTCTTACTATGTATTTATTGAACACCCAGCTGCCGGCAAGGATAGGCTAGGGCAAGGCACAGTGCTGTCACTGTGAGATGTAGAGTGACTTCAAGGAGCAGACACTTTCTCTGATATCTTAAATCTTCCAGCCATTTAAATACTCAGAATTCATAGAATACTCAGTGACCTCATTAAGAGGGGGCACTGATGTAAAAAAGCTATAAAGCTTTTGGAGGAAAACGTAAGAGGGAATTTTTGTGACCTTGGGTTTGGCAAGAATTTCTTAGTAGTACCAGTAGCATGATTCATGAAGGAAAAAGGTGATAAATTGGACTTTATCAATATATGAATTTTGCCCTGAGAAAGACACTGCTAAAGGAATGAAAAGACCCACCACACACCAGGAGAAACTATCTGCAAACCACACATCTGAGGAATGACTAATATCAAGAATATCTAAAGAACTCTCAAAATGCAACACAATTCAATTAAAAAGTGAACAAAAGATTTGAATGGACGCTTTGCCAAACAGGATATACAAATGGCAGCTAAGTACACAAAAGAATACTCAATCTCACTAGTTTTTTTTTTTTTTTTTTTTTTTTTGAGAGAGAGAGACAGAGCATGAATGGGGGAGGGGCAGAGAGAGAGGGAGACACAGAATCGGAAGCAGGCTCCAGGCTCTGAGCCATCAGCCCAGAGCCCGACGTGGGGCTCGAACTCACGGACCGCGAGATCGTGACCTGAGCTGAAGTCGGACGCTTAACCGACTGAGACACCCAGGCGCCCCATCAATCTCACTAGTCTTTAAGAAAACGAAAATTAAACCCATAGTGAGCTATCACTATATACCTATTAGAATGGCTAAAAGAAACACTAAACAAAGCAAACAAATGAAACAAGCACAGAGGAGGATGTAGACCAACTGGAACTTTCCTGCATTGTTGGTGGGGACGTCAAATGGTAGAACCATAGTTTGGCTGTTTCTTACAAAGTTAAATATACACTTAGCATACGACCCAGAAATTCTACTTCTAGATATTTCAGATGAAATAAAAACCCATGTTCACAAAACACGCCAAATGTATTGCTAATATTTGCCCAAATCTGACAACAACCCCATGTCCTTCAGCTAAGGAATAGATAAACAAACCGTGGCACATTCCTATAATGAAATATTACTCAGCAATAAAAAAATAAATAATTGATAAATGTAGGCACATATATCAATATATATCATCTATAATGCATTTGGATGAATCTCAAATGCAATGTGCTAGGCAAAAGAAGACAGGCTCAAAATGCTGTGTACTGTATGGTTCCATTCATATAATATTCTGGCAATGACAAAATTATAGAGACAGAATAGCTCTATTCTCTGTTAAGGATGGGGGGAGAGTTTAACTAAAAAGGGGTAGCATAATGTTTTTTTTTTGATGAGTAGGATAATGGAACTATTTTACATCTTAATTGTGGTGGTTATATAACTTCATATTTGTCAAAACTGATAAAAATACAAACCAGAAAGTGAATCTTATTGTACATAAAATTTTTAAATATGGAAAATGAAAGTTCAAAATATCAAAAAAAAAGAAGGCACTGGGATTTAGTAATTCAGTAAAAGACGCTATTCTTGTCCCTACCTAGCTGTGGAGGAGAGTGGAAAGCACGGGGAAGGGCTAGGACTTGGCTGCAATCTTATTTCTTGCAGCAAACCACATCCTGTATGTTCCAGAATTTGTGCAGGCTAAAGTTACTGCTACAAAGTCTCAGAGTTCAGAGGCTTGTCTGTCATTGCTGGGACTGGGCTAGGATCCCCAGACAGGCTGAACTGCCTGCCCATGGGCCCCAGGTACCCCCAGGAATCCAACTAATTCAGTGCAATTTCAAATACATTTTTTTTCTACTGCCACCTAGCTCTGTAAAGGTGGGTTTAAGAGAAAATATTCTTGTATTACTTAATCCTATAAAAGTGAGAAAAGTAGGCAATCCTGGAAATACATTACCTGTCTACAATGACTAGGATCCCGTTAAGCAATAATTTCCTAAATGCAATAGCAAAGGTAACAAGATTCTAATTCACAATTTAGATATCAGTAAAAGCAAATAGGATCTGAAGGCACCTTGACTATTGTTAGGATCTTCCCACGATTGCTACCAAGCGCAGTCAAACCTTGTGATTTCCAAATGTCTGTCTTGTACTCCAGGCAACATCAAGTACATTTTAAAGTGGGGAAATTTTAGGTGTCAGGCTGAGTTGCTGGTGACAACACCAAGAACAGATGCATTTTTGTGAACTTGTCAGAGGCAAATATCTACTTTACACGCTAGGAATAACCTTTGTTTTTTCAACTGTCGAGAATCTAATATTTTAATTTATGTTCTGATATCTTTGAGAATAATTGTGTTCCTGTCATCAAAATAATTGCCTCCACTCCAAGTGGTATTTGTAACTGCATCATTTTTCCATATTGAGAAATCGGGAGTGCACATGCCACACAAGTGAACAGACTTTTGTTGGAAGGCGATAGCACAATACTAAGTGGGGACGTCTTGTTGCCCACCATTTTTCAGATCATGATGACTTTTAGTTTTTAAGGAGAAAAAAAAAAGGATTCCAGGGAAATGCAAATAAACCCAGTCCTGCTATTCAGAGTAGAGAAAGATTTTGGTTGTAGGGAAGCATGAAGTGAATATATGACTACAGTGTTTAGAAGTTGTTTCATAGGGGTGCCTAGGTGGCTCAGTCTGTTAAGTGTCTGACTTGGGCTCAGGTCATGATCTCATGGCTCCTGAGTTTGACACGAGCCCCACGTTGGGTTCTGTGCTGACAGCTTAGAGCCTGGAGCCTGCTCCGATTCTGTGTCACCATCTCTCTCTGCTCTCCCCCTCCCCCTGTGCTCTGCATCATTTAAATGTTTATTTATTTTTGAGAGAGAGGGGGAGAGAGAGGCAGAGAGAGAGGGAGACACTGAATTGAAAAGGCTCCTGGCTCTGAGCAATCAGCACAGCACCCGATGTGGGGCTCGGACTCACCAACCATGAGATCATGACCTGAGGTGAAGTCAGATGCTTAATTGACTGAGCCACCCATGCATTCCCCAAAAATAACCATTTTTAAAAAATTAAAAAAAGGAGTTTCTTCATATATTTACAGATGCCTTCCTAGTTAGAGTTGTAAAGATTTATTAACTTTTTGCATATAATTCTCCTTTATAGAAGATACTTTATAATGACCTTTACTTAATTACAGCTAAGGTTAACTAAATTGCTTGCTTTTCTTTTTCCTTCAACCTCGCAAGTTAACAAATATATGTGATTTTGCTACATGACTGAGCTTTCTATAGAAAGTTTTATTTCCAAGCTTTATCTCATTTCCTAGGAGTAATGCTACGAGACTCATGTCCTGTTGGTGCACCCACATCACTGAATTTTAAATGATTTCCTTGCCAATCGCAAATCCCTTCTTTGACACTGGTTCCAACTTTGATTCCCCATTGATGGGTTTGTCAAACCTATTCAAGTGTACCCTTGCTTCTTTGGATACAAATCAAGTAGGTAGAAAGATCTTTAGAGCATTATTAACCTAAGGGAGCTAAACCACTTTGTATCCAGCGTGTGTGTGTGTGTGTGTGTGTGTGTGTGTGTGTGTGTGTGTATGTGTGGGGGGGGCGTGGTTATTTAAAATACAGTGGAATGTTTAGGAGAATCCTACTCAATATGCCCCTCTTCACTCCATTGCACCTTACTGGGCAAAGGGGGCTGGAAAATGAGCTGGCAGACTGGTAACAGAAGTCAGCTTTTACTTGGTCACAAAGGTATTATTCATTTCTCATGTAACATGTTAATAAATGGCAACAGAGTCTGAATGCTCCTGGAAGATCCTTAGCCAGATTATGAGAAAGGTATCAAGGAGGTATAAACTTATAATGGTGCTACAAGATTTCAATAAACAACACATGTTAGTCTACAGTCAGTGTCCACGATTTATCGGTTCTGTCTTGACAGTGAAGAAAAGGCATCTTCTAAACTATATTATCTGAGTTTAAACTTATGGTTTAAGGCATTTTTAACTGTCTTTACTGTCTGGTCAAATTTGGTATCCTGTTACATTGTCATGAAAATGTATTTGCTCCTTATACAAATGGTATGTTTTTTATTTGATACAACAGAGGCAAGCCAAATAAGAAAAGAATAACATTCATTTGGCTAATAGGCAAATTCTAGTTATCAATCCATTTGTTTAGAAATAACACCTATTCTGAATTACCTTGGATCAAGAACAAGAGATTTATTGATCGTTTCTATTTTCCCACTAGGAACATGTCTTATGTTCCAACCAACCTTGACAGAGCTTATACCTAAGGGCTCTCCCACTTCCTTTTGAACTCACAAATTTGCCATACCTCCAAGCAGAACAAGAGGAGAGAAGATTCTCATTAAACTTTCTACCTGGGCTTCCGTTTCTCCTCAGTGTAACTGTTCTTTCACAAACACACACAAACAATGCTCAGCCGCTTAATAATTCCGTAATAAATCATGAATCATGAGGCAATCTAATTGCAGACAGGAATCTCCCTCACTGTGCTGGGTCTCCAGGCTGCATTTCTAGGTAAGCCACTTCACACAGTCACAATGCTTAAAGGGTGATATAAAACCAAATCTGATGACCTTGTAAGTGGGTAGGATCCCTGTTCCTTTCAAAATGCTCATGAGAAGTGTTTTCTGAAATGGGTCAAGGTTCTTGCCTCCACATTATCTGGTGATGGTTCACTAAAAGGCAGGGAGTGTCAGCAATACCCAGAGAGACCATACAGCTATATCATCAGCTTGCTTTATCTGGCCTTTGTAAAGCATGGACTATCAAGGTTTCTGTGATTCACCCTCAAACAGTCAGTCTATCAGCATAGACCAAGATCCAGGGTAGAAAACCATTACTCATTTTACTTATTTTCATGTTCTCATGCTCTAATAAATCTGGGGCTGAAGGAAAGCAATATGAGGAGTCTTTCCTCATTTGCATTCATTATTTGCTCTGTTATGTTTTGGGCCCTTTAGGTAATTTGGAATAAATCAGGAAATAATTATTTTTCTTTTTTTTTTTTTATCAGAAAGTATGTTTATCTAGGAATAGAATTATAAAACTCATTAAACTCTCAAAATGTGTTCACTTTACATATTTATAAAAGTGTATTCCAGATGCATAAACAAAAATGAATGTTTTTTTTCTGTATTTATGCCAACCTAAATTAGACCTTTATAAAACAATAACAAGGTAGGACTCCATTGGGGACTCACCCAGTCATGTCTTTGGGCTTCAATATGCATCTGCAGTAACCTTTGCCTGAGTATGCACCTCTTCCTCAGCTGTGCAGACTACTACCTTATATGCTTATATTATTAATAACTCTACTTACTGAAAAGTATGGACTAGGCCATATAATTGACAGGGAAAAGTGAGATGCCAACTTTGAAGGACTGTAATCTATTTAGGGTTAATTTTTTGAATGTGACGATGGGAGCTAATGCAGGTACCCTAGTGAGGATTATTTGGAATTCACTGACTTGAGTAGAGCAGAGCTTTGTAAAGGAAAGGGACACTTATGTTTAATGTAGGTTACAGTACAATTTGGAGCTCTTAAACCTAAAAAAAGAGAATGTTTTCATTGCAACAAATCTTGCTGTTGAAAACTGAGGTAATTTTATGTATAAGTGCAGGGTATCTCTTCCCACAACACTTAAAAATTGAGACCTTAATATGCCAGACCTTTTAAGCATAGAGTGATTTCATTTCCCAAAATATCTTCTATGCTTTCATGTAAATTACTCTTTTTTTAAGGAGGGGAGGAAGGGGCAGAGAGAGAGGGGGAGAGAGAGAATCCCAAGCAGGCTCTGCACTGTGAGTGCAGAGCCCAATGCAGGGCTCAAACTCACAAAATGTGAGATCATGACCTGAGCCAAGATCAAGAGTCCGACGCTTAACCAACTGAACCACCCAGACACCACATGTAAATTACTCTTGACTGAGTTTTATCCCCAACTATTGATCCTGTTTGAGAGCTCATTAGCACTAGGATTCTTTGTCTTTGAGGATATGTTTGCAGCTCATGTTTTCCTTTATTCTTTTGAAGACTATTTAGTACTTTCTTTAAGGTCTAGAGGCGACTCTAGTGCTCAAAAGTCTTTTATTTTTGAACACAAATATACTAGCTTCTATTTTCACACCTGAATAGATTACTAGAGGTCTCAAAATGACCCTGTTGGACATGGAGCAGGTTATTAAGAAGGAAAAACAGACCATAATTTGTTTCCTCTTTTGTCTCCACAGAATCCTGACCAGTGTAGGCTTGTTTTAAAATACGCAGCTGTTTGTTATACACATTCAAATGTGTTTATTTACCTTTTTACTGATGACTTTATTAAACCAAAGTTGTTCCTTTATTCTCTTCTAATCTCCATTTAAAATTTGTTTTTAATGTTTATTATTTTTGAGAGAGAGAGA
The DNA here is from genome assembly GCF_028018385.1 of Neofelis nebulosa. NCBI lineage: Eukaryota > Metazoa > Chordata > Mammalia > Carnivora > Felidae > Neofelis > Neofelis nebulosa. Next base: position 65,199,386 of record NC_080783.1, read on the forward strand.
GACAGAGAGAGAGACAGAGCAAGCAAGGAAGGGGCAGAGAGAGAGTGAAACACAGAATTGGAAGTAGGCTCCAGGCTCCGAGCTGTCAGGACAGAGCCAAAAGCAGGGCTCAAAGTCGCAGACGGTGAGATCATGACCTGAGCTGAAGTCAGCTGCCCAACCAACTGAGCCACCCAGGCACCCCTTCTAATCCCTATTTTAAAAAAGCCAACTAAATATTGAAAGAAAACATTAGTTTCCCCGATGTTTACTCTCATGAATATTTTCAGCATTTATTTTATATTTCAAGGCAGAATCTGCACAGTTATCCACTGATAGCATTTTCAGAATACCTAGTATCATTCTATATACAACCTAGGTACTTGACAAGTGTTCATTGTTTTAAATTGTTGTAACCATAAATGCAGCTTAATTCTTGTGAAACCTAGAGGTCACTTACAGAATCAGTATGACTACGAAGAAAAAATGCATTTTATTAACAGATGTAATTTTACTCTATGGCTAATGAGTTTCAGGTTAATTCACCCTCTGGGCAAGAGTGATAGCAATTGTTTTAAAATCACAACTTGAACAGAGTTCTTTCTGTGCTCTAAAGCAAGCATTTTTGGCAAAAGATTAGTTTTTACAGAAGAAAGAATTTTGCCTTTGGGATCGTATTGGTTTTCTCACTATTTCAACCTTAAGTTAGCTAAATTGAGCCACTTCTGAAATCCATCACATAAAACGTTCAACCTTAATTTTTCTCTAGCCTCTCAGGGAAAATTTGGTGGAGTTCTTTCTTTACAAAGGAGCCTGGACACATCCCAAACTCTAAGTGTGAAGGGGTGTCAGCTCAATCAGCACATAAATAAATAATTAAGCAAGAAGTAGCTGTCTTCTTAAATTTTACCTTTTCACTTCATTAGGTTATTTTGGGTCCAGACTTCCTTTGTGTTCACAAAATATTTTCTTTCTTCAAAAATGTCTTAAAACTTCCTCACGCACTTGGTTTACCTGAATGGCAGGAGTAGTGGTCTACTCCAGAGGAAAAAGGCCCCGTTTTCATTTTTTGTGTGTGTGTGTGAAATTTCTGGTTATTTTCTCAGCATTGTTATGGGGGATGGGCACGTTTCCTCTGAAAAGAGGATTGCAACTGCAAAGGAACCAGAGTAGAGGAGAAACTAGTTCAGTTCTCTTTTGAAATGCCACATTCTTGGTCTAGCAATCTGTATTTCATGCACTGGTAAGTACTGGTACGGTTTTAATAGATTCACATGAAAATATTTTTAAGTTTTTAATTTTCATTTGGATTAAGTATCAAGTGATGTGTCATTGTGCTAAGAACCAGAGAGAAGAAAATGAATCCATTTTGAATCCAAACAAAGAAGTTGAAAACTACTGGGTGGTGGTTATGAGGGCGTTCACTTTTTAATTACTTGTTTTACAGTACATATATATTTTATGTACTTTATGTTACTTTTTTTTTCTTTTTACTAGAAAAGGGAAAAAGAGAAGTAGGAATCTGATCATTTCCTTTTCAGATTTGGGCTTCCTCACTCCCTCAAAGTTCAAATTGATTCAGTTAACACTAATTGTGTGCCTACTATGTGTCCCAGGTGTTGTGACGGGGAGTCCTCAATGAACAAGAGGTAGATTGTTCAGAATGTGGATATTTAAGACATGAGAGTCTATAATATTTGACTTTGTTCTTAAATATGTGTAGATTGAATATCTTGGTTGAATGTACTCATAGGAGTAAGAGATTTTTTAACCTATGGAGATTTTAGGGGTGGGAGAGATTCAATTTCTTATCTCTGTTTCCAGATGTTGAACTCTGCTTTGGAACGACTAAACCTCTGAACAAAAACCCAGAAGGATGCTTATGAAATAGCAAGGGTTTCGCTTGCCCTGGCCAGTTACACATCTATGAAGGACTGATTCACTGCCCTGAGTTAACAAATAAGAGCTCTTTTAAACAATCTCTGTTCTTCTCACACTTCTGCTTCAGCTTATATATCTAGTAGATAAATAGGGAAAAAAGCCTTGCTTTAGAGTAGTGCCAAAACAACACCCCAGGAATGAATAAAATAAAAATAAAGACATATATAAAGAAGAGGAAATGCTTTGAAGGCACTGACTTGAAGTGCATTCTTCCAGGAATACCTGTCTAACCTGTGATTGTATTTCTAACTTTTATAAGTGTATTCTTTTTTTTTTTTTTTTGTATGTCATTTCCCAGAGGAGGGAACATGACGATGACAGTGGCAATGTTCTGGGGGAAATGGTGCTTTGTATTAATCCAGCATCATCATCTGAAAATCTATCTTTTGCTGTAGAAGAAAAAAACATTACTAAAATTCAAAGTTGAATTTTGTTTTCATTCCTGAAAACAGGTTCCACTATCACTAGGTGACCACTATTTCACACTATTTTGTATTACTTTTTAATCTGGAGAAGTTATCCAGAATCTTGGAACACTGCTGCCAAGAAATGCCCTCATGAGGAGATATTGTTCACAACGAGTTAGAGGTCAAATAGCCACACATAATATTGAATTATAAACCCCCCTACTGAGCTCCAAGTTCAAATATGCTGTATCCCAAACCCTGTCTCAAGTTCATGCAATAGTAAAAATATTAACACCGTAACATGAATGCCAAGACATGGGTGGCATCCTTATCCTCTTTTTCTTCTCTTTGCAGAACATTCAGTTATTATCACATATTTCTTAAGCATCCTGATGCACCAATGATAAGAAATTAGAGTCATACTTATTAGGCTGCCTAAGCAACTACTGGGGAAGCCAGAGGAATGCAAGGGTCAACTGCTATTCTTTAGAGGGGCCTATGTCTTAATACATTCAAAAGGTAAAATTAATCTGGTAATAAAAGATAATTTCCTTACATCTGAGAGGAATAGGATAACAACTAAAAAGAAGTTTAGCATTTCATTTTATCTCAGACCAAAAAGGGTGACTGTGAGGTTGTGGTCTGATTTTCAGCAGGTTGTGGTATGATTTTTGGCAGGTTGTGGTCTGATTTTTAGCAGGTCCTTTTTGTCATTTTAATGCATGACACGGTCCTTGATTATGTACTTGCTCAGCATGTTACAGGTAGTAGGTTGGCCTGATTATTACTGAGGACAATAGCTGCTGTGATATCCAGCTTTCTTCATTCATCAGAACAATTCACTCTCCCTTACCATGGTCCCTACACTCTCAGTGATTCGCAGAAGTGTCACTGTCATTGTAATTCCAGGCACGTTAATATTATAAATTGCGGCCTCCAGTCAAAACTTAGTTCCTTTTATTTAGTATGAAATGGGGTCTCTTACTTTAATCAGAAACTTAAACAAGTATAAATTTTCCCCCTCTGGTCTAAAACAATCCCATAGCAGAAACAAATTTTTGTGGTTATTATATGTGTTTAACTTTTCATGTGAAGTAAACTAAGCATGGCTGTATCCTTAAATGAACTCTCAAGTCCCTCTCTAATGACCTTCCTGGCTGTTAATTAATCTTTCAAACTAATACCGTGGGTTGAGACTCCAATGATGATAGAAAGACTTCGAGTGCTGTCATGTATTTTTCATACTTTGCTTTTCCCAGGAGTAAACTTAAGTAAACAAACCCTCAAAATGGTGTCTCAGCTACAATAGCATCCTTATAGGCCTAGATGAACATAAAATCAATGCCAATCTATAGAAATTCTATGCTTTCCCATTACAACAGGATATGTGTTTTGCAAGATAACAGAGTAGCTTATTACAGACATGGTGGCAATTGTCTCTTAGCACATGGGCCTGCCTCAGTCTTCCCCTACATGGTTGTCTTTGGCTTCCTTTCAGGATGGACCAAAAAGTGCAGCGGCTCAGGCCAGCACAGCAGGCCAAAGCTGTCACTGTGTTCTTGGGTTGTGGCCATGGCCCTGCCAACTTGCTCCAAACAACTAGTGCTCAATAGGAGCTTCCTGGCCTCCACTTCCTCCTTTTTTGCTTTCTATGGTACTTTATGGATTCTTTCATTTTAATATGTAGGTTGCATTAGAAAATATATGGCTATTCTTCAGTAAGGTCTCTCATGTATGCCAGGCTCTACGCTAAGTGATTTATGTATCATAATATCATGCAAGCAAAGAATTACTATACCTGCATTCCAGTTCTCCACAGAGCACTAGGCTGTGTGGCTACCGAGCTCATTTCTAGGGCATCTTTACTTCCCGGTATATTCTCAGTACAAAGCTGTACTTTAAAACAAGGAAACCGAAGCCTAGGGAAGTTAAGGTTACCCAGCTAGCAAAAACACCCCAAAACCAAAAACCAACCAAACAAAAAAACCCAAAGTATAATTTAAGCTTGTATCTAAAGCTCATGCTCTTATGCTTTCAACAATAGCCAAAGTATGCAAAGAGCTCAAATGTCCATCAACTGATGAATGGATAAAGAAGATGTGGTTTATATATACAATTGAATACTACTTGGCAAGGAGAAAGAATGAAATCCTGCCATTTGCAACAACATGGATGGAACTGGAGGGTATTATGCTAAGTGAAATAAGTCAGTCAGAGAAAGACAGATATCATGTATTTTCACTCATATGTGGAACTCGAGAAACCTCACAGAAGAACATGGGGGAAGGGAAGCGAAAAAAAACAGTTTCAAACAGAGAGGGAGGCAAACCATAAGAGACTCTTAAATACAGAGAACAAACTTAAGGTTGATGGGGGGTTTGGGGGAGGGGGAAAATGGGTGATGGGCATTGAGGAGGGCACTTGTTGGGATGAGCACTGGGTGTTGTATGTAAGTGATGAATCATGGGAATCTACTCCCAAAATTAAGAGAACACTGTATACACTGTATGTTAGCTAACTTGACAATAAATTGTATTTTAAAATAATTAAAAAAAATAAAGCTCATGCTCTTAGCCATTGTCATATGCTGCTGCTCTTAGTGGCTTCCATTCTGTCTTTTGCTACTAGTCTGTGTGCACCTTGAGAATGGGGGCAGGGTTTTAGTCAATCATTCTCTCCTTTGTGTTTGGCACAATGTTGGAATTTAGTGGTTATATTCATGCTTGTGCTCATCTTTTCAAAGAATCTATTATTTGTTATGCCTAAAGCAAAAGCTCAGTCCCCCAGAGCCAGTTGGTCATCTAGAAAACATTTTTGGAGAGCTTATTCATCTTTGCTGGAGAAAAGGTGCAACAAAGTTGAGGACCCATCATACCTAAAGCTTCTCTCTCTATAGAGTATCCACAAGTACACTGTGCTCAGGTGGACATGTTTTTTTGCAGGTAACAAATCTCTTTGGGCCACAGCTGACTAAGTTGGGGATCTGAATGTGGCCATCTCTGGACTGTGACCTATGAGAAAAATCAGTGTGAAAGCCTGTATAATAATTAAATGAATCAAATCCACTCCTTGAGAATTTGAATGTGAGACACACAGAGAAGGCACTAATACTGAGTTATACGTTAGAAAAATGCACCAAAGAGGTCAGGAGACAACAGATGAGGGCGTTGAAGTTTGGGTAGAGGGAAGAGGCAGGAGTGGAGGCAGCCAAGTCAGTGAGAAGGATGGGGTCTCTGTGTGACCCACCAGAGTTGTTGGAGTGTCCCCAGTGAAGACCAGGAAGCACTAGGTTGCAGACTGTTCAGCTTGCCTCCTGGGCTTCCGACCTTCCATTGTACCCCCATCACTGTCTCATAGCCTACTGCTGAGGCAGGGGTGGGGGGGTGGGGGGGACTAAAAAATGGTGAAAACACATGATCTCAATCTTTAAGGAGCTATGATCTAATGAGGCAGATGCAGATGTTCATAGGTGATTATAATCTAAGGCTAAATATGCTTGGATGGACTGGACTATATACCAAAGGGCTCTCTAAAAGGACCTCCTGGGACATTGTTACATGTTCTGATTACAGGCCTGTATGACAGAGCTGGGGATGGAGGGAAAGGAGAGAAAGGAAAGGATGGGACCTGGAAAGACTAAAAAAGCAAAAACCTGTTATAATTCTGTTCCCATTTGAATTTACATATTTCAGTAATTGCCTGCAGTGCTAAAAGAGAACCTACCCTTTTTATTAATACCATGTTTAATAAAAAACTATCTCTTAGTATATTTTGGGTGAGTTCAGTGCTCATCAGAGTTAGGGACAAATAGCAAATGAGCTATAGCACTGCACAATGAGGAGGGGCACTGTGCCAATGTCTTCAATCCTGGGCTGGGGAATTTGCTCCTCTTTCATCTGAATTATGAGCTGGCTTTATAATGTGCACTCTGGATGTCCCAACACTGGACCTGGCCCACATTTACAAAGTAAATAGGAAATCAAATCAAATCAACCACAGGCTGCGCTTTGGATATACAAGGCCTGGATAAGAAGGGGTCCTTCTCTCCTTTTCAGACTGTGGTCAGTCCAGTCCTAAAATTTTGAGGGAGAAGGCCATGACCTTCCAGAAACTTAACTGGTCATTCTTTTCCAGCCCATGACCAAGATACCTATACAATCGAGGTCACTGAAAGATAGCTTTGAGAAACAGTATATCTCGTCCCTCTACACTTCTAGGTCATAAGGGTTGTAGAGTTGGCCTATAGAGTAGTGATTCTATCTGGATAGGTAGACTAGGATGCTATTATACATAACCCATTATTACCCTGAACTAAATGGTCATGAAAGCAAATTATGTCCCTCAAGCTAATAACAGCTTACACTTTGTGAATGCTCATGGAGTGCCAGGCCCCTTGAAGACAGGTCTTCTTCTTTACCATTTCCACTGCGGTAGAGGGTGATAATAACTATTATTAGTCCCACATTACAGATGAGGAGAGGGATACTTGAGAAAATAGGTAACTTGTCCCAAACAATATGGCTGACAAGTGGCCAAGTGATGGGATTTTAACCCACTTATTTGGACCTGAGAGGTTGCTCTATTTTTGGTTTGAGACACTGCTTCCCAGCATTAGAAAGAGCACCTTACTCTCTTACAAAGAGAATGGAGTGAAACCAAAAAGTGTTTGCCTTCTGTAGTAAGTGCCAGGAAATATGCTGGTTCTTCTGGCTGATTTTGACTCAGGCCCTAAGATCCTCTTGGATATCTACATCATGTCTTTCTCTTTACACCTCTGGAATTCTCCTGCAGTGATTATGTTTTGTCATCTCTTCAGAGGTTCTCTGATTGGAACTCATCAACAGAGAGCAGTGATGTGAAATGATTTCTTCTGCCTCCCAAAGCTTAGCCATGCACTAGTTTAGTCCATAAGCAAAGCAATGCATATTTCAAATTCCATTCCCGGAGTAGCCACAGTCTGCAGTTTTATCCTGCTGAGCCAAATTAATTAGAGATGAATATCATAATAGAACAGCATTGATCGTAGCATATCACTAAGAAGTGTTGGTCTGTGTTAATTAACGTGATTTGCCATCAGCACTCAGTATATTTATATACAATCAGCATGGGTATTTGTCCACATAAACCAATACATTTTTCAGTAGTGGCAGAACTTACCTTAGAAATGGTCCATATGCTCAAATGCTTGTTCGCTTTACCTCTCCCTGACTCCTGCTTATCACACACATTGGTGGCCTAATTGCTCCTATATGACTGCTTCAAAACATAATGTGTAACCTTTGGAAAATCTGAATACTTGGAAGTGGAGAAATAAAAATTGTTGATATAAGTGTGAGAGGCATCTTGGGCGGCAGGCTAAGAGAAAATTTCTAGGCAAGTCCAGCCTGCCTATAATCTCCCTTTCTCCTTCAAAATCTGAATATTTCTCTTATGTTCAGGTAGGTCTAACACTATGCTACACTGTTTGCCAATTTGACAATTATAAGGCAAATGTTTCCTGGGAAGCTAGAGGGTTATAGGTCATTTATCTACTTAATCAAATTTGTTCAAATTTCTTTCTATTACATTTAGTGCAGAAATATTTATTTTAGGAAAGTGAGTTTTAGGTATAAATTTTGTAGCCCAGGGTCATTCTTGAATGCAGAAAAGAGATAAAATTCTTCGTCTCTTCCTCCTCTTCCAGAGAGCTTCATGGGGGCAGCCTCCCTCTGTGACTTAGCTGGGTAATTTAATCCATACCCAGCTTTAGCTATGCCATGGACTAAACAGCCTTCTGTGAACTGGCTTGAGCAGTTAAGCACTGCATTTAACATGGTTTTTAGAGGAAACTATACATTGAATGTTGAACATCTAAGTTACAAACCAACCACTGGAACAGAATCTATTTGAAATTGGGGACGGTCTGTGCCTGCCCCCAGGGCATATCTTGCCCCTCCACCCAGCAACACACTCATCAGACATGGACTATTCGAGTGTGGAAATGTACATCAAACCAGAAGGCTTATATGAAGCGCATGACTCCGTACACAAAGCCAAAACATCTGGATGAACTGTAGACTACGCTATCCAGATGTTTTAAAATAATTAGTAGGGCAGGCAATACATTTGTGTGATTGACATTTTTACCTTAAAAATTTTTTTTCTTATTGAGCAGCCCCAGTCTTTGTAAATGCAGTGTCACTCACTAAAATGTGCCTTTATTCTTGAGAAGCAGGGAGTGTTGAACTCAGTGGGGGCATTAAAGACTATGGGGGATTAGCTCCGGGTTGTCTTGTAAGATATGGACTTTGTGTGGATCAGGAAAAGGGGAGCAAGGTGAGCAGCCCGGCTATATATATTCCTTTTTATCCTTTCCCTCCGTTTTGGCACTCTACTCTGGATCGGCGGCTTGATCTCAGCTCTGATTTCAGCTATTTTAAGCCTCTTAACGTTCAGTCTTCTTTCTTATATGTGTCCTATGAAATCTGATTCAAAAGCAGGATGTACTCTTTACAGTTTTCCTCAAAATACGATCAAGGCCACAAGTATAGGAATGCATTGGATATTTAGTGTGAATGCTGATTCATGGGCCTTTTTGGCTCCTCTGACTCAGAGTCTCTGGAGACTATGTACTGATGTCTTTTAAATAAACTCTCTAGGTGACTCTGGTGCAGACTTATGAAAACTGCTGCCTTGTTCTGACTATTGTGTTCATGAAACTTTCACTCTTCAGTTTTATTAATCTATAGAATCTAGAAATCAAAGTGATATAGGCAAAGTTATAAATCTAAGTATCAGAGTTCTTCTAAAAATGTAATGTAAGCAATTTAGGAACTTGATAACATTTCATCATAGATACTTGCTCTAGAATCTATTCTTAAACGTGTTGGGCATTTTTCAATCTGAAAACTGATTTCCATAGAAGATCAATAGGGGAATATTTACACTGCCAATATGGTAACCATTTATTATTTGATTTTTACAAAATCCTTGCCTCTAAGCCATTGGCATTCAAAACAAATCATTCCTTCATTAGCCATAATGATACTTTATCGCCTTTGTTCTGAAGTATTCATTTTATTTCCATTATCCCTATTGTATGAAGCAGGCACAAAACTAGCAAACCCCAGTTTATCACAGTGCAAATTGAACAGAGAGACTAAATAAATGCAATCTGATGGGTTTCCCCCTCAGATTAGCAACCAGGAGAGTTCATCTTCTCTAAGAGCCCCCGAATTAGTCTTTGGGGAAGCAGTGTGAGTGAAGAAATGTCGAGAATATAGAGCTACAACTCTTCCAAAATCATCGATAAGCTAGTATATTGCTATTAAGCTAATTACCAGGTGAGTTGTTTGGCCTAAAGACAAACCGCCTGAGAAGTGAATTTTTTTCCACATTTTCATGGGAAGGACAGAAGGAGATTGTGGTAACACAGTGCATTTTAGAACCTTTGCAGGATGCTGGCTCAGTGGCACTCCTAGAAGTGAAAAAAGCTCCATGAAGGTGTTTTTAGTGTCTGAACTCAACTCTCTGCACGAAAAATGGAAGGAGGTTAAACAAGTGGCTTACGGACAAGGAATGTCAAAGTTGGACCCAGGTTTTACTTCTCAGCAGGGTGTAAGGTTGGGTTTCACCTGCTGGTCGATGATTCCCCTAGCCTAGCATGGTTTTAGACCAAGAGCCTGCACGCACTGAGGGACCTGGGACTTGCCAAGCAGTTTCTGTAGAGGCGCATGGCTTTGGGTATTCCTCTAGTCTGGACAAGTGTGAATGATCTTTGCTTTTACCTTAGGTTTCCTATTTTTTTCTCTTTACTTACAATGAGTGCCACTCACACTCCTGTTTCAAACTTGGGTGTCTAGTTGGATTTTGGCTCTCAGTTTCCAAGAAATAGCCCCTCTTTCCAACGCTCTACATGCAGTAGGACCTTCATCAACACTGATGGGCTGCCTGGCATATGATTATTTTCCAGAATTAGCCTTTTATGTATAGGTAGGTACATATTCTAACTTGGATCCAGACCCTACTTTTCACATGTAGATTCTGGGAGTCGAGGGTGCTGAATACAATGGGCACTGCCTGCATTTTAGCTGTCTCATCTCTCCTGGCTCACTGAGGAAGCATCTCAGTTCTGTTTATCTCAAATTCAGCAACTCTCCTGTCAAACAGTGGCTCCCCAATGAGGTTACCAAAAAGCCATGTGACTAAAGTGTCAGTCCTAGTGTTTCCAATTATTGTAAGGTGCTGAACTGAATCTTTTTTTTCTTTTTAAAGTTTTGTTCAAGAGATGTTAATTTCTTAGAACTCAAATGCACTTTCCTCTCAGGCAAATTTTTCTGGAGAAGCACTAACTGAGAAACTAAAGGGTGGCTATTATTCTCCATTGATGACAAAGCCTGCAGTTTATTAAAGAACAAACAGTGTATCTCTTTTTGGAAATAAGCCTACACAAATGGTATACAAAGTCATATGGGTCTCCCCATGACTATAAAAGCAATATGCTTTACATTTACACAGCCTTTACACGATTAATATCAAGCATTCTTCTTTACTTTCATTTGTAAGTACATTGAAATTCTTAGTATAAAAAGTAGAAATGTTTTATGAATGTTTAAAGATACACATAAAGGTTAAAAGTACTGCTCTCTTTATTTTTAAAAAATTCTACAATAAAATAACTCAACTTGAAAGGTCTACCGAACATAATACCTATTATGCTGTTCATTGTTTCCACTTCTCATCTTGAAAATACTCCCATTTTCAAGTAAAATTCTCACTGCATCTTTTAAAATCTTTTACAATGTAAAAGTTCTTTATGTGCAAAAAAAAAAAAAAAAGGTAGACGATATGACTTTCAGTAGCTAAGACTCTCATGGAAGAATGCAGTGTTAGGCCTTAGTGTCTGATTTTCCTGTGGAGGTATAAAGTAGACTTCATAAAGAAAGAATCCATTTCTGGGCCTTGTAGCTTTTGTCCAATGCGGGCATAATGCCTCTGGCCCTATGTCAGCAGCCACCAATTCTTGGGTCTTGACAATACCCTTCCTAAGCCTCTGCAGTGCTCTCTGCAGCCATCTACCTGATTTGTAGATCAGAAACTTGGTCACACACTCCTGTGGTGCCTTAATTAAATCTTACAATACCCCAGGAATTAGGTTGCCTGAGAAAAACTTGGGTGTCTAAGTTAGCTACTGAATCATACAAGTTTCCGTTTCCCTGAATGTCTCATCAATCATTCCTTGCTTTTTCCCTTACCTTTACCTCCACTGGCTGCCCCAACAGGTCTATCCCCACAACACAGATACCTTTTATCAGTGCAAAGTGGTGTCTACCAGACAGTCCAATATCCTTACTGGGACTGACTCTCTTCTAGTCTACTATCTACTAGCCTGGAGTACCATTATATTGATGACTCCTACTTCCTTAAGCTCTTGGATGGATTTTTATTTGGAATGGAAACATTGGCAAGAACTTCTCCCCAGCCCAGCTTCCCTCCTCTACTCCCATTTCAGCGTACCCCACCCCACGTTATTTTTATCTGGGAAAACATACTGGGTGGGTTTCACTGTCTGGTGTCTCTACCAGGTCTCAGATGGTCCTCTTTTGCCTTCTATTGAAGCACTTGTTGCCTCAGGCCCTGAAGGCCTTAAGTAAGGGTTTGCTGGTATTAGGACATATTTTAAATAACTTCTTAGTATCCACATGAACTCTAATAATTTGTATGGACAAGCAAAGCAAATTTATGTGGTTACTCAGATCCTCAAGGGGCTGGTACCTTATACTAAGGGTTAGCAAATTATGGCACACAGGCCAAATCTAATCCTGTTCCTTGTTTTTGTAAATACAGCTTTATTTGAACACAACCGTGATCATTGTTTATTAATTTACCTGTTTTCCTGCCATAATAGCAGAATTGAGTAGTTGTGACAGAGACTGTATAGCTCAAAAGCCAAAATATTTACTATCTGACCCTTTATAAAAATGTTTGCCAACCTCCACCTTATGCACATCCATTACTTCATCTCTCTGCTTGGATCCTAAATCGAGTTCTTCCAGTTACTCAGGTACCAACTTGGTTGAATTCCAAATTATTTTCACCAAAAGGGATAAAATCTCTTTTCAAATCAGTGGCATCCAACTAAAGACATTAGTATCTGTAGGGGGTAAAATTCCCCTGCAAAGCTAAGCTCAAAGGCTTCTAGAAGAAATTACTTAAAAAATGCAGCCTAGAGAGTAGCAAACTTGAGATAAATTATTAACAATTATTGCAGTCCAGTAGGAATTCAGAAATACTGGTGCTCTCTTTGCAGTTCATTTACTCTGACCACACCCTGCTGCTGGAGGAATTCAACCTCACTGTTTTGGAGAAAGAATTAGCATTGATTTTTCTACCGTTAAATAAAATATTACAAAGGCATGCTTATAAATGATTACATCACCAAGGCTTGCAAATAGACAAGATAAACATTTTTTTTTCTTAAGCTCATTTGCTAAATTGAACCTGAGAGAAAGAAAGCAAAATTTCTCATGTAAATCAAATGACATTTCGTTTCACAAAGTAGTCTTTCTACAAGGTTACACATAGGACTACTAAAATTTAAAATGGCTGAAGGAAAGGGTTTTACATTCTGTTGTGCCAAGTTTTATTTTTTTCTCTGCACTGATTAAAATAAAGGAGTTATCATGTCAGTGGGAAGAGCCCGTTACATTGCTTTTATCAAATGCAAGGAGGTATAAATACAAACTGTAAAGTAGAAGAGAAAAGATCATGACTCATTGTCTGACAGCAAAGCTATTAAACACAATCAAAGACTCAGAGTGAACTCACGTTACCTTTCAACACATTGCTAAAAAATCCTTTTTGCTATAAAACTAGCATAAAGTATCACAATCCTGCCACTGCTGTTGGAGAAACTTGGTTTCAGGCATTTAAAACAACTTCAAGACTGCGAAGGAAGAGGAGTTACTTACCATGGGATAAGTCACACTGCATTTAGTCTGGACACAAGGCCCGTCAAATCATAATCAATAAGTGATTAAAAGTTGATCTCTCAGGGCATTATATAAATTTCAGGACACTTATTGGTAATTAAAATAGTTTGTTGACTGAAGGCAGATTCACATATGTTAACGACAAAGTCAATGTTGCCTCTTACAAAACACAAGGACAATGATTTATTCTCAGGAAGTCCATTGGACTATGAGGTAAGGTACATGGTTCTATATTGAGAAGTGAAAATCCTGCCCATGGTGTAGGATTCCTGGACCTTGAATGAAAGGAACAGATGGGCAGGTGGATGTGACGTGTAGGTCCAAGAGAAGAGATGACAATCCACAAGAGCCCTAAGCGTTACCTGAAAAAGCCTACTTATTTTCTGCTTATCAGTCCTTTAAAGACATGTGTTCTCAAAATCCACTTGTTATAATTCATCAGTCTATGAAAACTGTTGTGAACCAAAGGACTTTTAGGAGTTCTGAGGGAAGCTTAATCATGACTATTTAAAAGCTGAAGCTAGGCTTCTAAGGCCAGCTGCTGGCAAGCCTTACGAAAATACATGTAATTTAGCTTGTCTGGCCTACCAGTGTTTTATTTATGCCCTCTGGACTCCAGGTTCTAGAGCACCAATTTCCACTTGACTCTCCATGTACACTCAGAATGGAGCCTGGAACACAATAGTTACTTAATAAATGCACATGGTCTAGGTGACCACAAGAATAATTCTCATCACCTTTTATTAAGCAATGTGAAAACACAAAGATAGAGATAGTGACTTGTCCAAGGAAGACTGGTTTTGGTTGCCAATATCCACTCAACTTCTGGCCCAATAAATTTGACCTCAAGCTTTCCTCCCATATCCTCCATAAAAGTAAGTCACAGACACTAACATTTATTGTAGGGTCCAAAGTGACTAAGTTATTATAGAATTCAGGCTTTACACCCTAATATCAATACCTGCCTCTGGCTCCTTTTAATTTGTTGTTCATTAAGTTTCTCCTTCTGAAATTCCGGATCATTTACTTCCACATACTGGTTCACTTTGAACCTTCCCTTAGCTATGGTACCTTCTGCTACTTTAGCTCAAAAGTCCCTGCTCTAGCATCTAGCACTTTGGCACTTCCTGACTGACCCCCAACCCTAATCTACTATGACAAGGAGAGAACCTGACCAGAAGGAATAATCTGGGGAAAAACTTCGACAGATATTTTAATTTCTGTTTCCTTCCTTGAAGCCTAGTGGATCTTTGAGAATTTTTAGCAAAGGTAGGTAGAGAGAACTCTTTTCTCAATGATAAATATCCAAAATTTTCTAGGTAACTCTCATCTTAATGGGTAACTGATGGCTTTTCTTGGGAAATCTGCATGAAAGGAATTGTCACCCCCAACTGCCAGTCTTTACAGCAATAGCTGAACAGGTTATTTATCACTAAAGGGTTTAGGATTATGTAACACTCTCCATATACCACACTGTGCTTCATCTGTACTTCCCAAAGAGCTCACATCACTGCTTACCTTGTGTTATATTTATTATTTTATTTCTTTCTTGCAGTACTTTGGTAGCTAACTGAGGACAGCTCTTTTGATTTTCTTACTCATTGTATTTCCCAGAACATCAGCAATGAACCTTGTACAGAAAGGACACTAGAAATGCCTACTTAACGTAAGACAAGAAAACAGAAGCATATGCAAACTTACCCAATTCTAGTTTGGTGAAATGAATAATTAACCATTGTATTGAAATGAGCTTCTTCAGAATGGCCAAAATGAACAAATCAGGAGACTATAGATGCTGGTGAGGATGTGGAGAAACGGGAACCCTCTTGCACTGTTGGTGGGAATGCAAATTGGTGCAGCCACTCTGGAAAACAGTGTGGAGGTTCCTCAAAAAATTAAAAATAGACTTACCCTATGACCCAGCAATAGCACTGCTAGGAATTTACCCAAGGGATACAGGAGTACTGATGAATAGGGGCACTTGTACCCCAATGTTTATAGCAGCACTCTCAACAATAGCCAAATTATGGAA
Organism: Neofelis nebulosa; assembly: GCF_028018385.1. Lineage (NCBI taxonomy): Eukaryota > Metazoa > Chordata > Mammalia > Carnivora > Felidae > Neofelis > Neofelis nebulosa. Next base: position 65,214,715 of record NC_080783.1, read on the forward strand.
AGAGCCGAAATGTCCATCAACTGACGAATGGATAAAGAAATTGTGGTTTATATACACAATGGAGTATGACAGGGGAATGAGAAAGAATGAAATATGGCCCTTTGTCGCAACATGGATGGAACTGGAGAGTGTGATGCTAAGTGAAATAAGCCATACAGAGAAAGACAGATACCATATGTGTTCACTCTTATGTGGATCCTGAGAAACTTAACAGAAACCCATGGGGGAGGGGAGGAAAAAAAAAAAGAGGTTAGAGTGGAAGAGAGCCAAAGCATAAGAGACTCTTAAAAACTGTGAACAAACTGAGGGTTGATGGGGGGTGGGAGGGAGGGGAGGGTGGGTGATGGGTATTGAAGAGGGCACCTTTTGGGATGAGCACTGGGTGTCGTATGGAAACCAATTTGACAATAAACTTCATATATTGAAAAAATAAAAAAAAAAGAAATGAGCTTCTTGATCAGTTTTTGTACCTAGTTTTAATAGTCATTATCAGACTTACATATGTATTCTAAACTCTTGTATAAGCAACAAATACATCTACTTCCCCTACATCTACCCACACTCCTTCATGCTTTTGATCACCTACAATTTAATTTCTGTTGATGCTTCCTACTTTCCACTATACTTGCCTAATGTGATGTTAAATGAAATTATGCAGGAAACTATGTCTCCTGCTTTAAGTTCATGTGAATATTTTTTTCTTAATTAAAAAAAATTATACTTGTTAAAAAGGAGGGGCAAAGCGGAAATTAGTTGAGTTTCTCTTAAGCCTCTTCAGCCTCTAGTTGTTTCTCTGCCTGCAATGGTCCTTCTACTGCTCTTTGGACATTCTATGACCCCATTCAGTCCCAAATCTCAAACTGAATCTCTCTAGTTCTCCTTACAAAATATGTTCTTAGTCTAGTTCTGCTGGAAAGATTCCAATATATGAATTAGTCATATGATGTTAATGAATGATAGCAGCTTAAGGCATTTCCTGGCCAGAGGGATTTGCATTTTGATAAGGGGCAATGCTCTAACCCAAAGGATAAAATTGCTAATGGTAGAACTTAAGTCTTCAGAGATGGCATCAAGGGGTCAGGAAGCCTTCCAACCGTATCATATTGGCTGCCAGCTTTAACAGTGCAGAGGACTTCCACTTTCACAATGCAGTAGCCCTTTATCACCATGAATAATCAAGAAATTATATTCTATGTAAGTCCCAAATGCTGACAATGGCAAATGCAGAACTCATTAAAAAGGGAAAAATGTCAACACAGTGGCTCCAAATAAGTTTTGGACTCGGTGGGAGGAAGAAGGGCAAGAAAGAAAGCAGGAAGGGAGAGAGAAAGGCAGGAAAGGAGAAAGACTGTCAAGATAGGGAATGATAGAAGTATTTCTTTAATCTGAATGTTACTGCAATATATTATAAGGGATCTAGAATGAGTGTATTTTTAACCCATTTCTGAAATCAAAATGTATGTATTAATCCAATTTTTTATGAAATAAAAAGGACTGATTTATAATCTGTGGGGAGGGGAATTCTTAAGAGACACAAGAGATTTAATGACCATTAAATGCAATATGTTAAAATTTAAAAACTAATGCAATATGTTAAAATTTAAAAACTAATTTCATAATTATAGCTCTGTATCTTAAGTTAGTGTATAAGAAGAACACTAATCTTGACAAACAGGTGTCTCAAGGCTATTTACCAAATTGTTATTAATTGAAGTGAATAACCAATTTGTCCTTGCTAAGAATGGTGAAAAAGGAGTCCTGTAGTCGTATATTTTTTAAGAAACTCAGTAAGAAATGCATTTGCTCAATAGCAGGAGAATTCAGCTGTATTTGTGGAACACATGACTTTTTGATCTTTTTGGAAAAAAAAATCACACACTCACAGAACATGGTGTTGGCCTTTCATTAGGTCATGCATACCCTCTTACAGATGTGTGTAAAAGTCAGGAGAGGGCTTGAGAGATGAACCCACAAGAAATAAATCAACAAAGGGAGTTTCCAAATGCATTACTGCACTGACTCTTAAGTTTCTTAACTAAACTTTGAAACTTTATAAAGATATCATTTTATTTCTTTTAAAAATAAAAATGAATGAAACAAGTGATAAGAGTTAAAATTTCTTCTAAAGTAAAAAATTCAGTTAATTGTACAGATTGAGTTTTAAAGAAATTCTAAAGCAAACAGAATAATAAGAATAATGGTTATTAATTTAAGTTACTTAGAAAAAACTGATCTGTCTCTTGAATCTTTGAAATGACTCTACCACTCCTTAAACTATCCTTTGCTTCTCTATTTCCATTCATAACCAATTTATGAGATTCAGCAGATTCAATGCAGATGAAGACTTAGATCTGATATAATTATGTACATGCAAGAAGATGAAGATTATTAGAGAGAATATAAGAGACATGGAGAATAATATCAGAATACTAATCACATATACATATATATATGTAGTCCAGTTAGAGAGACCAGAGATAATGGAGGTGATACAATAATTAAATTCAATATTTGGTTGAAAAATTTTCTGAACTGATGGAAAACATGGCTGCACACATAAAGGAAGCACACAATATGCCAACAAAATAAATTTTTATAAATATACACCTAGACAGAACCAGTGAAACTGAATATTAAAGATAAAGAGAAGATCTTTAACATAGCCAGAAGGAAAAGACAGAACAACTTTAAAGGCTAAAAATTTGACAGTGAGATTCTCAACAATATTAGAACCTGTAAGCCAATAGAATAAAATCTTCAAAGTGCTGAGAAAAATAATTTTCAATATAAATATAAAAACTACCTTTTAAGAATGAGGATAAAATAGGTGCATTTTCATTGAAAAAACAAACAAACAACAAAATAGAGTTTCTAATAATAGGTGATTATGAAGAGAATACTGAAGTTTTATACTTCTTAGAAGATGGCAAGTGATCTCAAAGAGAGAAATGCAAGGAGCAATGGTGAGAAGAAACTGTTTGATAAGCAGATATATCTAAATAAACATTGTTTCTATAAATAACCATAATCATCATTAATGTAGGGAATAAGAGAGAAAAGATAAACCATAAGGTGAAAGTTAGGAGAGAGACTAAGCAATAATCAACATTAAATATTTCAAGATCCTCATATAGTTTTAGGACAGGGTTAATATACTAATTAACATTAGAGTTTATTAAGTATGCATGGTAAAATTTTTAAGACAACCACTAAGATACTGTAAATAAAATAACTTCCAAACCAGTAGATGGAAAACAATGTAATAATAAAAACATATTCTCTGAGAATCCAAAATATAAGGGCTCAAAAGGGGGGGGGGGGAAGAGGCAGAGGAAAAGTGTCGAGAAAAATGATAAAAAGAAAAAGTTAAAGCATATTAGTAACTACAATACATGTAAATGATCTAAGATTGCTAATTAAAAATAAAAATTATTATATTAAATATGAAAACAAAACCAGCTTTGCTCTATGTATAAGAGGCATGTCTATTAAAAAACAGAAAATTTGAAAATAAACAGAGAAGTCATACCAGGTAAATATTAACCAAGAAAAGGCTGGAGAGTATAAAATATTCTTAAAGATAAAAAGTCATCGGAAATAGGAAGGGTTGTTAATTAATGATAAAAAGGGTCAGTGCACTACAGAGCTATCATAACAGTCATAAACTTGTATGTGTCTAATAAGATAACACACACATACACAAAGAAAAACTAGAACTACGGTTCTAGTTAGGGCAAGTTAGTGCTACAGTATTAGAACTACAAACAGAGGGGCACCTCTGTGGCTCAGTCGGTTAAGCATCCAACTTTGGTTCAGGTCATGATCTCCCGGTTGGTGAGTTCGTGAGTTTGTAAGTTTGTGAGTTTGAGCCCTGCATTGGGCTCCATGCTGACAGCTCGGAGCCTGGAGCCTGCTTTAGATTCTGTGTCTCCCTTTCTGTCTGCTCATCCCCCACTCACACTATCTCTCTCTATTACTCTCTCTCTCTCTCTCAAAAATAAACATCAATAAAAAAATTAAAAAAACTACAGAGAAATCTCTCATTGTAACAAAAGGTTTCAATGCAATCTTTTAAATTATTAATAGATAAAGCAGATAAGTATAATGGATTATAAAAGATTTGAACAATACAAATTACAAGCTTGATTTATTTATTTAAAAATTTATGTTTTTAAAGTTTTAAAATTCTAGTTAGTTAACATACAGTGTAATATTAGTTCCAGCTGTACAATGTAGTAATTCAGCACCTTCATACAACACTTGGTGACAAGACTGATTTATTGACCCCTGTATACAACTAGTGATATTTAATTTTTATCAAGAAATGTGGGGTATTAAAAAAAATTTGCACACTAAGCCGTTAGGCAAGTCTCAATGTTGAAAAGTCAATATACATAAACCATTTTTTTGTAAATACAGTTTAAAAAAATTAGAAGACAATATAGTCAAAAGATTAATAAAAATCTCCATGTAGTTGAAAATTAAACACACACACATATATGTGAATAACTCATAAATCAAGACATTTTAAATTAAAATTAAAATATTTAAAAGGAATAATAATGTTATATGGAAATAGTACTCAATAAAACTTTGCAATCTTATATAGTATGTCTAAGCCATTAAATTAAGAAGTTATGAAAAGAGAATAAGTTCTAAGAAAGCAGAATAACAAAGATAACAAAGGTGGGTTTTAAAAAAGTAAGCAAAAGTAAGAAACATTAAAATAGATGGTTAACAAAGTCAAAGTTTGTTTCTTTGAAAAACCATTAAAATAGACAAACCGGTGGCCAGATTGATTAAGAGAAAAAGAGAGAAGATGCAAATATATTCAGAGAAATTATGGCAATAATATGTAAATGTAGACAAAATTGACAGGAAACACATTTTTATCAAAACTGATTTAAAACTGAAAATTGCCAGGGAAATCTTGAAAAAGACAAAACTGGAGGTATCACTATATCAGACTTCAAGTTACTTTACAAAGCTGTGGTAATCAAAACAGTATGGCACTGGCACAAAAATAGACACACAGATTAATGGAACAGAATAGAAAACCTATAAATCAATCCACAACTATATGGTCAATTAATCTTTGACAAAGCAGGCAAGAATATGCAATGGGAAAAGGATAGTCTCTTCAACAAATGGTGTTGGGAAAACTGGACCACTACATGCAAAAGAATGAAACTGGACCCGTTTTTTACACCATATACAAACATTAATTCAAAATGGTTTGAGGACCTAAATGTGAACCCTGAAAGCATACAAATCCCACAAGAAAGCACAGGCAGTAACCTCTTTGACATCAGGGGTAATAACTTTGTTCTAGCTATGTCTCCTGAGGCAAGGGAAACAAAAACAAAAATAAGCTATTGGGACTACATCAAAATAAAAACCCAGCAAAAGAAACAACCAACAAAACTAAAAGACAACCTCCTGAATGGGAGAAAATACTTGCAAATGACATTTCTGATAAGGAATTAGTATCCAAAATATGTAAAAAATTTATACAACTCAATACCCAAAAAACAAATAATCCAATTAAGAATGGGCAGAAGACATGAACAGACATTTCTCCAAAGAAGACATACAGATGGCTAACAGACACATGAAAAGATCTCATTATCACTTACCGTCGGGGAAATGGATACCAAAACTACAATGAGATATCATCCCACACCTCTGAGAATGGCTAAAATAAAAAATACAAGAAAGGATGTGGAGAAAGAGGCACCCTCATGCATTGTTGGTGGGAATGCAAATTGGTGCAGCCACTGTGTAAAACAGTATTGAGGTTCCTCAAAAAGTTAAAAATAGAACTATCCTATGATCCAGCAATCACACTACTGGGTATTTCTTCCCAAAATACAAAAACACTAATTCAAAGGGACATATGCACCCCTATGTCTATAGCAGCATTACTTACAATAGTCAAACCATGGAAGTAGCCCAAGTATCCACTGATAGATGAGTGGATAAAGAAGGCGTGGTATATTTCGACAATGGAATATTATTCAGCCATAAAAAAGAATGAAATCTTTCCAATTGCAATGACATGGATGGAGCTACAGAGTATAATGCTAAATGAAATAAGCCAGAGAAAGACAAATACCATATGATTTAACTCACATGTAGAATTTGATTCCACTCATATGTAGAATTTAGAAAACAAAACAAATAAGCAAAGGGAAACAAAAAGAGAGAGAAAGAGGGAAAAAAAGCAAGAAACAGACTCTTACCTATAGAAAACAAACTCATGGTTATCAGAGGAGAGGTTGGTTGGAGGAGGAAGAGTTAAACTGGTGATGGGGATTAATGGGTACACTTCTCATGATGAGCACTGAGTAATGTGTAGAATTTGTTGAATCATATTGTACATCTAAAACTAATATAACGCTGTCTGTTAACTACACTGGAATTTTTTAAAAGTGCTTGTTTTGGCTCTTGGAAACAGAAATCTTAAGTTAAAACTGCATAAAAATCAAGGCTATTCCATCAACAAAACAGAAACACAACCTACTGAATGGTAGAAGATATCTGTAAATGATATATATGATAAAGGGTTAATATCCTAAATATATAAAAACATATACAACTCAACACCAAAAACCCCAAATAATCCCATTAAAAATGAGCAGAGAGCTTAAATAGACATTTATCAAAAGAAGTCATACTGATGGCAAACAGACACGTAGAAGATCTCAACACAGTCATCAAGGAGATGCAATACAAAACCACAATGAAATACTACCTCACTCCTATCAGAATGGCTAGAATCTAAAAGACAAGAAATCACAAGTGTTGGCAAGGATGTGGAGAAGAAAGAACCCTCATGCACTATTGCTGGCAATGTGAAACAGAACAGCCTCTGTGGAAAACAGTATAGAGGTTCCTTAAAAAATTAAAAATATTAAAAAAATTAATAATTAAACCATATAATCCAGTAATTCCACTATTGGGTATTTACTGAAAGAAAACAAAAAACGCTAATTTGAAAAGATATGTGCACCCCTATGTTTACTGCGGCATTATTTGCAATAGCCAAATTATGGAAGCAACCCAAGGTTTCACTAACAGATGAATGGATAAGATGTATTACTCACACGTGCACACACACACACATACACACACACACACACACACACAGGAATACTACTTAGCAATAACAAAAGGATGAGATCCTGCCATATGTGACAACATGAATGGACTTAGAGGGTTTATGCTAGGTGCAATAAGTCAAATACCATGTGATTTCATTTATATGGGGAATCTAACAAGCAAAACAAACAAAAGCCAGAAGCTGACCCATAAATTCAGAGAATAAACTGAGGGGTTTGGTTGCCAGAGGGGTAGGGGGTGGGAGGATTGACAAAATGGATGAAGGGGAGTGGAAGATACAAGCTTCCAGTTATGGAATGAACAACTCATGGGAACAAAAGGCACAGCATAGGGCATATAGTCAGTGCTAATGTAACTGCATTGTACAGTGACAGATGGCAGCTATACTTGTGGTGAGCATTGTATAACAAACAGACTTGTTAAGTCACCATGTTGTACCTCTGAGACTAATGTAACACTGTGTGCCAACTATTCTTTAATAAAAAATAAGTAAAATATAGAAAACTAAAAATGTTCTATAACTATAAAAACATTTCAACTGAAAACTGGACAAGAGAACAGGCATGTCTTAAAAGAGACATAATCATATACAAATATGTTGAAAATACTCAAGGGGTGCCTGGGTGGCTCACTCAGTTGAGTGTCTGACTTCGGCTCAGGTCATGATCTTGCGTTCATAGGTTTGAGCCCCGTGTTGGGCTTTGTGCTGACAGCTCAGAGTCTTGAGCCTGCTTCTGATTTCGTGTCTCCCTCTCTCTCTGTCCCTCCTCCCCTGTTTGTGTGCTCTCTCTCAAAAAATAAAATAAAACGTTAAAAAAATCTTTTAAAAATGCTCAATTTCATTTGTAATCAGGGAAATACAAACTAATACTAAAATGCTAGACATTTTGTTGTTTCCTTGTTTTGCAGAAAAAAGCTTGACTCTCCTGAATGCTACTGCTGCTGATGTGGTTCATACTGGCTAGTGTTTAAATTATTTTAACTGCTTTAGAAAAATATTGGCACTATTTTTTTTTTGTTTTTCTTTAATTTTTTTAACGTTTATTTTTTTAATTTATTTTACATACAATACTTTTATTTTAGGCATGCAAGAAAAGCGATTTCAGAATCTACTAATTTAAAGCAAGCAGCTGTATACAAATAACAAAAGAAGCAACATCTTGTTACAGCTCAGCACACAGCATCCAAAGCAAACAGGCATGAAACAATGCATATTCGGCATTAAAACCAGATGAATAACATATTGCAGGGTTGGGGGAGGGGCAGAGGACAAAAATGGAAATGAAAGACCAGTGTTTCCCAATGCTTTCAAGGTATAATGCTAAGTTTCTCATTTGATAGCCCATCCAGGTGCTTCAAATGTCATGCAGTACAGCGAGAATGGAAAGAACTGGTCTGCATACCTGCCTAATGGACACTTTCATAGGTCGTCTTTCGGTGGTAAACCTGTTTGAGCATCTTTTGAATTGGTTTATTTTTGAAAGACACAAACAGAGCTTGAGTGGGGGACGGGTAGAGAGAGAGAGGGTGACACAGAATCAGAAGCAGGCTCCAGGCTCCTAGCTGTCAGCACAGAACCCGACATGGGATTCAAACCCACGAACCATGAGATCATGACCTGAGCCAGAGTCGGACTCTTAACTGACCAAGCCATCCATGTGCCCCGTATTGGCACTATTTTGTAAAATTAAACCTCATTAACCTAACTTTCAGCAATTCCCTTCCTAGATATCCCTGACAAACTCTTGCTTTCATGCATCAGAAGTCATTGCCTGTAGTAACAAAAAAATTGGAATGTTCATTAGCAGAAGTATGGATAAATAAATGTGATACCTTCACACTTGTATATTAGACATTGATGGAAATGACTGAACTGTAGCTATAATGACAACTGTACAGTGATCCATTTAAAAAATATTCATAGAAAAAGCAAGTAATAAAGATTACTTGTAATATGTAACTTTTATAAAGCTAAAAACCAAGGGAACCAAGCAGTATATTGTTTAGGGATATAAACATGCTAAATATTTTTTTCTTTTTAAATGGTGAAGAGTGATAAAAAAATTCACTATAGTAGAGAATTCTGAGCAGGAAATGAAGGGCAGGTTAGAGGTAAAGCAAAGTACTTATGCAATGGTATTAGGATTATTTTAATTATTTAATTTGGATGGTAGTTTTATAGATATTAGTCATATTATTATTCATAACTTATATATTTAAAATATTTTTGAATGTTCAAATATTATATAATATAAAATCAAAACAGATTATAGCATTTCTATGGTCACACTTTTGGTTTCTTAATATTTACTAACGTTCCAAGTAATCAGCACGATGTTCTAGATGCAACTTCTGTTCACAAATTTAGGTCATCTTTCTGCAATGTTAGAACATATTTCTTTCTGTTCTAACCACATATCCTGCCACATATATTGCTGCTTTACTTTCCTTTAATAAATATATAGTTTCATATTCCTGTATCTTTTCTTAAACTGCTTCCTCGGCTTTCAATGCCTTCACTTTGTCCCCTGCTTGTACAAATCTTTCTCATCCGTCAGGATCTAGCTCCTCCTCATCTCCCCGTGAGGACTGACTTACCCACTTACCCAGTGTCACTTCTCCCACTCCATATTACCTATACCCACGTTGCAGTATAATCTGCATCCATCAAGTGGGAAATAGCCAAGCTGTAATGGTAAAGTAACTGTCACACTACCATGGAAAAAGACTACACTTAAAGCAATCTTGGAGCAAACATTCATCAGAAAGTGAGAGTACAAAGCACCGATAGAATACAAGGACAAGGACAGATTACAGCCAGAATGGGAGATGCACAGAACAGCATCAGGATTAAACTACTTTAGCAGGAACTTCTAGAATCATTCAGAGTCATTATAGTTTGTTCTCATAGCCACACCTGGCTGAGAGACATCATCAGTTTGTCAGTAAGTACAAACTGGAAGTATTTATCAGCTCTCCACTTCATAGCATTCATATATTGTGACATGTAATTTTCTTAAAATGCCATTATGTACCTTCATATAGTTTCAGTACGTTCCTGAGTTGCCTTCATACAGTAGTGAATTAAACACTCCCTGTTGCCAACATTATTATAGTTAGATAGCTTGACTCTATTACTGCAATCAAGAATTTGGTTCCCATCCATCTAAGAGCAGCATTCTTTAGAAACCTTATTTCTATAAGGGTGATTCATCAGTAGTCATTTAACCATGGCATACAAGGTTTGGGGGCCTGAAGACAGTGGGAGTGGTCCCCCTGGCAGAGAGGGCCTGCACTGACATTATTTGGAATCGAATAATGTATAATCTTACTTGTCCACATCTGTGATGGACCACTCTTACTGTGTCACCACCTCACCTTGGTATTTACTTTCTGTTTCTACTACCAGATTGTAACTTCTTTGAGGGTATGAAAGGGATGTTAGTTACCTTTGGATCACAAAACCTAACATTTAGTAGATTCTTAGATGTTTGTTGAAGAAAGGAATTTCATTCGTTAGGACGTATTTGGTGACAAGTACCCAAATACCCATTTACACTGATATTAACAATGAAGCAGATACAGTGACTCACAAGACAAACTTGGTTCAGTGACTCAACAATGTTGAGGTCAAACATGTTGAGGTCAATGTTGGGTCAAACACCCACTTTCTTTTTGCCTCTCCACCCTACCTTCTGGGGTGTCAGATCACCCCTACAGATACAAACTGGCTGCAAACAATTGCAGAGGCTACAGAAGTCCCTCCAGAAGTATCCTCACAAGAACAAGGAACCTTCTTTTCTCAGTCTTGTTCTCCATTCTCATTTTTCTGGCCTGGTCATAGGCTTAGTCTGGAATCAATGACTTCTAGAGCCAGGGGAGAAGAGAGATTCTCCCACAGACAGGAAAGAATATTCAATTAGTTTCCAGGTAAAGGGGGAAATGAAAATTGTGAGGCCATCACAGGGTCTGCGAAAAGAATACAATTGGTTGTACAGTGGGCTCTGAAGGTAGGTTTTGACTTGGAAAAGGGCTTATGATATTGGGTGAAACCTAAAAAAGGTCAAATATATATGAACCATTTCTAGAAAAATTTTTATTATTTATATGTTTGGCCATTTTTATTGCTAATGTTTTATTTATTACAGTATTTGCCTAAAGATGATCTTATCTGTATTGTGTTATTATCATTCAGAGAAGTAACCAGGAGATATTTCTACTCTGCAGTCTTTTAAAAAATTTTAATTAATTAATTTTAATTTATTTTTTATATTTACATCCAAGTTAGCTAGCATGCATATAGTGCAACAACGATGTCAGGAGTAGATTTCTTAATGCCCCTTACCCAATTAGCCCATCCCCCCTCCCACAAACCCTCCAGTAACCCTCTGTTTGTTCTCCATGTTTAAGAGTCTCTTATGTTTTGCTCCCTCCCTGTTTTTGCACTGTTTTTTAAAAATTTTTTTCAATGTTTATTTATTTTTTTTGAGAGAGAGAGAGAGACAGTGAGAGTGGGGGAGGGGCAGAGAGAGAGGGAGACACAGAATCTGAAGCAGGCTCCAGGCTCTCAGCTGCCAGCACAGAGCCCTGAGTGGGGCTTGAACTCAAGATCTGTGAGATCATGACCTGAGTTGAAGTTGGATACTTAATGGACTGAGCCACCCAGGTGCTCCTACTTTGCACTGTTTTTATTCCAATTTACTATATGGGCTATTCCTGCAATAAATTTGAAAAGTGTCTAAAAACATAATAAAGTTCAGGTGCCTGGGTGGCTCAATTAGTTAAGTGGCCAACACTTGGTTTTGGCTCAGATCATGATCTCAGGGTTCATGAGTTCATGTCTCACATCAGGCCCTGCACTGACAGTGCAGAGCCTGCTTAGAATTCTCTCTCTCCCTCTCAGCCTCTTCTCTCTCTCTCTCTCTCTCTCTCTCTCTCTCTTAAAATAAATAAATAAAAGTTAAAAAAAACATAAAGTTATTTATTATCATGCTTTAATAATACTGTATTACTTGCCACATTTGACTGTTTAAAAGTAAGTCCACAAAAGTTTTATTCAGTATTGTTTTGCATCCAAGTCAAGAATGACAAACAGGCCAAAGATATTTCACTATATGGTATTTTCACTGGTGTTCAAGAGCAGCATGTACTAACATTGTTGCAAAGAAATAGGCCAAAGAACCTTGAAAATTCTGTATTTATATATTAAAATATATGCTTCACTTTGTGGCATGAAATTAGAGAGACTGGATATACTATCCATCTTTACTGGTGTAAAAAGTGGACTTGTCAGAGAAGCTATTAAATGTGATCCATTTATCCTAATTTGAGAACTACCAAAAATATTGCTTTATAAGTTTCCCCAATAGAATTGCTTTTAATGTAGTGTGGATTATAATAAAAGAAGCTGTCTCGCCATTCATTCATCCCTTTATTTCACAAATATTTAATGAACTCTTACCTTGGGCTTATCTTTGGAATGAGAGGGAGCTTATAGTCTATTGACATGGAGGTAATAAACACATAATTATATGCTGTTAGAGGAGAAAATTACTATGGAGAAAATAAGGTAGGCTAGAGTCAGAAAAAAGGGAGAAAACGCTAAATACCAAGAAAATACGTGGTTGAAGAGAAAGTAGTTTTCTTACATTTTTCTAAACATGAAACACAAACCCATTTGAACCACAGTCTTTCCAACTGCAGCTTTCAGAAGAGTCCTTAGCTCACCTCACTGTGTTCCCTCATGTTTTCCTTCTTTGGACCAAGAAAGCTACCATATCTTATGGATAGCTCTCTGACTTTCTATTTTAAAGGATTAAATTTTCCATCACTACAAGCTCTCTTGTAAGTTATATCAGAGCTATATGTGATTCATAAATTTAGAAATTACAATTGCTTAGAAGAAAAATTAAAACAACAATTTAATTTAAAAATCTCTCCATTTGGTAGAGTACAATTTAGAATGATAGCTAATTTATCCTTCAACACACTTCCCCAATTGTTACAGCTTAGGCGGCAGAAATCAATCCAACCAAGGGCAAGAAAGGCAAGAGGAATGGAATCTGGACCGGAATTAGCCATTATGAAACTGAAAATTAGGGCAGGCTGAGCTTAGGGAGACATAATATTTCACATCTAATCATAAAGGAATGACTGCTTACAATATCGTCTTAAGAATTATACATCTATTATTTTTTTTTAATTTTTCATGTTTATTCATTTTTGAGCGAAAGAGAGAGAGTGTGTGAGTCAGGGTGGGGCAGAGAGGGAGACACAGAACTTGAAGCAGGCTCCAGGCTTTGTGCTGTCAGCAGAGAGCCCGACACAGGGTTCCAACCCACGAACCATGAGCCAAAGTCGGACATTTAACCGACTGAGCCACCCAGGCACACCAAGAGTTATACATTTCAATCCAAGAGCTTTCAGGGGAAACCTGGAAAGGTTTCAGGTTTAGAAGATATCAAGGATACAAGGAGTTCAAAGGCAATTGTTTCTTGATTTCAAATATAGGCTAGAGTTGGTCCCACAATGGAAAGTACACAAACAACAAGCCAATCAGAAGGGTGATTTTAACTTTTTTCTAAAACTTCTAGCTATTCTGAAAGGCTGAGAATCTGAAGGTATTATTTAAAATGTCTCTTCAGAGGTTTGAATTGTAACCCTGTCTGGAGAGGGATTCCAAACTAATTTTTTGTTTGTGTATCCATGCGTGTGTTTCACACAGAAGATATTAGGGGTCTTTGAGGTTGAAAGAAGAAAAAATATAAAAAGAACATCACTGTAGTGACTTCTTTAGGAAAATATCATTTGAGAAAAGCTAGAGATGAAACTGATCCCAGCTTCAGGATATTTGCTGAATGGCTTCTATCATTCTCATTGCGTTCATCATTAGGACTGATTTTGGAGGGGGCTTTTTAAAAAAAGTAATCTCTATACCCAACGTGGGGTCCTAACTCACCATCCTGAGATTAAGAGTCACTTGCTCCACTGACTGAGCCAGTCAGGCACCCCAAGACTGATTTTACTGATTTTTAAAAGTGAATTTGATCTTCTCAATTAATTTGAAATTTTCACTCATTAAACCACATCCATTTTAGTTGCATTTAATCAAAGAAGATTCCCTAGTATTTAGGAATGTTGCCTCTCTAACTTGTTGATACTATTTATATTCCCTAAAACTTGAAAGGAGTTTTGTTCTTTTCAAAGTATTTTCTTATGAGTTATCTCATTAGTTCTTGCATAGATTTTTTTTTATTGTGGCAAAAAAGCAAATACCATAAAATTTACCATTTTGCCATTTTTAAATGAACAGTTTAGCGGTGTTAAGTATATTCATATTGTTGTGCAATAGATCTCTAGAATTTTTCATCTTGTAAAACTGAAAGTCTCTGCCCATTGAATAACAACTCTCCCTTTCCTCCAACCCCCAGCCTCTGGCAACCACCATTCTGCTTTCTGTTTCTAAGAAACAGATGCCACATATGAATGGAATCATGTAATATTTGTTTTTTTGTCACTGGCTTATTTCACTTAGCATAATGACCTCAAGTTTCATCCATGTTGTGGATATGACAAGATTTCATTCTTTAAAAAACAAAAATGGAAAAATATTCCACTGTATATGTACCATGTTTTGTTTATCCATTCATCTGCCAGTGGACATTTAGATTGCTTTCACCTCTTAGCTATTGTGAATAATTGCATAGATTTTCTTACAGCCCTACCTATGTCATTTTATAACTCAGGTACAGGAGTTGAGAGCTGATGCTACTATCATTTTAGATTCTTGTCTCTATTCTTCTCTTTCTACTGGAGGCTACTTGTGATGAACAAAGGAAACATGGGATCTCAGGCTCAGAAAACTTAGCACATTGTTTAAGGGTTTGTAATCATGTGTTAATGTGTTAATTCATGATCCTCTAGCCTGGGAAAGGCATCCAGTTGAATCACCCTATATTTACATTTCCTTTCCAAAAGTCCTGCCAAGTGTTTTTCTAATCTATGCTAGAAATCACAAAGATTGGTTGAATCTGAGGCATAACTACCACCATTAGATTGCTCTAGTAGAAAATTCTTCCTCAGGCTAGACTGACATGCAGTTTCCATTGGTTCTACTCTGCTCTGGAGTGAATGTCTTTGTCCCCCACCAAATTTATATGTTGAAACACTATGAGATGGCATTAGCAAGTGGGGTTACTGGGAGGCAATTAGATCATTAGGATGAATGCCCATGATGAAACTAGTGTTCTTATAAGAAGAGTAAGAGAACCAGCCCTTTGTTCACTGTCTTGTGAGGATGTGAGGAGATGGCCAGCAGCAAACCATGAAGTGTGACCTCCCCAAAATACCAGTTATGCTGGTGCCTTGATCTTGGACTTCCCAGCCCCCAGAACCATGGGAAATAAATGTTTGTTCTTAAACCATCTAGTCTATGATATCTTGTTATAGCGGCCTGAAATGATTAAAATATACACCTTGGATTCATGAGTAATATATCATAGGGTCACAGGATGTTAAGGAACCTTGGAAATGTCTCTTCTGGGCCCCTCCATTCACAGACTCATTTCACTTCCTTAAGGGCAGGTCTTCAAATATCTGAACACAAGACCATATTAAGTCTTCTATTCTCCTGGGTAAGAATTTTTGGCTCCTAGGATCTTTTTTCAACTGAAATGGTCATGGGCCCTTTGTCCTTCAAGTTGCTCTTTTCTGAGCACCAATTGATCTGTATTTCTTTAAAACTTTAAGACCTAGAACTGAAAAATCACAGCCCTTCAATGCTGACAATGATCTATTAATCTACACATTTGAACATGATCATCTGACTAGTATGAATCCAACAAACACTGATAAGAGCTCAGGCTCTGTAGTCAGAAAACTTGAGTTTGAACCTGAGCTCTTTCTAGTTATGTGACCCAGGCAAATTAATCTCATTAAGCCATTGTTTTGTCTTTCATTTAGTAGAGATAACATAGTATCGACTCACATAACAGAATGCAAGTACTTAGCACAGTGCTTGGCACACAGTAAATATTCAATTAACATAAGTTCCTGTAAATCCATACTTTCCACCTATTCAAAATTGACACTGTGAGAGACAATGAGATCTAAAGAGTTAAAGGGGGAAACAATGACTGGAATAATATTTTTTAAAATCTGCATTGCTTAGGATAGTTATCAAAGGAAAGAGTAAGCATCATGAATTGTTTTAATCCTGTACAAGGGATTTATTAGAATGAGTTAATTGGTTTCATTCAGTTTGGAGCCATAACATCTGGAATTTATTCTAGCTGAGTGCACATACCCCTTTGAACTTATTAATCCAGTTCATCGGCAATCTGCTAATTCTGCATGAGCAACAGAATTAACTGGATGTGCTGACCCTGCAATTTTAAGACTAGTCCTACCTTGAACCCCCAGTTGCATTCTGACAAGGGAGTTCTACCTGTACTGCAGTGATGACAAAATGTTGAAGAGCACTCTCTAGACATGCTGAGTTATCTTTTGACATAACCCTTTCAGTACTTGGGCTCTATTGGCATGCTATCCACATTTTAACTTAAAAGAATTTTTATTTTTCTTGAATATGGCACTAAAATATATTTTTGAAGTTGAATTTCCATTTCAAATGTTTCAAGAGACATGGTTATACAGTGAAAAGCATGCAGATTTGGAGTTAGCAATGAGAGATCTGAAGTCAGTTGGTGATGGTTCAAATCCTGGAGCTTTTACCCACTAGCTCTGTGACTTGAACAAATTATTTCACCTATGCTATCCTTTTGGCTTTCATCAGTAAAATGGAAGTAGTAATATTACCTACTTCAGAGAGTTGCTGTAAATGAAATAACGTATATGAAATGCTTATACAGTACAAGGTCTGGCTCAATAAATGTTCCTTCTTGTTCTTCTTCATCGTCATCATAATCTGGATTCATAGGTCACATTACCATTTGCTAGGTGACCATTGGCAAGTTACTTAACTATCTGGCAGCTCCATTTTCTTACCTTTTTTAAAAGGTATAGCTTTAAGGAAGTACTTTATGATGTAAGTACTCATGGGATAATTATAAGGTTAAATAAGGTAATATATCTAAAGCACTTGGGATAGAGTAGAGGCTCAGTGAATCATCATGCATTATTTCCTTCCCTTTCTGTTCCCAACCCTTTCTTCATTCTTCACTAATATATATCTATATCTACATCTATTTGTATTTGTGGTAATGTATGTAGGAGAGATGTATTTGTTTTCTTGCTTTTGCATAACTTGCTTTAAGCCAGTGAAAATGTTTCTCAAATATTATGCTACATATTACCAAATATAAGCAGTCTCTGCTAAGATGGTGAGGATAGAAATAGGTAGAAATTCACACTCTCATCGCTCTTGCTCTGTGGATGGCCCATTGAGATGTTTAGCTGCTCTTGGGGCAAGAGGTCTCTAGACAGTCTATTGGAATTTCATCTGCCAAATGCTGGAGTTAGCAGAGACCAAGGAAATATATTAAAAAGGCATGGCTCCCAGAATTTATTGGCAAGTCCAAGGTAATAAAAAAAGCAAAATTTTATATAACCAGGGGCTTTTCATACTATCATTTTTCACCTTTGCCACATCCTCTCTAGCTGACCTAAGCTGTTTCTTAGTAAGGTTTTAGAAATCAGAAGGGGGATTTAATGCCTTGCTTGAGCACGCTTTCACTTGGCTCAGGCTGATTTATATTGAAGATTGTATTCTTTTCTCCAGAGATGGTTGGAATATTGTTGGAGTGATTGTTTAAAAATATAAAAGCCATGTGCAAACTCAGTTACTCGAAGAAAGAATGAGAAGATGATGGAGGCAGAAGAAGAAAGGGAAGAGAAATGAAATATTGAACATATTGAAAATGAGAAGGGGTAGAAAAGTGGCAATTATTAATGAGGTATTTGAAAATGGTTGAAAATCAAGCAAAGAAAGATAGAAAAACACATGAAATGAAATAGTTGGAAGAACTGAATATGCAAACACAACATGCTAAAAAGAAGTCAACTGGCTTTGAATACTTCTTTCTGTCCCCTCTTTATGTTGTCTGCTTGATTTAATAGAAAAGGGTCCAGGAATTATATTTGAGGAACTGGACTGTCAAAGAGATGAAAATTTTAAAAGAAGGCCTTTCGTAATTCATTCTCAGTTCTCGAAGATCCATGGTTTCGTACTTTTTAAAGAGTGACCATTGTGGCTGTTGGGACCGTCTGTACAACTTTCGTGCCCTCAGGAACAAATGGCTCATGATGCTGGTCTCCAGGCCAAGGACTCACATTGTGCATGGGACGCTCACTGATATAATTCACTTTTTGATGATGTCTGAATAATCTCTGAAAGTTTTCAACACATTCAGGCCATGCTGACAGCACCTGAAAAGTTACTATTGCCTTAGAGCAATAATGGCCTGGAAATTAACTTGGTGTTACAGTAGCATCCACAAGCAAAGAAACTTGTAACCTGGTAGGAAATAAGATCAAAGACCACTGCTACTTTGTTTTCTTTATATCCTGGCTTGGGTAACTAAGGACTGGATCAACATATGTTTACTTCTTCAGTGACTGGCTCTAGAAAGTACCACTGGGGAGTTTATTCTACAGACCATTCCCTGGACTCGTGTTTCTGAATCCTTGTAGCAAAATAATTTTTATAGACCCATACATATGACTCTCAGATTTCAGAAAACCAATGTGTTAAATGTTCTGCCTGTGCAAAGGGGGAGTGACATGTTGCTTAAAGAATTGAGCAGTCTGGTTCTTCTGTCTGACTCACTCTATCTTAAACTTATACTGCCTGCTTTTTACTTTCCTGGCCTTGCAAACTGAGTAATATTCATCAGGTTAAACCAAGAAAAGGCAAAATTCCTGGTGCTTTCAGGTGAATTTAGTCCAAGAACATCACCATGTCAATGGTCTCTGCCTAGTGCACTGGGGGAATGCAGGGGATTACAAGGTCTCATGGATCCTATCAATCACTGCAGAAGCTCTCCTCAAGACCATCAGAGACATGATGAAGCATCCCCATCAGCCATGTTTTTGGAAACCTGAGTCAAAGATTAATGGCTCTGAGGACTTAAGTTTAATAGAAGAATACTATTCCTGAGTTTTCATACTGACTCTATCAGCAACCAGATTTGCATTCTTGGCAAGTCATTTGAAATCTCTCTGAGACTCTGCTGCTAGTCTGCAAAATGGAGATAATATATCTTATAGGAATGTTGTGACAATCAAATTGTATTTGATTGAAATGGCTTTGGAAACTTGGGAACTATTTAAACAAATGAGGCACCAAGAGGTAGGTCACCATAATGGCTAAGAGCATACTGGAGCCAAACCGCCTGGATGAGAAACACCCAGATTGTCATTCATTTAACTGAATGTGTAGGTGCCCAGTGGCTCCCCTCAGTGCCCTTCTCCAGAGATCCTGCTGATATGAAAATCAGGTTCTCCTCCCACCGCCACCCAACAACTCTCCTAAAACTGTCCTCACAGGCTCACAGGTAAACCTCTGTATGATTAGATCCAGCAGACTCTTTTCAGTACAGCCCTGCCACTTACTGGTTGTGTGACCTCCCTTTGCTTTATTCTCTTTGGGTATAAAACAGAAATAAAAATAGTTTCCAATATTGGTAAGTACATGCCATTATACATTCCTCCAAACCCACAGAATACACAGCACCAAGAACGAACCCTAACGTAAACTATGGATTTAGGATTTTTCATTTAGGTGTCAATGCATGTTCATCCATTGCAACAAATGTGCTCACTCTGGTGGAGAATGTTGATAGTGGGGGCGGCTGTGCGTGTGTGAGGATAGAGTTTATGGGACATCTCTGTATTTTCTGCTCACTTCTGTTGTGAATCTAAAACTGCTTTAAGAAGAAAAGTCTGTGAAATGAAATGAATCATAACAGAATCATAACAGAATGTATTTCATAAGGCATTATGAGGACATAAGAAGGTAGCATATCTTAGGAGCCTGACCATCCCCAACACATAGTAAACACTCAAAAAGTGTTTGCGGCTGCGACAGCAGTTTCCATGAAACTCCCAGTGACTATTCTTCATTCCCTCTTTTCCTTTCATTTCATTATCTCCAACGTAGGGCCGTGATAGATTATTGTTATGTCAACAGACTACCAACACTACACGAATAAGAGTAATATCTTACATTTAAGAACATTTTGTTTAGTTCACACAAAAGAACTAATTCAACTGGTTCATTCATCTCCCTTTTATGTCTCTTTCCCCTACTCTGTTCAATTATGGGTTTCTCACCAAACCGACCCTTGTTTCAGTCCTATGAAGAAACCCTGGAACTTTCACTGGAGGCAGCCGTTCTGTTGAAGTTACAGCGACATCACCATCAGAGTCAGCAGTTTCCACCCCACTAGCTTATTTGCAGGTGAAGTTAAATCCTTGCCAATAGTAGATCTTACTGAATGTTGGCTTCACTGCTGTGGAAAAGCCTCACCAGGACTTAATTCTGGCCATCTGCTCAAAATTTAAAACTGTAATTGTCTCCAGGGAGCGCTGTGACTCCAAATAGGTTCAACTTCTAATTACTTCAGTACTACTCACAACTTTTACTGTTTTTTTTTTTTAATGCAGTGCCCCAAAATGAGAAGATTTGACAGAAAGTTTCACCATAACATTTTATAATATCAATAAAGCTCATACACATGTCCAATTTACAATTTTATGCCTCTTAATGTATTCTACTCTTTGCTATGTTGGCTGGGTGGGCTGAGTTTACAGAAATATTCAGATTATAAAATGTCTCTTCTAATTAAAGGCATTTTGCATTTGTTTTATCACAATGGCATCAGGTTTGACATCGAGCTTAGAGTTTTGTTCTTGGACACATTCATATAGAACAGTATTACATAAGTCACAATACTGTGTAGAAAACACTGCCCTTCCAAGTGGAAGTTTGCCAAGTAACTTCTGTGGGTGGATGAATGGGAAAACAGTATCTTGGGAAAAGACACTTGACAGTCCGGGCAAAGGGGCCTGGAAACAAATCCACTTACGTGTAGAGACCTATCAAGCACTGCTGTTCTGACTGTGAGGCATCAGTCCATGATCCAGTCCATAAGCAGAAAAGAAAGTGGAACAGAACGAAAGAGGAGACATTGAGATGGAAGGCCTTTGATTTAAAATCATGCTGTGGAAATGGGAGATGTCTATAGTGAAACAGACTGGCTTCCCTCATTCACAGGAGAGGGTGTCCTCAAACAGCCCTAGAAAAAAGGCAAATAAATTCTGGCATTTTGAAGGAGAAATCAGCAGGAGACAGAGCAGTAGTAATGTCGCAAAGCAGAAGGTGCTGGATTTACAACCTCACTTGGAACAACAATAGCAATACCAGGTGAAAAGTGAGGGATCCTGACTCCATGTGCTGAGAGAACTGTTCCCGTGCAGGAGAGAAGGGAATGGACGTTGGTGATCTTGGGGGTGCAGAAGTAATGGAGGTTCTGAAAACTGCATGTGTGGAGAAATAAGAGTCTGGCACACGTAGTTGGCGTTCTATATATACTTCAGAAATAATGAGTACTGGGTGTTGTATGGAAGTGTTGACTCACTAAATTGTACACCAGAAACTAACATTACACTGTATGTCAACTAACTGGAGTTTAAATAAAAACTTACAAAAAGAAATGAAAGAATAAATGAAACTGTGTATAGCATCAGTAGAAAAATACGAGCTAGCAATTATTGACTATTAAGTAGGTTCCTGTTTTTGTCAGCTTGTTTAATAATTTTACAGATAGAAAAACTGAGCTTCAGAGAGATTAAATACTTGCTCAGTTTAAGGAAGCTCGTCACTGGTGCAACTAAAATTCTAACCTAAGGTTGATTACAGAACCAGGCATTTTAATCCCTATGCTTTAGTGATTAAGAATGTGCTCAAAGGAACCATTTTTCCTGGGTTCAAGTCCCCACCTCACCACTCATTAGCTTGAGTGACTTACATAATCTCTTACAACTATTTCCTCATCTACAAAATGGGGATGATACTGATTACGATGGACTGTTTGTATACCTCCCTCCCCAAAATCATATGTTGAAGCCTTAATCCCCAATATGATGGTATTTGGAGCGAAGCCTCTGGGATATAATTAGTTTTAGATGAGGTCATTGGGGTAGAGTCCCAATGATAGGATTGGCATCCTTACAAGAAGAGGAAAGGACCTCTCCCTCTCCGCCATGTGAAAATACAGCTAGAAGACAGTTATCTGCGTGGGAAGAGGGCCCTCACCAGGAACCCACTCATACTGGCAGACTGATCTCAGACTTTCAGCCTCCAGAACGTGAGAAAGAAATTGTTTAAGTCACCCAGTCAATACTATTCTGTTACAGCAGTCAGAACTAAGATCCTAGTACTTTCTTTGTTATTTGTTAATTAATTGACACAGTTTTTGGAAAGTCCTGAGTATAGAGTATGGTGCATTGTATGTATTCAATAAACGTTAGCTATTAATACCTTTAGAGGCACCAGCTCCTGCTTCTGTATGTATTGCTTTTATATTAACAAGTACAAAATGACACAGTTTGACCAAAAGCTACAGTAGGAACATCTTTCTGGACACTGAGATTTATTCTCCTACCTGTTAAATAATAATACTTATATTTGCTATCCATAATATCTAGTGTGAAAACACATGGGAAGGCACTAGGGAGGCAGCACTGTGTGATATAGAAAGCATGATGTTTGGAGCCAGAAGACCAGCTTCAATCATCACTCTGTGAGTAGTTGTGTAGCCTTTGACAAATCAGTTATATCTTCAAGCCTCAATCTCTGCCTTGGTAAAAGAGTTCCAAACAATACCTCCTTCCCAGGAGATTATGGGTTTGAAAGTATTTTGTAAACTGTAAAGCACTGTACAAATATTAATTATTATGTTAACACAGGGTGAAGGTTTGAAAAAAGCAAGAAAACAACACATGACTGATGAAGTTTGAAGAGCTTTCTAATTTAGGAACTGCTGCATATACTATTAAGAACCGAGACACACTGTACTAAATTTAGTTTAAAACAAAGAAAAAATGAAATGTGATTCAGTCTTGAAAAAAGGTAACTTGGTATGCATGAAGAAAGGACTCTGAAAGAAATTCAGAGAAACCTAGAGAGCAGTATTGTGGCTGAGTGACCCAGTGGTTGTAGGAAGTCAGAAAATGGATTTGAACTTTTACAATGTCATGCAGCATTTAAAAGGGCAGTTCTATTTCAGGCTTTTATCAAGAGACAATGGGCTCCTTTCTTCCTTTTGAAGCCAGGACAGTGCTGGCCGAACACCCTTCTGGGCACTGCAGGTCATCTCTAAGGCCAGGATGCCTCATCCAACACACACACACACACACACACACACACACACACACACACACACCTTGAGTTTCTGTCTGTGAAGGAGGAGTGAACCTAACTGGAGGAGGAAAACCTTCGGAGGGTTTAGCCACCACCCACAACTCTGCATGTCAGTGGAATGTCCTTCAGCTCTTTTTGTGGTTTTCCCAAAGGGATTTTGTCCACTTTGCCTCTCTACATGATTCTTTTGGATGTGTTTAAACTTGACCTGAGTGTAAGTGTACAGAAAACAGGTAGGAAAGGACACTGAGAACACACTGGAAAGGATAGAGGGATGTGGTAATAGATAAAAATGAATCATAACATTTGGTAAGGCAATATGTTGAAGAATTAATCCAGACTTCATTTATTAAAGATTTTTTTAAAAAAGCCTTAAATGAGGGGTGCCTGGGTGGCGCAGTCGGTTAAGCGTCCGACTTCAGCCAGGTCACGATCTCGCGGTCTGTGAGTTCGAGCCCCGCGTCAGGCTCTGGGCTGATGGCTCGGAGCTTGGAGCCTGTTTCCAATTCTGTGTGTCTCCCTCTCTCTCTGCCCCTTCCCCGTTCATGCTCTGTCTCTCTCTGTCCCAAAAATAAAAAATAAAAACCGTTGAAAAAAAAAATTAAAAAAAAAAATAAAAAAGCCTTAAATGATAGGGGGAGAGGGAGAAATATACGGATTCTACAATTTTTACTCTCAGCAGAAGTTTCCATGGCTGGCCCCAGTGAGGTGTCTCTGTATACAATTCCAGGCTGTCGCTTTCCTCTATACTTAGGAATACAATGACTGAGCCAGTGCCTTCCATCTGTCCACGACTCTTCCCTAACATCATTCTTATGTTCACTATTTCCACCTGTCATTTTACAACAGAGAAATGGTAGTGGTAACTATGTTAGAGTTTGCATGAGATGAATCCTTTGGGTATATTAAGAAGTAGGCAACATCTGCCTTCCGCCATCCTTCATCATTTTTGTTAGTACCTGTCACCACCTGTCCTTTCAACAAGGTTATTGCCTAGTGATTCTTAGGTGGCCCTCTGAGCGGGCACAAATGACTTTCACTGACACTCACTCATGGTCCAGGCCTTCCCCTTTAATCTCTCCTCTCCCACTGTCACCACTGCCATGTCCCCTTCCTTGGGTCTTTCTAGTATGTTAAAACTAATGTGATAGATACATAGATAGATAGATAGATAGATAGATAGATAGATAGATAGATGTTAATGACCAATAATGACTTAAAGGACTACCTAATGAACTTATTCAAACAAAGAATACACTGGAAAGTTAAAATAAGGGTGAAGAAGAAAATAAATAAGAAATTGAAAAAAATGGTATTTTCTTAAAAAAAAATTTTTTTTAATGTTTATTTATATTTGAGGGAAAGAGACAGAGCTTGAGTGGGGAAGGAGCAGAGAAAAAGGGAGACACTGAATCCAAAGCAGGCTCCAGGTTCCAAGCTGTTAGCACTGAGCCTGACATGGGGCTTGAACTCATAAATCACAAGATCATGACCTGAGCTGAAGTCAGACGCTCAACTGACTGAGCCACCCAGGCGCCCCCAAATTGTCTTTTCGTTTGCATATTAAACAAGATATCTTCTTAATTCCCATTAAGATACTACTTTCTAGAATAAATGTTAAATATCTGAACTCCATTTCAGTACCAGGATATCTACTGCAAATCCCTATTAGAAAAACATCAGAAACAAACTAAATGTTTAATAAGAAGGGCTGATTGATACATTCATTCAATAAAATAATATGTAGCCATTGAAAATGATATTGTAAAAGAATATTTAATTATATGGAAATACCATGTCACCTTAAGTCTAAGCTATACATAGTTTGCTTTTTAAAATTCCTTAAATTGGGAAGTATCTCACAACCAATCTTGAAACAATCACTAAGCAGATGAGTGAGTTGTGACTTAAGATATTGCCTTCATGTGCACATGTGGCTATTTATAAAGATAAAGACTTCTGTTTATCCATATGTTGCCTCAGTTGAGTTATTTGTAATGGTAGGACCATCTATGTTGAATTTTAACTTAAGTTTGTACTTCTGATTGTCATTTTAACTGTCATTTTAATTGTCTTAAAATACATTTTGATACAGCTTTGACATGAAAAATATTGTGTATGCAAAAGATTGTGTCTGTCACATGCCAGACAATGCAATTAACACACTAGAAATAGCCAAATCTCTAGGAATAGATTACAGGATTTTAAAAGCCAGGAGATGCTAGTGTGACTGATTCATACATCATGAACGACTCTCACCCAGGCAACAACATATCAAAAGCTTCTGGCTGATGTTCAAGAGAAGCTGTTTAAGTTTCATCCATTTTTAATACAATTAAGCAAAAAACCCAAAACTGAATCTATCACTTCCCCCACACCCTCCCCCCAAATGCCTATGAGGCTTTTCCGGTCCTTTGATTTGCCTCATGATTTTGAAATCAACCCCAAAGATGGAAAGATGTCAAAATAAAGATCCTATGTTATGAGAAGTGACATGTTCCTAGGAAGCAATGCATAACTGTTTGTGGCCTATATGGCAAGCAAAAACTTATGACGATAAATGGTGTAGACTGCAATTTCATTTTTCCCTTTGGAGTGGTAATGTCTATAACTGTTATCCTATGCCTGTCCCACCACTTTATTTTAGAAGTAGATAACTTTTCTTTTTCTAGTTTCACAGGTCTACAGATGGAAAGAAAATTTGTCTCATGATGGAACATACCCAGACTTACAGATACTTGATTTATATGATGAGATTTAGGACTTACAAGCTAATAATATTTAGGTGAGAATTTTGGCTTCAGTTGATACTGTAATGGGTTAAGATTTGGAAGGATGATGGGATAGGATGTATTCTACATATGGGATGGATGTGAATCTTTGGGAACCAGAGGATGTATTTTGGTAGGCTAAAAAAATGCTACTCCTCCCCAAAGGTATATTTTCTTTCTAATCCCCAGAACCTGTAAATATTATCTTATATGGCAAACAATGTGATTAAATTAAGGAGAGTAGACATTTAGCCTGGATGATCTGAGTGTGCCCTAAATCTAATCACAAGTATGCTTATGAAAAAAGAGGTAGAGGTATGGCCATCAGATCTTTGACAAAGCAGGAAACAGTATCCGGGGAAAAAAGTCTCTTCAGCAAAAGGTGCTGGAAAAGTTGGACAGCGACATGCAGAAGAATGAAACTGGACCATTTTCTCACACCATATACAAAATAAATTCAAAATGGATGAAAGGCCTAAATGTGAGATAGGAAACCATCAAAATCCTAGAGGAGAAAACAGGCAACAACATCTTTGACCTTGGCTGCAGCAACTTCTAATTCAACATGTCTCTGGAGGCAAGGGAAACAAAAGCAAAAATGATCTATTGGGACCTCACCAAGATAAAAGCTTCTGCACAGCAAAGAAAACAATCAAAAAAACTAAAAGGCAACCAATGCAATGGGAGAAGACATTTGCAAATGACATATCAGATAAAATGTTAGTATCCAAAATCTATAAAGAACTTAACAGACTCAATACCCAAAAAACAAATAATCCAGTTAAGAAGTGAGAAGACATGAACAGACACTTTTCTAAAGAAGATATCCAGATGGCCAACAGACACATGAAGAGACGCTCAACATCATCAGAGAAATACAAATCAAAACCACAATCAGATACCACCTCACACCTGTCAGAATGGCTAAAATTAACAACTCAGGAAACAACAGATGTTGGCAAGGATGCAGAGAAAGGGGAACACTTTTGCACAGCTGGTGGGAATGCAATCTGGTGCACCCACTCTGGTAAACAGTATGGAGGTTCCTTAAAAAGTTAAAAACAGAACTACTCTACAACCCAGCAATTGTACCACTAGGTATTTACCCAAAGGATACAAAAATACTAATTTGAAGGGGCACATGCACCCCAATGTTTATAGCAGTGCTCTCAACAATAGCCAAATTATGAAAAGATCCTAAATGTCCATCAACTGATGAGTGGATAAAGAAGAGGTGGTGTGTACACACACACACACACACACACACACACACACACACACTGGAATATCACTCAGCCATCAAAGAGAATGTCATCTTACCATTTGCAACAACGTGAATGGAACTAAAGTGTATTATGCTAAGTGAAATAAGTCAGAGAAAGACAAATACAATATGATTGCACTCATATGTTGAATTTTAGAAACAAAATGGATGAACATAGGGGAAGGGAAGAAAAAATAAGATGAAAAACAGAGAGGGAGGCAAACCACAAGAGACTCTTATATACAGAGAACAAACCAAGAGTTCCTGGAGGGGAGCTGGGTGGGGGGATGGGCAAAACGGGTGATAGGCATTAAGGAGGACACTTGTTGGGATGAAAACTGGGTGTTATATGTAAGAGATGAATCACTCGATTCTACTCCTGAAATCAACAGTACACTGTATGTTGAATTGAATTTAACTTGAATTGAAATTAATTAAATAAATTAAAAAAAAAGAAAGAGGTAGAGGGAATTTTGAGCTAGGCACACACTCTTACAGTGGAGAAGGCATTATGAAGATGGATGCAGAAACCAAAGTGATGTAGCCAAATCCAAGGATCAACTGCAGCCACAAGCTAGAAGAATCAAGGAACAGTTTCAGCCTAGAACCTCAGGAGAAAGTGCAGTCTTGCCAAAAACCTTGAGTTTAGACTTCTGGCCTCCAGATCTGAGAGGTAATAAGTTTCTGTTGTTTTAACTATCAATCTGCAGCAATTTGTTTCAGCAGCCCCAGAAAACTAATGCAGAAGACAGGGACATATAATAGTATGGTATGGCGTGATGAGGACTGATAAAGTAGAAGAAAAGGTTAAAAATACAGTGTAGTGTACTGCTATTTTAACTTAAAAGTAGCAGATATAAATAGATGAATAAAAAATAAAGAGATATCTAGAAGATAGTATGTCTTAGTCTGTTTGGGCTACCATAACAAACTACTATAGAATGGGTGGCTTTTTTTCCTCACAGTTCTGGAAAGTCTGAAATCTGGGTGACAGCATGATTGGGTTGTGGTGAGAGCTCTCTTCCTGGCTTGCAGCCTTCTTACCATGTCCTCACATAGTGAATACAAAGAGAGAGAGAGAGAGAGAGAGAGAGAGAGTTCTGACCTTTCTTCCTCTTCTTACAAAAACACCTATCCCATTAGGAAGGCGTTACTATCATGACCTCATTTAAACATAATTACCTCCGAAAGGCCCCACCTCCTAATACCATCACATTGGGAATTAGTGCTTCATCATATGAATTTTGGGGAAACACAAACATTTAGTCCATGACACCATATATAGCATGGTATTTCTGGAAACTGAGAGTTTAGGTGATATTTAATCATATGCTTTTATATGTATTTAATGGGATACAAATATTTAACCAATTGTTGATATGAAAAGCATTCTTCCCCTTGAATTGATCATGTGACCCATTTAGGGTAGGAAATATAATACTCTTCAGCAAAGAACATGGGTAATTCTCTTAGTTTACAGTGAATAAAGAAGAAAATATTTAATTGTCTTTAGGAAAGGGAAACATTTTTTTCCATTGTCAGTGATGATAACTCTGGTTTTAACAGATTTTCAAATACTTTAAAAGAGTCCAAAAATAAATAATGATAAGAGTATGGGACTTTGATGGAAGGGATTAAAGGGATGGAAATATGAATAGACGGGGGGCTAAGGAAGAGGGGTAAAGGGAGAGGGAGCCTGGCAAGTGGTATGATAATGGCCATTGCCAGGGCACAACACTGAACCCAGTGTGCTAAAAGTGTGGCCAGTGCTTATAAAGGGGCACTATTTTAGGATCCCAGGGGCATTTTGGTTCAGGTATAGATACCAGGCTATATGATAATTGGGTAGGTACTTTACCACAGGAGTGGGAGCCATGTCTGGCAGATGCCAAAAGTTCCAACTCCTCCAACCATCCAGCAACCTTAGGACACCCTCAGGTATTTGAAGAGTAAAGAAGCCTTTTGGGTACTGGCGTGGTGAAGACAACCACTGACTGTTGTACTTAACAGTGAAAATAAAGTCCTCAACCTGGGATAGAGGATGCTTCTTTTCACATTTTTTTATAGTGGAAATACTTTTAAAAATAGAAAAACAGCACAAAAAAGAAAATAAAAGCCTTATAAAATGAAGTAAAAGAAGATTTATATATCTATCGAAACCGTTTGTTGAATATTTAAAAAAAAGAAGGAGGAAAACTCTTCAGTGGTGTCATATCATGGGTTAAAAAAACTGGCTGACTGGTTAAGTGAGCGCTTGGCCCAGAGTTAGTTCTCTGAGCCCTAGGACTGTGGAATCAGAAGAAGCTGAAGATTAAGTGAAACTAAAAAATGAACTCTAAAAGTGTGAACAAAAGCTGATGGAGATAATCACATCTAGCTCCCAAAGGATAAAGCTTAAATCCGTCACTCACAAAACTTTCCTTCATGGGGCTCTGTGGTGTTAATGGTATCTCTTTCTAAGCTCAAAGAAAGTATAGATGCCTTGTGCTGGTCAATGAGCTTCTGGCCTGGAACAAAACACTCCGATTTAATTGCCTGTTACCTGGTAGAGAGGAAGGGATTAGATGTTTATGATGACATAGCTTTGTACCTTCACTCAATCAGTTGGTTTGTAAAGAGCATAAATTTCCCCTATCCTTAGTCAAGGGTGAATGAGCATGTGACCTAGAAATGATAAAGTACCTAAATCAAAGAGATATTAAAGGCCAGATGCCAAATGTTGCTTACATATAAATAAAAATGAATTTAAGGATGCCTGAGGTTCTTTTAGACTCCTTCTGCAAGGCAGAATGCTCTGAGTGCAGAATCAGATAGTCCTAAGGTTCAAACTACCTCTACTAAATACTGTTTGTGCCAAACTGCATACGGTAGTAACTTCTCTGAGTCTTTGTTCTCTTGACTGTAAATTGGGGGATAATGATATCTATCTCATGGGGATGTTGTGAATGTTAATTAGACAAAGTATCTATGAAGTATTTAATCCAGTGCCTTATGTAAATCCAGTTACTCTTGTTCTTTGATGCTATATCACCAATGTGAGTGTTGTCACTTTGCAAGTCTCTAAGGGTGAGATGCTTCTGGGCAAGGGAGGTTTTCCTGTCATCCTTAAATCATTCTTACTGCTTACTCTTAAGGTGAGTCTTGGCCATTGCTCTGTCTCAGGCAGGGCAACATGCCTGGATCAATGGAGGCTGAGCTAGTAGCAGAGGCAAGTGGGCAGATCCCGACAAACATAAGGCTATCAAAAAGAGGGAGATGAACATGTAGGGTGTAACACTGACAATAAATAATCATAGCAAGTCTCACAAAGAAGCTTAGCGTTCCAAAAATACTTGGAAGCAGGGCAGAACTAAGCTGGCAAAGCAGGCTGAAATATAATGCCCTGAGATGAGCACTGTGGATAGCTCCAAGGGAAGCCATTTCTTCTTGCTTGAAAAGGAGGCAACTCAGGATTATTCAAACCATTTTTATGAAGAAGCCAAAATCTCTCTGCCTTAAAAACCAAGGTCTATTAAGGCATTTTTGATCCCCAACACCAGAGGAAAGTTTTATCCATTTGATATTTCTAAATATAGGTCAGCAATAGCATAATGTCTGGATAGAACTGTTCAGAACTGGTTCTCCCTGTAGAGGAAAGAAGATATGACATGATGCAAATTGGTTTGACTTAGGGTTGCTCCTCATTCTCAGAGATCCTGAATTAATTCATGGTTCTTTCAGGAAGGTCTGTGCTTCCTTTAACACTAATACCAGGTTGGAGTTTAGGGTTAGTGGTGGGACAAGTGTAGAATATTTCAACTCTGTGAGGTCACGAGTGTGTAAAGGGCTCCCAGGTGTATAGTTCTAGGGCAATTATTTATTCCTGCCCATTAGACAGTCTAGCCATACTACTGTTCAGAGGCCATAAAGGGGTGAATATAAATTCCACTCTTTTTGTGTACCCTTGGGAAAGTTATTTGGTCCTTCTTCGTGTCTGTTTTCTTATCTGAAAGATGAAGAAATTGAACTATAATATCTTAGGGGAAGATAAGTTCCTTATAAAAGATAAAATAATTTGCAGTATTTGGTTTAAAATTATTAGTTCAGAGAATCCAGAGACATAAAATATATCCAGGAGGAAAGAGAAAATAGCTGTAAAAGTATGTAGAATTGAGACTCAGCCAAGCACTCTGTGGCCACAAAAAATGAAGGGGATAAAAAAACCATAAGTGTTTGGTTTTAAAATACCATTGTGTCTTAGAACTGGAACAAGGGTGGATTCGCTTCTTAGACTTCCAGGAATTGGTAGAAATACAGGCTTTGCTTAATGGTTTTGAATTGACAGCTGTCTTCCAAGTTTCAAGGCCCATCGATAACACAATGTAGGGCTTTATAATGTCCGAAGTGTCTAAAGGGCAGTGGACCAGAATACAGGAGAGAGCTGCAGGCTAAAATGACCGTTTTGAGACATACAGGCTTTGCATTATAGGAATCCCTCTAATAAAGCAATGTTTTTCTAATGGGCTTTTATGTTTTCTTGGAAAAAGGAGTCTCATTGTCATTTCTGAATTATGAAACTGGGGCTCCTCGGTTGTCATGTTCTTCAAGTACTGGGCAGAATAAAGCCTTGTATTTTCTGGAACTGCAATTCTCCAAGTGTTGTTCTTGGTCTCCTGTATGTCTCTGCTACCACTTTCAGAGAATATAATATCCTCCCCTTTCCAACTACATATCCCCATGAGGCCTGTTTTCTTCTTACACTTCAACCAGAATAATGGATCACAACAGACAGACTGCAAAGCAGATATGAGAACCCAGACAGTAATGAGATTTGCAAGAAATGCAAAAACAGTCCTATTCTTCTTAATAATTTGTTTTGAAAAATGTAGTTATTGTCTTTAAAAAAGATTCTATTTATTTTTAATACATAATGACTTCATTGCACCTTAAAATTCATTAAACAAAAATGTAAATCTCCCAGTTTTAATTTCAAATATGGCAAATACTGATAAATATAACCCATATAATAGAAAGTTCTTTGGGAGTCTTCAGTAATTCTTATGAATGTAAAGAGATCAGAATATTTATTTGCCAATTGTGGTTGCAAAGGTATCAGAATTCAAGTTCTTCTGAATAGTCTCTTAAAAATAGGGTAATAGCAAAAACTTGGTTTCTGAGTTTATATGAGATGTTAAGTTGTCTGGGAAATATAGAGGCTGCCCTCAGGGTATTTAGATTATTTACTCAGGTTGACTGTGGCCTGACACATGTGAAGTCACCCCTTCATGGCTTTGAGTCTCTCCACTTTGGACTGGCTTTCAGCGTGACAGATAATACTAATTGGCATGACCTTAGTCACTTACATTTCAGCCTTTAGAATAATCCAGTGATGAAAGAAAGTGTCCTGCAACTAGGCATAATTGAACTGATTGAAGAAAATCTTAGGATAAATGCAAGGAAAATCTCTCTATTGATGTTGGTGAGAAATGATTCCATTTTAAAACATTCTCTCTT
Organism: Neofelis nebulosa; assembly: GCF_028018385.1. Lineage (NCBI taxonomy): Eukaryota > Metazoa > Chordata > Mammalia > Carnivora > Felidae > Neofelis > Neofelis nebulosa. The sequence continues at coordinate 65,247,746 of NC_080783.1, forward strand.
GGTAACTGGTTGAAGTTTCATCACTTAGATAATATCAGATGCAAAATATCTCTCAGTATTTTACTGGAGTGGAGTTTAGAGAAAAGAGCAAACAATTTACCTTTTGGATCAAAAAGATTTATGACTGTGGGTGAACCTCAGTAAACTAGGCTAATGAAAATAAAGTCCAAAAAAATACATGAAAATAAATTTAGAATGAAAATACTTTCAAATAAAAAATTAAAAGATGAGATTTTAATGTTTTGAAATATATGTGATATTTCTGGCTAATAACAGAATGAAATTTTAAAAAATACCTATAGTATTGAACCTACTTTAAAGAAAGCAAAACTATTGTTTTGTGGTTTTGAACCGGTCATTTAGTCTCTTAATTTTTTTACATCTACTGAATAAGGAGAATGCATCAATGATCACTAGCTGTAACATTCATTTATAAGTAGGCCATAAACCGAGTAGGTTTCCTAAGCATATTTTTGCTCTCTCAGGTAGTAAAACATGTCATCTGCTGTTTTATAATTTTTTCTGTTTACCCTATACACTATTTTTACTATAAAGTTCAAAGACAAAATTCAACACAACCTTAGATCAATTATGACAAAACAGTGAATGTTGACATAAGTTCAATGACGTTTTATAAACCTCAAGACCTTCATAGAAAATTATGGTATTTCAGGCAAGAGTAGAATTTTCACCCTTAAAGAATTTAGGTATCTCAATAAGATAACTTTGGATTCACTTGATTATTGAGTATTGTTTTTCCTTTACATGTTTTGCCAGATGGTGGTAGTGGGGTAGAGAGAGAGGTGAAGGGAAATAATAATCCTTGGGCCAGTTCATTGCTTATTTCTTTGGTTCATTGATATTTGTGTCACTTGATTTCGGACTTTCAGTTTTCACCACTTCTAAGTTTTATCCAATTTTAAACAGCTTTTTCCTAAAGTTTATGATCCCAAGGCAGTGGAATAAAAATCTTATCAAAGACCATGCTAATTCAAAGTCATCAGTTTATAGCTTGTCTGCCATGCTACTGCATTGTAAGAAACCAATTATTATGTAAAATTCTGGCTTCAGTGGCTTTAAGAATATGCAGAAGTCATGAACTCTGCGTGATTACAAAAAACTTGAATCTTCATTAAAGAACATAGAAAGTTAATTAAAAGCTAATTAAAAGGAATGAGGATTTTTAAATATCTGATATCCTCTACTTATTCAATACATCTAGAAAGTTGGAAACTGTTGTCAATGTCAGGTAAAAGACACTAAAGTCTTTCTCTTGGGGTAATTTCAGCCTCTTTACTTTGAGAAGGGTCCAGTGTTTTTGTTATGTAATCTACTCATGTATCAAAAGGAAGAAGGAATATTCAATCTTTAATGTATAGCAAAGATTCACAGCATTTGTGCCGGGAATTCTCTAATACAAGTGGAATTTATATTTACATTATGGTACATTATACTGTAGCCTATGTCAAAGCCTATAGTTATTATACAAAGATTCTGAGTAAACAAGTCCTGGAACTACAATTAACATTTGAGAAGAGCAATTAGTTGGCTCCTTTATCCTTTTTACACAATACTGATTTCTTTTCTAACAAAAGTACCAAAGAAAGAATACCCCAGCAAAACATTCATGAAGACAATCAAAATGAATAAAAAATACAGAATTTATCATCAGAGAAAGATTGGTGGCACATAAGCCTACCCACAAAGAGGTCAGAAATTGAAAAGAAAATAATAAGACTAATATGGCAAATGCCAGTCCCTGCCTGCTCTTTATACTACAGGGCTGGATTTCTTTTTTTTTTTTTTTTTTTTTTTTTTAAATTTTTTTTTTTTTTTTCAACGTTTATTTATTTTTGGGACAGAGAGAGACAGAGCATGAACGGGGGAGGGACAGAGAGAGAGGGAGACACAGAATCGGAAGCAGGCTCCAGGCTCTGAGCCATCAGCCCAGAGCCTGACGCGGGGCTCGAACTCACAGACCGTGAGATCGTGACCTGGCTGAAGTCGGACGCTTAACCGACTGCGCCACCCAGGCGCCCCAGGGCTGGATTTCATCTGTTTACAGGACCAGCCCTGCCCAGATTTAGAGCCATCAATGCTTGACGGCTAATGTGTATGTGGAGCCCTGGGCAGCTAGGAGTCTTGGGATGTGTCAACCTCAGCTGGATCCCTGAGAATGTACCTTGACTTCCTGTTCTGTCCTGGTTAGGACCTTTCCTGTTTTGAAACCTTGCCTTGAGCTCTGGCACTCTGAAGAACTTTTATTTAATTTTCTCCTCCCTTCTCCATTTTAAGGTCTGATTTTTGTCCTACCAATTCCTAGTTGCTGCCTTGATAATTTTTCCAATAGGCTGCTCATCCAGAAAACACATACTGTTCTACTTCTTTTAAGCTATATCTGTTCTCTGACAGGGAAAATCTTCTAATTTTTTTGCTGCTATTCCTGCTCCTGTCCTTGTCTGTCAACAAAAGTAATTTCTATAATGGAGAATGACCAAAGGCAGTTCAGACCATGTGATAGACAAACTCTCCCCTTTGTGCATTGCTTTAGCTGCTCACAAATTGTTTGCCTATTCCCTGCGTTAACTACATGCAGACCTGCTAAATTCTTTCCTGTTGTCCTTAGTTCCTCTTCAACTAGGAGCTATGATCAGATACCAAAACTTTCTGGTTGCATTAAATAAATTGTCTGTAACTGTGTATTTGCTCTAGCACATAAACTAAATTGTCTGTAACAGAGTGTATTTTCAATGATGAATAACACCTGCACGGCATTTCTAGTTGAAATGAGAGAGAGAGGAGGAGAGGAAGAGAGGGAGAGAAGGAAAGAGAGAGAGGATGCCCAACAATAAAGACAGCAAAATACAAATAGAAAGTTAATCCTACAGGATAGGATGGCTTATGTCAAGTCCTCAATACATCCTCCAAGTGGATGATGCACCCCTTGCTCCTCTTCTCTAGGTAACTTTTAGAAAAATATATTTATTCTCAGTGCATAAAGGACAGGAATCTGCCAGTCAGGACGCCCCATGTAATATATTCAGTCAAGAATTAATCAAGCCAAAAGTGCAAGAATGGTAATAAGGAGGGTAAATGTGCAGCAGAAGATTTCTCTAGGAGAAAATTTAAATAATGTCACTCTAATGCATCATTTCCAAAAAACCAAACTCTGATTTCAACTGCATTTCATATACTTACTGGATAAGTGAACAAGAAAGCAAATTAGTGAATGGATGGGGTAAAAGCCAAGAATTCCCGGAAATTCCATGTCTTATCCCTGGTATTCCTTCTTGGTGACTATGTAACTGTTTGGCAGCTTTTTTTTTTTTCTGAACTCCCTAACTGGGATCCACTTCATGGATGCCTAGCAAGTTGAATGATCCTAATACTTTAATGCAAGAGGTATCTATTGACTGTCTATTGGTGATTGAGTTTGGTACCATTTATAGTAATCTGAATAGAAATTAAGAACAATTTCCAGTGTCCAGACATTTGGAATAATGTAGATGGAGCATTCAGATAGTTAAATGCTTACTTCCTATCCAGATATTTTAGTTGGTATGTCCATAACATACTTTTTACCACCAAAGTCCAAGTAAGTGAGTAAATTAATAAAATAGCCAATATAAAACCACAAAAATAAACAAGAACAAACAAAAAAACCCCAATTTTACTACAAAAACCAATTTCTAAATAGCAAATGTTGAGATAAAATGAGTACCATTTTTATCAAAATGATCTTTCCTGCTATATCCCCAGAGTTGCATTACCAAGAAAACCTATTTTAAAAACTCACATTTTAACCACAATATAAGATGGAAAGGGAAATAGGGAGCTAGAATTATAGACACGGAATAACGTTGTTTTTAATGCACAAGTTTCAATAATGCAGTTGTATTGATGGTTATATCGTTGGGCAGATGAAGCACAGAAGTAAAGCTCACTTTGCTCAAGAGCAGTGGGCTGCTTCTTCCCAATCACTAAGGAAACCAAGCCAGAGTTCTTACACTTTCTTATCATCTTTATCACCCATTGCTCTGATAAAAAAAAAAAAAAGCTTCTCAAACAAAGCAGTGTCAAGTGAATAACAAAATTCTTCTGTAGGTAAGAGGTCTAGGATTCTGCTATAACAGATGACAATCACAGAAATGAATCCTATTTTCTCTAGATTTGATAAGTGTATGGTAAATTATATTACATAAACTTGAATGCAAAAAAAGTACCTGTGATCATTTAATGTTTATTGTTACTGTTACGGCACATTAATAACAAATTCACTGAATCTGTCTGTACATCAAACATATTATTTGATAAAATTAATAACCAAAGTAGCAACACTTATTTATATATCATTTAAAAACATCTCAAAACCAACACATGCGCGCGCGCGCACACACACACACACACACACACACACACACGAGAAGAAAACATAAAGAATGACTAAAATCAAGTTAAATTATAGTCTGGTAGCCTGGGATAATTTTCAAACTCTGTCTGAGTAGGAGGGCTTTGGTAGTCATATTGATTACCTGACCTTGATTGCTGTAACTAATGCTACTATTTTTAAAGTTCTTTTGTGTATTGATAATTAATAGGCTACTGGGATGACACTGCATTCCACACGTTATATAATTTAGTTTATACTGTCAACTGGAAGCTAGAATTCTTGTTTACTTATCCTCCATTTAAATTTCAGTGATTGCAAAAACGAACACTGACATTCTAAAACATTTGTTAAGAATACATTCACCATATGCAGAAAGACATGAACATATTTTTATTACACCTTTGTCCTGGAGACCAAAGAACATATTTAATTGCTTCATGAGTCATGAGGAAGAAGAGAGGAAACTGTGGATTTATTACTTTTTTGTTGTCACTGATGAACAGCTGTGAATAAATCTTATTTAAGAACTGTTAATTCACATCTGACATAACTCTTGCAAGAAAAGAATACTTAAGTCTTGTTCAGGAAATTGTTTTCCTGTCCCTGACCTCTATGATTTGGTCACAGCTTGATGTATAGTTTTGTTTCCTGCACTCCTCCCTTGTGTACTCTATAATCCAAACAAATACATGTACCTTGCATTTATTATGTGTCCCTTTACCTGGGCTTTCTGTTGAAAAGACCTCCCCACAATTGGGCAAACTCATTTAAAAACAATAATAGATCATACAAAAAGGAGGAAATATAATTATTACTTAACACAGTAATTGAAGAATGGAAATGAAAGGATAAATAAAATACCATTTTTACCTATTACATTTCAGAGAGACAGATGGTTAGATGTACCTATGTTGGTGAAGTTGAGGTGAATCCGAAACCCTCTTATATGGCAGAGAAATAATTATTTTACCTTTGCAAAAGTAACTTGATATAATAAGAGCTATACAAAATTTTCAGAAGCAAAGATCTGAAAATCCCACTTTTATAAATTTATCCTAAGAAACCAAAAGAGGAGAAAAAAAATCTTACCTGTAAAGATGTCTACTTCCAATGTCATTTTTGATATTGAAAAGAACTTGAATGTCAAATAATAGTGTAAATATTAATTAAATAATGGTAAAGCTACCTGATAGAATATTATGTTGCAACCCCAAAGTGATAATTATGAGGGTGGTTATGGCAACAAAGGAAAAAAATCTTTGATAATTTAAAAAGTTTTAAAAAAGTATACATACAATATGGATATTTATATATAAAATATGTACACATGGGCAACATCTTGAGAGACATATAACTCATAATAGTATTAGGATGATGGAATTATGTGTGTCTTCAAATGTATTTTTCAAACACTGTAACATTCTCATGTCATTTTATGATAATAATTAGAATTCATTTTTAACCTCTTCCAAGAACACTTTCATAACACCTTATTTACATCTTATTTTTGGAATATATATATGTTCTTGCATTATAATGATCAGTTTGTAACTTATAATAAGTTAATAAGCTGCTAGAGTTTGGTCCTAGGGTTTGTAAATGGACATTGAGTATCATTAATAGTAAGTATTGTGACAAAAACTTGTGTATGTATTTACTCATTTGTATATTCTGCCTAGAAGGGGTAATAACTGCTATGTGTACACCTGCAAAATGCGTGAGTCCTCCTCCAATGACTAATTATTACCCAATATTTTCATATGGACATGCTCTATTCAAAATGGTCACTAATTTCACCTCTTGATGTGGTATTTTTTTCCCCTATAAACAGCAAAGAAATTATTCATTGCAGTTTTTTAAAACAAATATGACTTTGAACACAGTATTTTCCTAAATCTCTGCTACTAGAGATGGGGTGACTACCAACAGGAAGCAACACTTTTTCCTAGAGTTTGAAATGGAGACAACACTACTCCTCAACTCATGGAATCCTCATGGCTCAAAGAAATGCATATTCAGTATGATCTCAATGAATAGGCTCTGAAAAACAAAAGGGAAAGGGCCTTGTTTCAAGTCCAAGTTTTCCCAAGTAAGCACAGAGTTATCCAATTTGCTAGAGACTTAGTCTAACATGGCTAGCAAATTTGTTTTAAGGCATCTTTAAATTAAAAAGAATTATAAACAATGACTAAGTGCTCAGGTATGTAAGGCTGATTCAACATTGGAAAATCAATGGCTGTCATTCATATCAAGAGTCAAAGAAAGAAAAATCATATGATCATACCAATAGATTTTATATATTGGGTAAAATCCAACACCCATTCATAATAAAAACTCAGGAAATTACTGAGGGAAACTTCTTCAGCTTGATAAAGAATATCAAAATATCTACAGCTAACATCTTGGTTAATGGTGAGAAACTTGAAGGTTTTTCTCTAAGATCAGGTGCAAAACAAAGATACCCCTCTCATCACTCCTTTTCAACATCGTACTGGAAGTTATAGCTAATGCAGGAAGACAAAAAGAAAAGAGTATATATATCTGAAAGGAAGAAATAAAATTGTCTTTTTTTTCCTGCAGATGACATGATTATCTATAAAGAAAATCTGAAAAAAATTGACAAAAAAACACCCTAGAACTAATAAGTGATTATAACAAAGTTGCAGGATGTGAGGTTACTCTACAAAATCAATTGTTTCTTAAACACCAACAATGAACAAGTGGAATTTGAAACTAAAAACACTATACTATGTACATTGGCACCAGAAAAATGAAATTCTTATGTATAAATATAACAAAATATGTACAATATCTATATGAGGAAACTATAATACTTTGATGAACAAAATCTAAGAACTAAATAAATGAAGAGATATTCCATGTTCGTGGATAGAAACACAAAATTGCAAGATATCAGTTCTTCCCTATTTGATCTGTACATGCTGTGCAATCTCAATAAAAATCCCAGCAACTTATTCTGGTGGTATCAATAAAGTGATTCTAAAGTTTATATGGAAAGGCAAAAGACCCAGAAGAAACAATGCAATATTGAAGGGAATAACACAATTGGAGGCCTGACACTTCCCAACTTCAAGACTTACTATAAAGCGACAGTGATCAAAACAGTGTGATATTAGCAGATGAATAGACAAATGGATCATGGAACATAATAGAGAGCCCCCAAATAGACCCACATATATATAGTCAACTGATTTTTGAGAAAAATCACAGGTGCTCACAGACACACTGCCTACAAGTCCCTATGTGATATTATTGTAAAGACAGAGGGGAACTAAGGAGGGCTTCACACAGGGTCACCACAATCTGGTCTACACTCAGAAGATTTCTGCCATTTTGGGATGAGTGGAAGTAAGGAGAACAGCTGGGAGGCCACTGTCTTAGCCCAGGTGACAGATGATGTTTTTGCTTCGGGAGGCTGATCTCCGAGGAGTTGGGAAAAGAGTGGATGGATTTGCCATGTGTTTTAAAGACAGATTCATTGGGGCTTGCTGGTTTATTTGATGGGATGAGGGGTAAAAGGAAGAGACGATTCAAGGATGATCTTGTTAAACAGACTTAAAAAAATCAGCAAAAGTACCCCTAACTTTCCCAAACTAATGGGAAACAGGAGGCTGGACTTGAAGAACTTCCAGTGAAGTGATATTTGGATTGCAATAGGTATATGCATTTCTATGAGACATTAATGCCCCACAAAGTTGGTCTGTGGTCTGCTGAGGACCCACAGATAAAGCTCTGAGCAGTACAGCCAATTCTGAAAGGCAGCTGGGGAGAGCTCCTACTGGAAACTCCGCTGTGGTTCTCCACCCTGGGGGAGCTTGGCTGCATAAGCCAAAGTCAGGCTGCTTCCAGTCTAAAATGTCTGTGCTGTAAAACCCTGCTGGGTCTATTCCCGGGATTTTGGATGTAGAAGCCATACGCAATAAGTAAGTTACGGTAATAAAGATACTTGGGCTGTTTTTTATTGTTTCATTCCTACACTTAATTCTAGATTCAAAAAAAAATTGCTTGTTTTGGTTTAGTATTTATAGTCCTTCTGAAGTGATAGCATGTATAGTTCTTTTTGCTTGAATATTCTGTCTACCCTTTGCCCCGAGACAAAACTATACCTTTTTTCTTTTTCTAACATTTATTTTATTTATTTTTTTTTAATTTTTTTTTCAATGTTTTTAATTTATTTTTGGGACAGAGAGACACAGAGCATGAACGGGGGAGGGGCAGAGAGAGAGGGAGACACAGAATTGGAAACAGGCTCCAGGCTCCGAGCTGTCAGCACAGAGCCCGATGCGGGGCTCGAACTCACAGACGCGAGATCGTGACCTGGCTGAAGTCGGCCGCTTAACCGACTGCGCCACCCAGGCGCCCCTCTAACATTTATTTTTGAGAGACAGAGAGAGACAGAGCAGGAGCAGGGGAGGGGCAGAGAGAGAAGGAGACACAGAATCCAAGGCAGGCTCCAGGCTCTGAGCTGTCAGCACAGAGTCTGATGTGGGGCTTGACCTGAGATCATGACCTGAGCCGAAGCTGGACGCTTAACCGACTGAGCCACCCAGGTGCCCAAAACTTTCTTTAGAGGTACATAAGCCCTAGTTGGAATGCTTCCCTTTATTCTAATAAGCTTTTTTTTTTCTTGTAGGATCAACTCCCCTGCGTGGAAAATACATTAATATTACCTATACCTATGGTATTCTGATTTAAGGGCTGAAATAAATTCACTCTGTTTTTCCCCCTAACATCTATTTGTCATTACTGAGCATGTGGTATGGGTCACATACTGCATTGTGGTAAGTGATTTTCACATATGATCTTATTTAATCCTCACAACAAGAAGTGGCTGGTGTGTTTATCCCATTTTGCAAATGAGTTAATTGAACCTTGGCATGTGGTAGAACACGGATTTCAGGCCAGTTCTGCCAGACTCCTTGGCCCAGGCTCTTCCTCAGCAAGAAAGGCTCTCCCAGCTGTTCCCAGTCGCCTCCTGCTGTGCACCCATCGCCCTGCCTTTTCTGCTACCTGCTGCTGGGGTCTTTCTGAATTTTTCAAATCATTCGTAACTCTCCCCCACTCAAATTTTCTATCAAAGCTATCTCTCCTCAAACAAATATTAACACAATTTTAGCGTACACAAAACACCAGTGACTTCTTGAGCCCTCTGGCACCATTTAGAAGAGGGTTTACGCTCCACCTGTGGCCTTTGTGAAAGGTTTGTTTCCCCAGCCACCTGTCCTTCCCTCTCTTTCTCACCTTATCCAAAATTCAGCAGAAGTCCACAGGGCACAGAGCTCAGAATGTATTATCTGGTTATTAGTTTTTAATTTTCCTTGGAAAGTCTGAAGTGCTCCTGCAGACGCTGGGTTACATCTGGCTGTTCTCCTTCCTGCCTTTGGCACCACACTGCTCTGGGCTGAGGCCAGCTCCTGGCAAGAACTCCTCCTTTTGTTTTTCAAGCACACATTACCAAGTACTTTGCCCTGTTGGTTAGCAGGCTCCTTGGCTGGCTTGCTTTGTCTGCTTTTTGGTCTCTGGGTCACAGCAGGGCATGAGGGGGTCAGAGCAAAAGAACCAGAAAAACATTTATCTTGAGATCCACAGGTCCCTGAATGCACAAGCTTTCCTAAATAGCAGTGTTACATAAATATTTCCTTTATGTTCACATACCTGAATGTAGGAGAAAATATATTTTAAAGCAAAACAGACAGGAAGCTTTGCTGCCTTCTAAGGGGGTAGAGGGAAGTACAGGTGTCCCCTGCTGTTCACAAGTCTGCGTTACACCACTTTGCTTTTAGGAAAGACTTCCATTAGTACCTGTTTTTGCGAACTGAAAGAAATCCAAAGAGGATTGTTGCTTTTTTTTTTTTTTAAGATGAAAAGCGAAAGCCTCGGTCAGCATTTGTTTTGCAGTGAGTGGTTACAGAGTCCGCGTGCACCCTGAGCAGCGAGTGGCTCCGCCAAGCTCCTTCTTTGGGAACCACACTCAGCATCCTAGCATCAAGCCACTCTAGCTCTGAATTGTGTCTGTGAGCACCTGTGATTTTTCTCAATTTATTCTGTGCATCTGTTAGCAAGATGTGTTCTAAGGTATGAGATAAGCCTAAGAGAGGTTATTTTTTGGGTCTGGGAATGCTCATATTTTTTCCCCTATAAATTAATGAAGATTGCTTCTTTATACTGTTTGGGTTCATATCAAGGTGTTCATGGGAACACTATTTTTGGACAGCAGGGGAAACCTGTATTGTTTTCATTACTCTGGAAAGAAACCTCTCTCTCTTTCCTTTCCTCTCACAGACATTTACGAGCGAAGGAGAAATGAGAAATGGGGCACATCAGTGAACTTTGTGTGTATAATAGAGGACTAAAGATGAGCTTGGGGTTGGAGGCTGGAGGGAGTTGCCTCGTTCTGCATGAAGCAATGAGATGATTATATATTTTGTTTTGCTTTGGAAGAGAGAGCCAGGCCATGTGGGGAGGAAGATCTAGGTTGGAGGAGCTGACATTTGAAGAGAATGTGTAAAGGGTAACTTGTAATTTCTCTTGTGATGTTCTCCCCTTCTATCTCCTCACACTTTTAGTATAATCTTACTGTGGGCTTCATTTTGTATCATGTTTGGTTTGATTTGCTTTGCTCTTTTGTGACAATCCAGGAAAGGAGGGCTGCTATATGTAAGTGAGATAGAGTACAGAGCAGGGGCACTATGTGTGGGGTGGTGAGAAAATTCACAAACTTGACAAATGTAGGAGACATGGGAATATAAAAAGAGAGGTGACTACGAACAATGTAAGCCATCGTCTCCTCCACCAGAATTCCTGGCATGATTGGAAAGAATGTGAAGCCCTGACTAAACATGATGTTTGAACCAACTGCACTTAGATCTCAACAGATGGGGTGCCTCAGCTGATACCTAGAGGCCATGAACCAATGAAACTGTTACTTTAAATGTATAATGCAGATTTCATTGATTCTTGTCCATATTTGTGATGGCCCTCCTGAAGATGCCTATATCCCAATACCTGGAACCTGTAGATATGTCAGGTAAGATGGCCAAGGAGATTTAAGGCTGCAGGTGCAATTAAGTTTGCTAATGAGCTTGCCTTAAAATAGGGAGATTATCCTGGATTCTCTGGGTGGACCCAATGTAATCACAAGGGTCCTTAAATATGGAGGAGGGAAGCAGAAGTAAGTGTCAAGGTGATGCTGAGAAGGAATCCACACCCTTTCTGGTTTTCAAAATGGCAAAAGGGAGGCATGAGCCAAGGAATGTGGGAAGCCTCTAGAAGATGGAAAAGCTGGGAAATGGATTATCCCCTGGAGCTTCCATAAAGCAACTCAGCCCTACCAACATTCTGATTTTAGCCTAGTGAGACTTGGATTGGATTTCTAACCTACCAAAAGGTGAGATAAATTTGTTGTTTTCAGCCACTAAGTTTGTTATGGTAGCAAAAGTATACCTATTTCAGTTATCTATTGCCACATAATAAACCCCCTGAATGTAGTAACTTAAACAACAATAATCATTTATTTTGCTTGTGAATCTGCAATTTGGCCAGGGTTCCATAGGGCAGTTTGTCTCACTTGGGTATCCCATCAAGTTGGTACCTCTTTTGAGGGGTGGAGAGTCTACTTTTGAAGATGGCTCACTCCCATGGCTGAATAAGTATTAGCTGTTAGCTGGCAGTTCACTCAGAGCTCAGCTGGGGCTGAGGGCTTAGGAACTCATTCCCTTCCCACATGTGTTGCCACACAAGCTGTTTGGGCTTCCTCAGAGTGTGATGCAAGATCAAGCATTCCAAGGAAACAAGGAAGAAGAACAAGGCAGAAGTGCATGACATTTTTCATGATTTAGCTTGGGAAGTGACATAATTTCTCTTCTGCCATACTCTATTTGCCTGATGTGACTCAAGGGGAAAGGACACAGATTCACCTTGTGTCATGGTGTGGCAAGATTCTAGTAGTGGATGTGAGATGGGAAGACATTAGGGAAGCCATCTCTGAGAGACACAATCTGCAGCACTCAATGCGAGATCTCAGCCTTGTGTGCACTAGCTCCCAAGATTATTTCTGGAAGATTGCAGCATGTTTCCCATGTATGTTTAAAAATAAGATTTGTATTTACTATCCGATATATGCAGTTTTATTCTCCTTCTCTTGCTTCCAACCCTTGTTTCTCAGCAGGGCTATGCCTTCTGGATAACGGATGGTTTTTTTGGTATTCCCACTGTGCTATCACTCTTGAGGAGCCATATGCATATGTTAGGCTGTAACAAAAGAGGAATGTCAGCTTTTGGTCTCTCTGACTTTGGTGTTCCAAATGAAACACTATTCTTTTTTTTTTTTTTTTTTAAACAGCTTACTTGTTTTAAAAGTTTATTTATTTATTTTGAGACAGACAGAGACAGCACAAGTGGGGTAAGGGCAGAGAAAGAGAGAAGGAGACAGAGAATCCCAAGCTGACAACATGGAGCCTGCTGTGGGGCTCTAACTCAGGAAACCCTGACATCATGACCTGAGTTGAAACCAAGAGTCAGACACTTAACCAACTAAGCCACCCAGGTGCCCCTGGATCACTAGTCTTAACATAAAGCTCCTCAGTCCCTTATGCAAATGCAATGTAGCAAGACAAGACCCAATTAAACTCAGAAGTAGTGTTAAGCTTGTACTCACAGTAACAGAATTCAGATTTAAATAGCCTTTGGAAACTTGCATTACTCAAGGTACATGATCCTATATAGTCTTAGCTGATTGGCGATTACAAAGATTAAAGTCTCTTCTGCCTTCTTTACCTCAATATCCTTATTTATGTCTTTCCTATCTGGAAGCCTAAGTTTGATTGAGTTATAGATAAAATAGGTAAAATGACAGCTGTTACAATTTCTATCCTCTGCTTTTTTATGTTAAATATATGGACATCCCACTTTTTATAATTGCCCCCTTCTTTTGGGCCTTTTCCTTTTTCAAACAAGGGCTTACAAAATTTTTGCCTCAATCCCAAATGATTTCAGCCCCCATGACTGTAAGAGATGACTAATGAAAGGGTCCTCTAACCTGTAGTTAGTGCCGTCTAATAGATATTTTGCGATGATGAAAGGACTCTATATGTGAGCTATCTGAAATGGTAGCCACTAGCCACATGTGGCTATTAGGTATTTGAAATGTGACTAATGTGACTGAGCAATTGAATTTTTCATTTAATTTTATTTCATTTAAAGGTAAATAGGTATATGCGGTACTATATTGGATAGTATGACTAAACGATGGCATCCTAGTGAGAATTCCAGGTCCTCTGTTTCGGAAAGCTCCCTCAAGGCTAAGGTAGGAAGGTTGAAGAAATCAGAGCCCCAGTAAGATTTAGGAGCATGTAAGCCTTTTTATATATTGTTATAATTCTAGCTGTGCCACTGAGGAGTTCAACTAGACTCTGGTTTTATCCCTGAGTGGTTTTATTTTATAAGATTAGCTTCATTCACCAAAGACACAACAATGCCAATTATCTTGTGGCCATGCATATCATGGCTGCTTTTACTAGAAAGAACATCCCGATTCTTCTTGCAGAGCTCCCCAAATATTGCTCTAACATTGGCAAAGTCTGCCTCAGGCCAACATCACCTTTCTCCCAATTCTTCCACTATCATAAATAGCTCAGCAGAGTCCAAAAGAAGAGTTCCTCAGGGCTTAAAGCTGAGACAAATTTTTATTTTGGGTCAATTATAACTACCAACAAATCAGCTACTGCAACCATAATGCTGTGTTACAAATCATTTTAAAAAACGCAGTGGCTCGCAACACAAACAGGTTGTCTGGGTTCAGCTGATCTAGGCTAAGGATAGCTGTGTTTGCCAGCAGGCTATAGGATAGTTCAGGTCTATTCTAGGTATTTCAGGACATTGTTTCTCATAGAGAGAAAGCTCAGCCTTGCAAACACATTGCAAATTTTTGCTCAGATTATATAGGCTAACATCCCGTTGGACAAAACAAGTCACACAGCCAAGACAAGAGTCAAAAATAGATTCTCTCTCTCTCTCTTTCTCTCCCCCCCCCTCCCCCCGACACATACACTTTTCTGGTAACAAAAATCAATGCTAACAATGATAACAAAATCAATGCTTTTAAAAAGCCCTTTTTATACCCAGAAAGGCAATGCTTTGACTCTTCTCTTTTTTAATTCCATCTTTGGGAAAGTTCTTTTAAATCACATTTTTTTTTATGGCAGATATATCAGCAAATTTAGTTATCTGGAAACTAGTTTCCTAATTGTGCCTTCAATAACTTATTTGATAGTCTAAATGAGGTGTGATAGAGGAATTAGTCTCAGTGCATCCATTTTGTTACCTTTTCTCTTTTTCTTAAAGCCTTTGGTGTTCATTTATTTAAAAGCAAACCCACTAATTTAGCATCCAATCTCTCTAGAGCTATCCCACATGGAGCTCAATGGCATCCAAGATAATTTCAGCTTAGTCTAAACTGTTCAAAATTTTTAGAAAACAAATCTTCAGTATTAATGACATATTATTACTTTTAAAAAGTAGGTTAGAGAAAAAGATAGAATGATATTATTTATATAAATAAATATTTGTGTTTACATGTGCTTAGAAGAGATCAGGAAGGCTAAGTTACCTCTGGGGAGAGGTGGCAATGTCTCATTTTCATCTCATGCTTTGGATACTATTGTGTTATTATTCAGCAAGCAAGTAGTATTTTTATGACAAATAGTGGTTAAAAATAAAAACCATATCATTATACTTCAAATATTTTGACAGGCTGTCATAGTTGGCAGGATAGAAAGAAGCTTCATATATTTACTATCTAAAAGTTTCTAATTTTGAGTTACCTTTTCAGAGAAGGAGACAAGGAGAGGTGGGTGCTTTTGAGGGGTCAGTTAAATTCGGTCAGGGTTCAGTAGGCAATTGCATTTTGTGTTGCTCTAGTTCCATTTTTTTCTTCAGTGTTTGATTTCTAAATATCTCATGCTCTAAAATGATCTGTCCTTGCAACCATTTTTACGCATTCCAGATTGAGCTCAGCTTCCCTTTAAAGAGAAAGCACTTAGAGAAAAAGTGACCAAGAGTTTCTGTTTTCTTAGGAAAGCTCTGTGGTCTCTGTAGCATCATTTTGTGTCATCTTAAAATGAATTGTAGCCAGGCAACAAACGTCATCTATCCTAACAGCAAAAGCTTCCTTTTGCATTGTTCAAGCATTCCTGTTTTTACCTTAAAATAATTTCCATCCTTCAGTAGCAGCTCTCTAGCAGAATAAATGACAAAAACACAAATTTCCCAGGACAAGGCTCCTCCTGGGGCACTTTAACATGTGTCAACATTTCATAAATCAAATTCATGACCATTCATGGAAGTTGGTCCCCCTACTCTGGCCATTTCTGGGTATCTAATGGTGAGGACAGAGGTCCGGCAGTTAGAGCAAACTGATTTTTGAGTTTGAAACCTGGCTGTTTCCATTACTATGTTGTATAACCTCTGGCAAGTCACAATTGCTTTACTATGCTTCTTTTGTAGATCTTCCTTATGTCATTACAGAATATATATGTGATTGAGTAAAAAGGGGCAAAGAATCCCTTGCTTTTGACACAAAAATCCCTTTAAAACTGGAATTAGAAGACAATAAATCATGTAACATTGTTTCAATTTTATTATAATGTACTTCAGGGAATGAATTTGATTTTCTAAAATATTTCAACAGGAATAGCATCATTTTTCACTTTCCAGGGTTCTAGCTATATTGAATTACACATCATCACATAATGTTACCGAACTTTATTTTCATATTATATATTATCCCTCTGAAATCAATATCTGGAACATTTAATTCCTGTAAATGGGAATCTGCTTATTAAAAATGCATAGAATGTAAAACAAACTGATGACTATTTCATCTATATTGTGCAATACCTTCCTCTGCCCTTCAACATATATGCACATTATTTTAATCACACTCTCCTAGAAATTGAAGATGGAAGAATATTGCCTCATTGAGTAGAACATTTCTCAGAAAAAATAATAAAATGCAAAGACAATATACAATATTTGGTGGATAAAGGCATGAAACTGACTTAAGCTCCACAAGTGAAATATTTTCTCTTCTGCCCATAGTTGCTGGTGAGTGACCAAGAAAGATTTTGGGCTTTTGGTATGTTGGGGCAGTAAGTGGACTAAGAGTTCCTCAGGAAGCCATCAAGGGGGAGCTTCTGGGAAAAAGAGGACTGTATCACAAAGAGATTCTTTTTTTAAATTGTTAAAAATGTTTTTATTTTATTTTAATTTATTTATTTTTATTTATTTTGTGGGGGGAGGGGCAGAGAGAGAGAGGGAGACACAGAATCTGAAGCAGGCTCGTCTCTGACCTGTCAGCACAGAGCCCAACGCAGGGCTCAAACTCACCAATGGTGAGATCATGACCTGAGGTGAAGTGGGATGTTCAATTGACTGAGCCTTTCAGGCACTCTAAAACATTTTTATTTATTTTGAGAGAAAGAAAGTGAGGGGGTGCAAGAGAGTGTGTGAGTCAGGGAGGGGCAAAGAGAGGGAGAGAGAGAATCCCAAGCAGGTTCTGCACTGTCATTGCAGAGCCCCATGCGGGGCTTGAACTCATAAACCATGAGATCATGACCTAAGCTGAAATCAAGAGTTGGACACTTAACCAACAGAGCCACCCAGGTGTCTCTTGCACAGGGATTCTTAAAAGCCACTGCTATGGAGTTTAGTTCAAAGAATCACGGGTCCTAATATTTTGAATGTATATTATTTATTCTGCAAAGGACTCCAAAAGTTCTCACTTCCTTTAGAACTCAGTCGTAACTCAGGCTGGTAGCTGACACACCAAATTTTAGCGGACATAATTAAAATGGATGAGAAATTATCACAGGTGTTAGGTCTAAATGCAATGCAACCAAAGCACCAACGCTGTCCATAAAGGACTCGAAAGAGGCTTGATATGGTGTGTTGATGCCTGCCAAATAGCATCTGTCCTCACAATGCCTGGCTGAAGAACTTGATGTCAAATTAAAAGTGTAGCTGAATTTTAGTCAAAGAAACAGATAGCCTTGTATACTGCATGTTATTTGTAATTATCAAAACCCACAGATTTATATTCTAATTAATTTTTGATCCTGAACATCTGCTTTGGCAAGAAACCGAGGAACATAAGTCTTAAGATCTTAAAACTCTTTTCAATTTAACAACCCTTGGGGAAAAAAAATCAAGTTCATGACATAATTTATTTTTATTGTTATGAAACCCAGCGTTCATTTCTCTTAGAAAGGAAACTATAGAAAGCTGCTAATTTTCTTAAGGAAGGTGTTGCTGGCTTTGGCTACTATATGTATCAGTGCTTTGTCTCTGTTCATATGCTGCTGCAATGGAAACCTTCAATTAGTAACTCAACCACACTGGGCTCCTTCTCACTCACCTTCTGTCTCTGGTAGCCACACCTCTCATCCTCCCACGAGCAAGGGTGAGGTATTAGTGCTTTAGCATTGCTACCTCCATGCCCCCTCACCCCCAGATACTTCTGAATTTCCATCTAGCTCCAGTCTTGTGAGAATTCATTACACTAGTGGGACCTTGCCAACTGGTATGACGCTTGCTCACTCCTCTCCCTAATGGCGGTACTCTGTGTTGTTTGTTTTGTTTTTTGCCATCTATAAAATAAAGACAACAACAGTGCTTATCTCATAAGGTTTCCAGGAATATTAAGTTCATATAAGTGCAAGGCACAGACCATGGTACATGGTAAACACTCAGGAAGTTATTACAATTATGAAGGTGGGCGTTAGCATTTGATTCTGAGAAAGAACCATCTGTTGGGTCAGAGTGCTACAGGGTGTTCTGCATTTACAGCTGCTTTTCTGAATTCTTTTTACTACTTCAGTCATTGTACCTTCTAAAATTTATAATCTTCTCAAAAAAGGATTATGTCAAAATGAGCAGTTAGACAACAAACAATGAGTGAGGTTAATTGTCTTACATGACATGTGGAATAAAAAAAGTTTTCAGTGTGTATTTACCAATCAAGAATGTTCTCACTGGAAAACAAACAGATAAACATAACCTATGTGACTACAAATGTCACACTTTCTTGCAGATATTTTATTCTGCAAATAAAGGGGTTCCTCTTTATTTCTATCCCTACCCATGGGTGAACCCCTGGTATATCAGTGCTAACCTAGGCCAGGCTTGGTTTCTGATCTACCTGAAGACCACTGTCCTTTGGGACTCTGGTGAGAATCCAACATGCTTTTTGAACCCATGAGTTAGGACAGGGAACAAGTGTATCATTAATTTATTCCCTGTGTTTCTCTTTGAAAAGATACATTTTTATGACCTAAATAAATTCTAGAAACTTATCCATTAAGAATTAGATGTTAAATCTTAAGAAAATACATATTTTTTCCCAAGCACATCAGTTCCCAAAGTTGTTATTTCAAAAAGAGATCATATCTTTTACATGGGTGACAATAAAGACATACTTTTCCTTTTCAATGAAGAGGAGTTATTTTTTTCTAGGTTACTTCTGTAGTGATGCCAAACTAGGAAAAAAAAAAAAACTAAATGATCAAAACAACTGACCTTTCCCCTAGTAATGTTTATGTTGACCAATGTAAGATTTGATAAAATAGATAGCAATAAGTCTATATTAAACTCTAATAAATGTTTAAAATACATTGGCTCACAATCTTGCCTAGGTTAAGTGTACTGAATGTTCCTTAATATTTTATTGGTTATCAAGATGCTATAGTGACTAAAAGTAACTTTTTGTGAAATTCAATCTTACTTTTAAAGATTTAGACATAGAAATCTTAAATATGCTCTTGTGAGGGTATATTTGAGAAATGTCCTTAATTTTTGCAAAAGTTCCCTATTCAACTTTTTTAGTCATTTACACTCCACCTAAAAGCAGAGTGGATCATATTCTGGTTAATTGTGGTTTTAGTTAACAGAATTTTTAAAAATTAGGAATAAAAACAACAACAACCAAATACCTATGTTGTGCTCTCCCTGGCAGCAACTTTAGTAAGGCAGTATTATATAAACGATGCTTACAGATTTATCCTTATACATGTATGATTCTGTTAAGCAGTCATTTTTTAAAAATTGTGTGAGAAACAAAATAAAATAAATTATTATCTTAATACTATTATAAACATAGTGAATGTTTATATGTAAGAGAGAAAAAATCCAAATCTTTGCAAATTCACAATAACTTTATGGTATGTTTTTTCCCCCATACCTGAAAATGTTAGGGATCCCCTTCAGTTCTTGGTGATTCTTTTTTTTTTAATTTTTTTTAACGTTTATTTATTTTTGAGACAGAGAGAGACAGAGCATGAATGGGGAGGGTCAGAGAGAGAGGGAGACACAGAATCCGAAGTAGGCTCCAGGCTCCCAGCTGTCAGCACAGGGGCCCTATGCGGGGCTCGAACTCACGGACCGCGAGATCGTGACCTGAGCCGAAGTCGGCGCTCAACCGACTGAGCCACCCAGGCTCCCTTCTTGGTGATTCTTTAAATACACAAAGAAATTGTGGTTTATATATACAATGGAATACTACTTGGCAATGAGAAAGAATGAAATATGGCCTTTTGTTGCAACGTGGATGGAACTGGAGAGTGTGGTGCTAAGTGAAATAAGTCATACAGAGAAAGACAGATACCATGTTTTCACTCTTATGTGGATCCTGAGAAACTCAACAGAATACCATGGGGGAGGGGAAGGGAAAAAAAAATTTAGAGAGGGAGGGAGCCAAACCATAAGAGACTCTTAAAAACTGAGAATAAACTGAGGGTTGATGGGGGGTGGGAGGGAGGGGAAAGTGGGTGATGGGCATTGAGGAAGCACCTGTTGGGGTGAGCACTGGGTGTTGTATGGAAACCAATTTGACAATAAATTTCATATTAAAAAATTAGTTTAAAGTTATGAAGAATAATTTTTTTAAGATTTCTTTACTCTCCATTTTCATTCTGAAAATTAAAAAAATGGATTTCCCTTTGGGGTTGGAAATTCCACAAACAATATCCTCGGAAGACTTATTGTATATTCAAAGATAAGTGGAGAGGGAAATACAAATCAAAACCACACTCAGATATCACCTCACGCCAGTCAGAGTGGCCAAAATGAACAAATCAGGAGACTATAGATGCTGGAGAGGATGTGGAGAAACGGGAACCCTCTTGCACTGTTGGTGGGAATGCAAACTGGTGCAGCCACTCTGGAAAACAGTGTGGAGGTTCCTCAGAAAATTAAAAATAGACCTACCCTATGACCCAGCAATAGCACTGCTAGGAATTTATCCAAGGGATACAGGAATACTGATGCATAGGGGCACTTGTACCCCAATGTTTATAGCAGCACTCTCAACAATAGCCAAATTATGGAAAGAGCCTAAATGTCCATCAACTGATGAATGGATAAAGAAATTGTGGTTTATATACACAATGGAATACTACGTGGCAATGAGAAAGAATGAAATGTGGCCTTTTGTAGCAACGTGGATGGAACTGGAGAGTGTGATGCTAAGTGAAATAAGCCATACAGAGAAAGACAGATACCATATGGTTTCACTCTTATGTGGATCCTGAGAAACTTAACAGAAACCCATGGGGGAGGGGAAGGAAAAAAAAAAAAGGAGGTTAGAGTGGGAGAGAGCCAAAGCATAAGAGACTGTTAAAAACTGAGAACAAACTGAGGGTTGATGGGGGTTGGGAGGGAGGGGAGGGTGGGTGATGGGTATTGAGGAGGGCACCTTTTGGGATGAGCACTGGGTGTTGTATGGAAACCAATTTGACAGTAAATTTCATATATTAAAATAAATAAATAAATAAATAAATAAATAAATAAATAAATAAAAAATAATTTAAAAAAACAAACAAAGATAACTGGAGAAAAATATAACCATAATGAATAAACTCAAACTCCAACATCAGACCATGTTAGGGGCCTACAGGGTCAAAACTGCAAATGCTAAACCTCCAAAGGCCAAAAGATTTATTAAACAACAGTATTTTCTTTGTTTTGTTAGTTACTTTATTGAGAATAACCATTCTTTGACATTTACATTTCAACAAAGTTTTCTTGGAGGGGTTTACCCTTGAATAAACTTGTCAAAGTCCTACCCTTCATACAACTTTCAGAAGCACTAAAATAATAGCCGTTTTACATTTTACTTATCTTTCTTTCTTAATCAGGAATGACGACTTGGTCCAGAGGAAAAAGCCCAGCAGACTGGGAGGCGGTGAACTCAGTGGTTTAGTTCCTGCCTTGGCCTGGATTGAGTCCCTTGACTTTGAAATGCTGAAGTAATTTCTAAAATGAAGTTCTTACAGGGACATAATCTCTAATGCCCCATTTTTAAAAATATCTTTTTTTAATCTAAATCCATTTACACACTAATGGATTGCAGAATAGGAAGCAGATGACCTTAAAATAAATGCTTTAAAAATCACTTTCTATTTTTTTCTCACTGACTTTATTTTTCAGAGCATTTGTGAACCTGAAAGCGTTGCTTAATGAACCATAAATAAAATTCAAACCACAAAATTTTGAGTTGCTTATAAACAAAATATCCACAACGACCAAGATGTTTCAAAATACTTTCCTTATTTTCATAAAAACTACCAATTTACAGAACCATATGCTAAGTAATGTAACTAAATCCCTATAAAACTGTGAAGCTTTCTAAGACCAGCCCAGGAACCACAGAAGAGGAATAAACATGATCTTTTAGAAAAAAAAATCAATTATTAAGTACAATCATGACAATATCCAGAAAGGAAATATATTTTGTTTTTAAAAATTTTTTGTAATGTTTATTTTTGAGAGAAAGAGAGACAGAGCACAAGTGGGGAAGGAGCATAGAGGGAGGGAGACATAGAATCTGAAGCAGGCTCCAGGCTCTGAGCTAACAGCATAGAACCCAACGTGGGGGTTAAACTCACTAGCCGTGAGATCATGACCTGAGCTGAAGTCAGACACTTAACCAACTGAGCTGTCCAGGTGCCCCAGAAATATATTTTCAATGCTACACAATTTAAACATTTCAAGGCTTTTCCACAGAAGACAAAGTAAGGCTGATGGTACAACCTGGTTCTGAAGTACATGTATTAATACAGATAGGTGAAATACCGAATTAAAGTGGCCAAGTGGTGTCTTCCTAATGACCACCAAGCTAACTTCTAATTGGAGTGTGTGTGTGTGTGTGTGTGTGTGTGTGTGTGTGTGTGTGTTTGCAGGGGAGGGAGTTGTTTGTTTTTCAGTGCCAATCTAATCAATGCCTTGACTTATCTCCTTCTTGAACCAGGCTCTCCCAGGAAACATGTCGGGCACCTACCTCTGATACTCTTTTTACTTTCTAAACAAGTACCTACCTCTATTATAACATCTCTAAATTCCTTGGTGACAGGAATTACATCTCAATTTTAATGACAAATAGAACCAACTTGACAATAAATTATATTATATTAAAAAAACATGACAGGGGCGCCTGGGTGGCTCAGTCGGTTAAGCGGCCGACTTCGGCTCAGGTCACGATCTCGCGGTCCGTGAGTTCGAGCCCCGCGTCGGGCTCTGTGCTGACAGCTCAGAGCCTGGAGCCTGTTTCAGATTCTGTGTCTCCCTCTCTCTCTGCCCCTCCCCTGTTCATGCTCTGTCTCTCTCTGTCTCAAAAATAAATAAACGTTAAAAAAAATTTTTTTTTTAAATAAAAAAACATGACAAATAGAACCTTTGTTAACCAGACAAGGAGATCAAATAGGACTCAGTGAGAAACCCACTGTAAGGAATAGCCAATTTGTTGTGTTATTCAGAAAAATCTGTCAGGGGACTCAGTGCATTTCTCAAATAAGAAACCAGGGACAGTGGGTTGCCTCACTGAGCAGGACCACAAATGTGATTGCATGCAGCCATCACATTTAAGTGCACACAACCATCCTAGCCCAGTGTGGAGCTCTGGTGTTAGGGTGGAACAGTTAGTTGGTCCTTCACAATTGCATTCAAGGCACAGTTTGCTTCCCTCAGCTGACTGATTCTTTGTTTACTCATTTCTATGAATCCTTTGATCATGAATATGATGACTATATGTAAACTTTGAAAATGGGCATGTAATTGTCAACTAATTTCATAATATGCTCATTTCCATTCAATATGTTCAATTTGATTTCATCCAGGGCAATTTTTAGAATCTCTCCCATCTGAGTCACTCAATTAAGGCAATATCTATTATGAAAGCAATGCATGGAACACCACCAGCAGCACCAATTGCTCAATATTATGAAGCCCTTACTGTATTCAACATGCACCATACAAAGTAATTTATGTGCATTATCTCATCTAATCTTTGTAATAACCCCATGTATTAGGAGTCACTATACCTGATTTTGTAGATTACAAAACAGAGGCCCAGAGATCTTAAGTAATTCCCCACAGTTAACTCAGATTAAGTAATCATTGTTGTGAAGATTTCTCATCTCTTGATCAAAGAGATGGACAAGTCTTCCTGAAAAGTGTTAATGGCAATAAAAGCCTGCTATACAACATTGTTTTTACTTATGTTCCCATTTATTTCATGGTTTCGTGGTTTCTCAGCATTAAATGAAAACCTATAACGTGGATGATATTCTTGTCTCTTGATCCTAGGTTATTCAACATTGACCTTGATTGTGAAATAGTTTGACTATTTTATTATGTGTGGGATCGGGCAATGTGGGGAACATCTATAGAACAAAAATATCACCTGGTTTCTGTTCATAGTTGAAAAGACAAACACATAGGAAACAGTGGACAATCTGTTTGATAGCACGGAACTGATCGCTCTATGTGTGAATCCTAATGTAAGGCTGAGGCACTTGGCAAGTTTTAATAAAGGAAGTAGTGCAACATAATCACCATAGTAACCATCATATATTGAGCACCTACTGCATGTCAGATGCTATGATAGGTGGGTTTTTTTTTCATAATTGAAGTCTTTTCATTTTATGTACAGTGAGTTAGCATTAAGGTAGGTATCTTGGATATCTGCCGTTAATGTAGGGAACTTGGATGCCCCATTCAAGGAGGCTTACTTAATCCATCTTAATGGAGCCTATGTTCTTGGTGCACTGATGGAAACACTGGCGGTACAAATTGAGGCTATATTTCTGGATCAGTCCATGCCAGTTTGAGTTGGCCTGGCAAGAAGGAGAGCCTGGCCAAATTTACTCCGATGGCTCCAGTAGAATTGCTGGTGACTCATCTTACTTTCAGGGATGCAATGAGGCAAAAAGTGTGATAGGTATTTTATATGCACAGTCTTCTCACCAGCCTTGACAGGTATATACCATTTTTCACATTAACCAGTGAGACTAAGAAAGTTTAAATCATTTGCCTAAGGTAATACAACTAGTGAGACGCAGGGCTGGGATTTGAATGTTGCTCTGTCCCACTCCATAATATGTTAGGTTTTTGAAATATGTAAACAAAAGTGTGGCAAAGATAACTTTTTATTCCCGGTGTCCATTTTCTCCTTCTTTAGGAATAGAGAGAAACTTCAAATTGTAGTTGAGCACATGGATACCAGTTAAATTCTACTTTCCATCATCTCTTTGCAATAAAATGTGGCCATGTGCCTGTAGTTTAGTCAGTGGGACATGAGCTAAGGGATGTGTGTAATTTCTTAAAAGAATAACTACACAACCTTCATTTCCCCTGCATCCCTTCCCTCAGCTGGAATGTGGATGGGATGGTGGGAGCTAGGGAAGCCATCTCAAGTCCTGAGATGAAAACTGCATGTGGAGAATGGGGGGAGGAAGAGAGGTTCCCAGCACCACTGGCCTTGCAATATCAGCCCTGGAATCATTATGTTTTGTCTTATGTAAGAAAGAAGTGGCTTTTGGGGCACCTGGGTGGCTCAGTCGGTTGAGTGTCTGACTTCTGCTCAGGTTGTGATCTTCCAGTTTGTGGGTTTGAGTCCTGCATCAAGCTCTGTGAGGACAGCTCAGAGCCTGGAGCCTGCTTTGGATTCTGTGTCTCCCTCTCTCTCTGCCCCTCCCCTGCTTGTGCTCTGTCTCTGTCTCTCTCAAAAATAAACATTAAAATAATTTTAAAAAAGAAATAGCTTTTTAAAAAAATAGCTTGTTTAAATCACTTGTCATCTCATATTTAATACTATAGGGACCTCTATCTGAAAGAGTTCATCAAGTGGGGCAATCAAGAATAAGAGGCAAAGCAGTGATAAACATAAGGATGTTGGAAAAAAAAAATTAAAGCCAAGAGTGCACTGATAAACAGAAAAAGATATTCTTTGATGCATAAGGGGTCAGGTTATGAAAGGATTTCCTTGGTGGGGCTAAGGATGTACATTTGAGTACACAAGAGCAATTGAAAGACTTTTGAGCAGGGGCTTGTATATTTATTAACCCACCAACTCCCATGCAAATACATGTTGATTATCAATTCTGTGTGATATAACAAAAACTTTTCCTCAAAGATTAACCCATGGTTAAAGATAACCAATAATTAATAATTTGGGGAATAACTAGTAACAGATAGCCAGGAAACAGGAATGAAAGTTAGGAGATTATTTAATAATCTAGATACAAATTCTATCTACTTGGGGGGGGGGTACCGATATACACATTAGAAGCTTTCACCACAGAGTGAATTCAATTCAAGAATAAGAAAGAAGATGACATATTATTGGAGTGTAAAAACGACTCTGACTTGGATAATAAGAAAACATTCTAGAAGAAACAATGCCTAATTTGATACCTACAGAATGAGCAGGAGCAAATCAGCTGAGGAGAGAAGAGTTATATGGAAAAGGATTAAAAAAATTTTTTTAACGTTTATTTATTGTTGAGAGACAGAGAGAGATAGAGAATGAGCAGGGGAGGAACAGACAGACAGGGAGACAAAGAATCCAAAGCAGGCTCCAGGCTCTGAGCTGTCAGCTCAGAGCCCATGCGGGGCTCGATCCCATGAACCATGGGGTCATGACCTGAGCCGAAGTCAGTTACTTAACCAGCTGAGCCACCCAGGCGCCCCTGGAAGAGGATGTTTTGAGTGGAGGTCATGTGAGACATCTTGGCTCATTCTGAGATCAAAAGCAAGTCAGTAGAGTCAGAATATAGAAAGTGTTGGATGACACTTGAAGAGCTTTCAGATGAAGTTCTGTGAATAGAGAAATTTAGGAAGAGAGAAGGAGAAAACTAAGGTCCAATTCTTCAGCAATAAAAGTACTGGTTAGCAAGACAGAGAGGAATAGATGAATGTGGCTGTATTCGTTTGTTTTTTTGCCATTCTTCTCATTAAAAGGTACAGCCTGTGGCCCCTTACCTTGAATCTGATGACTTGCTTTTACCAATAGAATGTGGTGGAAATGTCACTGGACAATTTTCAGACCTAGACCTTGGAAGGTCTTATTGCTTCCATTTTTGTCATCTCAGAGGCCTACTCCACCAAGCCTGATACCCTGATGGAAAGAAAGGCTCAGCCAACCTTAACTAGTTCCAGTCATCACAGATAAGATAACCAGTTCCAGACATCACATCCAGAGATGTGAATGAGGCTGATTTGGATGTTCCAGTCTCAGCTGAGTTCCTGGTAAACACAGCTGTATAACATATCCTAGCCAACATCACATGGAAAAAAAAATCATCTAGTTAGACCAGATAACTGATAGCATTGTGAGAAAGAATTGCTATGTTGTTTTAAGCCTCTGTGTTGGTTTGTTATATAGCAGTAGCTAACTGATACAGTGGAAGAAACTAAAATCTAGGAGGTGAAGAGGTAAATCAGAATCATGTAGTCTTGTGGAAGCAGAGGAAAAAGACTATTTCAACTAGGGTACAATCTATAGTGTCGAATGTGGGAAAGAATCAGACAGCAACTCACATTAAGAAATTATAGGCATTATCTGTAATGCCAATGACAAAGTGAAATATCTAAACTTGTCATTACTGTAGTCAGTTAATAAAAGGGCACTTTCTTTTTTTGGCCTACTGAATTTACCATCACTTTGAAAATTCCTTTCTCCCAAATTATAGTACCGTTTTCAAAAAGGAACACAGATAGAGCATCCTATAGCATACAGTCTTTTTCTTTATTTGCCACTCTTCATAAAGCTGGATGAAGCTTAAAGTTCTATTGATTTCCTTATCTGTTCAAGGCTGCTCAGGTTCACTCATAGCCTTCCACGAGGGTCTTAAACAAGAAATAAGCCCAACGGTCTGTGCCTTTTAAGTATCAGGTTTCTGCTTCCTATACTTACAGACCATCATGCTCATTAGCATCTGGTGCAACATCTACTAATACCTCTTTGTTTGTTTGTTTCCATCTCCCACTGATTTCAAGTTGGTATTCAACTGTGAGTCTGGTACTTAAAAAAAAAGCCCCTTGAAACTACTGAGATTAGATAAGCATTTACCCATCCTCTCTACAGGGTTTTGCACCAGGACCTTGGGCACTCTTGTGTTGTGAATCTCATTTGGCTTACCAAGATCTTAATGCGCCCACTGAGAGCCCCAGACAATTCAATCACAAGTTCAGCAACCCCTTACGCTGCTTTTGCTTCCTTAAGGGCTATAATTTCCCTTATCATGCTGTCAGTCTGCAGTATTGCAGACTTCCTTCCTTTTCTTGGCTCATCAAACTGGTTGGAAATTGGCCTGAATTGCATATGTAAGGAAACTGGAAGAAGAGCCCGTATCATCGGTTTTCTCTTTGATTACCCATGGGCTATGATGTCTTTACTGAGTTCAGATAGCAGAGCCCAATTATCTAAAAAACTAAGATACTATTTTCTTTTAGTATCATTTATTTATAGCTATGTTATCAACTAGATGACACTTGGCATTTGATTTTTATGATTTGAGGTAATTTTAAAACTCTTGAACAGTTCTATTATTTTTAAGTTTTTACTAATCAGAAATGTATCCAATCCCATTAAAGTGAAAATATCTGTTTAAGTGCAAAGACATAAAATTTAAACTACAGGGCACTTATAAAGCTTGTACCAACTGCGTTAATAATAAGCACACTTTGGTTCTCAAATCGTCTCATTGGGAAGAAAAAAGAGGGAATTGTGCTGAGTCCTAAAATTTTTAAAAATGAGTATGCATGCTCTTTTTATTATAAAGTAATACATACTTATACATACTACCATTATGAAAATTATGCCATATGGATATGATGCAAGGTGGACTCTAAGTTTGTGGTTTAGTAAGTTACTCCAGAGACCATGGAACAGAAAAGGTCACGGACCAAAATAAGATGCTCGAGTCACTTAGACCATTAAGTCATTTTAAATACTTAGCAAGAAGAGAGAGGCAAGAGATGTGAGAGGAAAAGGGAAAGTAGAGTAGGAATCTTCTGCCTGAATTCTGGATTATGTAATGATATAAATACCATCTTTCTCCTGCTGATGCTGATGTGGTTATGAGGAGCACAGGTGATGTTTGAGCAAAAGGGCTTGGCAGATGGAAGGTGCCTACACCAACACACACATTTTATAACAGAGGCCAGTACACCTGGCCATAGTTAAAGGTTGCCAATTAACCTGATGAGCAGTAACAGGCTTTGTCAGAATGTATGTCATCCGAAGGTGGACGACTTAATACACCTGAATGTTGAGCGCCCCATCTAACTCATGTACATTTACCATATGATGCATATTAGATACTTAGTACACACATGCTTTACTTACTTGATCCATAGCCAGCTTGTCTCATACGTAACTAACATCTACATCCATGGAACACGCCTATTCTGCAAGCTACTTGCTTATTCCTTCTCTTTACCTAACACGGTTTATGAATTTTGCCTATGCCTTATAAGACACTAAGTTATTCATTATGCTTAACATATCCATCCCATTTTCTTGTCTTCCAAAGCAGATTTAAATATTCTCAAGTACAGGAAACACATATCACTCATTTATTCAGCAAATGTATATTGAAAATGTACTATATTCTAGGCAAAATTCAAGTGGTGGTGATACAGCAGAGAACAAAGACACAAAACCTTCTAATAAATTTTGAGTGGTTAAAACTTTTTATTCACAGTGATGCATGATATAATTTAAAATTTAAAATTTTTCTTGTAATGATCTTTATTTTGTTTGTATTAATTTTTACTAAATGTGGAAAAATACAAGTAAGCCTATAATTATATTTTGAGCACATTTGAAAACATAGTGATTACACACTTAAAAGAAAATGTAACTTTTCAAAATAACCTGTAGGCAATATAGGAAAATGTAACACTTGCGGAAGGATGTTTAGCTGTGATTAGAAAAAAAAAAGAAAAAAAGAAAAGAAAAAGTCCTCATCCCACATGGGAGGGATTAAATGGGCCATTCAAAGCCAGTTTAGATTCAATACACTTTGGAACAGAAGGGATAAGGATACAAATATAAAGGTAAGATCTGATTAGCTCTGAAGAAGAAACAAAATGAAACAGCAACATTATCTTAAACCACTGTGAGGGCTTTAAGATTTTAGAATTTCGCTGCAACTACTTTAAAAGACACTACCACAGAAGGCTATGTATTTGGGAGTTTAAATGTCAATTTTCTACATTCAGGTGTTCTGGTATTTTGTGCTATTTTAAAGAACTGAAATACTTATATTTTTGTTGGTATTGTTATTGTTATTTCAGATCTTTTTAAAAAATCTGAAATTTGAATCCTTTCTATCTTACATTTCAACCAGTTTAAAAAATTTTCATATAAACAAGGTGCATCTGCTTAGAAAGCATTCTTCCATATGTAAATAATTTCCAAAAGAAAGAGAACAATGAAAATTGACAGAGCAAAGCTTCAACTGCACAAACAATTCCTACTTTAGTTCAAAGACTTTCTGAAAAGTAGAATACCCATCTGTAAGTGATAAAACTAAAAGAAGATAAATTGGTAATATATTCTTTGAAACACAAATTTAAACTTTCACTCAATAAAAACATTTCAGCTCTTGCAAATAACAAAAAGTTGTTTTAAAAAGTCTTCAAAGGTATTAAATAATGCACAAATTGTTTGAAAACTAAAGAGTCAAAGGAACATATCTGGAGTTGGTTTATAATTATGTCCTCATTTTCCCCAAAACCAAGGCTCCAAAAAAACTTTTTTTGTAAGAGCTAAAAAATATGCACAAAGAATACATAAAAAATACACTCAAAACCCTGCAATGACATCATTAATACCCTTTGTCTTTTTAAGGATTTTACCTTTTGAAAAATAAATATTATTTTACTTTCTTTTTAAAAATTATTGGTTGAATTTATTTCATTTTTACACTGGGAATAGTTTGTTATTTCTGTTCATTTTATTGTAATTACTCTTGCTTAGTAATTATTTTCACTGGAATGTTAAGGTATGGCTATCAGTCATATTTTATAGTTCATTTTTTGATGTTTTATAATATTTATACATTTTCATATTTTAAGTGTATTAAATACTTACTTTTACAGTTTTTAATTCTAAACACTTTTATTTATTTTTATTTATTTATTTATTTTAGAGAGAAAGAGAACAAGCAGGGGAGAGGGGCAGAGAGAGAGAGAGAGAGAGAGAGAGAGAGAGAGAGAGAGAGAGAGAGAGAATCTCAAGCAGGCTCAGCTCAGCATGGAGCCCAACACAGGGCTCAATCCCACAACCCTAGGATCATGACATGAGCTGAAATCAAGAGTTGGACGTTCAACTACCTGAGCCACCCAGGCACCCCCTAAACACTTTTAAATGCAGTTTTGTCATTTTTCTCTTGTATTGCATCATTGTGTATGTATTGCTCAAATCATAGTTAACAGTCTTGATATTTCCAAATCTCCAAATTTGAGGTTGATACTAATACACAAACAGATAAATGTAGCTTTTAGGATGTTTGTATGAGAAGATAATCAAGAAATTTAAGTGTTCTAAAGTTTTAATTTTCATTGGCTTATTCCTAAACTCATCTTTCCCCACAGCTGTTCAGCAACCTTATGCTTCCAATTGTTGAGAACAAAAATCATGGCATTGTCCTTGAAGTTCCTTCCCTCTTGCTATACAATCATCAGTAGCAAATCCTGTCGAATGCACCTTCAAAACATTTTCAGAAACAGAGCACTTTATCATCTTCTCTGCAGATGCCCTGGTCTAAGGTCTCCATCATCTCATTCTGGATTACTCTGGCATCCCTATAGCATCCAGGATGATCCTCCTAAATTTCAGGTCCAAACACATCACTCCTTTGAGCCAGACTTTCCTAGAGCTCCCCATACCTTTTCGAGTCCAGATGTCCTTACAAAATTAGTCCTCACTCCTTTCTGAACACTCAAGAGGGACGGGGAAGTCTACTGCATTTATTCATGTTTTTGTTTATGATGTTCTTTCTTCCTGATGCTTCCAAACTCCTCCTTTTATCATTCCTTTTCTGTTTAGAGAACTTCCTATAACCATTCTGTTAAGGCAGGTCTGTTGTTGACAGGTTTTCTGTTTTGCCTCATCTGAGAATGTCTTGATTTCCCCTTCCTTCCTGAAGGATATTTTTGCTGGATATAGGATTCTGGGTTGATCTTTTCTTTCAGTACTTTAAAAATGCTGTACCACTTACTTCTGGCCTCCATGTTTTCTGATAAGTCCACTGTTACTCAAATTGCTTCCCCCCTATAAATAAAGTGTTTCTCTCTGGCTTTTAAATTGTTTTTTTTTTTTTTTTTGGTCTTTATTTAAGAAAAAAATTTTTAATGTTTATTTATTTTTGAGATAGAGACAGAGCATGAACGGGGGAGGGTCAGAGAGAAAAGGAGACACAGAATCTGAAACAGGCTCCAGGCTCTGAGCTGTCAGCACAGAGCCCGACGTGGCGCTTGAACTCACAAACCGTGAGATCATGACCTGAGCAGAAGTCGGAAGCTTACCTGACTGAGCCACCCAGGCGCCCCTGGTCTTTATTTTTGAAAAGTTCGACTATGATGTTTTTTGGTATAGATTTCTTTAAGCTTATATTATTTGGGATTTGGTCAACTTCTTAAATCTATACATTTATGGTATTTTTATTTGTTTTTTGTCAAATTTGGGAAATTTCTGGCCATTGTTTCTCCTAATACTTTTCCAGTACTGCCTCTTTCTCTTCTCCTTCTGGGACTCTGAAGATATGGGCATTAGATCTTTTGTATTAGTCCTATAGGTCCCTGAGGCTTTGTTCATTTTTATATTTTTAGTCCTCTTCCTCTATTCAGAATGAGTAATTACTATTATTCCATTTTTTGGCTTATTGATTTTTTTCTCCTCTGTCCCTCTGTTCTATTGCTAAGTCCATCTACTGAGGTTTTCTAATTTCAGTTATTTTACTTTTTAGTTCTAAAATAAACAATTTTCCATTTGGTTCTTCTTTATATTTTCTAATTCCTTGCTGAGACTATTTTTTTCCATTATTTTTAAGTGTGTTCATAATTGCTTATTGAAGCATTTTTGCAATGGCTGTGTTAAAACCTCTGGCAGCAAATTCTAACATTGTCAAATCTGTTTTGACATCTATTGATTGTCTTTTTAAATTCTGTTTGATATCTCCTGGTCCGACAATGGCCCTTAGCTAGAGGTGCTTTTATTATGTCTTTTTTTCCATATAAGGGAATGGAAGCTCAGATGGGCCCCAGAACATAGCATTCAAAATGGGGCTGGGAGCTGAAACCAGAATCCAACTATGTATGATCCCAAAGCCAGGCTCTCAAGCTCTCAAATTACAGACAAATATGTGTAGTGTGATTGTATTTTTATAAGAAAAAAATGTACAGCTAGATATGGATTTCTAGCATAGAAAATAAAACTTAAGAATAGATTTCAAAATCTTAGCTGGTATTTTTAATGAACATAATATATAGATGATTTCCCTTTTTGTTTTTCTGTGTTTTAAATTATCTGCAACAATCTCAGCTTAATCACCTATCCATTTTATGATTTTGAAAAGCTCTGAATATCTTGCATATTTGTTGAAACTAATTGAAAGTTGTGTTTTTGATGTTTTGTTTCTCATATGAATAGTCACAAATTATGTGCTCTAAAAAAAGTCAATTAAATGTTAAAAAATATATAATTACTCTTTACTTTTAAACTCTTATTTGCAGGAAGTAGATTTAACACAGTTTTGTTAAGGGAGAAATTTTGTTTTCTGTTTATTTTCCTCATATTCTTTAATGTCCATTTCATCTATAGTCAAAGTAATTTAGAACTTAAATCAGATTATCTTCAAACCAGCATTTTTTTGGTAGTGAAAATAATTAAATATATTCCATGGTCCCCCCATTCCCTCACCCTCTTCTTTCCTCTTCTACAGTCAGTATTTAAAGTAGCAACAGAAACCTTTGGAATGATAATATATTTTTTTCTAATAGACTTGAATGACATGGTATATTTTCACATCGTGTTGCCATGACTACCAAACCCTTCAGCTCATCTTCATTTAAATATGTTCACTGTTAAATTAGACATGTAGCTTAAGCAATTTAGGATGTTCCACAATTTTTGTTTAAAACATTGGTTATATGCTAAGTCTCAAGTTCACTCTTTCAGTGAGAATAATGCTAGCATGTTGCTGGCTATAGAACATCTATTCTGCTTCACAATTCTTCCAAAGGCTGTTACAAAGAAAAAGCCAACACTTGTCTAGAAGAGATTTTCAAGTTTCAAATTCAAAGGAATTTGCACTCAGGTACAGAGCAAAATTTATGAATGTTGTGAAATAAGTCAGAAAAGCGTTTCCTAAATTCTAACATGTCTGGGTTGACATTGAGACTTCTTAAGCATACCCACAAGCCCACAGCAGAATACTGAAAAACCTTCAAATGACAACAAAGGTCTCTTCTTGGCTGATTTAGAAATGTCTGTCTAGATACAGACCCCTTTAGTCCCTCTCTCTGTGTGAAGGTGTGATTGTTGCACATTGCAGGGAATTCACACGGACTTGCTATTCAGGGGTGAACTTTGCAGAGAAAGAAGCAGTGGCCATAAAAGAATAGTCAGCATCCAAAAGTTTAAACTTGGCCACCTCTTTTCAAGCCTTGCATACTAGAGAATGAAGATATGAATTTAGTCTGTATGTGTTTGTGTGTGTGTGTACGTGTTTGTGTGTGTGTGTGTGCAGGCATGTCAGGGTAAGCATAATTTTGCACACACTAGACTGCTTAAATCCTGTTTTTTAAAACCTGACTAGCTTTGAGGAAGACTTTAATGTTATTCAAATACAAATCTTTCCAATCGAAAACAAAACCAAAATATTTGTTCTACTTAAAAAAGATTTTTTTTAATGTTTGTTCATTTTTGAGAGACACAGAGAGACAGAATGTGAGCAGGGGAGGGGCAGAGAGAGACAGATACAGAATCTGAAGCAGGCTCCAGGTTTTGAGCTGTCAACACAGAGCCTGATGCGGGGCTGGAACCCACGAATCGTGAGATTCTGACCTGAGCCGAAGCTGGATGGTCAACCGACTGAGCCACCCAGGTGCCCATGTTTTTTTACTTTTTTTTTTTCCAAAATCTTTAAATAAGTAACAATATAACAAAGAGAAATAAATTGGTTTGATCCTGATACTCTTAGACTTCATCTTTAAAATGATACTTCTTTAAATTTTACAGATTTAAAGTGCAACAAATATCTCAATTCTTCTAATGTCTACTCAGAAATTCACATAAATTACTAAGAACTACTAAATTTTCTAAGATCATATTTCATTTTCTACTAAAAATCTATTAAGATGAGCTTTTGCCTAGGTGAAACTATAAGATCAAATTCTAAACTATAAAACTATAATGCTCAATAAATAACTGTGGATAAATGTATTGGAAAGGATGACAGTCAGTATATTTTTATTAGTAAACCTAATTCTCCATAAAGTATTAAGGTTTTTATTAAAATGAGCTGTTCATAAATCCTAATGCACTGTCTAATCTTCCTACCTGCAGTGTCTCTCAAAATGGAATACTAAAAATAATTAACAAGTCAAAACAGGGAAGGAATTCTAATAATCCTTCATTTTGAATTCCAGGATCACTGACTGACAGTCACTACTTATTGCAAATGACCCCTGGTCTTATTTTGGTTTTCAGTAAATCAAACCAATAATAAATAAATTAAAAGTGACCTTTTCATTTAAGTGAAGCAGGTGGAGTAAAATATTTAACAGGTTTAAGGAAGCAAACAAAAGTGTGTGAACTTAGTTGGTTTAAATTTCCCTGAGACAGTCCTTATCTACTTAGCCCTTTCTTCTGAGGAGAAAAATTAGCTTAAAGAGTAGGGTTACTGACATGTGACTACATTGCTTTAGAATTTTCCAATGGTGTTCCACTGCCCAAAGAATAAAACCCAAATTCTTTCCCTTGGCCCCCACCTCTCCCTCTGATTCATATTCTTCCTCTTGTGCATCATTTTCTATGTTCTAACCTCAGCAGCCTATTTCCATTCCTTAAATATATCAAGTTCATTCCTGCCTCAGGGCCTTTGCATCTGCTTAGGATAGTAATCCTCGTTATCTTCATAGCTCTCAAACCAAATGATACCTTTTAGGTCTTTCCTAAGCTTCACTGTTAAAAGTAGCCCTCTCCGATGCCTTGAAAATTATTTTAATAATTTATTTATTTACCTATGTGTTTGTTTTCTGTCTAACTAGAATAATGGATAAACTTATTTTAGAACCATGCCTAGAACCACATCTGACACATATTATGTGCTCAATAATATATACAGACTGAATGATCCTCAGGTTATTTCAAAGGTAGGTTCTGTGACAGTGTAATTTTATCTAAGAACTAACATTTGCATAATCATTTTGCAACTTACCAAAATTTCCATGTACAATATCTGATTATATTCTTAGACCTTTATAAAATCTGAAGAAATTAAGGTAAGATGATATTGTTCTTTCTACAGTTTAGAAACTGTATGAGCCACATCGTGACTCCTATCCGGATTTAAGTGGTATGGTTGATGTTGATATCATGTACTTCACTGTCACTTTTCCATTCTTCATGAGCCCCAGGTGGCTGGGATTAAATGATGGGACAGCAACACATGTAACGCATATGGCCATGTGGACTGTGAACCAACCTACCCACATTTGGCATCAGTGCTACCTGATCTGACCACCAAGCTGTTGCTATCACCAGTAGGCACAAAGTCACCATTTCTTCCTTCCAATATTAATTCTGCTTAGAATAAAGGAAAATAAACGCTATGTGCTTAAAGCCATTGGATCTTCATTAGTGTTACAAAACTGGGTCATGGAAACTTCTATCCCTAGGAGAACAATCTAGCATTATAATCAGAGGAATAAGTATTTTGCCTGAAATATGAAGATATTTTTTTGGATTCCTGGAATCTTTGGGCTAGAAATTAACTTTTATAGGTGACAAAAATAAGGAATGGAGAGGAAAAAGTGATCTGTAAAAGATCACTTAGCTACTTAGTGGTTGAGCCAGGACTGAGTCCAGATTGCTGCCCTTCCAGTCTATACGATTTATGCCTTTTTTGAAATTATATCAGACACTGGGTAATTTTGCAGGGCTTGAAAGTATGGGAACAAGGAGAACAAGATAAAAATGTAAGTAATCTGTAGGCTGTGATGATACCCAGTGATTTTTATTGAACAAATACACACATACCATTGATTTACTGGACAAATGTTTATTCCATGCCTATTTTATTGTAGGTTCTATTCTAGACACTAGGGATATAATGGAGAACATGATAGCATTTCTCTCTTCAAGAGCTCATGGTCAAATGGGGAGACTAACCAATACTAAATGTGTAATTTTGACACACAGTGTTAGGTGCTATGATAAACACCAGCATTTGGGAACAGAGAGATGTGGCAACTAACCCAGATGGTGACCAGCTGGGAAGAGCTCCTGATGCATACTTTTCCCAGACTAAGATCTAAAGGATGAGAAAGAAATGTTTGTGTGAAGAGGGAAAATGTTTCAGGTAGAGAGGAACATGCATGTCAAAGTGCATGCCTTAATGTATCTTCTCATCCATGATGACCAGAACACAAAAAACAAAATAGCATTTATTCTTATTTTTTTGTGAAAAACGGTACTTCAATACCTGATTGCCTCATATGTGTTTTTATTTGGACTATCACCTTATAAAAGATTCATCACCCTGGCAAAGTGGGTTATAGTGAGATCCCATCGGCTGAAAGTGCAGAGGGGCAGGTCTTTATGAACTTTGAAGAAGGCCAGGTTCACATTTATCTAGATCACTTATACCTTCCTCAGAAAATCTTTGGTGTAATTTTAAAGTCTTTGGTGTGATTTAAAATAAACATATTAAGGTGGCACTTACTTATTCTTCGGCCAACTGCCTTGAAGCATTTAGGCTCTAGGTCTTTGTAAATTAATAACCCAGAAAATTAAAAGCAGGTGAATTGTTTTTCTTTTTTTTTTTTTTTAACGTTTTATTTATTTTTGAGACAGAGAGAGACAGAGCATGAACAGGGGAGGGTCAGAGAGAGGGGGAGACACAGAATCTGAAACAGGCTCCAGGCTCTGAGCTGTCAGCACAGAGCCCGACGCGGGGCTCGAACTCACGGACCGTGAGATCGTGACCTGAGCTGAAGTTGGATGCTTAACCGACAAGCCACCCAGGCGCCCCAACGAATTGTTTTTCTAAAAATCTACATGTTTAGAACTATCTTCACAATAATTATAGAAGTCATAAATTAGAATTTCCTTCTCTAAGGATAATCAGAAATAGATGTTAATCAAAACAAAAGCTGAATACTCTTTCTTTCAATCTTTGTCCAATTTATGCACTCATTTCAGGTATCTGCCAAAATGTCACATGTTTCTAGTTTTACCGAATCAAGCAGAATGATTTTGAGTATGCATTTGCTTCTTTCCTTCATTGAAAAGTAACTATGGAGAGCCATCCATTTCCTAAGTACTCTTCTAGGTACTAGGAACACAGTCACATTCCTATCCGCAAGGAATTTACAGAAAGAGGGAGAGACTGGAGGGAGTGTAGAAATAGAGGAGCTGCCAGTAAGAACAGCAGGAAAGAGGGTGTCTGTGCCATAGTGGGCTGGATCCTGTACACTCTGCAACCCAGAACTATGGAATCAGAATCTTGGGAGGTTTGGCCTTGACAATTTACATTAACAACAATAACAACAACAACAACAACAATGACAACAACAACAACAACTCTTCAAGTTATTCCCAAACACATTCAAGTTTGAGAACCTTTGCTTTGGCAATGTGAGGTCACTGAAGAGTTTTAAGCAAACAAGTAGGGTGAGGGGTTAAGTGTTTTAGGAGGAGTACGTTGGTATCTGTATGGGGAGGGAGGCAGGGTATTTTAATTTTGCAATGCGAACTGGACCATTTTGATAATATGGCATCAAATATGGGAGGAAGTGTGGGGTTATGCACAGAGATGAAATAACATTTAGGACTTGGATGAAGAATTAGTTTCACATGTTACTTAATCATTAGTTGAAAGTTAGTATTTTTATTTATTTTGTCTTTTTGTGAAAGCATATTTCCATTTGATCCAAATGCCTTAGTTAAAATATCAGGTAACAAAGGTGACAATGATTTGGAGCTAGGCAAGCACAGAAACAGGGAGGGTGCAATAATCTAAGCAAGAGATAAAGAAGATGAAAAATGGTGCTAGGAACAGGGTGTCATAGAACAACAGCAGAAGAATTAAAGGACTTGGCTCCCAATTGGATGGAAAAGACAAGAAGCAAATAGCTGTGACCTAAAAAAAATCATTATTTTGTAATTATTGGATAAGGAACTGAGTCGATATGATTTACCTTAATGAGATCGCTTTATGGAAGTGCTTCAGTGGAAAGCAGGCCAAAGAAAGCACAGCTTAGCTTTATCCTTCACTGTTCTGAAAACAGCCGCCCTGATGACAGGGTTTGTGCATCATCATCTTGGATTTAAGCTTTGCTATTCTGCTTTGGGCTTTTGCACACTGTGCTGCAATGCTGTGCCTGTGCGCCCGCCTCTCGCATCGCACTATAAGTGCCTCAGTAGCAGGGTCCATGCTCTTCTACTGCTACAGTGACCTGCACCCTGGAGACCCTCCATACTTGGTTTTAAAATATACAAACTGATGAACTGTGGCACTGATTGTAAGTAGCATTTTCTGCCTTAGAATAACTTCCAGAGAACCCTTAGCGCATGCCTCTACTCTTCAACAAGCCCACACTGTCCTCTGGCGGTATTCCCATCCTGGAAAATCCAAATGAAAGGTGTTCCAGGAAGTCACACAGAGAGTTAGGGTTCTACATACCTATCAGGGAATAGCTTGAGTCTGAGAACTCCTGCGTGAACTGTAGCAGATGGCTTTCCAGATGTTTTTCCTGGTTAACAGCTGTCATCAGTTTGACTTTGGAGAAATGACCGGGGCTTTTCCATGGCTGTTCAGATTAAATTCTACAAAACTTTTATATAAAAGAGTGAAAGTACTGCTACTTGTAAAGATCACACTTAGTTGCTTAATAGAATTTTTTTTTAAAAACTGGAATTTTTAAAGCTTTGGATTTGCTTTCAAGACTTTAGTTGCTAACATTCTCCAATTCAAGACAATTCTAGAAGGGTAGAGGCGAGTGGGAGATGATTCAGTCCAGGCCCTACATTATAAATGAGGAAACGCAGACCTACCCAAGCTGGGTGACATGTGTAAAGTCTGTGGCTCACTTGTGCAGAGGTTTAAAATCCAGTACTTGTGGGAGTTTTCTTAATGTACAAGAATTCTGCCTTAGGTTTATTTTGATTAAGTGCTTATTTTACTCTCCCACTTATACCTATTGTCCTTTTTTTCTTAAATTCCTTCTATTTCTTTGGTGCCCATCTCTCTTTCCTCCATGATTTGTGATTAATAAAGTTCAGTCGAATGGAGTGACCCTAATATAAGACAGCAAATATTATTACTGGTTATTTGATGAACACCAAGTCCATATCTATGTAAATCAATTATGTTTATGGTAGATAATGAAATTGAGAAAGAAAATTCTATGGTCTAATGAAAATGTCTATTTAGTGGGTCTGATCATGAGTTAGTGAAAAGTTTACCTGTTAATATATTGGGGCACCTGGGTAGCTCAGCTGGTTAAGCATCCAGCTCTTGACTTTAGCTCAGGTCATGATCTCATGGTCATAAGATTGAGCCCCATGTCACACCGAGTGTAGAACCTGCTTGGGATTCTCTCCCTCTCTCTGTCCTTCCCCACTGGTTTTCTCTCTCTCTGTCTCTCAAAGTAAATAAACATTAAAAAAATAAATGTTAATGGTATCATGCTAAGCCTTTCACATATATCCTTGTATTTTTTTATTTTAATTTTTTTTCAATATATGAAATTTATTGTCAAATTGGTTTCCATACAACACCCAGTGCTCATCCCAAAAGGTGCCCTCAATACCTATCACCCACCCTCCCCTACCTCCCACCCCCCATCAACCCTCAGTTTGTTCTCAGTTTTTAACAGTCTCTTATGCTTTGGCTCTCTCCCACTCTAACCTCTTTTTTTTTTCCTTCCCATCCCCCATGGGTTTCTGTTAAGTTTCTCAGGATCCACATAAGAGTGAAACCATATGGTATCTGTCTTTTCTCTGTATGACTTATTTCACTTAGCATAACACTCTCCAGTTCCATCCACGTTGCTACAAAGGCCACATTTCATTCTTTCTCATTGCCACGTAGTACTCCATTGTGTATATAAACCACAATTTTTATCCATTCATCAGTTGATGGACATTTAGGCTCTTTCCATAATTTGGCTATTGTTGAGAGTGCTGCTATAAACATTGGGGTACAAGTGCCCCTATGCATCAGTACTCCTATATCCCTTGGATAAATTCCTAGCAGTGCTATTGCTGTGTCATAGGGTAGGTCTATTTTTAATTTTCTTAGGAACTTCCACACTGTTTTCCAGAGTGGCTGCACCAGTTTGCATTCCCACCAACAGTGCAAGAGGGTTCCCGTTTCTCCACATCCTCTCCAGCATCTATAGTCTCCTGATTTGTTCATTTTGGCCACCCTGACTGGCGTGAGGTGATATCTGAGTGTGGTTTTGATTTGTATTTCCCTGATGAGGAGCGACATTGAGCCTGTTGGCCAATCCAGATGTCTTCTCTAG
Organism: Neofelis nebulosa; assembly: GCF_028018385.1. Taxonomy (NCBI): domain Eukaryota; kingdom Metazoa; phylum Chordata; class Mammalia; order Carnivora; family Felidae; genus Neofelis; species Neofelis nebulosa. Next base: position 65,289,249 of record NC_080783.1, read on the forward strand.
AGAAGTGTCTATTCATGTTTCCTGCCCATTTCTTCACTGGGTTATTTGTTTTTCGGGTGTGGAGTTTGGTGAGCTCTTTATAGATTTTGGATACTAGCCCTTTGTCCGATATGTAATTTGCAAATATCTTTTCCCATTCCGTTGGTTGCCTTTTAGTTTTGTTGGTTGTTTCCTTTGCTGTGCAGAAGCTTTTTATCTTCATAAGGTCCCAGTAGTTCATTTTTGCTTTTAATTCCCTTGCCTTTGGGGATGTGTCAAGTAAGAAATTGCTACGGCTGAGGTCAGAGAGGTCTTTTCCTGCTTTCTCCTCTAGGGTTTTGACGGTTTCCTGTCTCACATTCAGGTCCTTTATCCATTTTGAGTTTATTTTTGTGAATGGTGTGAGAAAGTGGTCTAGTTTCAATCTTCTGCATGTTGCTGTCCAGTTCTCCCAGCACCATTTGTTAAAGAGACTGTCTTTTTTCCATTGGATGTTCTTTCCTGCTTTGTCAAAGATTAGTTGCCCATACGTTTGTGGGTCTAGTTCTGGGGTTTCTATTCTATTCCATTGGTCTATGTGTCTGTTTTTGTGCCTATACCATGCTGTCTTGATGATTACAGCTTTGTAGTAGAGGCTCAAGTCTGGGATTGTGATGCCTCCTGCTTTGGTCTTCTTCTTCAAAATTACTTTGGCTATTCGGGGCCTTTTGTGGTTCCATATGAATTTTAGGATTGCTTGTTCTAGTGTCAAGAACAATGCTGGTGCAATTTTGATTGGCATTGCATTGAATGTGTAGAGAGCTTTGGGTAGTATTGACATTTTGACAATATTTATTCTTCCAATGCATGAGCAGGGAATGTCTTTCTATTTCTTTGTATCTTCTTCAATTACCTTCATAAGCTTTGTATAGTTTTCGGCATACAGATCTTTTACATCTTTGGTTAGATTTATCCCTGGGTATTTTATGCTTCTTGGCACAATTGTGAATGGGATCAGTTTCTTTGTCTTTCTGCTGCTTCATTATTAGTGTATAAAAATGCAACTGATTTCTGTACATTGATTTTGTATCCTGCAACTTTGTTAAATTCATGTATCAGTTCTAGCAGACTTCTGGTGGAGTCTATCGGATTCTCCATTTATAATATCATGTCATCTTCAAAAAGTGAAAGCTTGACTTCATCTTTGCCAATTTTGATGCCTTTGATTTCGTTTTGTTGTCTGATTGCTGATGCCAGAACTTCCAACACTATGGTCAACAACAGCGGTGAGAGTGGGCATCCCTGTCGTGTTCCTGATCTCAGGGAAAAAGCTCTCAGTTTTTCCCCATTGAGGATGATGTTAGCTGTAGGCTTTTCATAAATGGCTTTGATGATCTTTAAGTATGTTCCTTCTATCCCGACTTTCTCAAGGGTTTTTATTAAGAAAGTTGCTGAATTTTGTCAAAGGCCTTTTCTGCATCGATTGACAGGATCATATGGTCCTTACTTTTCTTTTATTAATGTGATGCATCACGTTGATTGATTTGCGAATGTTGAACCAGCCCTGCATCCCAGGAATGAATCCCACTTGATCATGGTGAATAATTCTTTTTATATGCTGTTGAATTCGATTTGCTAGTATCTTATTGAGAATTTTTGCATCCATATTCATCAGGGATATTGGCCTGTAGTTCTCTTTTTTTACTGGGTCTCTGTCTGGTTTAGGAATCAAAGTAATACTGGCTTCATAGAATGAGTCTGGAAGTTTTCCTTCCCTTTCTATTTCTTGGAATAGCTTGAGAAGGATAGGTATTATCTCTGCTTTAAACGTCTGGTAGAACTCCCCTGGGAAGCCATCTGGTCCTGGACTCTTATTTGTTGGGAGATTTTTGATGACTGATTCAATTTCTTCGTTGGTATGGGTCTGTTCAAGCTTTCTATTTCCTCCTCATTGAGTTTTGGAAGAATGTGGGTGTTTAGGAATTTGTCCATTTCTTCCAGGTTGTCCAGTTTGTTGGCATATAATTTTTCATAGTATTCCCTGATAATTGCTTGTATCTCTGAGGGATTGGTTCTAATAATCCCCTTTTCATTCATGATTTTATCTATTTGGGTCATCTCCCTTTTCTTTTTGAGAAGCCTGGCTAGAGGTTTGCCAATTTTGTTTATTTTTTCGAAAAACCAACTCTTGGTTTCGTTGATCTGCTCTACAGTTTTTTTTAGATTCTATATTGCTTATTTCTTCTCTGCTCTTTATTATTTCTCTTCTGCTGGGTTTAGGCTGTCTTTGATGTTCTGCTTCTATTTCCTTTAGGTGTGCTGTCAGATTTTATATCTGGGATTTTTCTTGTTTCTTGAGATAGGCCTGGGTTGCAATGTATTTTCCTCTCAGGACCGCCTTCGCTGCATCCCAAAGCGTTTGGATTGTTGTATTTTCATTTTCGTTTGTTTCCATATATTTTTAAATTTCTTCTCTAATTGCCTGGTGACCCACTCATTCTTTAGTAGGGTGTTCTTTAACCTCCATGCTTTTGGAGGTTTTCCAGACTTTTTCCTGTGGCTGATTTCAAGCTTCATAACATTGTGGTCTGAAAGTATGCATGGTATGATTTCAATTCTTGTATACTTATGAAGGGCTGTTTTGTGACCAAGTATGTGATCTATCTTGGAGCATGTTCCATGTGCACTCAAGACGAAAGTATATTCTGTTGCTTTGGGATGCAGAGTTCTAAATATATCTGTCAAGTCCATCTGATCCAATGTATCATTCAGGGCCCTTGTTTCTTTATTGACCGTGTGTCTAGATGATCTATCCATTTCTGTAAGTGGAGTGTTAAAGTCCCCTGCAATGACCACATTCTTATCAATAAGGTTGCTTATGTTTGTGAGTAATTGTTTTATATATTTGGGGGCCCCTGTATTCAGCACATAGACATTTATAATTGTTAGCTCTTCCTGATGGATAGACCCTGTGATTATTATATAATGCCCTCCTTCATCTCCTGTTACAGCCTTTAATTTCAAGTCTAGTTTGTCTGATATAAGTATGGCTACTCCAGCTTTCTTTTGACTTCCAGTAGCATGATAAATAGTTCTCCATCCCCTCACTCTCAATCTGAAGGTGTCGTTAGGTCTAAAATGAGTCTCTTGTAGACAGCAAATAGATGGATCTTGTTTTTTTATCCATTCTGATACCCTATGTCTTTTGGTTGGCACATTTAGTCCATTGACATTCAGTGTTATTATAGAAAGATATGGTTTTAGAGTCATTGTGATGTCTGTAGGTTTCATGCTTGTAGCAATGTCTCTGGTACTTTGTCTCACAGGATCCCCCTTAGGATCTCTTATAGGGCTGGTTTAGTGGTGACGAATTCCTTCAGTTTTTGTTTGTTTGGGAAGACCTTTGTCTCTCCTTCTATTCTAAATGACAGACTTGCTGGATAAAGGATTCTCGGCTGCATATTTTTTCTCTTCATCACATTGAATATCTCCTGCCATTCCTTTCTGGCCTGCCAAGTTTCAGAAGAGAGATCGGTCACAACTCTTATAGGTCTCCCTTTATATGTTAGAGCACATTTAACCCTAGCTGCTTTCAGAATTTTTTCTTTATCCTTGTATTTTGCCAGTTTCACTATGATATGTCGTGCAGAAGATCGATTCAAGTTACGTCTGAAGGGAGTTCTCTGTGCCTCTTGGATTTCAATACCTTTTTCCTTCCCCAGATCAGGGAAGTTCTCAGCTATTATGTCTTCAAGTACACCTTCAGCACCTTTCCCTCCCTCTTCCTCCTCTGGAATACCAATTATGCGTATATTATTTCTCTTTAGTGCATCACTTAGTTCTCTAATTTTCCCCTCATACTCCTGGATTTTTTTATCTCTCTTTTTCTCAGCTTCTTCTTTTTCCATAATTTTATCTTCTAGTTCACCTATTCTCTCCTCTGCCTCTTCAATCCGAGCCGTAGTTGTCTCCATTTTATTTTGCAGCTCGTTGATAGCCTTTTTTAGCTCCTCCTGGCTGTTCCTTAGTCCCTTGATCTCTGTAGCAAGAGATTCTCTGCTGTCCTTTATACTGTTTTCAAGCCCAGCGATTAATTTTGTGACTATTATTCTAAATTCACTTTCTGTTATATTGTTTAAATAATTTTTGATCAGTTCATTAGCTGTTGTTATTACCTGTATGTTTTTCTGAGGGGAATTCTTCCATTTCGTCATTTTGGATAGTCCCTGGAGTGGTGCGGGACTGTGGGGTATTTCCCCTGTGCTGTCTTGAATAACTTGCCTTAGTGGGTGGGGCCGCAGTCAGACCTGATGTCTGTTCCCAGCCCACCGCTGGGGCCACAGTCAGACTGGTGTGTGCCTTCTCTTCCCCTCTCCTAAGGGCGGGATTCACTGTGGGGTGGCGTGGCCCATCTGGGCTACTTGCACACTGCCAGGCTTGTGGTGCTGGGGATCTGGCGTATTAGCTGGGGCAGATCGGCAAGGTGCACAGGGGTGGGAAGGGCAGGCTCAGCTTGCTTTTCCCTCGGAGATCTCCTTTGGGAGGGGCCCTGTGACACCGGGAGGGAGTCAGACCCGCTGGAGGGATGGATCCGCAGAAGCACGGTTTGCGCGGTGCAAGCAAGTTCCCTGGCAGGAACTGGTTCCCTTTGGGATTTTGGCTGGGGGATGGGTGAGGGAGATGGCGCTGGCGAGCGCCTTTGTTCCCCGCCAAACTGACCTCTATAGTCCGGGGCTCAACAACTCTCCTTCCCGTTGTCCTCCAGCCCTCCTGTTCTCCGAGCAGAGCTGTTAGCTTATAAACTTCCAGGTGTCAAGTCCCGCTTGCTGTCGGAACACACTCCGTCCGGCCCCTCGCTTTTGCAAGCCAGACTTGGGGGCTCTGCTTGGCTGGCAGGCCGCCTTTCTGCCCCGGCTCCCTCCTGCCAGTCCGTGGAGCGCGCACCGCCTCGCCGCCCTTCCTACCCTCTTCCGTGGGCCTCTCATCTACACTTGCCTCCGGAGAATCTGTTCTGCTAGTCTTCTTGCAATTTTCTGGGTTATTTAGGCAGGTGTGGGTGGAATCTAAGTGATCCTTAGGACGAGGTGAGCTCAGTGTCCTCCTATGCCGCCATCTTCCCAGAAGCCTATATTCCTTGTGTTTAGTCTTTACAGTGAACATATGAGATAAGTAAGATCATCTTCACTACACACCTTAATAAACTAATGCTCAGAAATATTAAATAACTTGCTGAGCTCGCACTCCTACAAAGTCACCGAGCTTGGCTGATAACCTGGAACCACATCCCCTTTATGGAAACTCCTGTGAAGCCCCTGAACTGGCATGTGAGTCTTCTCTTAGGGGATGAACAACATTCATGGAGAGTGAGAAGTTTGTGAGGAGATTCACAATGGAAATGGTTTCACAGACTGCGTCATTAAAACAAAGACAGGGAAAACTCATTTGACTCAAACCCTCGGCTTTATCCAGCAGTAAATGCCAGTGTAAAACATATTTTTGGGATGATGGGAACACCCTGCATTTGGTGGCTGCAATTTCACTCCTTGAAAGCAAAACATTATGGTTGGAGTTAAGGTCACCATGTGGCCTTCTCCCGAGCTGTGCGCTTGCCACGGCATGGTCATATCCACCTCTTCTCCTCATTTGTATTCCATTCCCTACCCAATCTCATTTCTGGTTATACAGGGCTCTCTCCTTAAGTCATAGCCTTTGTTGTCATGTTTTATGCCTTCAGGTTTAACAACAACAGCAACAACCTCGCAATTATACATTTTAAAATTAATTATCTAGCCTTAGAATTTTTTAGATGACTGAATACATTCATAGAAAAAAAAAGCACTTTGTTTCTACATTAGATCAGATTTCTGAAAATACGTGAAACTTTGTATTGTATTTCATTTAACTTTGTATATTTTATTTTAATGGAAGTATTATGAGAAACACCTCTCAATGCTTTCAGTTCATAGAAAGAAGTAGCTGTGCACCAATACTCAGGGAAGATATGAGAAATGTCTCCAAGTCTGCATTCACGCTCTGCCCCTGACATTTTTGATGGCCTCAATTCAGACAAATCCTTTAACCTCTTGATATGTCTATTTCACTCACTAAAAATCATATGAATCATAAATAACTAGTTCTTTCAGAATCTGTGAACTTAGACAATATTGGAAAAATATTTAAACTACATAAAAACATGTAAGATAAAAATGGAGGGAATAGGCTCTTAATTCCCCACCCTCCTTAAAAAAAAATCCTCATCCAGTGACCTGAATGCTTTGGAAACCTGGTTATTTAGAAATTAAATCATTAGAAAGGTAGCCTTCCCATGTGCTGCCATGCATCATGCAAACCACGAGCAGGTTTGGATGTGTGCTTATGAATGCGTGCAAGGCACTATCACCGCTAAAACCCCACCTTCACCCCACCTGCCTCTCTCTCTCTCACTGTGTTTTGAAATCTTTTTTCTGAATATTATCACAAAACATCTGAACAGACCAACTTGTGAATAACTTTTTGTTTATCAGCTTCCTTAACTGAAGAAACAGAAATACAGTCTTCCTGAAGTTTTTACAATATGGCAACTCTAAATCACTGATGCTTATTTATAAATCTGTTCCCTGCACCAAAAAAGGCTTAGCTTTTTATATATTTTTCATTCAGAAAATATTTATGTAAAATTAATCCTTCATTAAAAGTATGTATTTGTAATGAATTACCAGAGTGAGAAAAGAAAGCAATTAACATTTAGAAAATGCCAGGTCCAAGGTTTCACCAAAGAACAGTGGGGAAAAAGAAAAGGGTAATTTAGACATTGATGTGGTTTATTAAGTAGAAAGAACTCATATGTTCATGAATTAGCAAGACCAATCTCAGATAATACATTCTATCAATAAAAGGAAACTAAAAAATAAATATATATTGCTTGCCACAAGGTAAGTGACAAAGGATACTCCGTCGAATAGAAAGTTGAGATACTTACATTTAAAAAGCAGCCTCTCCCCCAAGATAAATATGGAAGTTAAAAACAACTAACATTTACTGAGCATATTACTGAGCCACTCACTGAGTTAAGCATTTTCAAGATGTTGAGCTAGGGACAACTATAATCCAGTTTTACAGGTGAGAGATGATGGGTAACTTTGTTCAGTGTCCTCTAGCTAGTAAACGGCAGAACCAGAGGCTGCCAGATCCTGAGACCCATGGCTGTAACTACAGGAAGCTCTGAAATCTCAAGATCTGGAAAACTCTTAAAGAATTCTACCAAGGCTGAATTAAGATGTGTTGGGAAGAAGGAATGTAATTGCCTCAGTAGGTAGGTAGAAGAATAAGTATAAAAAAAGGTTGAAATGTTTGAAATTACACACAATTGATAAAAAATTTAAAAATGAGTGTTTGGAAAAATAGAAATATAATCATTTCTATGAATATATATCTCTATAAATATATTTTAATGAACTCCTATGAGTAAAAGTGTTCAAAAGGTACAAACTTGCACTTACAAAATAAATAAGCCATGGGGATATACAGCATGGTGTCTGTAGTTAACATGGCTATGTTGTATATTTGAAATCTGTTGAGAGAGTAGATCTTAAAAGTTCTCATCACAAGAAGAAAATTATAACTAAGTGTGGTTGTGGTGATGGATGTTAACCAGGCTTATTGTCATGATCACTTCACAATACATACATATATTGAATCATTACATTGTACACCTGAAACTAATACAATGTCATATGTCAATTATATCTCAATAAAAATAAATTTAAAAAAAGATATAGACAGCCCCTCCCCCAAAAGAAACATATTAATTCCTTATTTTAGGATAGGATAAAACCCATTTATTTTATTTTTTATTTTAGAGAGAGAGAGAGAGGGAGAGCTCGAGTAGGGGAGAGGGGCAGAGGAGAGAAAGAATTTTAACCACAGAGCCCAACATGGGGCTGGATTCCACAACCCTGGGATTGTGACCTGAGCTGAAATCAAGAGTCAGATGCTTAACTGGCAGAGCCACCCAGGGACCCCCAGAAAAAACCTATTTAATATAGCAACACAAAAGCTACATAGTAACTGAAACATACCTCTATTTAATAAAGATGTTTAATGTATTAACATAAAGTTTGTGGGGCACCTGGGTGGCTCAGTCGGTTAAGTGCCTGACTTCAGCAGAGGTCATGATCTCACCGTTCGTGAGTTCGAGCCCCACGTCAGGCTCTGTGCTGACAGCTCAGAACCTGGAGCCTGCTTGGGATTCTGTATCTCTCTCTCTCTCTCTCTGCTCTTCCCCTGCTCACATCCTGTGTGTCTCTCAAAAATAAATAAAGGTTAAAAAAAATTAAAAAAAACCCCATAAAGTTTGCTCAACAAACAATTATTAATCTGTTTACTGAATTACTTTTCAACATTTTCAATTTCTATTACCATTTGAGCTGCATGCTGCTGCACTGTGAGCTAACATTGTTAGTTTTTCTTTGAATGTTTATTGATTTTGGAGAGTGTGCATGTGGGGGGAGGGGCATAGAGAGAGAGGGGATAGAGAGAATCCCAAGCAGGCTCCACACTGTTAGCACAGAGCCTGACTTGGGGATTGATCTCACGAGTTGTGAGATCATGACCTGACCCGAAATCAAGAGTCAGATGCTTCTGAGCCATCCTGGTGCCCCTAACACTGTTAGTTTTATCATTTATATGAAAGTGGGGAAAAAGAGAAATTGTTCTAGGAAGCGCAATAAATATTTCATGAATTTTTGAGCTAAAGTCTCTCACAGGGAGAGTAAATTCATTTTGATTCTTTCAACAGTATATTTTGAGGTTTATTGAGTGTGCGGTACAAGAGGATGAGTAAGATGTGACTGACGGTTCAGGGAGTTCCCAGTGTAGAACAAGACATCAAATGTAAGAAAAATAAATAAAAAGGTGTGATAATCCGATCAAGCTAACTCCCTAAATTCAGATTGTGGTGCCTCTGCTTCCTAGTCACAAACAACCTTGGGAAAGTTGTTTAGTTTTTTTTTTTTTTGGGGGGGGCTCAGTTTCTTCATATGTAAAATGGGACTCTATTAATACCAGTATGATCAGGTGATAATGAAGGAGACTTGTGTTAAAACAGAAGAGGGGTTAGAAAAGCCCCTGGTATATGACAAGCAATCAGTCGATGGCAGCTGCCATTATTAAACACGTGATGGGTGGCGGAACAGAGTGGGGTGGGAACACAAAGGAAGAAGAATTGATTAGCTTTCTGTGTGATGGAAATATCTCAGGGAGATGAGAGCCGATAGGACATGGGTGGGCATCTACCTGGCTGACTGACAACAAGAGGTGTCTAGGGGAAGAGGAGCAGTGAAAACAAAGAAAGGTACAAAGGCGGGAGGCATCTGGAGGTATTTAGTGAACTGCCCCTCACAGAGTATCATTAGATGCTTTCGTGTGAGGGTGTCCATAGTAAGGGAGGTCTTTGGGGTCACGCTAACTGCCACGAATTCTGTGGGTCGGTGCCTTCCAGGGTTCCCAAAGCCCTATGATGGCAGGTTCTGTGGGACTGCCTCAGACACTACTAAGGAGAGGCTGGGATGGCCACAGTGCCTGGCCCCTCCCCAGTTCTAAACCAGAGCAGAACTGCTTTTATCTCTTTCACACATTGTGTTTCCATGTAAGATTTTTTATTTGAAGAAAAGGATCTGCTCCATAAAAATTACTTGAATTAAAAATTTTTTAAAATGCTTACTTATTTTTGAGAGAGAGAGAAAAAGAGAGAGAGAGTGTGGGCAAGGGAGGGGTAGAGAGGGAGACACAGAATCTGAAGCAGACTCCAGGCTCTGAGCTGTCAGCACAGAGCCCGACGTGGGGCTCGAACACCTGAGATCATGACCTGAGCCAAGGTCAGATGCCTAACCAAGGTCAGAGCCACCCAGGTGTCCCAGAAACTATTTGAATTAAAAAAAAAACCCTCAAATTTCTGATTAAGGGAGAAATATGTTGAGATTTGAATTTTGGAATAACTTTGGGAATACTTATTTAGTTATTTAGCAAAGACTATATAGCACTTAATATGTAACCAGAAACTCTTCTCAATATTTTACAGATATTAATTGATGGAGATTGGGGAGGAGGATGTGAAAAATATAAGACAAGGGCTTCTCCAACAACTCAGCACCTTTAGCACTGAGAGCCCTCATGTATTCACTTAAAAAAAAATTATCAGTACTTTTTGCTTCTTTCGAACTTTACATTTTTTTTCTTCACATAGTTGTGAGAACAAACTTTTAAAGAATTTGGGGCTAAAATTTTTTTTACTACTTTGCACGTTGGACTTATTAGGAATTATTCTGATAGACAGGAACTCAGAATAGGCATAATTTAGGCTTTCCCAGGATTGGGGCGGGGCAGAAGTGGTAATGATCACATGCCCTGCTGAGAACTAGGCATAGCTCTCAACAGCATCGGTACCACTCCTCGGAGGGTGTTTTGAGTATCTCTGCAGATGGTTTTGGTTGCCACAAAAACAGAGAGGGTGCTGCTGGTATTTAGTGGGCAGAGGCCAGGGATGCTAGGTACCCTCCAATGTACAGAGTAGTTCCCCATCCTACATGGCTTTCCTACATGCATGAAGGTAAAACACCTGGGTATAAGTACAGAAGCCTGCAACCTAACACTTTTACACAAGGTGGAACACATAGCATTTTTGGCATGGTTTTCATATATACTGAATTTATCAGGAATGGTACTAGCGTGTGTATGGAGGAAAGACTGTATTTTGTTCAGGTTTTTTATTTGCCGGGAGTTGTTCACTGTTTTGGAAAATAACATCACAAGGCAGTAACACTGCTCTTGGCATTTGAGTTTCCAATACACTCACCTGTATCAGTTAGCCTTTGTAGCTGTCACACTCACCATGAGTCTATGGTGAGTCTACCTCGGGAAAGATGCAAGTGTTTGATTACTTCATTATGTCACCTACTGACGTTGTGCTTCAGGGCATTTATATATTTTTCCTTTATGTCTAGGGCATTGTATTTGTTTCTTTGAGATAGTCTGTGCAGGGAGGTTATATTGAAATTTCTTTGAGGCAAATAAAGATGTCTCGTAAAATATTTGCTATAAAAACGGAGCTTGGAGTATGACAGGGTTGAGAGTCAATGTGTCAAAATAGCACAAAAGCAGTTTCCAACCATTCAGTTTCTCGTATACTACAGTGGATGGGGAATCAATTTCATTTCTTGATTTGACTTTAACTTTTCCAAGCGGAGGCCATTTTTATTCACACGCTGTGGAAAATGGAGGATGATAAAGCACTCCAAAAGCAAGACGACTTTTGTGTGCATGCCACACAAGGGTCCAGTCATTAGTGGTGCTGGGGGTGGTTCATCTGGCAGGCCCACATCACGGTCCTGGGAAAGATGCTTGAGGTTGTTGTATGTCTGTGATTTGGGAAAATATACTTCCAGCATCAGGTGCCAGGCTAGCTGCTTGTCTTGACATGCAGTCAAAAGTAATTCAGGAGGTGATTCTAACTCTGCCTTTTTTGTACTGGAGACGAGTGGTTCTTAATAATTTGTTAATATAGGGGCCCCTGGGTGGCTCAGTCGGTTTTCATCTGACTTCCGCTCAGGTCATGATCTCACAGTCCATGAATTCAAGCCCCATGTTGGGCTCTGTACCGACAGCTCATAGTCTGGAGCCTTCTTCAGATTCTGTGTCTCCCTCTCTCTCTGCCCCTCCCCCACTTACCCTCTGTCTCTCTCTCAAAAATGAATAAACATTAACAAAAATTTTTTCATCTATTTTGTATACATATAACAAAAATGCAACTATTCATTCTGTGTCAAATTTCCTAGCATGTAAAAATAATCAAAATACAAATTCTTTGAAAAAATTATCATTTCTTAAAAAAAAAAGACAAATTTTGATTTCCTTCTCTGGTCTTTCATCTCTTTGGCCTAATATTTTCATCAAATTGTGCCAGTTTATCAATAATGCATTTGTCAGCATATGATTTACATCTGTCCAAAGCAAGATGTTGTAGACTTTTTTGAGTTAACCTGGGTCTATATACTTTTGAACAAACTCAACTCAGCATGGACTATTTGGTTACTTCATGGACTTGTTTTTATTTGACAAGAGCTTCTCTAGCGGTTGCATCAAAATATTTTTCAGTCCAGATGCCTCAAGCTCACTAACTGATCATTTTATGTTACAAGTACATTTCTAAGTATTAATCTTTTGTTTCCATAAAATAAGTTGGAATACATATTAAAATGTTTTCCAAGGAAATGAGGAAAAGATATATATCTGTAATGGGATAGGAAGCAGAGGGAGGGAAAGATAGAAACCATGCTTTCTAATCACTAAACCTTCCATTCACAAACTAAGATAAATTCTTGTTTTATAACTCTACTGGGTATTTCTGAACAGCCTGTTGGCAGGGACCATCTTAACAACAAGTAAAAATATTTGATTCACAGTTCTAGAGGCCCTGAATATGACTGTCAATTTCCTTCCTCTTTTAATACTATTATTAGTTGTATCTAATATATACTAAATTCTGGTAATTGGTGGTTCATGTAGATCCTGAGGCCACTTACATTGCTATTTACTGCAGTTGTGCCTTTAATTAAAACAATAATTTCCATGAATAGATAGAACAGCAAAGCTTAATTCAGGACTAGTTAATGTCTAACTTCCAATTTACTTGTTAGGATTAATCGTGCATGGCAAATGTGACAATAACCAGTCATTAGTTTTTAATTTTTGCTCAGCAGTGTGATAAGGGGGACATATTTTCTGGTTATTCAGAGGTCCTTAGAAATAGTTCATATCAAAAAGCTTTCTTAGATAACTAACTAGATCATAATATCTAATTATTCTAAATATCTAACTAGATAATTCTGAAGTAGATAATTCTCGTGACTCTTAAGGATTCTAATTGGACAATTTCGTATCTTGAAAAACATATTTGTTAGACCCCTTTATGGGCTCTTAATATAAGGATTTTTATCTTGATTTTATAAATATATATTTTGAAAATATTCACCATGAGCAAGATAGTGTACAAGGTGCCAGTCTTGTTCAACAGTATCCCTAGTGCTGGGCTTATTGGGAATAATGGGAATGAAATCTGATGAATAGCAGTTACTCTTTCTAAGGATTACACAATCTGCTAAGTATCACCCCAGTCTCCTATAAGAATTAGTAACAGTTTCTCTTATTTCAGAACCTAATTATTTTCTGTCTAGAATAACACTTTTTCTATCTTTCAATTTTCTTTATATCCCACCTTAACAAATACAGCGCCTTAGTTTACCATTTATGGCTCACAGTGAGATAACCCAAAGCCTGCTTTTTCATTCATTTTCCTCTTCCCTTCTCATGCTCTAAGCCATCACCCAGTCTGTGAAGCATTTTCTGAGGTCTTGTATTACAAAGGGATCTTGTTCCCCTTGATGCTCCAGATATTCTCCCATGCTTCTTTACAGGAATCACCACATTTGATCTAGTTTTCTAATTGTTTATGTATGTGTATTTCCCAACTCTAACTGTTACGTTTCGGAGGGCTGGGCTTCTTTTATTGTGTACCTTTATTAAACCAGATACCTACACACACACACACACACACACACACACACACACACACACACACAGAGGTAGCCCATTCTCAATAGTACCCATTTGTCTTTGACAACACTTTCTGAGAAATTTTAGGTTAAAAATTTTCAGATGTATTATTTAGTTTGGAATATTTTCATAAAATATCAACAATGCCAACATGTTTTTTAAACTATCATATCTTCAGAAAGCTTTAGGATTTATACTTTAGAGTTTGAAATGCAAAAATGTGAGGACATGCCAAAGAAAACATGACATTTATATAGGCATGATTAAATTAGTAGACATCACTGGTCTCTTATGTACCAACAGCTTCCAAAATTCCACCGCGAAATTCAGTCACATTCACTTAATGACATTTACGTCATGTGTTCTGATTGGTTAGTACCTACAGCTTTCCGGTTGTTAAGTATTTTGAATACAGCCACATATATATCAATTCTTGCTTTAGTGTCAAGTCACAGGGTCTCTTTTCCCACTACAATGGTTGAGTGTATTATTGGGCAATACAGAGAAGCTATGACCCAGTTTTCTCTATAGGGTTAACTGAGTTAAAGCAGCTTATAGTGACTCCAACACCAAGGTATTTCCTGAAAAAAAACCCTCTCAGTTGAATAATTAGGAAGAGCACTGAAGAGAATGTGCTCATAGAGAAGTTGAACATTGTGTAGTTCTGAGAAAATGAAAGTTGTAGGAATGTATTTGTTTTGGGGCCATTACCTATGTAACTGTCATTCTTTTAAGAAGGTGGTTCTGAAATGTGTATAATTTCCTTTCAAATACTGTATAAAAATGAAAATAACATTTAATAAGACAGAAGCCCCTCCTTTGAAAAGAAATGTTACATTTATACCATTTTTACAATGGAATAGAAATGTACTTACAGTTGTCATAAACCTTCTCCTCTAAATTTGCATTCATCTTTACATGGAGAGTTTTCAATACAAAAACATTCAGGGATATTTTTTAGGTAGGCTCCACGCCCAATGTGAGGCTTGAACATACAACCCTGAAATCAAGAGTCATAGGCTCCACCAACTGAGCCAGCCAGGTGCCTCAAACATTTAGAGAATTTTAAAAACATAATTTTTTGACATTATCTCAAATAGTTTTTGAAATATTTGTTTCCTTCACATAATAAACAACATATGGCCTTTACTTTTGAAGACAATGAGGATATATATAGTTTTGTTCTAAAGTCATTATTTGGAAAAAATCTTTAATACTTAAGAAATTGTAGAGAAATTTGGAATACAATGCGATAGTACATTTTGTGCCAACTTGACTAAACAACAGCATGTCCAGAGATTTGATCAAACATTATTCTGGTGTCTCTGTGAGGGTATTTTTGAATGAGAATAGCACTTTAATCTTTAGACTGGGTAAAGAAGATTGCCTCCCTAATGTGGGTGGCCCTCATCCAGTCAGTTGAAGACCTGAATAGAATAAAAAAGGCCAACCCTCCCTCAAGTAAGAGGGAACGCCTTCTGACCCATGGTTTGAGCTTGGACACTGATTTTTTCCTGCTTTTGGATTTGAACTGAAACATTGACTCTTCTTGGGGTGCAATCCTGCTGGCTTTCTATCTGGAACTTAAACCATCAGCTCTCCTGGGCTTCGCTTTTGCTGACTGCAGATCTTGGGACTTCTTAGCTTCCATAATTGCATAAGCCAATTCCTTAAAATAAACTTCTTTATAAACATAAATATATTCACTATATATGTATGTGAAATCCTGTTGGTAGTGTTTCTCTAGAGAACCTTGACTAATGGACACTATATAAATTAGAATTTGGAACCACTGACAGAAAGTCCCTTGAGTCACTATCTAACTTATGTTTAAAAAAATCATTTGATTATATATACCCTACATATATCATTCCTAAATGAAATAGATTAGTTATCTTCTCCTAGTGTGTTTTCCAATAAATAAAATATTTATAGCAATAAATGTTAGATCCATCCCTTTTTCCTCAACCGGATTCAATTCAAATGATAATCATCTAATCATCGGCATTTCTCCACAGAAATATGATGACTTAAAAAACATTTAATACATTTCATATTTCAAAATGAGAAATTCTTTGAATTATAAATTATTCCTCTCCATGGCTGATTGCTATCTTTTAGGGTAATAAGGATTAAAAACAGACCACATCAAATGTAATTTGAAACTCCATTCTTCAAAAACACTGAGTATCAAGAAATCTTGAAACTTCTTGGTTTTTGCATTCATATTTTGAAAATCATTTTGATTTTCATATCTATTATTTATTTTTATAATACAGATTTCAGAATCATACATATATATCAACTGCCTTTATTAGGCTTTTGTGATATAATAGGAGATCATGTAGTAAAAAATCTTTGTCTTCACTGAATTTTGATTTTTTTTCTTGGGAGGAGTGGAGAATACAAACCAAAACAAAAAGTACTTAATATATTAGAAAAACACATGTTATGGGGAAAAAATAAAGGGAAGGAGGAGAAGGAGAAGGGCAGTGGGATGGGGAAGGTCATGACATATCAAGTTTAAATAGTCTGAAGAAACCTCCCTGAAAAGGTGATATTAAAACAGACTTAACGGAAATGAGGAAGTGATACATATCTATATATAATAAAGATATTTACACGTATATATATTTCCTTAGAAAAGCACTGCCGGCACTAGAGCTGATGATTTCAGAAAACTGAGAAGGCCAATGTAACTGGAGTGGAGCGACCAAGGTGGAGAGGAAGAGATGAAACCAGAGAGATGGGACCTTGCAGACCATTCAAAAGTCTTTAGCTTTTACTCCTAAGTAAGATGAGGAGCCACTGCAGTGCTTTGCACAAAGTATTTACATGATCTCCATGATGGTTAATAGGATCACTATGTTACAGGGGAGAGAATAAACTTTAAGGGGCAAGATGGAAGCAAGGAGACTAGGAAATGGACTATTGCAACATTTCATGTGAGAGAGGATGCCATTCCATGTTGGTTCCATGTGAGCATTGATTGCTTGCAGATGATGACATACTTGGCTTTTCACACTATAGCAGTAGGACCAGGACTCTCTCTGGCAAATTCTTAGAGAATTTTTTCTGTATATGCAAAATGAATGCAGTTTTTGTTTTGATATATTTTTGAAAACTAATCACGGCTCTGATAGCGAAGTACTTAATTACTAAAGAATACTAAGAATAAGGCCATTTATATACAAAAAAATGTACTTCTGGGGAAGTACTTGGGTGACAAATACTTTCATGTGGATGGGAGCAAAGCACTGATGGGGTAGGAGTAGTGTTATTATAATAACATTTTTAGTTGAATTATACTATAATTTGTTATTTTCTTTATGTCTTTTCTTTTTAAACTTACAATTTTTATGCCTTTTAAAAATATATAGGATCAGAAGAGTGTACAATGAATAACACTGACCCTGTGTGCTTTTGGCTGTTTCCTCACACATCTGAAAGTTTTAGTTTTTCCCTCACAGAAATTGTGTGACAGGGAGAGAAGCAAATGCCATCATCCTCCCTGTCTTCAAACCCACCCCCAACACTAAATTATCTCGCAGTGTAGCTTCATGTTGCAATATTGAGTCCCTAAGCTGAAAGCATCGGTTTTACTGATTATATAATAACTTCTGGCTAATCAATTCATCCTTTGGTTTTATATTTAATCATCATAATTACATGGGTGAGAACTAGTTCTGGAAATATCTGACCTTATCCTTCCAAGGCATCTCTAGCTGAAAAAAGAGCACTTTAGAACAATGGTTCTCAAGTGGGTCAATTTTATGTCCCAGGGAACCTTTGGAATGTCGGGAGACATTTTTGATTGTTACTTTTGTACAGAAGGTACTTGTAGCACCTCGTGGCTAAGAATTCTGCCAAACATCCTACATACAGATCACTGGACAGCTCTTGTCGACATAGTCCCAAATGTCAGTAGTAGTTAGACTGAAAAACCCTGCTGGAGTACAACAGCTTAGAAGCACTTGAATGGGGTGGATGGCATTCCAAGCAGACAGAACTTTTCGTTGGTTTGAAGAAATCAGACTGTACAGATTGGCCCTCCTGGGGCTAGAGGGAGTTAACGCACCACCAAAACAGTCTTTTCCATAGAGTAACTCAAGCAGCAGTTTGGCACTTGCCATAGTGTATTATAGAGATTGCTTTGGGGTTTAATGAAACACAAAGAGCTATAAAAGCATCTCCAATAAAATACTAGTGAGATTTCACACATTGGAATTGAGGGATAAGAGGGTGATGGCATGGCTTCCCAGATTTAAAGGAATATTTTCCCACTTATTCAATTAATTTCTTTTGTAGCCTAATGGTGATGGTAGATGTCCATCCTGCATTGAGGATTTAAGCTCCATTGCCTGATGAAGAAAATCCAGAGATTTATAGCTTATCTTTCTTTTCCCTCCTGTTGATCAAACATACATCTGAAGACTACAAATTGCATTAACAAAGACAAACTATCAGGAACAATTCTTCATAGGCTATTTATCAAATCTGTAAATGTGATGGAGCAATCCAGGAAATTCTCCCTCATTACGTTATTTCATCAACTGTCAGCTGCACATATTTTCACTTTTTAACCTTTCTGAAACAAGGTTTACTTTACAATGCAAGGCGTTGTGCAGTCACTGTCAGCCAGGTAGCAGTTATGCTTCAGTTATGTAAAAATCTTCTGATAAGATAATGTCACCATCAGTGTATCCCTTATTCAATAAAATAAGGGTGGATTCCTAGAAGTCTACTAACAGAGGCGTAGCCAACACCTTCTGGCCACAGGGAAACTCACATGCATAATAAAAAGAGGATCCAGACTCTCACAAATTGTATTTTGAAAGATTCTTCATACCTATTAATTCACACAGTTCCTTCATAAATTATTCTAGAAAGAGCATGCAAGCAATTAGAATATGGGAAGTACTCAGGCCTCTGAGACCCAAAAAGCCAGATCACAATAACAGAATCTTTTCTCAAGATACCTTTGGAATTGTAGAGAACAGCAAGCTTGTTCCTTCTACTGAATCTCACTTGAATGTATCTGAACTTTATTAACATTGTTCCCTGACCTACTGGACTGTTTCTGGTTCTTTAAAACACAGGCCAGGTACACTTGGACACTCCATGGTACCCGCCATTATTCCCATTTCCATACAGTAGAGAACCATACAAGTAAGAGATAAAACAGAACAGCTAGAGACAGTTTCCTGCAATAACTTCCAAGGTTTGCACCTTTGTTATGACTTAGGGACAGCTATAAGAAGAGCTCTAAATGCTCAAGTGACAAAATCCACCTTTCACACATGCTGCATAAACTTCAGATTTCTCTGCTGAAGAGCATTGCTATGTTTATGAAATGTCACTTAGCTTACAAATAGGAGGACCTCCTATTTGCAGATGGGCCAATGTTATGGAGGGCAATTGAATGCCAAAGACTTTTTCCAAAAAATAACTTTGTTGGGAAAGACCAGACTCAGAGCAAGACAAACAGACTTCCTGAAACTGGGATAAAAATTGGAATTGGGTGCCACTCACTTCTGGAATTGAGGAACCATCACTGCTACTCATCATTCATAAGCAAGAGCAGCTGAGACTTTGGTTCCAGGGTAGGACTGAGTTCTTTTCTCCACTGAAGAAAGAAGAGAGGAGATTATCTCTCTCTGAAATGCCCAAAGACTAAACTATCAGTGAAATGGTAGGGATATCAGCTCATTAGTGTCTCCCTGTAAAAGAGCAATCCACAGAAGCAATCCACATCAGACTACAGAAATATTTTCCAACTGGAGTGGTTAAAATGCTCTCTTCAGAAATGGTCCTCTGCCTTTACCATAGGCTGGGAACAGAGCAAAAAGACAGAACTCAGCACAAGTGCATTTTTCAGGATTTGTATCGCTGCCCTACAGTCCACTGAAAACATTATTTTGCTTTACATTTTCCTCGCATCTGTATAATTATGCAAATGTCCAAGGAACCAAGGTCTTCTAGATAGTGTTGAAGAAATAATAAGTAAAATAAGTATTTTACAATTGGTACAAGAAAATTTCTAATATGCAAAGTGTCAATTTTTAGTTTCCCTTATGGTTTATTCTGATAAAATTTCAATACCTTTAATCTAATATGACTTCAATATTGAAGTTTTTGTCTGATTAGTCACTTGCCCAAAGCCTTCTCTGTCTACTTATACATATTAAACTACCCTGTAGTACTTGCATTGCAACTTTGAGCCAAAGAAAAACAGAACAACTGTTGACAGTGGCCAAAAATTAAAATATTAAAAAAGTAAATTCCAAACCAAAAAACATTTGGAACTAGTCTAGGATGCTTTTCTAATTAAAGTTCTTACACCATTTCCACAATTTCAACTATTTAAATATACCTCTTGTCCTCATCTCAGATTTGGTTCTTTTGTTCTTCTAAATCACAATCAATTTCTAAATCATAGAATTACAGATTTTTCAAAATGAAACTTAGTGAGCAATTGAATAGTGATAAAAAATAAAATAAGAAAAATGACAAGTGATTCCTATATCTATAAGTCTGGGAGGAAATTTGGAAAACTAATTTAAAAAGTGAATTAGAATATTTTGCTCCTTAGTAGCACTTTTATAATATCAAATATTCATAGAGTTGGATGGACTTTCAGGATCATCTAGTTCAAACTCTGGCCAGACACAGGAATCTACACAGCAGCAATTGAGGTTTTATTTAAGTGCCTCAAATCTTCTCTCTACTACTCTGTAGATGACTTTGCTTCATACTTCATAGAGATAAATGGATACCAGGCAGAAATGCCTTGTCTAATTTTTTTTAAAGCTTATTTATTTATTTTGAGAGAGAGAGAGAGAGAGGGAGAGAGCGCGTGCATGAGTCGGGGAAGGGCCAGGAGAGAGGAAAGAATCCCAAGCAGGCTCTGTGCTGTCAGTGCAAGCCCGATGCAGGGTTCAATCTCACAAACTGTGGGATTGGGACTTGAGCTGAATGAACTCAAGAGTCTGTTTAACTGACTGAGCTACCCAGGAGCTCCAGGAATGCCTTATCTTCTTAAGATGGAGTAGATCAGTCTATTCATACACTTTGACAGTGATATGTTGGCAAATGTTTAACAAACATTAGTCCGTGAAAAATAAAAGCCTTTATTTGTATTATATGCTGATTACCATGGTGTAAATATTAATGTCAGGTCCTATTTACACAAGTGAATCAAGTTTGTGTGCTGGTAGGGGAAACACAGTGTATGCATGGATCATGAAAATACTTTAACTGATTACTTGAGGGAATCATATCAGTTTGAATTAATAAAATACATGCTCACTTATTCTACACTCATATAAAGTATACCACATTAACTTAAATTGCTGTCTATTGGTAAATGTCTTGACCACTAATGTTAAGGAAGGGTTCAAAAATCTTGATATCTTTCCTTGGTTATGAGTCTTGGTAAGTGAATTATAAAACATTTGTCCATATTTCATGTATATTTTCACACTCTAGACAAAATCTAACTGATAAAATTTTTACATGAATGCTACGTAGATGGGCTTTCTTAAACATTTTGGCAAAAGATGACAACATAACTCATAAAGTTGATCCCTGCTCCTTTGTGGCTGTGAACACACACTGGCTTGCATCTTTCAGCATTAATATTGTACCTCACAGGCTGCTGTGCAGGCTTCCCACCCTAGTCTACCCTTCACATTTTAGTGACCCTTAAGATTTCTTCCTTGGGCTCTCTCCTTTTTTCTCTCTGCACACTCTCCCCTGTTGATCTCAGTCAGTCCTGATGTTTCAAGGATCAAAAGTTGACAGTTCTCCCAGATTACTCTCCAGCCCAAAGGCCTCTCTTGAGCTTTAAAATTTGCAAACTCAATTGTCCATTAGACATCTCTATTTGAATAACTAAACTAGGTACCAAACTGAACAATTTTCCTCCAGGTCTGCATAAGCATACCTCTATCTGCCAATGTTGTCTATCTCCATCCAGCTGAAAAATAATTTTCCCCTATGAGAGACCTTTATCATACTCATTCTGAGTTGCCTCTTATCCTTCCCCTCATGAGAGGGTGCGCTCCATCCTCTTCACTGTGGCATCCCCAGCACCCAGCACTGTACTTTACAAATACATTTTCTCCATTAGTATTCGTTAAAACCTATTTTTCTCTAAGGTACTAGGGAAAAGATCTATGGATTTTTTAGGCTTCCAGCCCTGTCTAAAATCCAGACACTACATTTCTTAGATAAGTGCCAAAATTGAGTATTTATTAAGTGAGTGTGGTCAAATTCTGTATAGATTATACACTATAATCAGTTTTCCCATTGCTGCACCAATAATAAGCTTTAGGACGGCTAATCCAGTATAAGTCACAACTTTCAAATATGCCAGTTCAATGCCTGAATGCCTTGTCATTATTCTCATTTTTGATGCCTTTTTCTTTCCAATTACATGCTTGAAGCACAACACACTGAAGTACAATTCTTCTTCCTTAATATCATAGTGGTTTAAATTTAGATTCTTTAGAATTTTAAGGGAAATGCATATAGAAAAGGATTGAAAAAGCTGTTAATACTTCACAAGAAAATTCAACTCTGCTAAGTGCAATTCTAAAAGAAAAAAAGTCAGACCCTGAAAATTTCTCTATTCAACAATGAGCTTTATACTTATATTCGTAGTGGTTACTTTGCTTGCTTTTGCTCTTTGTCTAAGGTCTCCATGGACCCACTGTGTGATTAGACCTAAGTGATGAGCTACAGGCAAAACCTTTGAACAACTGACTTCTCAAGTTCAAACTGGGCTCCACTATAACCTGGAGAGGACACCATTTGAATGGGGAAATTATGGGCAGGAGGAAGAGTATTAAGTGGTTTGCCAGTCTGAAGATCTCTACTGTTTTAGAAAATCTAACATTCTTCCCTCACATAAGTCTAGAAGGTGTCTATGGGATGGGAATAGAGGGCGACGGCAGGGTTATTTAAGTCTGCTAGACTGTCATTGTAACATCTAAACATACAGTGAAACTCGCAGTCTGTGTTAGCGAGGGCCAGGAGCTGCAGAGTTGCTGTTCCTATGTAGGGAATCTTTCTGAAGTGAGTAATGAACTTACATGAATGAAAATGTTAATGGTATGTGAGCGTGGATATTTATACATTCAGACATTTTTATTACTTTGCTGACATTTGATCAGATATTTAGAAGTCTTTGGAGTGACTAACTCACAAACCTACATTGTCAATTTTCACAAGTACTAGACAATATAAAGTCAGTCTTAATAACAGCTTTGACAGGATTTAATAAAGCACACAAAGAAAACTTGTAATTTGCACACACTAATTTACACATATGTATAACTGAGAAATGATTTTGGAAGATGTTAGCCTCCCATCTGTACCACACAGAGAAAAAAATGGGAAAAAAATGACTTACCAACTGTCAATAAACAATTTTAAATGCATTTTCATGTTCTCATCCCAAAATAAAATTTTCAGTGCCTAAAATATATTTTCTGAGCTCCCTTGCTAAGGTGGTATTTTGTTTCCATGTGATTCTATAATTTCTATACCTGTGTCACAATATGTTGATTTCCAGGACCTAAATTATTATTTTTTAAGACTGCATAATCAGATTTAGTCAGTGTAGTTTGTGGCTGAGAAACAAGAGAGTAATTGGCCATTTGGTCAAATGTATGGATAGTTCTTCAGTTTTACTTTTCTTCTGAATTTTTGAAAGTTCAACTTCTTGCATTGAGATCGTAATTTCTACTCTTCTGAGAATCTCTCTCTCTCTCTCTCTCTATATATATATATATATATATATACACATATATATACATATATATGTATAGATATAGATAGATAGATATATCTAAGCAGATATATCTATATAGCTATATCTATCTATCTATCTATCTATCTATCTATCTATCTATCTACCTACCTATATCTAGTGGACTTAGAGAACCCTGCTGTCATCCTTTATTCCCATTACATAGACACATTCTAGATTTATGTGAGGGGAGAATGTTAGATTTTATATATAATACATATGTGTAAGCAAGACCTGAGCTGAGATCAAGAGTCAGACATTTAACCCACTGAGCTACCCAGGCACCTCTCTCCTGAGTTATTTATGAAATCATGATGCACACCAGCCTGCCTTATGCTTGAATGTTGAGATTTCTAGATTACAGAGTTAAGTAGTCTTTGTTAACTTTCTTGCTTGTTTTAAGCTCTAACATATAGTCAATCATTTGGTAGCATTCAAATGTCTCATTGAGTATGGTACAAGTTTTTTAGGATTAAGTAGTTTGAATAAGATATTAATGTAAATCTCTGGGTAAGAAGTATAGTTCCAGATTAATATGACAGGATACTGTTTCTAAGAATATGAATCAATTTCCTTTGCCAATATTTGTTCATGGAATTTGCTATTCTACTATGGAGGCCTTTTTATCTTCCCCAGACAAGTAGAGGCACTAATTACTAATTTAGTGGGGAGTTACTTGGGGTTGAAGGAATATGAAAGGTATCATTACAGGACCTGAGAGTACAAAAATAACACAGTCATAAGTTAAAAAAGAAAAACAAGTTGGTCTAGGTAGATGAGAGATGATGTAAACTTGCAGAATAAATTTTTAGCTCCCTCTTCTAACTCATTCCTGGACTGGAAGAGGTGGGAAGTAGAAAGACTAAAAAAGATTTCATAGGTCAGACCTCACAGTTCAGCCTGAACAGCCAGCAGCAGGCTGTCAACAGAGCAGAAGCTGGTAATAAGGAGCTGTATGGTTTGTTCTTCCAGTTCTATTTGATGAGGTTAATACAGCCAGTATTGTTATTGAGTATTTCTTAAATGCCACCTAGCCTACATTAGTTATGAGTATCGATCCATTTACTCCTCACAAGAATCCTATAATAAGTACAATTATTATTAATTCTACTTTATGAAAAGGGAAACAGAGGCACAAAAGGTGAAATGTCTAGGATCACACAACCAGTAAGTGCTGAGGCCAGGATGTCAACCTGCCAGAGACCATATTCCTCACCACCACTTACTACCCATCCAAGTAACCAACCTGTGTATCACCTGTTTATTGTCCAGCAGGAGTGCAACCCAAGAACTTGCCCATGAACTCTACAGACAGATGACCAAGTCTTAAGTTGTATCTACTGTGTGTAGATAGCTCTATTTCAGTGGCTGGGGAAAATCACTCATAATCCTCCAAGAATGCATGGCAGGGACCCTGGATAGCTAGAAGGGGTGACGAATGGGTAGGGACGGACTAGATGGAACCAACTGATGAACTCCCACGAGGGCAATGGCAGTAGTGGCACACATAACTTTTGGCTACTCAAATAGTTTTGATACTTTCATTTGGGTAGTTTCAAGGAGACTCAAGCATATTGAACACTGCATGCAAGCTTTGCTCAGCTACTGCGGACACCTATTAGAAGAGGCTGAGCCTGTCAATCTCCTGTGAATCACCTGGTAGAGCATGTGAGACACTGGGGAGGGAAGCTGAGCCCACTGACTTCTAAAGCCTTTGTTTTTCAGAAGCTTGATAATTCTGTAATTCCAGAGAGATATTGCTGCTCTTTCTGTAGTTTCTATCTTTTAATGTTGGCAACTCAAACAGGTTCTGGGATGCTGGAGTAAAGCTACTTATTAAAAAATAATTAACAGTGAGATCACCATGAGCGAGGATGGGTTTTAACAAAAGAGCTCATGGAATTTTCAGAGTATTAAAATTGCTATATGTGAGCCTGAAAACTAAAATCAGCAACAATGAATAGGAAATGAGGCACAATGGTTAATGTCCACATCGGCCACAGTTGACTGTCTGCTGTTTTGAATCCTAATATTTTTTAGACTTATTTGTATTCAATACTTTTCAGGACATAAATACACACATAGTCACACAGATGAAATGACTGCATTTTATTTTTGAAGCGTAGCAGAGGAGTCTTCTTCATATACGTCTACTATTGTTAACATTTAATATATATGAACATTTAAAAAAGTCCCATTTGTAGGTATTCCCTTCAATACCTAGAGAAGGCATGCTCCACAAATCCTTAGCATGTGCAGATACCCAGCTATTAATGAAGGTGAGGTGGTTTCCCATTTTCTACACACAGACACATATACATGCACATTGAGAAATACTCATGTTCGTACACAGTTAAATCCATAAAGTACTGCATTTTTCTTATGATTTGACTTTTCAAGTAAAAAAAAAAATGTATGAGAATGTGGCATAAAGTGATGAAAGAGAAACATCAATAGTATTAAATTGTATTGAGTGCCCACCATGTGTACAAGGTATGACAGTCACTGGGGACAAAGATGAATGAGATGTGGGTCTGATTCCAAAGAGCTTCTGGTATGGAGGGGACAGAGGTAGGAGAAGTGAAGGAGACAGGTAAATATAAGTAGTGTGTGATATGGGCATCATCAGGTGTACCACATTTAGGCACAAATAAGACATGTCAAAGGCCTCTGTAAGGCAGGCATCCACATATGACATATGATATGAGACTCTTAACAGCAAAAGACCTGTTGGAACTTTAAGAGGAGTATCAAGGGATTCATTTGTGATGAGTGAATACATGCTTCAAAATAAAAGTAGTGGCCATATAGTGAATGCCTACTTTATATTCATTTTCTCTAATTCTCACAATCTTGGAAGGTTGTTTTACAGGTGAAATAATCTAAGCTTCAGGGAGTTTCAGTGACTTACACAATGTCACAGCAGGAGAGTGGCAGAGCTGGGATTCAATGCTAGGTCTCGCCACAATTTCACACCAATAAAGCAAGAATGAACTTGTTCAGCCTTGGCTCTGCTGATGTTCTTTTCTGTAGCCAGGGACACTCTTTTCCCAGGGTGTCTGTTCTGAGATTGGCTGCTTCCTCATTTCTGTACTTTGAGTTGTTGGTACATTATCTCACACTTGGCTGTGGAGATTGTGTTGGGTAAAGACTGCATCAATGGCTTCCCGGTTTTGCTTCCCCCCAATATGCTCAGCAAAGTGTTGGCTTCCTACTTTCCTTGTTAACCCCTGGTGTGGCTCTTGTTGGTTTGGTTGATCCTGCAGCCTTCAGTCTATTGTAAGCATTCAGCACTCTCTGCTGGATCAGTGATGTGGGGCGTGCTGGGGCAAAGGGAAGAGATTTATTCTAGTCCCTTTGGCAAGAAGAATTGCTTCTTTGTTGAGGTTAGAGTTGCAAACAGATGCCCCTTTGTACAGTGTCATGATACTTCCTGGGTAACACCATTAAATGTTTCCTGGGCAGCAGAAGCTCTGGGGTCATTGCTGAATTACCATTTAACTTCCACTGGTATGTGAGCCTCCAACTGTTTTGTTCAACTGCACTACTGAACTCTGCACGTGATAAAAGTAGGATTCTCATGAACTGGATCTTTGACAAAAGGAATCATGCCCTGAATCTTTGACAAGACAAACCTGTTTTGTTCAAACTATGTACTAGATGTCCCACATAATATATGCATCACACATAGTAGGTGTTCAATAAATGCTCATTGAGTAACGAACTTGGAGAAGCAGCTGGTGTTTTCTGTGTGTGTTGTGTGTGTGTGTGTGTGTGTGTGTGTGTGTGTTTCTGCAGTGTTCCTTTTCTCCCTGGAGAAGCATAATTATGTTAACTACCCACACTAAAAGATAATTCAGGTGATCAGATAATATGAGGTAATAGTTACATAGAGAAAGCAATAAATATATAGGTTAGATCAGAAGACATTTTGGGGTGTGGGTAATACTATCCTGACTAAATGCTACATCAGAGTGGCTAATAATCACAAATAAAGTGGCTATTTTATCCTTTCTTTTCTCTTACACACACACGCACACACACAATCTGTTTTCTGCTCTTCTAGTAATATGTTTGAATATGCATAGAAAGCTGATACACAATTTCTAGGAGAAGCAAAATGACAAGAGGACCAGAACAATTGTACTATGAGTTCCCTAAGCAAAAGGATAAAATATTAAGAGTATTCTTTTTAGAATCTCTGGACAACTTACCTTTATAAAAAATAGATCTAGAAAGGCTTTGAGAGGTCAAACCTAACAGCTGTTTGTTTTCCTTAGGAATTGTTTCAAAACATAGGAACGTATAATGAAGGGCAATTTATTGTATGGAAGGGAGAGATATTTTCTTGCCTCATTTAGTTTTGGTAAAGAAGCTGGCTTAACTCTAGTTAATGTGTTTCCATTTAGATTTACTTTCAAAAGGGGAACATCTTTCCTCTGGCCTTCAGCTTTATTTAACCTCTGGAGATGGAAGGAAAAATTAAATGTGATTAAGGAAAGTAAGAGATCCAAGAAACACAGAAACTACCAAATTGGCTTAAGGAGAAATAGAAAATCTGAACAGACCTATAACAAATAAAGAGATTGAATCAGTAATAAAAAATCTCCCAAGAAAAAAAGCCCAGGATCAGATGCCTTCCTGGTGAATACCAGATGAATGTAAAATTAGTGTGGCTTAAAGATGAGGGAGAATATTTCATATGGTAAAGGGGCTTATATTGTATCCTAAGGAATGGGTAGGCATTGGTCACAGATGAGATGAGTAGAGTCATTACTTGCAAGTAAGGAACAGAATGAAATGGACACAGCAGGAAGGATAGAGATAGTGACAACTTTGTTCAGTGTAATAGTTTATGTTGTACAGGAAATTGATAATGGATATGTAGGTTAGGGCCAAACAAATGAAGTTCTTAAATGGTGATGTGAAGAGTTTGGACATTATCCTAGATGGGATCAATTAGAAGATTGTGGGCAAGGCTATGATATTACAAAAGGAGATTTTTAGAAGATACATTTAATTGCATTCATGATGAATTAAAAACATGGCAGAACATAATAGATGACTGGTTAGGAGGTTCTGATGGTGATTCAGGCAAGATTATCATAGGAAAAGGATGATTACACTGAGATTGAAAGAAAACAATTATATGGACATGAAACTTATGGCCAATAACTTATAAAAGGTGAATTAGAGTTGAAAAACTATTAGATGATTCCAAGGTTTATAAGATGAAAAACTAGAAGGACAGTGGAAACACTATCAAAAATGGAGTGACTAGGGCAAAAAACCAGATTTGGGGCATGAACAATGAATGCAACTGGACATTCAGAGTTTGAGATCCTAGGAGCATATCAGGGTGGAAATTTCCTATAAGGCAAATATCCAGGACAGGATCTAGAGAGAAAATCCAGGTTAGGGGATATAGATTTGAAAATCATTGCTTGACCACTTCTAGTAGTCTCCCAAAGGGTTTCAGAGAGCTCTAGATAAGTGACGTAAATAGTACTTTAAATCATTATTTAATGGGGGATCTCTTCACCTTTCCTCTTGCATTTGTGTATTCCAGCCAGAATGAAGAAACAGAGATGTGCTATGAGATACAGAGGAGTGCTCCCATAGAGTACCACCCCACAAGTAAGTTGCTTCTTCTGAATGATTCTCCTCCTGGGCTCCCCTTCTTTCCTGTTCATGCCCAACTCAGCTCAGTTCTGAGGATTTGATGGGGGTGGGGGGAGTCTTCTGTGTAAGATTGTGCTTGGTGCTATAAGAAACATGAGTCATGTAGGAAATATAAACTCAAATGTATACAGTCTAGTTGAATTTTCAGGAAAATTTATGTGTAAATACGTTTGTGGTCTCTGCTTGCCCCATTATTCAAGCTGTGTGGGGTGCCTTCATGTAGAACATTGCCACTTCCTCTCTGAGATGTATGTCGAGTGCAGTTGAGAAGGTCCATGTCCAATTGTAAGCTGGCTTATCTGGCAGGGGCCTTGAGGAAAATATATTCTATTAAAGGTAGTTTCCTAGTATAAAATGTGAGATAAGGGTACTAAGTGTCAAAAGCAAACACAGTAAGACCAACTAAACTAAGACACATGAGCTTCACACTTAGGCTTTCAAAGAGGAGATCTCTAGAAAATTTCTCAAGACCCAATGGCACAACAATGCCTAATGAGTGAATCAAGAGAAGACAAAAATCAATTTTTTATATTAAGCTCCTACCAATTTTGAAAAAAAGCCCATACAAATCTGTTAATAAAGTTCACCACCTTTCACAATTCACTGTCAGAAAAGTGTTACGTTCAGCTAACAAATGATCACTGACCAGCCTAAAACTATTCCTTTCTTTCCTCGCCATTTTATTTTTCTTCTCACAAGGCTGAGTGGGTCCTCAGTCACCCTCAGTTAATGAATGGCCACAAGAACTCTGCCAATTCAGATTTGTTTGCTGAATGAATTTTTACAAGTATCTGATTTTCCACTGCTGTGGCTGTGAGTTTAATTGGATCATGTGTTGGTGGATCAGGATGAATTGGGAAGTAAAGCAAAAACAAAAACAGAAAACAGGGACTCACAAAAAGGTAGCTTCAGCTGGGTCAGCAGCTATACTGGAGGGATCAGACAAAGTGAAAGGGAGGTGGTCAGAGGCTAGGATGGGAGATGGGGATGGGGTGGGGAATGGCATAATAGTAAAATAGTGCCCTCTTGCTCCCCATACCCAGGGAAGAGCTCCTTTCTGAGTAGGAAGACATAGATTCAGGAAAAGGTAGGAGATACCTCATGTCCTGCCCATGAGAGACGAAAGAGTCTAAAGCAAGGACGCCCTTTATTTCTTTACCCAACCTGCCTGGTCCACTTAAAACTACTTGCAGGCCTGTGGTGACTCTTGTTGAGGATATGGTCGCTTCTCACAATTTATCCTTGGGAAATTTAATTCACTGTACCAAACTATTTCCTTTCATCAAGCCTCAGGTGCATTTCTGTAATAGGAAGGAGTCAAAAGAGATAATCTCTAAGCTTTCTTCCAACTTTAACATTCCATGGCTTTGGAGAAGGTACAGAAAACTATTTGCTAAGAAGGGAATTCAGGCAGATGTAATTTACCCACAAGTCATTTCTGCATTTTCATTTATAGTTTTTGAAGCCAATCTCCTGAGGGTAAATCACACAGATATTTCACAACTGCTACAAGCCCCCAATTATAATTTTTTTACTGGTAGTGGCCGAGAGTTTAGAACAAGTACAAACACTTCTAAAACCACTGAAGCATTATGAAACTTGTTGACATCTTAGTTCTCAGTGTAGCAGTGCCTGTTATTGCTGATAATGTCCACAGCTTTCCCCTTCTGAGCTCATAATTTGATAGTTAAATACTATATCTTGTCTTCATCATCCTGCTTCTCCAAAAGCTGTGACTTTTTAGAGAAGAATGTATGCAAAACATTGCCAAGAATTTTAAACATTATGTTTCATTATAGTAATTTCTTTCTTCCTTACTTCCTCCCTCCCTCCCTCTCTCCCTCTTTCCTCCTTTCTTCCTCTCTCTTCCTCTCTTTCTCCCTCCCCGTCCTCCCATCCCTTCCCCTTCCCTTCCCTTTCCTTCTTTCAGTATTCCTAGAAAAGATCTGGAAGAGCCATGAAAAATCAATCAGGGTGATGAGCATTCAGTGGTCATTCCTGCAGGCAGCCTTTCCTAAACAGCAATGGATGGCTGAGTCCAATTCAAGTCAGCCCCTTAAACCTTACCTGCTTTGATAGGAGTTTTGGTTAACGATAACAAGAGGAAGGGATTAGAGTGGAAGATAAAGAAAGCTGTTGGCCTAGTGCTCTCTGTAATTCTGTACTCAGAATAAATGAGAAACATATTGGAAAATATTCTGAAAGTGAAGTTTCAAAATTTCTACAGTAAATATTCACTTGCAATTGAGCATTTTGGGCGAACATGGCTATGAGTCTGAATGGTGCGAAAGCTTAGATAATAAAGTCAATATGGTAAATTCTAGAAAGAAGGTTCCTGTGTGGAAGTGCAAGAGAAAATTTATTAGGAATATATTAGAAGAAAAGCCAGAAAAATGTTTTTTAAGATCAGCTCAATAGGTGATCCTGAATGATATATCTTTTAGTTACTTGGGGTACAGGATCTTCAGAAAATGATATAAGTCAAATCAATGGTGGTGCTCCTTTTAAGGCTTCTAGAAAATAGTACCCCTTTTATTTAACCAGATAATAAGAGTTTTATTGTTTATTTTCTACCAATAATAACTTATTTTCTCATCTAAACATCTCAATTGAACTCCTTCATACACATTCTTACTTTAGATCTGACTTTCTGACTTTTGACCATTCACTCCAAAATTGGCGTTCCAACGGCTGCCTACTTCTGCCAGTATCAAAACACAAAATCAACATGTTTACACATTACAACATGAATCACAAAATAATTATGTGATTCAAGAGGCTGTAGTGTCACTCAACCTCATTTGTTACACCAAATCTGGAGAACACCTGAGTTAAGTGGCCCAGGGGAGTGTCCTCAGATGGGGGGAATAAGAGAGAAAATGGTAGCCATTTTTACATTGTTTTGCATGGTATTTATTGATCCAGGAAACAAACACAAAATTCTGAATATAATGACTTGGAAACAAAAAACAATACAAAATAATTATTGCTAACAGTTCTAAACACCATCTTCAGAACTGTGAACCTTGGATTCTAGTGGTTATTTTGTGCTTTTTCATCTTGCTTTACACTTCAGTTTTAGGTTGTATTGTGCTCCTCTCTTCTTCCCACACAGATAAACCCACCCAAATTACAGTCATTGACAGTTGTGTATACATGAAAGGAGATGAAGGTAATGACAAGACAATTCAAAAAAACTGCTTCAGTCTTCCAGTTCACTTTGCAAAAGGACTATACCCATAGATAACTTCTATCATAACACAGACCAGTCTGCACAGGGCACCTGAAGTTGTCAGGGTATATAAATATATTGCCAGTTACTCACACCGTATACACTTGTAAATAGACAAAGTTCAATTCAGATGAACCTCATGAAAGGAGAATGTGTTATATTAGGAAGAGTTAGGTACCTGTGGGGGATATCTTCCATTTAGCACAATGACTGTGGGGAATAGGGTTATGGCATGTTTGTGTAAGATATGAGTAATTTGGCATCATTGCCTTTTTTCTTCCTTTCTCTTTTTCTGTCATCAGTTGCCTATGTCAGCATTCCAAACTCAGGTTTCAGTATGATCACTCCAATTCTCCATAGGCAACTTTAATTTCACACTTTTTCTTTTCTTGCCTCCACTACTTTACAAGAGAAGTCATGCCAGCGTACCTCCCTGGCCAGGAATGACAATAGATGAGCAATGTTATAAACCATGGGTATCATAGATTTTGACCTAATCCCAATTGTATTGCATACCACTTACAAATGTGATTGGTGACAGCAGAAATAAAGAGGTAATTCACTAATAACATTTGAGTCATCAACAAACAGTAAAGGATAAGCTTTGCATTTCTCATTCTTGATGTAGATAAATAATTTCCCCTTAAATCTCAAAGATAGATTTGATGTACTTTGGTTTTATATTTTGTTTGTAAATGAGAATTTTAGAAATGGTATGTACATAAAGCTTACTAGCTGAAAAGCTTACTAGCTTACTAGGTTATTTTCATATAACCTAACCCATTCCATGGTTTATAAGATATCTTTAAAATATACTGTAAGTAAGCTGCAGCTCTAACCAACTTCTTCACAAGGGAAAGTTCCTTATATCCTTACATATAACTATATCCTTAGATTCTTATGTGGAGAAATGATGTGGGATGAGCCCTTTGACAGCACTCATTTGCTTATTCATTTTACACAGTAATAGCATTCATTCATTTATATGTTTTCTTACCTATTTATTGCATGCCTAATATGAACCAATGTTTTAGTTGCTGGGCATATCATAGGAGCAAAAAATATGAAGCCCCTCTTCCTGTGGAGCTTCTATTCTTGAGGAAAGAGACAGATAACAACCACCACCACAACCATTACAGTGGCAAACAGCTCAACAAATCAAGATATAGTACGTAAGAAGACAAATAAAACAGGGAGAGTGAGCACAATGTGATGAGTGCCATTTCAGATCAGGTGTCAGGGACAGCAGAGACCTGAATGAAGGTCTCATCAGGAAGGACAAATTTGAGAGTCACTGAAGGAAGGTTTATCTTCTGATGGGCTACATTTACACCACACGAATCTAACAAGGCAATCAGAAAATAATATTAAATCAACCATTTGGTCTAATAAACACAATCTAAGAAGTGATCTGTCCTCTGAATCTGAATTTTTCATTCTTTATACCAGCTGTTTTTAATGGTACATGAATACAAAATAAGATATAGTCTTAGATTCACCAGTTCTCAGGGCAAAATAAAATCCCTGGGTACAGCTTCTGATGGTGAATCATCTTTGGTGATTATCACTCTTTTCTTATTCTGGAATTTTGGCAGCAAGTGATAAATCCAGGCAGTAGTTGGAAGCAGTGATTGCTGTCTCCCCGAGTGTGCAGTGAGTAAGTAGCTGTCACATGCCAGCAGGGATATCAGCAAACTAGATGGTGCTCACAGCAATCAGTCAACCAACAGAGATGCATTGAGTGATTTGAACTTAAAAAAATAAATCATTCTGCTGCTTTATGGAGAATGGACTCTCTGGAGAAAGAGTCAAAATGGGAAAACAGATGTGTGAAGGGCATCAGGAGTTCAAGTTGGAGCTGCCTGATACGTATGTTGAGAAGGCACATGGGTTGTGCATGCCTAGGGTTTAGGGACAAAATGTCAGGGATAAAGATACAAATGTTACAGTCATGAGACTGTAGACAGCCTCTAAAGCCATGGACCAGACACGATTACAATGGAGAGAAGTACCCAGTAAAGATAAGGAGGCCCAGTACCAAGCTCTGGAGCATTCTGATATTTGCAGGTCTCACAAGGAAAGGAAGCCAGGAAAGAAAACCAAGGCCAGGCACACTACAGGGAAGCCTGGAGAGTGTGACTTGAGGAAAGGCAAACCAAGGGAAGAGAATGTTTCAAAAAGGGAATGCCCCTCTGTGTCAAATGATGCTGCAAAATGACTAGTAATTGTAGTAGAGTAATAATTTAACACTACTGGTAATAGTAGTAATGATAATAGCTAATGTGCTTGTACCCTTATTATTTGTCAAATATTATTTTAAGTGTTTGCACGGATTATCCCATACAATCCTCACAATATTCCATACAATCCATCCTCATGTGGATCATCTCATACAATTGTACGTGGTGAATACAGGTACTGTCATAATTTTACAGATGAGGAGACTGTGAAACAGAATATCAGTAACAGGCTACTTCGTCATGTAATCTGATTACTTGATTTAGGAAGATAGAGACAGTTGATAGTCTTAAATGGACCTGTTTCTGTAAAGCAGTGTAGGCTCTGGGCTGACTGGAGTGGTTTGAAGAGCAAAGGGGAGTGACAAAGTAGAGAGAGTGGATATGCACACACACACCATTAGTGTGTCTAGCACCTAAAATATTCAATAGTTGGCGGCTATTATCAAATAGTGCTGACAATATTTTATTGCAGTTATTCTTTCAGATAACTGTCTTTGCTGCTGAACTATGAGTACTCTTTGAGGGCACACCTTGTATTTTTTTACCTCTGTATTTCAGCCCTTACTCCAGTTTCTCTCATCAGTTGAGTGTTCAATTAGTGTTGAGTAGGGTTAGAATAAGGAAGAAGTTAATGGAGGAAATTCATTTTGGAATGGCTTTATAGAGAGGTAGTAAATCAAGTATAGTATCAGCAAAGATGCTCAGACCATTTTGAGTTCAACATACAAAATTTTGTGAAACGTTAGGGCAATAATTTATCCAAAATGTTCATTTACAGGATGATAGGTCTGTCTAGATCAGAGGTCCAAAGCTCAAAAGCCTAGGGCGATCAGGCTCCAATGGAAGTGAGTACATTGAGCCAGTTGTAAGCTTTGGAATAAGAAGACTGGGGCACATTGGAGAAAAGCCAGAAATCTAAAATTTTTATATGAAATTTTGTAATGCTGACATCTAATTCAATTAAAAAAATTTTTTTAAATGTTTATTTATTTTTGAAAGAGAGACAGAGCATGAGCAGGGGAAGAGGGGAGAGAGACACACACACAGAATCTTAAACAGGCTCCAGGCTCCGAGCTGTCAGCACAGAGCCCGACACGGGGCTCGAACTCACACACGGCAAGATCATGGCCTGAGCGGAAGTTGGACACTTAAACGACCGAGCCACTCAGGCGCCCCTCAATTTTTTGATAATACCGTTTGGTGTAAAAACAAAAGACATCTGTGGGATGCAACTGGTCCAAGGGGCACTAATTTGACTTCTGGTCTGCACAAGGTCAATCCCACTAGTCAAGAGAGTTGATTTGGGGGAGGGGGAAGGCAGAAATTGATCAAACTTACAGTAAAAAAGCGAATTAAAGAATTTTTTGACATAGTGTATCAGATTTTTAGATAGCATGACAGCTGATAGCTTAAAAATAAGAACCACAGAAGAAAAAATATATTTCAAGGTCTTTAATGAGAGTAGAAAGAGAAGCATAGGTAACCTGCCATAATTAGTATTTAAAGCAGATCTGCCTGAAGAATTGTGTTATCCAAGGAAAATCCAGATGCATGGGGATGGCTCTAAGGATCACTATATGGTGTACAGTGTATTATATCTCTCTCCCAGTTTTGGTGATAGGCTGAGGCAGCATTCAGAGACGTGGAGGGTGTGAGGTCGACTTTAACTAAGGGAAAAAATGTCTTCCACAGTCAGGTACATATTTTGTAACCTCTCGGTACTCTCCACAGCATACTGCTTAGATCAAAAGATTGTATCTACAGAGATATGTGGAACATTATATTCTACAAAACTATTGCCTGTACAATGCTGACAAATAATATTCTAATCTATCATTTAGTCTTAAATGATTTTTTTAGGCAAATCAAATCACACTGTCTCCTAGGTAACCTCATAAGAAGTTTTCTTTCATTTTCTTTCACACATCACACCACTTCTCCTAATGGGATCTTAGGGGTTTGGCACCAAGAGAATGTGGAACTAAAGTGCTATATGCAGGGGCCAGCTAATTCTTCAATGATGTGGACGTCAACTAAATTACTTCTTTTGATCAACAGGACAGCAGAGTGCTTTGTTGTCTGAATCCATAGAATGATACATCATTCATACAGAGACAGACCAAAGAAAGATTATGTAACCTAAAAAATTCTTTAAAAAGGCAGTACTGGATTTTTAAAGTATATTGGTACATCAGAATAAATTAGTGGGAAGCTGACTAACCATAATACTGTCTATCTTATCCCTCTATCTATCTAAGTCTATAGTAACTGTCTATCTTATCCCTCTATCTATCTAAGTCTATAGTAATTGCTTAGTAGATAGTTCCCGGATTGAACTGAGCAATCACAGTACTTGAGCAAATAAACATGGAATGTCAGTTTACTCACAATTTTTTTTTTTTTTTTTTTTACAAATAAACAATGTTTGAACAAGTTACCCAAAAGAACAGGCTATCTTTCTTTTTTTTTTTTTTTTTATTTTTTTATTTTTTTATTTTTTTATTTTTATTTATTTATTTATTTATTTTTATTTATTTTTGGGACAGAGAGAGACAGAGCATGAACGGGGGAGGGGCAGAGAGAGAAGGAGACACAGAATCGGAAACAGGCTCCAGGCTCTGAGCCATCAGCCCAGAGCCCGACGCGGGGCTCGAACTCACGGACCGCGAGATCGTGACCTGGCTGAAGTCGGACGCTTAACCGACTGCGCCACCCAGGCGCCCCCTTTTTTTTATTTTTAAAAAAATTTTTTTTAATGTTTTTTATTTATTTTTGGGACAGAGAGAGACAGAGCATGAACGGGCGGGAGAGGGGCAGAGAGAGAGGGAGACACAGAATCGGAAACAGGCTCCAGGCTCCGAGCCATCAGCCCAGAGCCTGACGCGGGGCTCGAACTCACGGACCGCGAGATCGTGACCTGGCTGAAGTCGGACGCTTAACCGACTGCGCCACCCAGGCGCCCCCAGGCTATCTTTCTTTAATGTGTTTCTGTTTTGACTGAATAATCTATACAAGTTTCTTACCTGATATTTAAAAATAAGTTAGTTCAATAAGCCTCAAATTTTAAATTAAAAATGAAAATTGATTACTTAAAATACAGCTCAAATCATAGATACACCTAGTATAATACTGTGGAAAGAATACACTTTGCAACATGACATTCCTTAGGTCTAATATTATATACAATGACCCATCAAGGTTTACAATATGTAACTTTGTATCTTACCTCCCCCAAAGAAAATATATGTCCTGGAAGAGAGAATCATACAGACTTCTTATTTGGGTTCCTGTGGCTACTTCTTGCATCTAATCATTTTTAAGCCTATATAAAACATGTCTAAATTAGAAATTTAAGCTTGTAAGAATATTATCTAAGGATACCTCCTTGCTCACACCACAGGCAGGCCAACAGAAAATAAAACTATAACAACAGAACGTTAGAACAGACTTATTAGGCCAGGAAATCAAGGGCCGAAAAGTAGCATGCCTAAGTTTCTACAGCTAATCAATAGGAGGGCTGCAAGTAGAATCCTAGATTGATGTTCCTTTACTTTATTAATGGACTGTTTTACAATTAAAAGCATGATATTCAAGGAAGACTTGAGAACTATAAAGAAGATTCTAATTTCATTTTTAAATTTGTTATGGATATTAGCCCAACCATTTTCTAAATGGAGGCACAAACATATACAATCATAAACCTTAATGGATCCAGTATTAATGTCAGATTATAGATCAAAAAAGCAAATGTTTAAGATCTTACATCACTATTATTTTGGAAGATGACTGAATTATTCTACACAAAACTCTCACAACCAGTACATGCCTTTGAGCCATGCAAGTATGGGTCTCCTGCTTTTTTTTCCTTCTCTGACTTATGAGGCTTCACACACAAATATCATTGCTTGGTACAGTGAAACATGAAACAAGATAGCTGCTGACTATGGAAAGCCAAAGAGCATGGCAGCTTGATTTAAGTGAGATCATTTAAAAATCAGTTTGCTTTAGGGGCACCTGGGTGGCTCAGTCGGTTAAGCGGCCAACTTCGGCTCAGGTCATGATCTCGCAGTCTGTGAGTTCGAGCCCCGCATCGGGCTCTGTGCTGACAGCTCAGAGCCTGGAGCCTGTTTCAGATTCTGTGTCTCCTTCTCTCTGACCCTCCCCCGTTCATGCTCTGTCTCTCTCTGTCTCAAAAATAAATAAACGTTAAAAAAAAATTAAAAAAAAAATCAGTTTGCTTTAAGTTCATAAAATGTCATTTCATTAAACTGTTATCATGTATGAAATATCACAGCCATGCCAATGCTGTTTTATTTTTATAGTGAAGATATAAAATGTCCCTTTATTATATAGTAGCACAAAGCACATTTTATATACATTTTGTTGAAATATTTATGAAATGATAGCTCCCCAAGCTTAATTTTGAAATTTACTAAATAAAATCTGAGGGGTTGGTCTCTCCATGTATCCACTTCAACAGCGTACGTACAGATCTGGAATTTACAGATATACTATTTACTACTCTTATTCTGTATCCAAAGCAGTATTATATAGTGTCCAGTACATGATAAATACTTGTCACAGGTTGATAAAGGAAGCAGTCTGCCTGATTCTGACTTTCTGCTTGGCTACTCTTGCTGAGATTATTGGCCCAATGACTATGGCTAGAGATTGTAGAGAAGGAGATATAGAGTAGGCACGCAAACCAGAAACAAATCAGAGGTGGAGGCATCTGACTGCTTTGTGCCCCAGTGTGGTGGTGGTAGTGGCCGGGGCCTTCTGGGTATTTACTGGTGACAGAAGAAGCCCTATAGTGTTTCAGTCTCCTACAAATTTTAGGCCCTTCTATGCCACTCAAGCACTGTATGCACCAGAAACTAGAAACAGGACAAGCAACAGACGTCCTTCTTGATTCATTATGTGAGTGGGTGTCTGATTATCCTTCCCATGTAATTCCTACAGGCAGGGGGAATAGCCAAAACACTAACAAGCTCAAATAGCCTGAGCATTAACCAATCAGGGTGGGAGAGAAGAGCCTTAGTAGCATCCTGCTGAATATCCACATTACCACAGTGAATGGTTTCAGTTTGGTGGGAAGAGGGTCCTCTCTGCTTTCCAAATGAGCTGGACTAAGCCTCTGTATTCCACTGCTCCAGAGGTGCCTGCTGCTGCCCTGTCACGCTCAGAACAGACGAAGAACGAGTGATGGAAAGTTAATATTGCCTTGAGAGTCTTAACCTTTTCAGCTGCTGACAAAGCGGCTCGCGGTCTGCCTGTTACTGCATCGCTCGGTTCAATTTCTTTTTTAATCATTTTGGGAAAGAAGAGGTAGGTGAGGAGTAGGGGCATGAAAGGCTTAAGAATACTTATAGTTAGGGGCGCCTGGGTGGCTCAGTCAGTTGAGAATCTGACTTCGGCTCAGGTCATGATCTCGCAGTCTATGGGTTTGAGCTCCACGTCGGGCTCTGTGCTGACAGCTCAGAGCCTGGGGCCTGTTTTGGATTCTGTGTCTCCCTCTCTATCTTCCCTTCCCCTGCTCACACTCTGTCTCTTCCTCTCTCAAAAATAAATAAACATTAAAAAAAATACTTGTAGTTATCCACACTCTAAACAAACTGAAGTTCAACTTAGGCAAGAAAATATATCCCGAGAGTAATTGTACAAGTTACATTTTAACAGTGAAAATGACCATTCAAACAATCTGTATTTTTTTCAGGCAATTTGTAGAAAATAAAGAGCAAGTATTTGGATATTTCTTCTATTCAGATAAATGACAAGTTTGCAGTGCCAACAGTTTTTCTTCTTCAGGTCTTTGCATCCTGATTAAACCCTCATTTTCTTTATCGTCAAATAGCTATCTCCAGCTGGTAAACTGCACGGGAGCACTGGTTTCAGAATACGGTACCCAGACACATTCATGGGAAGATTTTAATTCAGAGAAACACTATTTCTGTTAAATAGCTAATAATAACTATTTAAAAATTTTTGTCTGTTACTTTATTTAAACATAAAAAAATGAAGTTAAATCAATATATGACTATGGTAAAAATTCAAACAATATTGAAAAAAAGAAAATGGAAAGAACATCTCCTTTTCTTTACCCCCAATTACAGTTCTCTTCTGTAAAACAAATTATGGTTTACAGTTTCTTATTTATTCTTCCAGAATAAGGAAAAAAAATGGAAAGAAGGACGAAAGGAGGAGAGGAGGAAGAAATAAGAACAATGCATACAGTGGGATTATTCAGTGTACTCCTTAGCATTTGGCTTTGTTTTATAGTATACTTTGGAATCCCTTCCCTATTTAGATCATTTTTCAGAAGTTTTTATTATGGGAATTTTCAAATACACAGCAAAATATGAAGTTGGGTACAATAAGCCCTGATACACCCCCATCAATTAAAATTGTTAACATTTTACCCAATTTGTTTATTTCATCTTTTAATCATTTGTCTTTATTTCTTTGCTGAATCATTTCAGAGTAAACTGCAGATATCATGGTACTTCATTCCCAACTACTTCAGGACTTATCACTTAAAACAAAGAAAGAATAGGGGTGACTGGGTGACTCAGTTGGTTGAGCGTCCAACTTCATCTCAGGTCATGGTCTCACAGTTCATGAGTTTGAGCCCTGTGTGAGGCTTTGTGCTGACAGCTCAGAGACTGGAGCCTGCTTAGGACCCTGTGTCTCCTTCTCTCTCTGTCCCTCCCTAGCTTGCGTTCTGTCTCTGTCTGTCTCTCTCTCTTTTTCAAAAATAAATAAACATTAAAAAAAATAAAAACAAACATTATCCCATACATTTTTGTACCTAACAAAACCAACAATAATTCTCAAATATTATCTGAATCCAGTGACTACTAAAATATCTCCAATTATTTCCCAAGTATCATTACTAGATATGTTTTCTAACTTGTATTTAATTAAGAATCATACTTTGAATGTGGATACCAAATCTTGTCAATTTCTTATAATCTAGAACAATGCTCCACTCTGCATTTAAAAAAGTTAGACTGACTCTATGAAAAGATGAAAATTGTTCGGTTGTTTCCTCAGGGTGTTACTTGTTCCTCTATTCACTCACCTTTTTCATCAGCTAGC
This sequence comes from Neofelis nebulosa, assembly GCF_028018385.1. Lineage (NCBI taxonomy): Eukaryota > Metazoa > Chordata > Mammalia > Carnivora > Felidae > Neofelis > Neofelis nebulosa. The sequence goes on from NC_080783.1 coordinate 65,330,881, forward strand.
CAATATACTTATAGTTCATGAATGGCAAGAAGTGCATTTTATGCATTTAATCTCATTGAATCCTCAAAACAAAGCTAAGACATTAATACTATTACTACATCTATTTTGCTGATAAGAAAATGGAAGTCGGAGAGATTAACTCAATTCTCTAAGGTCACATATCATTTGTGTTTTCCTCCCTGTTCTTTGTATGTGTCTCACATAGTTTTGTCTAGTATTATATCATTTAGAGTTGAAAAGACTTAATTTTATAAAGAAAAAAAAGGCCCAGAGAGACCAGTTGTGTGATAGGCCTAGTCATGTAATTATTTAGTATGTAATTTTCAAATGTTAAAAGCATTTAATGAGTCGGTGTCACTGTGGAAGGTCAGCTGGATCTTCACATGGTGGCATTACATTTGTAAATCTGCCAAGGTACAGAGCAGTGTTTATAAAGTGTGATATGCAAGGTAATGTTAGGCCCATGCATAAGTAATTTTTATTTTTGCAGTTATTTATTTTTATGTATTTTAGAGAAATACTGTAACTAGTACACAAAACTTATATATTATTCGTTAGCTTGAGGCTCAGTTAAAAATAAAGGTGAGTTAACTTAAAGTAAATTTAAAGAGAAATGTTAGGACAATAATGGGACAGAGAGCATATAGTTAGGGCAAAAACATCATGATGATGGAGGGGAATGACTCCAAAGAGGAGCTCTGTCTTTTAGGGTGAGGTAATATTATCCTAATTCATGTATAAAATCAGAGTGCAAATGTATCAATCTATAATGAGAAATAAAATAGTTGTGTGTGCTGAAATGCTCATCTATGTAGCAAATACGTTATCTGCCTGTAGGCAGAACCCAAAATTAAAACAAAGAAAGTTATTTAAATCATTCTTAGGTTTAACAACTTCAGGTCAAATATGCCAAGTTTATCCATCTTCAGAACAGTGGTGGCCTTGACAATGGGACCTATTGAAGCTCCACTGTCCAAAATTTCCTATCTCTTAGAGGTTACAAGGTGACCAATTCTCTCTTCTAGCTGATTAGATATGTTCACATTCAATATAGTTACTAGAAAGCCATGTCTGGAAGGGTGTTTTGCCTTTCAAAGGAATCATTAAATATCTCTGCTCCAACCCATCACTTTTTTGGATATACAATGTAACTCAGAGGTTATACTTACTTCTCTTACATCTAATTATGGTAGGCTCCAAATACTAACAGTTGGTGCTAGTGATCTTACCCTAGACTGTTGGCATGTCCCCTTACTCTGTGCGTTTTCTCCTATACTACTTAGCAGGAAGTAATTTTCTCAGAACAAAGAACATTTCTCACCCTAAGGAATCTGAAACCTATAAAATCCCTCGCATGAGATTAGCATCTCACTCTGAACACATTTGTAGTAAGTAAAATATGTAATAAGTAAAATATATCCTCTTACTGCTTGTAGTTAATACAATGAAGATGTAGGCATGGTAATTTGCTACCAAAGTCCCACAGAGCTTAAACAATTTGCTCCTGGCTATCTTTCCTTCCTCTACTTTTTTTGTTACATTTACCTAATTCGGTAATAGAGATAAGGGGAGGATTTTGAGCGAATTCTTATCACTATATTCATTCAAAGGATCTAAAAATGAGGGTTGTTAAATCCACTACCGAGTTCGTCTATTTTTACCTTTTTAGGTAAATGCTGCTGGTTGCTGTGGATTCAGATGAAACCTGGAGACCAGGTACATTCATCTTCAAAGGTTAGCCACATATCCACCTATGTTCAGGTTAGGGATTAGAGATACATTTGGAGTTTTGATTGAATGGTACAGCAAGCCAAATTTCCAAATAAGACTATAGAAGCAACTATCTCAATTCTGCCCCCCAAGAGTTTACTCTCACAGGCTTGAAGCTAAATCAATATATGTGTTGACATACCAAGGGCCACCTCCACTAAAAGAGTTTTGGTTTATTGTCTCCAATTCACAACAGGATATCATATTAGGAAAATTATTTGGGATAAAAAGCGCAGTGCATACTGTTAAGAGAATACAAGGGCAAGCTGCAAAACTGAAAGAAAACATTTACAAAGCACATATATTATAAAAGATTGCTTGCTAGATAGAATATGTACAGAACTATCAAATCCCGATAATGAGAAAACAATCATCCTCAGTTTTAAAAAGGAGATGAGCAAACAAATTGAATAGAAACTTCACCAAAGAATACATGCAGATGGAAAATAAGCACATGAAAAGTTATTCAAAATTGTCAGGAATTAGAGGAATACAGATTCAATGCACAAGATCTCACCACACCTGTTAGCATGTCTCAGTTAAAAATTTTGACCAGACCAACTGCTGCAAGAATGCAGAGCAACTAGGATTTTCATGCAGTGCTGGTGGTGGGAATACAAAACGGTACAGCCGCATCAGAAAATGGTTTGTCGTTTATTTAAGGAGTTGAGCATACACTTATCAGGGGACCCAGCTATTCCACTTCCAGATATTTATCCAAGAGAAATGAAGACATACATCCACACAAAATCCGTACACAAATGTTTCTAGTAGCTTTATTCATAATTGACCTAAACTGGAAACAATTCAAATGTCATGAACTGGTGAAGGGATAAACAAATTGTGGTACCTTCACACAATGGTGTACCACTCAGCACTGAAAAGGATAAACTGCTGATATGTAGCACCATGGATAAATCTCAAGTGCATGATGCTAGAAGAAAGAAGCCAGTCTCGAAAGGCTACATACTATATGAAATTCCATTTTCATAGTCCTTTGTGAAAAAGGTAAAATTATAGGGAAAGAAATCAGTTAGTGGTTGTTTGGACAGTGCAATGAAGGAGAGGAGGAGACTGATGATAAAAGAATATGATAGAACTTTTGGGGTGGTGGAAATATTCTATATCTTGATTGTGATGATAGTATAGGTTTGTCAAAACTCATAGAAGTATACATTAAAAAGGGCAAACAGTATCATATGCAAAGTATGCCTTAAAAATACCTGACAAACACAAACACAAAACAACAGATGGATATACTTGCATTATTGAGGCCTGAGCCTTACTGATCCCAAACCATAACTAGACCAACAGCATCTGTCATTTCTGGCCTGAGATTTTATTGTTTTCTGGCCAATGGAAGGGCTATTGTTTAATGTTAGGAAAGGAATTAAGAGAGCATTATTAACATTTAAGGTTCTTTTCTTTGTCAAATGGATGAAAACTGAGGATGTCCTATTAATTAAACAAATGTCTACTGAGGACATACTATGTTCCAGGCTCTGCTGTAACATTAGTTGGCAGAATGAAACTGCAGACAAAAATCTCTGCTCTTTTTGACAGAGATTATTAGAGAAGACAAAAATAAATGATAACCTAGATAAAATATATCTTATGTCAGATGGTCATAAGTTTGATGGAGGAAACAGAAAAAGCAGAGAACAAGGTAGTGAGAGCCAGTGGTATGGAGGTAGGTGGGTATGGTAAAGTTCTATCATGAAATCATTAAATATACGTGTGTCCTGTATTATACTGGGCACAGAAGATAAAATGATGAGGAAAATAGATAGTCTTTGGCTTCCTGGAGCATTCGTCTAGTGGAGGAGAGACATTAATTAAATAGCTATATAAACATGAAAACATACACTGCAATAATTGCTTTATATTTTGAAGAAAATTGTATGAAGGGTTCTATAATCAAACAAGTTTGAGAATGTTGTATACCATATGCAACCCTTTCTACTCCTCCCTTATTAATATATTAACATATTAGGAAACCCAAGAGTCTCCACAGTGACTATAAACATGTTTAATTGAATATTTTCCAAATGTGTCTGTCTGTGGAATAATTTGTCTACTAGTATCTCATATAATGTTCTATTGAAAGAGACCATGGGGACGTGCCTGGGTGATTCAGTAGGTTGGGTGTCTGAATCTTGATTTTGGCTGAGGTCATGATCTCATGATCAACTGAGCCCAGTGTTGGGCTCTGCACTGAGTGTGGAGCTTCCTTGGGATTCTCTCTCTTTCCCCCGCCCTCTCTCTCTCTCTCCCCCTCCCCCACTTGACCTCTCTCAAAATAAATAAATAAACATTAAAAAAGGAAGAGACACAGGAATAAATATTCATAGTATATTTTTTTCAATTATTCTTTCTTCATTAAATGGATATTAGCAGAAAGATAAAAAGGTAAGCCAAAACCACCAAGGAGAAAAAAAATACACTTTTGTTCGATATTTCTCGGTTTTTTGGTCTTTGAATAAGAGAATGAATCAGGAACTGAAAAGAACTGTGTGCTTTCTCCAGATCTATTTCTCAGAATCTGCCGGTTTGGCAACAGTTTCAACTTCCAAATGTAATATTCACACACCAAACTTCTTGACATAGAACCATAAAGAAATACTGACTTTTACTTAAATGATTTGCTATGGTGGTATATTGCAGGATGGAACAAATGAGTTAATGTACTGATACTGTTGAATGCAAACATTCATTATTGTGAGATAAAGAAGATTTAAATACCCACCAAGGGAAGGTAGGAAAAAATCCATGTAGGATTGGATTAGAATTAGAACTACCATTATAAATTTAAAATCAAAAAAATTCTTGGTACAGCTAGGGGCTACTATGCCACACAAAAATACAGTATTTACTAAAATATTTCTTATTCTACTCGTGACCAACTTTATGCGTCTTTTCAAATTACCTTCTTTTTTTTCTTTTTCCTAACTCTATTGCCGTGGTTTCGGTTGAGCTCAAAAGTGTTCCCTTAAAAGTGAAATTGTTTTGGAGGTTTCAGCAACCACTGTCATGGCTTAGATTTTGAAATTTCTGAAGTGAAAAAAAAGAAGGATAAAGGAGAGACTAGACGTTGATTTTTCTGTCATCTGGATGGTTTCTAATTTATATGACCTAGCTTCAAGCAAAAAACAAACATTACAAATATCTCTATCCTCATTGATTTCTACAGCCTGCCTTAATTTGTCACATCCAGAGATAATTCTGAAGTCAATAGGCAGTCATTACATAAGATAGAGAAATTAAATGGGAGAAGAAGACAAAACCAGTTTCCAAAGATTAAAAAGAAGAAAATTAATTACAAGCAAAGTGCAGAGAAACTATAGTTTGGAATGAATCATGTCATACAGCTAATTAAAACACTAAAGCTCTCCTTTGACATAGAAAATAGATAGGTGTTAGTGGATTTTTCCTTCTGAATGTGCAAATACAAATCAGTATGTGGGTTGGTTGGGTTTAATGTTTAATACCCAATTTCTTCCTCTGATATTTCAGCTTTTTGTGTTTTTATTTTACTGATCAAATAACCATATTATATAACAGATATTTGCTTTGTAGTGCTCCAGTAAATACTGATTTTGGTTAAAAAAAGTTTTAGGCTAGGGGTACCTGGGTGGTTCAGTTGATTGAGTGTCCAGCTTTGGCTCAGGTTGTGATCTCACAGTTCGTGAGTTCAAGCCCACCATTGGGCTTGCTATTGTCAGCTCAGAGCCTGCTTTGGATCCTCTGTCCCCTCTCTCTGCCCCTCCCCCACTTTTGCTTTCTCAAAAATAAATAAAACTTGAAAAAACATTAAAAAAAAGCCTTAGCCTATTATATAGTATTTGAAAGCACTTCAAATAAAGGAATAACAAAGCTACTACAAAAGGAGTAAACTGATGAAGGTCAGAATGATTGTGGCTAGGTCTCTATTGCCTCAAAGGTTAGCTATCCACTTTTATTTCTATGGCATTTTGTGGCCTTTAAAGTTGCAGACTGGTCTATACTTAAAAACAAAGTACATGACTTGGATTTTAAATTGTTTGAAAGAAAAAGATGGAAGGTTTTATACTTTTCTATTTTACTTTCACTTCAGCGTGCAGTACTCCAAAATTTTTCCGAAGTTCCAGGCACCTCCATGACAAGTTATTTGTAGAAAATAAAATAAAATCTATATTCCTCATGATGCATGCCTGAGATTTATTCTTCAATTAGGCTTGGCCCTCTATTCCTTATGGAATGAAATTTGGCCCAACGGAACAGTAAATACTTTAAGTTGATAGAAAATCACTAGCTGGTTGATCAGTTGGGACTGACCAATCTGTAGACAGCTATTCAGTAATTTTTTTAATGAAATAGGTAATTATAGGCTATTTCCTACTAATAAATATTAAATGTTCCCCATGAACATTCTTCATAAGGTTTAATGCAAATAGCAAACTAAAGCAAACAGGACTCTGAAAGAACAAATAAACTAAAGAAACAGAAAACTACCTCTGAACCACTAACTAAAACAATTCCTCCAAATCCCTTTTCCAACATGGCAAACTAAGGAGCTAACTCCGCCTATTTAAAGCCATGCTTGAAAACAGATTGGAAGATAGTAAATTTCGTGAACGTAAATTTAAATTTTAGGATTAGATGGACCTGAAGCCAAATCCAGCTCTTATTTAATAGTTGTTTGACCTTGAGCAAGGTACTCAAACTCAATTTTCTCACAAATAAAATGAAGATCATGTCTACATCAGAAGGTTGTTTTGAACATTGAATAAAATAATACATAAGATGTTTAGCACAGTGCTGACATCGAAGATAGTTTTTTTTTTTAATTTTCATTTTAATTATAATGACTATGAATGTTCAGTTGCAGTTTCCTTTCTGGTTCTGCACTGCACTGTGCTGTGTCTTGGGAAGACTATAAGGAAACATATTAAAGACGGTTGAAGGTCCAGATCTTGCTTTTGAGGAATTCCAACATAAATGAGAGTGGGAAGGTAGTAATGGTCAGGGGTCAAAGACTAGAATTTCATTCATAAGTCTTTCTAGAAGATGTAGGTGAATGAGCATACATCTATCCTCAGCCTACCTGTCAACACTGTCTCCCATTATTCTATTCATTTTAACATTTTATTGGTAGGCCTCACTGTTCCTAGAAAACTCTCTAACCATAGTAGGTTCTATGAGTTTGCTTAGAACAGGTTTCTTTGTTTGGAATATTGTTACCCCACTGTATCTTGACCTGTCTAAATTCCTCATAATACTTCCCAATACTATTGTAGAGTATCCATTTTTACCTCGTTGGTGTTCACGCAGCAGTTAATATCAGGACTGGGACACTGCTCTATGTTATAGTTACTTGTATGCCTGTTTTATCTTCCTAAAGTGTTATGAGTTACTAGATTCCATCCCCAATGCCCAGCAGAAGTTTCCTGTTACACAAGAGTCACTGCTGGCATTCAATGATTTATGTTCAATTAATCAGAAACAACTTTGTATTTTCAAAGCAAATAGCTATGTTACTTCAGCAGAATGAATGTTAACTATATATATAAGAATATATTTGAGAAGAATCAGAAGATTATCTTACTCTTGACTGCTTTATCTTGAGTTCACCATAATAGTTCATGCTCTGTAGTTGTATTTTGTAACTAATATAATGGACGATTTATTATTTTGTTTTGGATCAGCTTAATATTGATTGCCTTAGGTTCTATCAATGGCCAGATACCTTAGAATATCACAATGGTACCACTGTTTAATGTAGTGCTCTTGTATGTTATGTATGTGTATATGTATATACATGTATATATTTATTTATTTATTTTCCAGAGAGAGAGAGAGAGAGAGAGAGAGAGAGAGAGAGAAAGAGAAAGAGAAAGAGAAAGAAAGGGTTCATGCATGTGAGTGAGCAGGGGAAGGGCAGAGGGAGAGAGAAAGAAAATCTTAAGCAGGCCTCATGCTCAGTGTGGAGCCTGGGGCTCATTCTCACAACTGTGAGATTACGACCTTAAGCAAAATTAAAATTCAGATGCTTAACCACTGTGCCACCCAGATGCCCCAGTGCTCTTGTATATTTTAACATTGAATATTAAGCTTACGAAAGAAAAAATTGCTTTCATTCAATGAATTTAAGATAGTATCAATTGTAAGGTGAATGAATCCCTTTTTGGATATATTAAAATGTGCAAATATGTGGATCATAATTACGATGAAGTATGATACAATAAACTCCTTAATGGTAGTACATATTAGGATGCTTTTGGTTGCAAGTTATAGAAGATTCAAATCAAAATTACTTAAACACAGATAACAATTAACTGCGGATAACAAAATTTCCTCTGTAGGTTCCGTTAAGTGGCTTAGCAGTGACATCACATCCCCAGGTTTTAACATATTTCCTCGGGGCAATAGCTTTTATCCTAATGCTTGAGCTGCTACAACTGCAAGAGAGCTTACACATCTGGCACCACTGGGTCACTTAGACCCACATTCAGAGACATGTTGTTTTCTGTATATCTCTTTTTATCAGTGGAAAATCCTTCTCAGAAGTTACCCTAGTAGACTTCTCCCCATGGTTCTTTGGGCAGTGTTGAATCACATGACTTTTCCCAAGTCAGTCCCTGGTAGAGGGGATGAAATGACAATCTTTGGCTAAAGTGGTTCCTGTTCTAATTTTCTGGTGCTGATGCTAAGATTGTGGTTTTTTGAGAACATGGATGTGAGAATAGCACACACATCGTAGTGAGCTGCTGCTAACAAGAACAAAGAAGGTATCTATTTGAGTCGGTACCCAATGTATCCATGGCAATGTTTATGCTTCCACTTTATGCTTCTAAAGCCAGTTTGCTCATTATTTTCAATGGCTGAGTACTAATATTCCATTGTATATACATATCACCTCTTCCTTATCCATTCATCAGTCAATAGACATTTGGGCTCTTTCTATAATTTGGCTATTGTTGATAATACTGCTATAAACATCAGGTGCATGTGTCACTTAGGATCAGTATTTTTGTATCCTTTGTGTAAATACCTAGTAGTGCAATTGCTGGGTCATAGGGTAGTCCTATTTTTAACTTTTTGAGGAGCCTCCAAACTGTTTTTCAGAGTGGCTGCACCAAGTTTGCATTCGCATCAACAGTGTAAGACAGTTCTGCATTCTCTGCATCTGTACCAACACCTGTTGCTTTTTGTGTTGTTAATGCTACAGGTATGAGGTGATATCTCATCATGGTTTTGATTTTGTATTTCCCTGACGACGAGTGATGTTGAATATCTTTTCATATGTATGCTATGAAATTGGATGTCTTTGGAAAGGTGTCTATTCATGTCTTCTACGCATTTATTAACTGGATCACTTATTTTTTGGGTGTTGAGTTGGATAAGTTCTTTATAGATTTTGGATACTAAATATCAGATATGTCATTTGCAAATATCTCCTCCCATTCTGTCGGTTGTCTTTTAGTTTTGTTGATTGTTTCCTTCACTGTGCAGAATTTTTTTATTTTGATGAAGTTCCAACAGTTCATTTTTTACTTTTGTTTCCTTTGCCCCTGAAGACATGTCTAATAATAACTTGCTATAGCCGAGGTCAAAGATGTTGCTGCCCATTTTTTCCTCTAGGATTTTGATGGTTTCCTGTCTCATACTTAGGTCCTTCATCCATTTGAATTTATTTTGTGTATGGTGTAAGAAAGTGGTCCAGTTTCATTTTTCTGCATGTTGCTGCCCTGTTTTCCCAACACCATTGGTTAAGAAGACTGTCTTTTTTTCCATTGGATATTCTTTTCTGCTTTGTTGAAGATTAGTTGACCATATAGTTGTGGGTCCATTTCTGGATTTTCTATTCTGCTCCATTGATTTATGTGTCTGTTTTTGTGCCCAAACCATACTGTCTTGGTCACTACAGCTTTGAAATACAATCCGAAGTCTGGAATTATGATACCTCAAGCATTTGTTTTGTTTTTCAAGATTGCTTTGGCTATTCAGGGTCTTTTGTGTTTCCATACAAATTTTAGGATTGTTTGTTCTAGCTCTGTGAAGAATGCTGGTGTTATTTTGATAGGGACTGCATTAAATGTGTAGAATGCTTTGGGTAGTATAAACATTTTAACAATATTTGTTCTTGCAGTCCATAAGAATGGGATGTTTTCCATTTATTTGTATCATCTTCAATTTCTTTCATAAATGTTCTGTATAGTTTTCGGAGTATAGATCTTTTACGTCTTCGGTTAGGTTTATTCCTAGGTCTCTTATGGCTTTTGGTACAATTGTAAATGGGAATAATTCCTTGATTTCTCTTTCTGCTGCTTCATTACAGGTATATAGAAATGCAATAGATTTCTGTATTTTGATTTTGTATCCTGCAATATTACTGAATTTGTGCATCAGTTCTAGCAATTTTTTTAATGGAGTGTTTAGGGTTTTCTACATAGAGTATTATGTTGTCTTTGAATAGGAAAAGTTTGACTTTTTCCTTGATGATTTGTATCCCTTTTATATCTTTTTGTCCTCTGATTGCTGAGGCTAGGACTTCAGTACTATGTTAAATAACAATGGTGAGAGTGAACATCACTGTCCTGTTCCTGACCATAGAGGAAATGCTCTCAGTTTTTTCTCATTGAGGATGGTAGCAGCTGTGATTTTTTCTTAGATGGCCTTTATGATGTTCAGATATTTTCCCTCTATTCATGCTTTGTTGAGGGTTCTTATAAAAAATGGATGCTGTACTTTGTCAAATGCTTTTTCTCCATCTTGAGAGGATCATATGGTTCTTACCCTTCCTTTTATTAATGTGGTGTATCACGTTGATTGATTTGCAAATATTGAACCATCCTGCAGCCTAGGAGTAAATCTCACTTGATCATGGTGAATTATTCTTTTAATGTACTGTTGGATTTGATTTGCTGGTATTTTGTTGAGAATTTTTGAATCCATGTTCATCATGGATATTGGCCTGTAATTCTTCTTTTGAGTGGGGTCTTTGTCTTGTTTTGGAATCAAAGTAATGTTGGCCTTATAGAATGAGATTGGAGATTTTCCTTATATTTCTATTTTTTGAACAGTTTGGGAAGAATAGGTATTAATTCTTCTTTAAATGTTTGGTAGAATTCCCCTGGGAAACCATCTGGCCCTGGACTTTTGCTTGTTGGGATATTTTTGATTACTGATTCAATTTCTTTGCTAGTTATCTGTCTGTTCAAGTTTTCTATTTTTTCCTGTTTTTGTTTTGGTAGTTTATGTGTTTCTAGTAATTTATCCATTTCTTCTAGATTGTCCAGTTCAATGTTCTCTTATAATTGTTTGCATTTCTTTGCTGTTGGCTGTGATCTCTCCTCTCTCATACATGATTTTATTTATTTGGGTCCTTACTCATTTCTTTTTGATTAGTCTGGTTTGGGGTTTATTAATTTTATTAATTAATCTTTTCAAGAATCAGCTCCTGTTTTCATTTGATCTGTTTTATTGTTTTTTTCTGCTTGTTTCTATATCATTTATTTCTGCTCTTATCTTTATTATTTTTCTCTTCAGCTGATTTTAGGCTTCATTTGTTGCCCTTTTTCTACCTCTGTTAGGTGTAAGGTTATGTTCTTTATTTGAGATTTTTCTTGCTTCTTGAAGTAGGCCTGTATTACTATATACTTCTGGCCTGTATTGCTTTTGCTGCATCTCAAAGGTTTTGGATCACTGTATTTTCATTATCATTTGTTTCCAAGTATTTTTTCTTATTTTTCCTTTAATTTCCTGGTTAACTCACTCATTCTTTAATAGGAAGTTCTTTAACTTCCATGTACTTGTGGTCTTTCCAAATTTTTTCTTATGGTTGACTTCAAGTTTCATAGTGTTGTGTCTGGAAAATATGGATGGTATTATTTCAATCTTTTTGTAATTATTAAGGCCTGATTTATGACCCAGTGTGTGATCTATTCTAGAGGATGGCTCATGTGCTCATGTGCACTCAAAAAGAATGTGTATTCTCTGCTTTAGGATGAAATGTTCTGAATACATCTGTTCAGTTCATCTGGTCCAGTGTGTCATTCAAAGCCATTGTTTCCTTTTTGTTTTTCTGCTTAGATGATCTGTTCATTGTTGTAAGTGGGGTGTTAAAGTCCGCAACTATTATTGTACTATTATCAATGAGTCTCTTTATGTTTGTTATTGTTTTATATATTTGGGTTCTCCCAAGTTGAGTGCATAAATATTTACAATTGTTAGATCTTGTTTTATAGACCTCTTTATTATGATATAGTGTCCTTCTTCATCTCTGGTTACAGTCTTTGGCTTAAAATCTAGTTTGTCTGATGTAAGTATGGTTACTCCAGCTGTCTTTTGATGTCCATTAGCATGACAAATAGTTCTCCATCCCCTCACTTTCAATCTACAGGTGTCTTTAGGTCTAAAAAGAGTCTCTGGTAGGCAGCATACACATGGGTCTTGTGTTTTTGGGTTTCTTTTTAATCCATTCTGACACCCTGTGTCTTTGATTAGAGTTAGTCCATTTACATTCAGAGTGATTATTGATAGATAAGAATTTAGTGCCATTGTGTTACTTGTTAAGTTGTTTCCGGAGATTTTCTTTCTTTCTAATCATTGTTGCTTTTGGTCTCTTTCAGTCCCTTTTAATATTTCTTACAGGCCTGGTTAAGTGGACATTGAACTCCTTTAGTTTTTGTTTGTTTGGGAAACTCATTATCTCTCCTTCTATTCTGAATGACAGCCTTGCTGGATAGAGTATTCTTGGCTGCAAAATTTTCCCATTCAGCATGTTGAATATATCATGGCACTCCCTTCTATCCTGCCAAGTTTTTGTGGAGAGATCTGCTGTTGACTTTGTCTTCCCTTGAAAATTAGGGACTTCTTTTCTCTTGCTGCTTTTGGATTTTTTCTTTATATTTTGCAAATTTATCTATAATATGTCTTGGTGTTGGCTTGCTTTTATTGATTTTGATGGGAGTTCTTTGTCTCCTGGAGTTGGATGTCTCTTTCCTTCCCCAGATTAGGGAAGTTTGAAGTTTTCAGCTATAATTTCCTCCAATAAACCTTCTTCCCCATTTTCTCTCTCTTTTTCTAGGACTCCTATGATACAAATGATATTATGCTTTATGGAGTCAGTGAGTTCCCTAAGTTTCTATCTGTGATCCACTATTTTTCTTTCCTTCTTCTTTTCAGCTTCATTATTTTCCATAATTTTATCTTCTATATCACTTAGTTGTTCACTGCTTCTTCCACCCTTGTGGCTATTAGATTCAATCAGTTTTGCAACTCAGTTATAGCATTTTTTAAAATTTCGGCCTGACTAGTTTTTATGTCTCTTATCTCTGGGGTAAGGGACTCCCTGGTATATTCTATATTTTTCTCAAGTCCAGCTAATATCCTTATGATTGTTGCTTTAAATTCTGGATCAAGAATATTACTTATATCTGTTTTGATTAGGCCTCTGGCTGTGACCTTTCTTGTTCTTTCTTTTAGAATGAATTCCTCTGTCTTTGAATTTTGTCTAGGTCTCTGTCTTCTTCTTTGTGTTAGGAAAGGCTGTTATGTTTCCTCCTCCTGAGACTAATGGCTTTATAAAGAGGAGATCTTATACTGTCCAGGGCCTGGAACTTCAGGAAGTGTCTCTGATGCATGCTACGTGCACTCTGCTGCTGTGTTTTGGCTGCTCTTTCTCTCAGGTCACTACTCTATAGAGTTTTTCCTTGACTAGAGTGGGGTGTGTTTGGATCTTGGCCAGAGTGTGGTGAGTTTTAACTAGGTGTGCTCTGGTCTGCGTGTTAAAAGAGATCTGATGCTATTTCCTCTAGAGCTAAAGCTTTGTAGCAGACATAGTGTATGCAGGAGGGGTGCTGTTTGTGCTGGTCTTCTGGGGGAGAGGCCTGCTGCTCTGGTTCCCAGGCACTGTTGCCCTAGAAAAGCAGCACCTGCAGAGAGCAAGGGAGCCAGGCTTGGTGTAAGCAGTTAAGGCCACCATTGTTGGTGCTGTGCTGGCCAGCTTATTCTGAGGGGTAGGGAGATAAATGGTGCCAGCCCCCTCCCCCATCCTGGAGAGGGGAGTTCTCATCCACCGCTGTCAGGGAAGCCCTCCTAGAAGAGTGAACAATCTCCGCTCATGTGTCCCAGGCATCCCTCAGATCCCTGCCTTCACCCTGACTGTTTCCAGGTTGTTTGCCCACCCAACAGTGCAGTGCACCTGTGCTCAATCCCAGGCTGGCCAGCTGACTTTTAAAACTCCAAATTTTAGGGAGCTGGCATGGCATGGACCCATGCTTGTCCTCTAGGGGAAGGTTTGATTGTGCTGGGAATGATGCAGGTTTGTCCCAGAAGGGTAGTCATTCCAAAGCACAGGGGAGTAGATTTTGGAATAAAGCACGGCTAAGAGACAATGTCCAGGTTAGCTGCCCTCAGCCAATGTCTGTGCACCTATGCTGAGGGACAGGGGATGATAATGGTGCCTACCAGCTCTTTTGTCCCCAGACAGACAATGCCACCTCTCCCAGAATAGCTCCAAGGAGGGGAACTGTCTCTCCCAGTGTGTTCCAGGGGATCCTCAGATCATGCCCTCTGCTCCTGGGCTATCTGCCCTACTTCTCCACAGGAGCACCACAGTGCCCCCAGGGTTCCACACTGGCCATGCTGAACACCTCTACAACTCTGGTCTTTGAGCCCTGTTGGTTGTAAAACCCCATGAAAATTAGCCCCTCTCATGTTCCCAGTCAATATCTTTGGGGAAGTGTTTTCCTTGTGTGATTTCCCCCTGTGCCCCTCTCTCTCGTCTCTCTCTGTGACCAGGGCTCCCTCCCCTCTACAGCATCTGTGACCCTTTTCTCCCCCAAATTACATCTCTGTACCTCCTATATTCATGTTGCGGCCTCTTCTCTCCTATAGTTGTGCATTTTGTTCTGTCAGTTCTCAGATCAATTTCTTGGGTATTCAGAACGATTTGATATTTACCCAGCTGTGCTTGAGGGAAGAAGCGAGCCCAGGGTCCTCCTACTACTCTACCATCTTACCTCCCTCTCCGGCCCTGTCTAGTAGTTATTTTAAATGGGAGAGACTTTTTTTTCATTCTTTTTGCTACTGATATTGTGAATAACATATATAGGGAGACCCTGAATTTTTGTGTAATCGAGTATAGCCAACTTGTTTTATAAATTGTTTCATTAAGTATTTATTTGCTGATATACTTAGGTTTTCCTCCGTGGACATTCATATCACCTATAAGTAATAATAATCTTGGCAATTTTGCCCCTTCTTTTCTAATACTCATACTTTTATCTATTATATTGTTTAATTTCATTTTCTAAAACTTTCAGAAAAATAATGAATGCTAATAGTGTTAGTGGGGTCTTGGTCTTATCTTCACCTTAGAAGAACATGACTTCAATATCTCCTTGTTTCTCAGTTTCTGGTAGATTATAATTTCAAGAAAAAAATACTTTTATTTCTAGTTTACTAAGAAATTTCTTGGCAATAAAAGTTGATGTTTTTACAATTACCTTAAAATATCCTTGATGATGTAAATTCCTAGAAACATATAACCTACCAAAACTGAATCAGGAAGAAATAGAAAATTTAAACAGATACATTAGCAATAACGAAATTGAATCAGTAATAATAAAAACAAACAAAACCCTTGTTCAGGACCAGACAACTTCCCTAGCAAATTCTATCAAACACTTAAAGAAGAGTTAATACCTACTCTTCTCAAACTATTCCAAAATATACAAGAGGAAGGAAAACTTCCAAATTCATTCTATGAGACCAGTATCACCCTGATCCCAAAAGCACACAAAGACACCACAAAAAAAGACAACTATAGGTCAATATCTCTCATGAATATGGATGCAAAAATCCTCAACAAAATATTAGCAAACTGAATCCAACAATATATTTAAAAAATCACACACTACAATTGAGTGGGATTTATTCCTGGGATTCAATGGTGGTTCAATATTTACAAAACAATCAATGACATCATGTCAATAAGGGAAAGGATAAAAACCATCTGATCACCTCATTAGATGCAGAAAAAACATTGGACAAAGCACAACATCAATTTATGATAAAAACCCTCTGCAAAGTAGGTCTAGGGGGGAACATACCTCAACATAATAAAGGTCTTATAAAAAAAAAGCCAACATAATACTTCATGGTGAAAAACTAAGGGCTTTTCCCCTAAAGTCAGGAATAAGACAAGGATGTGTACTCTCACCATTTTATTCAAAATAGTGCCAGAAGTCCTAGCCATAGCAATTAGACAACATAAAGAAATACAAAGCATCCAAATTGGTAAGGAAGAGATAAAGTTCTATTTGCAGATGACATGATACTGTATTGAGAAAACCTTAAAGATTCCACCAAAAAACTACTAGAACTGATAAAAGACTTCAGTAAGGTCCCAGAATACAAAATCAATGTACAGAAACCTATTGCATTCTGTATACTAGTAATAAAGCAGCAGAAATCGAAATTAAGAAAACAATCCCATTTACATTACACCAAAAACAATAAGATACCTAGGAATAAGTTAAACTCAAAGAGGTAAAAGGCCTGTACTCTGAAAATTATAAAACACTGATGAAAGAAGTTCAAGATGATGTAAGGAAATGGAAAGTCATTCTATACTCATGGGTTTGCAGAACAAATATTGTTAAAATGTCTATATTACTCAAAGCAATCTATGGATTTAATGCAATCCCTATCAAAAAGGCAACAATATTTTTCACAGAACCAGAATATAGAATCCTAAAATTTTTATGGAAGACCTCAAATACTCTGAAAATTACTCTGAAAATTACTCTGAAATATACTCTGAAAATTATAAAACACTGACGAAAGAAGTTCAAGATGATGTAAGAAAATGGAAAGTCATTCTATACTCATGGGTTTGCATAACAAATATTGTTAAAATGTCTATATTACTCAAAGCAATCTATGGATTTAATGCAATCCCTATCAAAAAGGCAACAATATTTTTCACAGAACCAGAATATAGAATCCTAAAATTTTTATGGAAGACCTCAAGTAGCCAAGACAATCTTGAAAAAGAAAAACAAAACTGGCAATTTCACACTTCCAGATTTCAAGTTATATTACAAAGTGGCAGTAATGAAAACAGTACGGTACAGGCATAAAACTAGGCACATTGATCAATGGAATAGAATAGAAAACCGAGAAATAAACACACAGTTATATGGTCAATTAATTATATGGTCAATTAATCTCCAAAAAAGGAGGAATGGATATACAATGGGAAAAAAATAGTCTCTTAAACATATGGTGTTGGAAAAACTGGACAGCTACATGCAAAAGAATGGAACTGAACTACTTTCTTTTACCATAAACAAACACAAACACAAAGTGTATTAAAGATTTAAATGTGAAACCTTAAACCATAAAAATCCTTGAAGATAGCACTGCAGTAATGCCTCTGATGTTAGCTGCAGCAGTATTTTTCTAGATAGGTCTCCTGAGGCAAGAGAAATAAAGCAAAAATAAAACTATTGACACTACAACAAAATAAAAAAGTTTCTGCACAGTGAAGGAAACAATCAACAAACTAAAAGGCAACCTACTGAATGGGACAAGATATTTGCAAATGACATATACATTGAAGTGTTAGAATCTAAAATATATAAAGAACTGATGCAACTCAACACCCAAAAAACAAATAATCCAATTTAAAAATGGACAGAAGACATGTATAGCCATTTCTTCAAAGAGGACATGCAGATGGCCAACAGACACATGAAAAGATGCTCAACATCAATCATCATCAAGGAAATGCAAATCAAAACTAAAATGAGATCACCTCATACCTGTCAGAAAGGCTAAACTCAAAACCATAAGAAACAGCAAGTGTTGGCAAGGATGTGGAGTAAGGCAAACTCTCTTGCACTGTTTGTAGGAATTCAAACTGGTGGAGCCACTCTGGAAAACAGTATGGGGGTTTCTTAAAAAATTAAAAATAGAACTACTCTATGATCCAGTAATCACGTTGGATATTTCCCCCAAAGTACAAAAAACATAGTTGAAAGGGACATATACACCCCTATCTTTATTGAAGCATTATTTACAATAGCCAAACTATGGAAGCAGCCCATATCCATCCATAGATGAATGGATAAAGATGGCATAGCATACACGCATACAGACACACACACACCAAAACCCCCCCCCCAAAAAAACCCAAAAAAACCCCCACACACGATGGAATATTATTCAGTCATAAAAAAGGATGAAATCTTGCCATTTGCAACAACATGGATAGAGCTACAGAGTATAATGCTAAGGGAAAAGAGTCAGTCAGAGAAAGACAAATACCATATGATCTCATTTATATGTGGAATTCAGAAACAAAATCAATGAGCAAAGGAAAAGAGAGACAGAGAGAGAAAGAAACCAAGAAACATATTCTTAACTCTAAAGAACAGACTGGTTGCCACCAGAGAGGAGGTGGGTGGGAGGATGGGTGAAATAGGGGATGAGGATTAAAGAGTACACTTATCATGATAAAAAAAATAAAATTTAAAAAAAATTAAAAAGTAGAACATGAAACATATGAGAAGTAAAAAAAAAAAATTCTTTAAAAACCCTTAATGTTTATTTTTAAATTCTTGTAAGACCTTTTTTATATAGTAAATACTTTAAAAAGCAAAAAGTATAGATGAGTTTTGCAATATCTTGACCTATTTTTATTGTGCCCCCCACAAGATAAAGCACGGCAAGAAATTAGTGAATTGCCAAATACTAGCTATCAAATCTGGGCTTCCCTTCCAACATATCTGAACAGACATCCTCAGAGGAAAAGAGTTTAAGAATGTTTTAAAAACATTTTTCCCTATAGACGTAACATGTATTCATTGTTTTTTAATTACAAATTTAAAAAAGACAAAAGAAAAACAAAAGTGCATATGATCAAAAACAGAAGATAATTACTAATATATTTTTGATATTTGTTTTTTATATATTTTCTTTCCTCTAATATGTGTACAAAATACACATGTGTATTAAAATAGAGTTATAATTTTATATCTTGATTTTAAAATAGGATTAAAAATAGCAGTTATATAGAAAGTACAAAAAGAAGGTCTAGGATTGTCCAAGTTAGTAAATCTTCATAAATTTCCCATGATCCACTGTGAGAGTCTGGCATTATTATCAATACTCATGCTATTCCTTAATGCAAGTAGGATTTTAAAAATTTCCCCATTGTAAAATATTGCAAAATGTCTGAAAAATAGCAAAAATTATCTAATATTTTTAAAAAGCAAAGAAAATGCTGTTTAAATTTTGACTATCAGTCTACAAGACATAAGAAAGTTGGATCACTTATCTCAGGCAAAGCAACTATAGAGCCCAGTGGATTCAATGTGTTACTGGGAATTACAACATAGAAGATTATCAGAGAACTGATTAGCTTGCATTGTGGAATTCTATGCTGATCCACAATTCAAAAGCACAGTGATCAAGCTGTAGTAGGAAGCACACCTCACCACTACAAGAACAAAAAAAGGCCCCAATGATGTCTGTTAAAACCATTTGACTCATGGTTTCAGGCAAAGATTTTAAAAGGTTAATGTCTCATTTACTGCAAACATATTACCACAGGGAATAAAATATTGAATTTTTAGGTCCACTATTCATAAATTAACTGTCCAATGATAAAAGAAACAAACTAGATCTTTCAAAGAAATTGGTAATTTTCTTAACTGCCCTTTAACAATGAAAGATGGATTTGCATACGGCTTAAGAATGAAGTAAGTTAATTCCTTTGTTTATCCACAGGCTATCACCAACCCCCTAAAAAGTCCCACTGTTAATGATTATATATAAAGACATTTTTATCAGGCTTCTCCCAGTTATGTCAGGAACTAAAACAATTCATCAAGAGGCCACTCGTTCCCTTTTTCAAATTAAACAATCTGTTAGATATTCTTTTCCATCAGAGAAGAAATATGATGGATTCTAGTTCCCAGACTGTAAATGGTTTTTGAGTCTTCTTGGCTGAAATGTTTCTGCTTAAACTTTGAAAAAACTTTCACAAGGCAAAGTCATCCTTAAGGTTAAAACAGATGTGCTGCAGGAGCATAAGACCACTGCAGCCATGGCATAGGAGAGGGAATTAGCAGCTGGATACTAGATGCTCATTTTAGAAACCACGAGTTTCAAACATTAAAAGATTAGGCTTTACTAGGTAAAGAAAATTGCCTCATGGTGAACTGCACGTCTGTGAAGCTGTCGTTAAACTCATTTCCACAAGGCTTTAGCTTGTTTGACTGAGATGGAACTGTGTGACCCAAGGGCACTCCACTACCTTCAAATTTGCTTGGTATGCTGAAATTCTCACAGAACTCCTTCTTGCTGAGCACTGCACCCTTAACCATGTCTTAACTACAACTCCCTGGCAATGTCTATTTACACCATAAATAGTCTTTATACATATATATTTGTACCAGCTATCATGCCAGGGTGTTAATGCAAAAATGACTTTGTAACACTTTCATAAGTGAAACTCCAACATGCAGCCTGGATTTGGCCAGAAGGAGAATTCTGAGAAAATGAAAGAAAATGATGAAGGGCCAGAAAGGACAGCTTTGCTATAATTTAACAGGAATATAATGTTGTATCATTAAAAAGCCCAGTTTTTAAAAACAAACATATTTGGAGACACTGTACATATGCCTAGGATTATTCTATATAGGCACTGAAGTAATTAAGTTCTTATATGGCAAACTAATCAACATAAAAATTAATCAAAAGCTTGAGGTCTCAATAGGTTTTATGTTTTTTGTTTTACCCCAAATGAACCAGGAAGGGAATTTCCTAAAAACTTCTGCCCTAAGGTTGGCTCTATGACCCTGACATCTTAAAATTCACTTGGCTTGGGGCGCCTGGGTGGCGCAGTCGGTTAAGCGTCCGACTTCAGCCAGGTCACGATCTCGCGGTCCGTGAGTTCGAGCCCCGCGTCAGGCTCTGGGCTGATGGCTCAGAGCCTGGAGCCTGTTTCCGATTCTGTGTCTCCCTCTCTCTCTGACCCTCCCCCGTTCATGCTCTGTCTCTCTCTGTCTCAAAAATAAATAAAAAACGTTGAAAAAAATTAAAAAAAAAATTCACTTGGCTTGTGACAGATTTTGATCCCTAGGTTCTGTCTTGGAATCAGGTGTGTTTTCCTCCTTGGTCCTCCCCTTAGTCACAGACACTTTTTCAAACACAGAGGTCTGCTCTGTTGCCTATATTTTGAGGTCTGGGCTGGTTTGGAATTAAACTTGTTAAAGAGGCAAACCTTTTGGAATGATTACCACTACCAGGTATGGTTCTCACTTCCCACCTGAAATAATACTATTACAAGAAACCTTGTGGTTATCGGTATTTCCCTATGGCCTGAAAATTCCTTCTTTGGGAGGGGAGTTTGTCAGTCCCAGAGGGATATGTATTGACACCTTTGGATAGTGATAGTGTACAATTTGGAGCTGGTACAGGTACACACTTTTGACCATGAAATGGTAAATCTTTCCCTGGAGCAGAAATCCTGGAAGAGATGTAGAGATAGGCTTTCTATAAGGAGCATGCATTTTCCTGTATGCACAGGAGAAGGCTCATTACAGCCCATCAAAAAGACAAGTCCATTGATTTTACATATAGTTGAATTCCTCATTATCTATATGCTCTGCCTACTTTTAACAAACCAAGTAATATGTCAACCCTTATGTGGTTGAATCTTTCCATGTAAATAAAATACATCCATAGAAACAGGATCAATAGGTCAGTCTTTCTCATATGTAACCCTTATCCCAAAACATGAGATAACATTAAAAGATAGTACTGTCTTCTTATTTTTCTCTTATCCTCTTTAAGTATAACCTCTTCTTCCTCTCAGAAAAATACCATAGCTCTAGTAATAAATACCCATATTTTGCAAAAGTTTAGCATCCCCCCTTTTTATAAAATAGTTCTCATCTATCTTTAAATTGTCATTTCTCCTTCTCTTTTACCTTCACTATTTTGCTTGGCTTGTAGTATTTATTTCTCTACCACTGGCAAAGGTGGTACCAGTCAGCCTCCAATGTCTTCTTTCCATGCCTACTTCTCCATTATTTCCCTGGCTTATTCTCCTTGCACTGATTCCATTGTGGTAAACATTATGGTTACTCACTCAACATTTATTCCATTCCTTTTCTGTGGGGAAGCAAAAGTACAATGAAGGAATTATCTTATTGTGATCAGTCTTTGGGCTTTTCCATCCTCTTTGGCAGTAATTAGTTCAAGAACATCATGTGACAAGAATTAGAACAAATAGTACTAAAATGTGTATGAAACCACAAAAGAACCCAAATAGCCTAAGCAGTCTTGAGAAAGAAGAACAGAACTGGAGGTAACACAATTCCAGATTTCAAGATACACTACAAACCTGTAGTAACCAAAACAGTATGATACTGGCACAAAAACAGACACATAGATCAATGTTACATAATAGAAAACTCAGAAATAAACCCACAGTGATATGGTCAATTAATCATCAAAAAAGGAGGCAAGAATATGCAATGGGAAAAAGTATATTCAACAAATTGTATTGGAAAAACTGGACAGCTACATGCAAAAGATTAAAACTGGGCCATTTTCTTACAGCATACACAAAAATAAACTCAAAATGGATTAAGAACCTAAATGTGATAGCTGAAACCATAAAAATCCTAGAAAAGAGCACAGTAATTTCTCTGACATTGGCTGTAACAAATCTTTCTAGATATGTCTCCTCAAGCAAGGGAAACAAAAGCAAAAATAAATAATTGGGACTATATCAAAATTAAAAGCTTTGGTACAGTGGTAGAAACCACCATCAACAAAACAGAAAAGCAACCTACTGAATAGGAGAAGATATTTGCAAATGATAATTCTGAAAAGGGATTAATATCCAAAATATATAAAGAATTTATACAACTCAACACTAATTATAATACTATGATTAAAAAAATGAACAGAAAACCTGAATAGACATTTTTTCTAGAGAAGACATACAGATGGCCAACAGACACATGAAAAGATGATCAACACCGCTGATCCTCTGGGAAAAGGGCAGTTCTTAATTTCAGGATTATGGTCCCTTAAATCTACTTTTATCATAGTTATGGGTTGTGTTCAGAATATGTAACATCTTTGGGGCCATTAGGGCTACTTCAATTTCAGTATTTTGGGATTAAGACCATTTCTTGCCTATGGATCTGAGCCCTGTCTAAAATTCTTAAAGGCTTTACATTAAAAGATAGTAATTTTCAGACCATTTGATTAAGATGTACCTTTATTCAACTAGTTATCTTTCCTATCTCTATTTTTCTATGTATGTATTATAATTACACACACACACACACACACACACACACACACACACACACACACACACTACCTAACTAATACAAAACTCTGAAGGTAATCAGACATGTCATCCCCAAATAAGTCACTTCGTCATATTATTTTGAGCTGTGGGTTACTGAGAATTACCAAATGCATAAAAGGCTCTCTGACCTCTCCCTTTTTACCTAAAAACAGGGCACAAATTTTCTCTGAAAAAGATGCCTTCCCTGTGTCAGGAAAACATTTTTATCACCAGAGATGGGGAGTTGATACCAAGAGGAAGCTGTACAAACAAACCTACTAAAATAACCCTTATTTTCCATTATTTCCCTCATATATTTCCTAATCACTTTTCCACAATTTACTGCCTCAGCCAAATCCCTTTTTCCTTTGTCTTGCCACATCTCCACAATTCTTTGTTAAAATGGTAAATAAACTCTCAGGCCTACCTGCTTCTTTGGGTCTTCATTTCTTATATATGAAGGCCTTTGTGTTCACATAAAAATATTAACAAATTAAATTTGCAAGTTTTTCTCCTGTCAATCTGTATTTTATCAGTCTAAATAGCAGGTCCAGTCATGGAACCTTAGAAGGCAGAGGAAAAAAAATCTTTCCTCTACCAAACGTCTGTTTACCAAAACAATGGCTCTTTGTAAATCTTATAACTCTAATGTCAAATTAATTTAAGTCTCAACAAATAATAAACTATGTTACAGGCCAAATATGCCAGCGAGAGAGAGAGAGATATTATGAAAGAAACAACTTTAATGCCTCTCAAGGGGGAAAATAACTTCCTAAATCCCTATTTACAAAGCAACTTTCTCCCCTCTTAGTTATCCATTTACATTTGTTTAATTCTGATTGATGAAAAGCCAGTGCTGTTAGCTTCTCTTTCTTTTGTCTCAGGTAGCAGGTAATCATAATATTAACAATTTATATATTTTGCTACACCTTATTTAATTTACATGGGCAGTTAGACATATCAGCATGTTGGAATGCCTTCTTTTCATAATTTTGTCTATGGGAACACTGTTGCATAAATCGTCTGCACTAGAGGTAGCCATGGGTGAAATGGCCTTTCTTATTAAATGTCACAAGATTTAATGTCACAGTATAATTGGGATGGAAGGATAATTGCGCTAAGCTCAACATGTCTTTTTCTGCTAACACATTATTAATCCACAGGAGTGTTAAAATATGTTTAATAAAGGCCCCATTCACATGGAAATTGTTGGCACTTGCTAAAAATTACACTATTTCATTGCTCAGCCCTAAGAATTTCTAGTGGAATTCACAGCAAGTCTGATTTTCAAGTGACATTATAATAGAAGTCCACACTAAAAAAATTCAACATTTGTCCTGAAAGTATATTTTTTAAAGGATTAAAAATGGTCTTGTACTTGAAGCACTAATGCAATCTAGTATTACACTGGCAGGGCCATAGTTCATGTTTAACAAGTGCTTTGAAAGAAGATCTGTTTGGATATGTTCTTAGCTTTGTTACTTTCTCCTGCACCCCCTTCCCCCCCACACCTAGGCACACAGCAAACTTACATTGCTAAGTACTAGCCTCCTTTGCAGTAAGGTAGGGTCATATAACTAGCTCTAATGACTGTGGGCAGAAGCCATGAAAACCCGCTCCACAATTCTGGATGGTCTCTTATTCTCTGTACATAAAATAGAAGACCCAGGACAAGACTTTAAAACCTGATGCTTGCTGAATATCCCATAGTGACCTATGAGTGAGAAAAAAAATTATACTGCTACATTTCTGAAAATGTACGAGTGATTGCAATGTAGTTAGACAATCCTCTTTCTTCATTTCTTCTTTCTTTCCATATATTTTTTCATTTATCTAAGGGTAAAATTTACCTACTGAAGAAAGAAGGGAAAAATCATCTTCTAATACTCTATATTTTCTTATTGTTCAGTCAATGACAAACTACTTAACTTTGTTGGGCTTCACATTCCCAATCATTAACTCAAGGATATATACTCATAAATTAATAATGTACAATCATTTTTGTAGGCAAACCCCTGTTTCCATACCTTCGTGTATTGAGGGTGTATGTACCCTCAATGATACAACCTAGATGAGAATTTTTATTGTTTTTAATGGAGTTTATGATAAAAGAGTCTGTATCCTTGTTCTGGAGTCTATTCTGGCATTTATAGTGCCATTCTTGGTGAAATTTACTTGTAAAAGAGTCTAACCACCCACATTTGCATTTGCCTTACTTTCAATAGAGCATAATTCTTCCTATCAGTGAGAATACTTTGTTTTCCTCAATCTTTTCTTTTCTAAGCTAAACTAAATCACACTGGCCTTTTAATCTTTTCTTACAAATGAGTCTCAAAACTTCAAGCAGTTTCAACTTTTCTATATCTCTCTTTCATAAGCCACAGCCACATAATTGATCTGTTTGGTAGAAAAGTAAACTGAAGCAGAAAAGAAATCCATACACCCAGCTGTTTATGCAGACAAAACTACTTTTGACTGCATGTTCCTTTTTCTTTTTTTTCAAGTAGTTTTTATAGCCTTAAAGAATAGAATCTGGAACTCAAGACAGAATACTCAAGGAAAATTGTAATAAATGAACTTAAAGGAATAATTTTTATGGGTTTAAAGTGTTAGATGTCTAGGCATATTTTATAGTACAATCCATTTGGATTTAATTTAGTTATAATAATAGTTATTTTCATTTCAGCTAGGCATGTTCCCCATAGGTTTCTATCTATTAAGTATATTTGATCAGGCCACAACTGGACATGATTGAAAAACTTAGAGGCATATTTGCCCTAATCTATCTTTGTGACTATTTAAGTGGTAAGAATTCAACACACCCTTTTTTTTTTTTGAAGAACCATGAGAAACAAAGTGAGCTAGTATAGAAAATCATACCATGGAAATTTTTAGACACTTTAATTAACTTAGCTTTATCGGCTTAAAAAATCTTAATAATTTTAAGATAATAGGAATGGGGGAGGGAATTCAACCAACAGTTTGGGATCCACTAAGACAGCAATATAACTTACCTAATAAATGCATAAGCAATTGTCATTGCTATACTTCTTCTCTATGGCTTACTGGAGCTTTAGAGACAGATACACTTGGATCAAAATTCTACTTCCTTCTTTTATTAACTCTGTAATTTAATATCTCTGATCAAATTTCTTACCTGAAAAACTGACAATAATGATATTTAATCTGCTCTGTGGTTCTGAGATTTATATAAGATATGAGGGATATGGCAGTTACCAGAGTGCCTGGAATATAGTAGGTGATTGTGGTGAACTATCTTTACTATTCTAACCATCTAAAAATGGAATCTGTTTCTTGCCACCTTGAATATGAGCCTTTTCTGAGACCTGCTTTGATCAAAAGAATGCAGCCAAAACATTGCTATATAACTTCCAAAGCTGGGCCTTAAGAAACATTCACCTTTCACTCTCATGCTGGGAATGCCTCTTCTTTGAACACAGTCACCATGCCATGAGAAGCCCAAGTCACATTCAAAGGCCATGTGGAGGAGACCCAAGGCACTTGAGTTGACAGTCTCCTGTCAGCTAATGGTCAGCAAGTACCAAGCACCAACCATGTGAGTGAGCCTTCTTGGAAGCTCCAGGCCAGTCAAACCTCCAGAGAACTGCAGCCCTAGCCAACACTACATGGAAAAGGATAATCATCCAGCTATGCCGAGTCAACCCACAGACTCTTGAGATAATAGTTTTTTCTTAAGCCACAAAATTAATTTTTAAAAAGATTTTTTAAATGTTTATTTTTGACTTCTCCAAAGAAGACATCCAGATGGCCAACTGACACATGAAAAAATGCTCAACATCACTCATCATTAGGGAAATACAAATCAAAACCACAATGAGATAGCACCTCACACCTGTCAGAATGGCTAACATTAACAATTCAGGCAACAACAGATGTTGGCGAGGATGCAGAGAAAGAGGATCTCTTTTGCATTGTTGGTGGCAATGCAAGCTGGTGCAGCCACTCTGGAAAACAACATGGATTTTCCTCAAAAAACTAAAAATAGAACTACCCTATGACCTAACAATTGCACCACTAGGCATTTATCCAAGGGATACAGGTGTGCTGTTTCTTTTTTTTTTCTTTTTTTTTCTTTTGTTTTTTTGACAGGTGTGCTGTTTCGAAGGGACACATGGACCCCCATGTATATAGCAGCACTATCAACAATAGCCAAAGTATGGAAAGAGCCCAAATGTCCATCGATGGATGAATGGATCAAGAAGATGTGGTATATATATATATATATATATATATATATACACACACACACACACACACATACATACAATGGAGTATTACTTGGCAATCAAAAAGAATGAAATCTTGCCATTTGCAATTACGTGGATGGAACTGGAGGGTATTATGCTAAGTGAAATTAGTCACTCAGAGAAAGAAAAAAATCATATGACTTCACTCATATGAAGACTTTAAGAGACAAAACAGGTGAACATAAGGGAAGTGAAACAAAAAATAAAAACAGGGAGGGGGACAAAACAGAAGAGACTCATAAATATGGAGAACAAACTGAGGGTTACGGGAGGGGTTGTGGGAGGGGGATGGGCTAAATGGGTAAGGGGCACTAAGGAATCTACTCCTGAAATCATTGTTGCACTATATGCTAACTAATTTGGATGTAAATTAAAAAAATAAATAAATAAAACAAGTTAAAAAAATAAAGAAATTTGAAGTTCAACAAATGAAATGCTTAGATATAAATCTAACAAATATGTACATTTGATGTTTGTATTTGTTTTCCTAGGGGTGCCATATTAAAGCATCACAAATCAAGTGGCTTAAAAAAATGTTTATTTTTGAGAGAGTGCAAGCAGGGGAGGGGCAGAGAGAGGGGGACAGAGGATCCAAAGTGGGCTCTGTGCTGACAGGCTGACAGCAGTGAGCCCGATGTAGGACTCAAACTCACGTACGGCAAGATCATGACTTGAGCTGAAGTCATACACTCAACCAACTGAGCCACCCAAGTTCCTCAAGCCACAAAATTCTAAATTAAGCCACTAAGTTCTTAAGTTTTGGATAGTTTGTTACTTAGCAATAGATAGCCAAAACAGTGCTCAGTAAGTGGAGCAATTATTATTATTTTCCCCAATGACGAGGGAAAATAGCATACACTAGTATTTCTTTTCTTTACTTGAAGACTTTAGGGTTCAATACATCCTGTACCGCCACTCAATGTGTGAATCCTCTCATTATATCACACACATGTGAGTTCTTAAATGACTATAAATCATAGGGCAGAGAATATGCTTGTTCTAAAATCCAGGATCACAGCCTGTTTAAAGGGTGCAGCTCTCAAAGACTCACTCATTGTTCTTTGCCTATGGCCTTCCAAGATTTACATTCTGTTTGCCCCCTCCCCTGTTCCTTGTCTCATTTATCTTTGTGAACATCACAGACCTAACACCTAACTTGCCTATCTGCCCCCATTCCCTACCTTTATAGACTTTCTGTACTTTCCTTATAGTAGTTTATAAGTTTCTCCCTATGCTTACTATCTCTCTCCCGCCCCCACTCTTGACCTTGACTAGTTATCTCCCTAGAGCTATTACATCTAATGGATACTACTTTTAGATTTCCAGTCTCAGCCTTTCTTGTCCTACGCGGAATCATTGTTACTATGCCCAGTGAAGCACTAGACATAGTATTATCTTAATTGTAGGTATATAAATGCACAATGTCTTCTTTCCCCAGGACACAAATGAATGAAAATTATAGTAATCTACAAAACAAAATGGTTATGTGATTCTAGGTAAATTTCCTAATAGAGGTGACAGTATCAAAATACAGAACTGCATATTCAGTGACAAGTCATATTCTTTGCTTTTGATATATAACCAAGCTCGTCCCTTGAGAGTTTTTGCTTCCAGGGGAGCAAATTCTTGCCATCTCTGGTGCAATTTGTAATTCAGTATAATAACATGGGGGCAGCTGAGCAATTATTATGACAAGCTTGGCATCAGTACATTAAAGTTGCCCTGTTTTGGGGAGCTACCTTTCCTTTACCAAAAGAAGCCACAACCAGTTTAGGAACAGAGGACTTATTGTGTATGTGCAATGTAAAGAAAAAGGTTATTGTAAATTATAATGACTTACGATTTCAGTATGAACAATACATTCTGTTCAGGAAATTTCCTCTTAAACATAGTAATTATTTTAATTATTTCTTTTCTGGCAATTTTTCCATTGAAATGTTCTCATTGTGTTGTTTTAATTGAGATAACTCAATTAAGCCATAGAAATTTGAAATTATTCAAAATTGCAGCAGTTTTCATTCTATGTGGATTAAAAAAAGTTTTTTCTTATAAAGTTTGAAGAAATGTTTTACACGTTTAGTCCTCAGCTATGTGTTTCTCGGCTGCCGCAATCTACCTCCATCTATATGGTAGGAGTCTTTCATATTTCCCAAGAATAGATCTCCTGGTGAGGACAATTCAGACTGCAAGGAAAGCAGGATTCAAGTTGAGATCCAGAAAGCCAATGAAGATCACATTTGGGAGCATCTGAGTGTCAAATATGGACCTGAACAAGGAGGCAAAGAAAGCAATTCTAAAAACTTGTTAATAGCATAGATAGAAATATTTAGATGACTAGCTTGTACGGATCACAGGTGTGATGAAAGGAGCTGTCTAATGAGGTTCCTTTCATCTTTACATTTGTGTAGTTATGCTCAATTTACAAAGAACTTCCACATCCTTTATCTCATTCAGTTCTTACAACAAACACATGATGGAGGCCAGAATAGTAATGTTTTTCCCCTTTTCACCTATGAGAAACTGAGGTTCCAAAAAGATTGCTAACTTTCCTAATATTATTAATTTCATTAGGAGGCAATCCAAAACAGCTAATAAGACAGAGCTGTCATTATCTGTGTCCTCTGACTCCTGGCTTGAGTCCTTAACTGTATCATTCTGTGGCTCAAATTCTGAGACACATAAAATTGTGAGTGGTGATAGACAAAGTTTAAAAATCACACAAAAGATCACATTTGCACAGTGCTAAGGAAGAACTAGAATTGGTTATCTTAATAGAATATATGTTCAGTAAATATTTATTAAAATCTTGACATATGCACTGAAAACTATACCTGTTTTCTGCAGGAGGAAAGCTAAAGAAGCTTTCCACACAGGATATCTATCAACAGTACCACTTCATTTGCTCACGCTAATTATTGACTAATGTGGTGACCTCCCTCATGTAAATGTGTTGCACAGACAAACAAGAATGAGTCTTGCTAAAGGAATATTATTCAAGAGGTGCTGTTTATCTTATGTGCTCTACTTTGTGGAGTTCTCATTTGGGACCGCCCCACCCAGATGAGTCACCTCTAACAATACATTTTTTTTTAAAACTCACGATTTTGTGAAGACAACATAAAAATGAACAAATGATTACTCTGGGTTGCGAATTAAAGGGTTAAATATAGTTTGCATCTACAACAAACTGTAGGTAACATGTCTGTAGTCAGAGTAAAATATTCTCTGGAAATTGTGGAAACCTGTAGAGAAATGTACTCAAAAGAAAGATTTCTCATCAAGACTAGTATTAGTATTATACTTTTATCCCAGATCATTGATCTACTTTTCTGCTGGTTACAAGCCTAGACTAATCTATAGTAGAAAGCCATTACCTTATATACAGGCCTTTAACACAAATGGCAGATTATCCGGAAATTATTTGTTTCTAAGTTTGCGGTTATTTGAAAATAGAGTCTTAGCCATATTTCTAAAGTGGTTTTCTTTCCATAAATATGCTTTACAAATTGCCCGTGATTAGTTGCTGATTACTCTGGAACTCTCCATTTGTGTGGCACTGCAGCTCAGTCTCTCTTTATACTCTTTGCTGGGAGCTCATTTAGTTCTGAAAATGCTAGTCGTAGCCTCTGTAAACTGCTGTTTTTCCAATCAGCCTGCTATCCTTTACTCCGCTGCTTCATGGTCGTAAGGCAAGGATTTTCATAGTTCCTGGCTATTTTCAAGAAAGTGGAGTAACTTTCAGATCACTCTGTGATAAAACATAATCTGCCCCAATTGCAGATACTCTATGTCAATGTTATTTATTTATTTATTTATTTATTTATTATTTATTTATTTATTTATTTATTTATTTAATGTTTCAAGCTTTTATTTAAATTTTAGCTAGCTAACATATAGTGTAATATTGTTTTTAGGAGTAGAATTTAGTGATTCAACACTTTACATATAACACTCAGTGCTTATCCCAATAAGTGTCCTCCTTAACAGCCATCATCCATTTAGCCCACCGCCCCACCCACCTCCCCTCGAGCAACCCTCAGCTTGTTCTCTATAGTTAAGAGTCTCTTATGATTGGCCTCCCTCTCTTTTTTCCCCCTTCCCCTAAGTTCATCTGCTTCTTTCTTAAATTCCACATATCAATGAAATCATATGGTATTCGGCTATCTCTGACTGACTTGTTTTGCTTAGCATAATACACTCTAGCTCCATCCATGTCATTGCAGATAGCAAGATTTCATTCTTTTACATAGCCAAGCAATATTCCAGTGTGTGTGTGTGTGTGTGTGTGTGTGTGTGTGTGTGTGCCATTTATCAGTTGATAGATACTTGGGCTCTTTCCATAATTTGACTATTGTTGATATTGCTGCCATAAACATTGGAGTGCATGCGCCCCCTTGAATTAGTATTTTAGCATCCTTTGGGTAAACACCTATTAGTGCAATTGTTGGATCATAGGGTAGTTCTATTTTTAACTTTTGAAGAACCCCCTTTTGTTTTCCAAATTGGCTGCACCAGTTTGCATTTGCACCAACAATGTAAGAGGGTACTTCTTTCTTCACATCCTCACCAACACTTGTTGCTTCCTGTGTTAATTTTAGCCATTCTGACAGATGTGAGGTGGTATATCATTGTAGTTTTGATTTGTATTTCCCTGATGATGAGTGACATTGAGCATCTTTTCATGTGTCTGTTTGCCATGTAGATGTCTTCTTTGGAAAAGTGTCTATTCATGTCTCCTACCCATTTCTTAACTGGATTATTTTTTGGGCGTGGTGAGTTTGATAAGTTCTTTATAGATTTTGGATACTAACCCTTTACCAGATATGACATTTGAAAATATCATCTCCTATTCCAAAGGTTGCCTTTTAGTTTTATTTATTGTTTCCTTCACCATACAGAGGCTTTTTATCTTGATGAAATCCCAATAGTCATTTTTGCTTTTGTTTCCCTTGCCTCCAGAGACATGTCTAGTAAGAAGTTGCTATGGCCACAGTCAAAGAGGTTGCTGCCTGTGTTCTCCTCTAGGATTTTGATGGTTTCCTGTCTCACATTTAGGTCTTTAATCCATTTGGAGTTTATTTACTGGTTAAGGAGATTTTGTTCCCATTTGTTATTCTTTCCTGCTTTGTTGAAGATTAGTTGACCATACAGTTGTGGGTCATTTCTAAGTTTTCTATTCTGTTCCATTGATCTATGTGCCTCTTTTTGTGCCAGTACCATACTGTCTTGATCACTACAGCTTTGTAATATAACTTGAAGTCTGGAATTGTGATGCCTCCAGCTCTGTTTTCTTTTTCAACATTACTTTAGCTATTCAGGGTCTTTTGTGTTGCCATATAAATTTTAGAATTGCTTGTTCTAGTTCTGTGAAACATGCTGGTGTTATTTTGATAGGGATTGCATTAAATGTGTAGACTGTTTTGGTTTGTATAGACATTTTAACAATATTTTTTCTTCCAGTCCAAAAACATGGGATGTTTTTCCATTTCTTTGTGTCATTTTCAATTTCCTTCACAAATATTCTATAGTTCTCAGAGTATGTATCTTTTACCTCTTTGGTTAGGTTTATTCCTAGGTATCTTATGGGTTTTGGTGTGATTATAAATGGGATCGGTCCCTTGATTTCTCATTCTGCTGCTTCATTATTAGTGTATAGAAATGCAAGAGATTCCTATATGTTAATTTTGTATCCTATGACTTTGCCAAATTTGTATGTCAGTTCTAGCAATTTTTTTGTGTAGTCTTTAGGGTTTTCTACATAGATTATCCTGTTATCTGTGAATAATGAATGTTTGACTTCTTCCTTGAAATGCTGGATGCCTTTTATTTCTTTTTGTTGTCTGATTGTGGGAGCTAAGACTTCCAGTACTATGTTAAATAATAATGGTGAGAGTGGATATCTGTCTTGTTCCTGACCACATTGGAAAAGCTATTTTTCCCCACTGAGGATAATATTAATCATGGGTCTTTCATATATGGCCTTTTTGATGTTGAGGCATATTCCCTCTATCCATACTTTTTGAGGGTTTTTATCAAGAATGGATGCTATGTTTTGTCAAATGCTTTTTTTGCCATCTGTTGAGGGGATTATATGGTTCTTATCCTTTCTTATTATGCCAATGTTTTTAAAATTGTGGTTACAGACCTACAGATCCTGAAACCTGCATAAAATATGAATCCATGATTGAGATTTTGTTTATAAGTGGTAACTGAGTTTTTATATAAGACATATTTCTTATTAGGATCATGATATTAAAAACTTCGAAAATTACTCTTCTATGTTATTTAATGTATAATTGTAAGTATCCAACTATTTCCAGATATTTGAGATTTTACTCTTAAGCTTTTCATGCTCACTGTTGGGTATATTTACATTGAAGTGAATAGTTGAAACAATTACTTAAGAGTTGTGAAGAACATTATTTTATTTGGTGTCACTGGTCAAAGACTTCTTAATTTGGGCAGCCTGGTATGTGAGAAGAATCCAGGCTTTTGAGCTGGATGGCCTTTAGCTTCTAATCTGTTTCTACATTTGCTTAGCTGCAGTCCTTGGGTAAGTCACTTAATTTCTTTGAGTGCCAGTTCCCTCACCTGCAATACTGAGATAATATTTATCTCACATATTTGTTTTAAGGATTAGAGAGATGCATGTAAAGCACTTAACAAAGTAACAAAAAACACATAGAAAGTGCTCAGCATATGAATACTATAATTCTAACAGTGGAAAATTGGTTTATAAGAAATATAAAAGAAAGTTATGGAGATATTAGAGCAGTTTCAAGTTAATGTGACTACAGCGATAGATTTTAAAAATCTGAAATACATAGGGAATTCCAATAGTTAAATCTGGAATTGAAATAAAAAAGGTAATTAATGCTCTTTATGACCTAAAAGTCAAGTATAAAGAAAGATCTAGTTGTCCTCCACAGAGGTCAAAACAACATAATCTGAGAGTAAGAGAATCAACTTATGTATAAAAATAAATTAATTTAAAAACTTAAGAATGGCTAAATAATGCAGCAATTCCACTCCTAGGTATATAAATACTCAAGAAAAATGGAAATGGAAGTTAATACAAAAACTTGTACATGAGTGTTTACAGAAGCATTATTGATAATAGCCCCAAAGTAGAAACAATACTTTTTGAATGAATAAAGGGTTAGATAAATAAAATGTGGTGTATTTATATAACCAAATATTATTCAGCTATAAACAGGAATGAAATACTGATACATGCTATTTATGAACCTGGATGAACCTTGAAAGCATTATGCTAAGTAAAAGAAATCAATCACAAAAGAACACATGTTATGTGGTTCCATATTTATGAAATGTCCAGAATAGGCAAATCAGTGGAGATAAAAATTAGATTAGTGACTGCTTAGGGGTGGGGAGATGGCGGGGGGGATTTAGGTATAACTGTGAAAGAATATAGGTATATTTTTGAAATCGTGAAAATGGTTGAAATTTAATTATGGTTAGTTGTACAACTCTGAATATATTATAAACTATTGAATTGTACCCTCCAAGTGAGTAAATTATATGACTTGTGTATTTTAATAAAGTTGTTATAAAAATACTGGGTAAACATTGGGAAAAGCTATAAAAACGATGAATCCTTAATACTTTATGGGGCTGGCCTCTTGCAATAACACAGTGGCCATGGAGTTGTAAGTGGGGGTAATGACTCACTCTGGGATGCTGCCATGGTAAGTATTTCTTATCTTTTTGCCAAGTTTTGTCCTACTTTGGTTTTAGAACACTTCACTCTTGATCATAGTTGTAGGATTTTCCTCCTTTAAGGATTTTTATTATTCTGAACTGGCTCTCTCAATACAGAGGAGAAATAAATAATGCATCAAGGAACACAAAAGCAGATTGGTAATGTATAACATCAAATGCTTGCAAAAGCATGCATCATATGGAGACACATTCCTGCTACATACAGATAAAAATGAGATAGATGCCCTATTTTTTTTTTTTTTGCTTATTGCTGTCTTTTTCCATATCTATAATTAATGATCAACAACCAAGTGTTTAATACCCTGGATACAACTAACTTTCCCACAGAAATAACCTGTCAGAAATGGGAAAAAATACATGTGCAGTTGGTAGTGCATCTGAATTGTTCAATTCTGTAGCAATAGCAATTTTAGCCATAAAGCAGTGTACATTGTGATAAAGGATCTGAGTTTAGTTTATATTTATCTAAAGTTAGGAATATATAAAATGTAAAATGAAATGTTCTACTACAAACTGACACATAGTTTGGTGATACACAACAAAACTATTTAATTTGGGGATATTCTTATGACATGTGGGAAAAAACACCCACAAAATCACAGCTTTCTCTAACACATGCATCTCGAAAAATTGCCTGTCTCTTGCCACCTATGCAATGTGAAGTCTAATTTCTAACAAAGCTTGTAATGGGCTCTTAAATGTGCTGTACAGATGGAGATTTTGATAATATCATTGAAAACCAAAAGCAGAAATGTGATCTGTCTGTTTTTTGGATTTGTTATCTTCATAAAATGGAATCTCATTATTTTTCACTTCTTTGATTATTTTATCTTCTATTATAGATGAGTTATACTCCAGACTCTAAAAGTCACACAAAACATAATGAGAAAGAATGAAATCCTATTCATCATAAAATATTATTAGTTATAATAATTTCTGAATCACAGAGAACTGAATATTTTGCATCTAATAACCAGTACCAAATACAAATGCACATACAGGCAACTTGGGGGAATAGTGAGGACTGTGAATGGAGGAACCCTAATTGCACCTGCTCTGTGTGGCTTACCTTGAGCCAGTAATCACTCTTTGAGCCTCAGTCTTCCCATTTGTAAAGAAAAGATGGCCTCTTATCTGTATAACATTTTTTAAAGCTATAGCCGACTATGATTCTTTGATATGGCACTGGATAGTCTTAAAGACTGATAAAGAATAGAACGCATGTCCTCTACCATATTTTTTTTTAATATATGAAATTAACTGTCAAATTGGTTTCCATACAACACCCAGTGCTCATCCCAAAAGGTGCCCTCCTCAATACCCATCACCCACCCTACCCTCCCTCCCAACCCCCATCAACCCTCAGTTTGTTCTCAGTTTTTAACAGTCTCTTATGCTTTGGCTCTCTCCCACTCTAACCTCCTTTTTTTTTTTTTTCTTCCCCTCCCCCATGGGTTTCTGTTACGTTTCTCAGGATCCACATAAGAGTGAAACCATATGGTATCTGTCTTTCTCTGTATGGCTTATTTCACTTAGCATCACACTCTCCAGTTCCATCCACGTTGCTACAAAAGGCCATATTTCATTCTTTCTCATTGCCACGTATTCCATTAGTGTATATAAACTAAATAGTAGTATTCCATTGTGTATATAAACCACAATTTCTTTATCCATCCATCAGTTGATGGACATTTAGGCTCTTTCCATAATTTGGCTATTGTTGAGAGTGCTGCTATAAACATTGGGGTACAAGTGCCCCTATGCATCAGTACTCCTGTATCCCTTGGATAAATTCCTAGCAGTGCTCTTGCTGGGTCATAGGGTAGGTCTATTTTTAATTTTCTGAGGAACCTCCACACTGCTTTCCAGAGCGGCTGCACCAATTTGCATTCCCACCAAAAGTGCAAGAGGGTTCCCGTTTCTCCACATCCTCTCCAGCATCTATAGTCTCCTGATTTGTTCATTTTGGCCACTCTGACTGGCGTGAGGTGATATCTGAGAGTGGTTTTGATTTGTATTTCCCTGATAAGGAGCGACGTTGAACATCTTTACCTCTACCATATTTTAATTAAGCTACCTTTATAACAAATAGAGTTTATCTGCTAAGAGTTTTAAGCAATTATAATTTTAAGCCAATAAAAATGGAAATATTAAAGCCAGTTCAGATATTGTTGCAAGGATGCCTATTATGTATGTAATAAATACCTAAAGCTAATAAAAGAAACTATTCTGCAAGACACTAATAATGGACACACCATCGGAGAATGTGTTAAGGAAAAACAGTTTACTTTAGTTCTTCGGAATAGACTATGTCAATTATACTTAAGCTTGTATGTGATTCTCTGGTATATAATTTTGCCAAATATTGCTTTTGAAATTTTTTAGGGGTAGAATTTTCTCTCTCCATTTTATGAATACTGTTCTTTATTAGTGATAAAATGTAAATCCTGCATAAACCTGATACATGAGGCAATTTACATTGAATCTTTTTGCCAGTCATATTGGCTGTGTCTCCCTAACTTTGAAGAACTAAAAGTTTATTTAGATAATTTCTTGAAATATTAAAGCAAATAAATATATTCTATAATATATAATATGTAAATTAAAATACATATATATAAAATGTATGTATCTATAGCTATATCTATATCTATATATAGGGAGAGAGATGGAGTGAGAGAGAGGGAAAGTCAGAACTGAGCATTTGAACATAAAGGTAAATTACATTAATTGATTTATTTGGCTATCTATTTCAACTTTGTTCCATTTTCAATAATGAAATAAATGCAATCCCATTGTTAGTCTACATCCAAAGGATAACTGTTAGAATTGTCTAGTTTCTGTCAGCAGCTCTCAGTAAACAGGCCTATCTTAGATGCTAACTT
This sequence comes from Neofelis nebulosa, assembly GCF_028018385.1. Classification (NCBI taxonomy): domain Eukaryota; kingdom Metazoa; phylum Chordata; class Mammalia; order Carnivora; family Felidae; genus Neofelis; species Neofelis nebulosa. The sequence goes on from NC_080783.1 coordinate 65,368,935, forward strand.
CTTACCACTACCTACTCTCTCATATAAGTATCAAGAAATCTGATGGAAGAAAAAAAAAATCTGACGAGATTTCAGTTTCTGAACATAGTTTGGGGATGAGCCTAAAACTCATTTGGGGAGAGCCAAAGTTGTTCTTAATATTCAAAGATGGCATCATTGGACTTTCATTTTTATAGGTTATTTCCCCCAGCAGCAGAAAAGTGACCTCAACATGTATCTACAAAATGGACACCTAGTTTCAGAATCAAGTTTTTCTCCTGAATAAAACTATAGTACACCAGGGCTCTAGCTTCAATAATACGTTATTCTAAAACAGTAACAGGCAACACGTGGTAATGGGTTTGCAAACTAGAGCTGATTCAGGGAAGGCAGGTGATATGGCAATATATGGAAACCCCACAGCTCCTTCATTTCCCTGAGATGGAACCAGAACTTCTCCTTTAGTTGGCCATACTATTTCATAGTGATTTTACACCTTTACACATTCTGCCCTTTAATGGTAGCTATAGCAATGGAGAGAGAACTAGAAGGATATTAATGGCCCATTAAAACATGACGATAGACACACATTACCGGCATTAGTGGATGATACACTGGAATAATAGTCACTAAATCTGGAGTTTCACTCTGCCCCTATCTGCATACCCCTGGATAAGTCATATGTTCTCTAATTTTTACTTTCATTATCCTTAAAATAAGGATTTAGATGAACTCTCAAGTGCCTGCCATTGACCAATTGGACATTTGCATAAGTTTTTATAGCTTGCAAAACATTTCTACAAATCTTATGCCATTCAATCCACACTACTCTGTTGGTTATTTATGTCATTTCCATTTTATAAATAATGACATTGAGGCCTCCCCACAAAAAAACTTGTAATAAATGTGTTATCCAAGTTCCCTTTAAAATTATTCAATTGCTGTGGGCATTAATATGGTCATCTTAATGCATATTACTTAAGTGTATTATGGTTTTCTACAATATTCCTGTTTTGTATTTTTGTATTATATATTAGAGGGAAAAAACTAAAGGGCAGAAAAATTAGGTAGATCTCAAAAATAATAACAAAAATTCTATTATTTATTGAAAATTTACTATGTGATATATACTATACTAAGTGTTGCATATGGGTTATTTATAATTCAACCAGCCTTCAAGTGTATAGTAATATTATCCTTGTTTTGCAGATGAAAAGAATGAGACTTGGAATATAAGTACATCTCAATGGTTACGCAACTAGTAAATGGTGGAGCCATCTTTGGAACTTAGATAAAAATCACTCCAAAGATGGTTTTCTCTCAACTATAGCACACTGCCTCTCTCTTTCAATAACATGAGCAAGTATGGGATACCTGGGTGGCTTGATTGGTTGATCTTCTGACTTTGGCTCAGGTCATGATCTCACAGTTTGTGAGTTCGAGCCCTGCATTGGGCTCTCTACTATCACCTCAGACCCTGTTTCAGATCCTCTGGCCCTCTCTCTCTGAACCTCTCTCTCCCCCATTCATGTTCCCTCTCTCTCTCTCTTAAAAATAAAATAAGCATTAAAAAAAGAACAAGTATGTAAAAATTCAAATATATATACAGCCCAGTGTTAAATCTAATAGGCACAGTTAAATTAGGCACTTAACATCCTATGCACTTCCTATTATAACTGGTATCCTCAGCAAATGACCTGTCATTCTCTGAGTTTAGGTTGTTTTCATTCCATTCCCCTCAATAGAGGCTCTGCCTGAAAGTCTAAATATGATGAACACATTCACAAGATATCGATATTCTTTTAAGCTAAAAGGAAAAAAAAATAATTTCCCTCCTCAAGAGACCAAACTGCAAATGCACAAATGAATTAGCCATTACCAAGTGACGTATGTTACACTGCTGAAGGAGACCAGGGACTCCTCCACAATTATCTCTTCCAGGAGGGCTCCTAGGACCATTTCTTTCTCTTAGCAAAAATAGCAGTATTAAAATGTAAGAAAATAAAGTCAGAAGAATTCCAAAGCTTAAATAGCTTTGGAATGAATGAGAATAACTGTTACATGCATATACCAAAACAGAAAGAGACAACATAGCCCTCTCAATCTCTCTCACTTGGTCTTTTGATATTTTAAGACCGAGAAACAATTTTCATTTTTATTCTACCAAGATACATAAGCTTACATTTCAATTCACGTAACTATTGAGTTGTGTGCTAGTTACATTTTAGTGGGATTAATGTTAGAAATTCTGTTTCTTAAGTGATTAATCGTTTTCCCTTTCCCTCATCCTGAAGTCATCAGTGAAAGACATTGGTCAGTGCTAAGGAGTTTCCATGGTGTTTTGAGTTTGGTACTCAGTGATTTTCCAGTTTAATTTTTACATGTAAAGCAGAATAAAGAGCAGAATATTTTTATAAATCACACACACACACACGGATGAAGGCACAATATTTTAAAATTTCTTGGACAATCTGAAGGCCTTACTTACCTGTGATTTAATAGTATCATCTTTGCTCTGATAGTGTTTAATTCTAAAAAGAATAAACTGGCAAAACAGACTAAGGAGACAACATGTGATGTAGGTGGGTGTTCTAGAGCAGACAGCTACAGTGTGACTTATTTTTGTACATTTTTACTCTATAACCCCTAGCTTTATGACCCATTTCAGCTCCCTAGTGTTACTCTTTCACTGTCATCTCCATCAGGACTTTTTCTCTGGCCCCCGCTACACATGGGCACCCTGTCCTATCTCCCTGCTCTGCTTCTATCTTCCAACCTGCTGCACTGTCTCTTGTATGCCTGCCTTCCAGCTCCACCATTAACGTTGAGAGTAAGTAGCTGCCTATACCTTTGTCTGTTATCTAAGTTTTTCATACAAATTTCTCATGCAGGGCTGTGAAGGCAGATGAGATTAAGTGGCCACTTGATTTCAGGAAGCTTGAGAACCACTCTGGAAAAAAATGTCCTGATATGGCAACAAATCAGGTTCTATGATATACATCAAATCATACTTTGATCATGCCACATATCAGGAAACATATGCATTATTTTACTATGCAGTCATGGCATTTTAGTCAACCAATTAATCCAGAATATTATTTATAATGACAAAGTCCTGATTGAAAAATAAATTTATGGAAATACGTGATATGCATCCAGTAAAAGCAAATAATCTATGATTTATTGAGCAAGATGTACTAAAGACTTGCTTTGCATCCACTTGTCTAATGCCACCAACGTGGGAAGCAGCAAAGTCTATGGATTTGACATTTATACCATATAGCCTCTGAAAGCAAAACCTGAATGTTTTATTTCAGTTATCCTGAAACATAAGCACTATGCCATGGACTTTGTGGGTGGTACTGTACTTCAGCACCAGCTTTCTAAACATTAACAATTTTAATTTCACATAAACTTCAAATAATGTGAGTGACATTTGGGTCATATGGCTTTTTTAAATAGTTTGGTGCCAGGAAATTTGTAAAACTGTATTCAATGTAGCCAATAATGAGTCACTTTGCATGGTCTAGAACAACGGTTCTTAACCTTTAGAGTCACGAATTTCTTTGAGAATCTACTGAAACCTATTTACTTATACTTTCAAGTCATTTCAAAACAGGATAAGGTGGCTACAATTATAAACACAATGCGAAAGATTTTTAAAAATAATCAAGTTAGGCAATGGAGACAAAGAGGATATAAGAATGGGAAGAATGATGCAGTTCAGATTAGGGTTGAAGTACAAAACGTGCACTTCTGTAGATTTGTTGGAGGTGGACCCAAGTTTTGTTGCTGAGTTTCTCATTACTCAGAGCATTATGACTTTCAATGCTAATGAAATAAAAATGAAACCTCTCTACTTTGTGCTATTAGAAAACTGCCTGTGTTTTATTGTATCTGTAATAAAAATTTAAAGTAGGTTACAATGATTTTTCAAAAAATAATATATAACTTTAATGCAATCCAATAAAAATCCCAGTGAGTGGTACTAGTGTCAAGAGAGGAAGACAGATTAATGGAATGAAATAAAAATTTAGAAAGAGATCCAATTATATCAGAACTATGTGATAAAAGTGGGATATTAAATTTGTGGGCAAAGTGTAGATTATTTAACAAACAGTACAAGAATAAGTAGCTAGTTAGTTTAAAATAAGAAATTTTTTGATCCCTACCTTATACTTTGTAACAAAATACATTTTAAGTTAAATTTTGAAATAAAATCATAAAACACTTATAAGTAATATGCACTTTTATTAAAAGGAAGGCTGTCCTAAGCATGACAATGAAGGCCAAAATCCTAAAGGTCTGATAAGTCTAATCACTTACAAATTTGAAACTTCTATATATCAAAAACATAAAAAAGAAACAATTTTAGAAATTTAGAAAAATATTTAGAAAATGTTTATATGTATATACCTGGATTCATATGTAGATACATATAAATGGATCTATCTATCATCTATATATCTAACAAGACAGCAATAGAAAGTGAGCTTACAAATTAGTAAGAATAACCTGAATAGCATAATAGGAAAAAAATAGCATAAAGAAACAATTCTTCCCCAAAGAAATTCAAATGTCAATAAACAATGGAAACATTCAACTACCATAGTAATCAAATGAAGGCAAATAAAATATTGAGATGCCAATGAATCTGATAAAGATTGAAAAATAACAAGCTTTTAAGTATGGATCTTGGAAACTGGTGCTGTTACATGCTGTTGTGGGGAGTGTAAATTGTGTCAAAATTTCAAGAAAGCAATTTAACAGTATGTATCAGAAGTCTAAAATGGGGTATGTGGGTGGCTCAGTCAGTCAAGCCACCGACTCTTGATACTGGCTCAGGTCATGATCTCAGTTAGTGAAATCGAGCCCTGTGTGGGGCTCTGCACTGAGAGAGTACATACAGCCTGCTTGGAATTCTCTCCCTCCCTCTCTCTCTGACCCTCCCCTGCTCATGCTCTCAAACTCTCTCTCTCTCTCTAAATAAATAAACATTAAAAAATAAAAAATCTGAAATAGCATTTGTTCTAGCATGTCTTTGAGCATTTAATACACATAATACTGGCCAATTATACAAATATGTGTGGAATCTATAATAGTATCTTCTTTTCCTGTTGGTTTCATCAACATAAAGGTTAATATTTGTTAGTAAAAGGAGATAGGAAACATATACCACAATGTTAGTGGTAATTATGGATTTTTGAGATCTCAGTTAATTTAAATTAGTTTTCTATTTGTGTGCCCATATGTTTTGACTAGAAGCCCCAATTTGGAAACAAGAGGCATACTTCTCTGGGTCCGGTCCAGAGATGGTTATTTTCAGAAGCACAGTGGGGTTCCTGAGCACATTTAATATGCGGCAGTTAAGAAGAGCAAAGTGTGTTTAAAGAGGTGCAATGACTTCCTCAGGATCAGTGAGCAAATTCTCATCAGTGCCAGTTAATTTCTGGTCCTCAAATATTTAACAGTGTACTACACTTTCATCTAATGAGCCTTTGTGATACAACACAGCAGCTATTTGGCTGACTCCACAATGGGACCTGAAGTTTGTTTCCAAAGGACAGTAAAAGAATTAGTTAAGATTCCCTCTTCAATTATATTCACAAGGTTATAAACTTTTTCTAAGATAACATAAATATATTGCAGTCCTAGACTGGAGAATTTGCAAATAGATTAATTAATGGTAAGCAGTTCAATATTAGTTACATAAATTTAGGACTGATTTTAATGATATAATTCAAATAGTCTTGTGAAGAAAATACAAATTCAGCAAGAACAGACTTTGTGTCCCATAGCTTCTGAAGTAAAGCAAATTTCGTTTTAATTAAGAAAAAGCCAACATTCTATAGAAAATGCTTTAGATTCTGGAAGCACATTGGAAGCTTTCTTTTTCTACTGCACTATGCTAGGCCCACTACACAATCAAGATGCAGCATTAGGTAGATTTTATCTATCTATCTATCTATCTATCTATCTATCCATCCATCCATCCATTTATTTAAAAAAACGTTTTTTTAATGTTTATTCATTTTTGAGAGACAGAGAGACACAGGGCGTGAGCGGGGAAGGGGCAGAGAGAGAGGGAGACACATAATCTGAAGCAGGCTCCATGCGGGACTTGAACTCACAAACGGTGAGATCATGACCTGAGCCGAAGTTGGATGCTTAACCAACTGAGCTACCTAGGCACCTCAGATTTTAAAATATAGGTTGGGAGCTCCTACACATAGTGTGTGATGCCTTGTAAACATTCTGTGCAACTTAGTTATCTAATTCATAAAATAAAGATAATAATAGGAAGTCCATATGGGTTCTACTAAGACTAAATAAGTAAATGAGCATATTTAATAAGTAGCATGTAAGAAGAACAAACCATGTTTTAAAACGTTACAACAAACAGTAAATCTCCAATAAATAAACTATCAACACAATGACAATATGTTTTATAAATTATAAATTAAACCTACTGAATTTTTTTTTTAATGTTTATTTATTTTTGAAGGAGAGAGAGAGCATGAGCGGGGAAAGAGCAGAGAGAGACAGGGAGACACATAATCCGAAGGAGGCTCCAGACTGTCAGCACAGAGCCCGATGTGTGGCTGGAACTCACGAAGCGTGACATCATGACCTGAGCCAAAGTCAGACACTTAACCTACTGAGCTACCCAGGTGCCCCAAACATACTGAATGTTTAATATTGTCTGGACATAGCAAATTTTCCAGGCAGGCAGTAAAATATTTTGAAGAAAAATAACATGGATAGAAATATAACAGCTGGGGTTGCATACCACATAATGACGATCAATTAAGTGATACAAATAATAATTGAATAGAAGTCAAAGGCAAGACTAGTAATTAGACTTTTTAGAGAAGGTGGGGTTAAAATAAGCCATAGAAATAAAAGTAGGATTCAGTTTTCTGGAAAAAAGGTAGGAGTTTGAGATGTTTAACTAAAACTTGTAGCTGAAACAAAATTTTAGCATCCAATTTTGTATATTATTTCTTTTTCTGACTCTTCTTTGTCCTCCTCTATGGGAATCTATTTGTAATATAAATTGTTTTTTGCTGCTGACTAGGCAGATTCTGTGTTACCCTTCTTAAAAAAAAACTTGAGAAAAATTTTAAACACACACACAAGTAGAAGAATCATTTAATGAAATCCCATCTTAACTCAACTTCAAACTGGTTATCAATACTCTGATTTTCTTATTCCATGTAATGGATTAATTAGCATATAACTTCAAACACGGGGATCTTGGTTATCACCAACTGTAAATGTGTAGTTGAGGTAACTATGAAAATATGGCTTTTTTAAAATTATTGTGCAGGATGCCCCAAAGGAGCCTTCTGGACATTGCAAATTGCTTCCTGGAATAACGAAGGATTAAAGGATTTTGTTCAAAACAGTCTCCCATAAGTTTAATAACTCTTGTAAGCAAACTTTTTAAAACTTGAAGAATAGCATAAATACAGAAAAATGCACATATCAAAAGTATACAGCTTTACTGGTAAATACTCCAAGTGACTATGCCTGTGTAAGTATCATCCACTTCAAGAAATAGTCTATAACTTGGATATTTCCCTTATGCTATCCTAAGCATTATTTCCCTTGAAGAGTAACCACTATTTTCACCTTTCACCACACATCAGTCTGTCTGTTTTTGAGTTCATATCTATCTATCTATCTATCTATCTATCTATCTATCTATCTATCATTCATTCTTGTGCCTGCTTAATGTGAACAACACTATGTTCAAGACAAGCACCCATATTATCTTTATTATTACGTATTCCTCTACAGTGTGAACATACCAAAATTTATTTATCTACTTTATTATTGATGGATATTTGAGTTGTTTCCAATTTTTAAAAATATTATACATAATGCTTTTATAACTTCTCACATCTGTCTTCTGGAACTTATTCATTGCTATTGGGTAAAAACCTGGGAGTAGAATTATTGATCATACTGATGAATATTCAGTTTTGGTAGATTTGGCAAAACAGGTTTTCCAAAGTGGATACACAAATTATATTCCCACTAGTAGTGTATAAGTGTGCACCTTTCTCCAAATCCTCAGATTTGTCTTTTTCTTAAATTTTAGCCATATTCTGGTAGGTGTAATGAGATGAACATGTGTATTAACCATTTAGATAGCTCTTTTGTGAAGTGCTTAGTCAAATTGGTTGCCAATGTTTTAAAGGAGGTTTTGTCTAACTGATTTATAGGACCAACTAAGCTCTTTGAGACATGAATTCTCTGTCCATCCTGAAATGGGCCCTGAACTCTAATTTTAGTTTGCGTACAACCATGACACTACCAAGAGCTATGCTCAGTCTTTGAGCTTAGTTATTAGCAAATGCCCCAATTGGCGAAGAGCTTATGTCTCTCTTTTCTTTTCCTAGGAAATCCTGCATCATTGCTACTCTTAATTCTAATTTTCGTCTCCCTCAGCCTTATGAAGCTGCTGAAAGCTCTAGGTCACCACATTCTGTTTGGCTTCTCAGCCCACGTCACTTAAGGAAGGGTAAATATTTTGAACTGAAAGGCAATAAAAAATTCCAAGTTCTCTTGAATGCATTTCCCTTCTCCGTAGGATCTTACAGATCCCACTGGCTACCTTGGTTGCCCTCCAATAATGCAGAGGGCTTGGTATTTTTTTATTATCATTATTCTGCTATTGTACGTCTTTTTAGAGAGATGGTTAGTTTGATATAAGTTATTCTGTCATGGCTGAGAGCTGACTCTAGATGTGGAATTTATAATCTGGATTTGTTTTTTAAATTTAAGCAGAATTTTGTGAGTGTGAAAGAATTTGGCAAGAGTCGGGGGTGCAGAAAATCCAAGATTTTTTATCGGATTCTTAAAAATATATGACATAAAAAAATCTATTACTGCTGTAGTTCCTAAGAGCCCACAAGAGGCTAAAAAATATTGGGGTTTGGCACGAGGTAGGTAAAAATAAGAAATGCTGCTGTGGATATTTGAAGTGTCTCATCAAGACCTTACAAATTAAATATATATGATCCATACTGTAGGGGTAGAAAAATTTCCTTTTTTTATTCTAGGTTCTTTGGCTGGTCTAATAATTAAACTGATATAAGACAAGAGAAAATCAAATACATGTTGTATATATGAGAGCCCCATAAAATATGAGATACAAAAAGTAGCCAGGAGATTGAGGCTTATATGACATCCTAAGCCACAGTGGAAAGGGATGGGAGTCTGGGGATCCAAAGAGGAGGAAGGCCATTCATGGGAAGGCAGAGGAAATTTTTGGAAAACAAAGGTGCCCTGTTATTTTGATAAATTTCTTACGTTAAAAAAAAAAAAAGCTATCTCTAGTAATAGCTCTCTTCCCAAGTCAGACCCCTTCTCCAGCTGTGTGAGGGGTAGGGTGGGGGGCAGGGATGTAAAGTGTTTTTCCTGAATCTGCTGAGTTTTTATTATATTTAGGTCAAAATAATCTTTATGCCAAAGAGTCATATTTTGGGGTAACAAAATCTACTCCCTTTCAGTACTAAAGGAGTTCGGAGTATGCCACCCCAAAGTATGCCACTCTGACATAAGGGTTATTTTGAGCTGAATGCAACTGCAAAGAAGCAGACAGCATACACAAAAAACTCTCTGCCCTCCCTCTCTCTACCAGGAAGAGCAGGATGATTCTTAATCACCAAAGACAACTGTAGACTCAGCCTACAGAAGGCACCAGAATAATCAACATAACATACCTTACTAACTAGCTGTTATCTTCCATTAGTTTCCTCACATATTTACCTTCTCACAGTTTACGACCCCTAAGAGCCTAAACCCCTTTTCCTTCGCCTCATAATTTCTCTAAAAAATGTATGGTTCTTTGTTCCTATATTATACAAGCTCCTGGTTCTAATCACCCTTTGGAGAGCCTCATCACTGAGTTCTCCCACACGCATGTGTGATACATGTGTTAATAGACTATGTTTGATTTTCTCTTGTTAATCTGTCTTTCATCACTGTATTCTGAAGCCCCAGCCACTGAACCTAAGAGAAGTAGGGGAATATTTTGCTCCCATAAACTGGCAACCCAGATGAGATACCTGGAAAATTCCACTTACCCCAGAGGCTCCAGTAAATCTTAGGGCAACTGATCAAGGAAGCAAAGAATTCTTACCAAAATCAGTCTTTCCGATTAATGTCTGTAGGGTCCAGTCAAGAAAGTATGGTAAACATTTCTCCTTTCCAAATTAAACTTAACAGGAAAAAACATCTGTGTGAACTATGTTGGGTATGTGGTATTTTGGCCATTTGCTATCGCTCCATTTCTCTCTCGGGTAGCTACAATTTCCCTTTGTCTCTGTCTTTTGTGTCATTTGTCACCAGGGGGAGAATCATAGGGTAAAACACAAGCAGAAATCCTATAAGCCTGTTGTTTGAGCTGGCCTCACAGCCCAGTCACTTTATAGTTCTCACCAGACCAAAGTCTGTTTGGATGACAAACTTTGTTGTGGGTCATCAATTTAAAAAAACAATATGGAGTCTCCTTCTGACTTGTTTTGTGTCTTGAGAAGTTGGCTTGAATCCAGTGGATGTGGACTCTCCCTGATCTCTCTGCTTCCTGGGAGATATAGGTTGTCAGGCCTGTACCTGCAGATGACCATCTATCAAGATGAGGACCCAAGACACGTCCCTACTGTCTGTGCCAGCTCTCAGGAATTTGTTCAAACAAAGGGTCTCATCCCATAAGGGCCTTTATCATCTTTTTCCCTTCATTGCCTTGTCAGTGTTGGGAAACCTCCTGCCTAAATAGCCTACCAAGTATAATAGATTAATGGCTCTGTGATTGGAGGCATCTCATTTTTGTGGGAGACCTAAGTTTTCTTACTGTCTGAGACAGTGAAGTCTTTGCTTTCTTTTATTATCTTTGGAAGTGACCTTTTTGGATCATGGGGACTATGTGATCTGTACCGAGTCCAGGGATGCCTCTTGCATCCATGTAAGCATTTACTCTAAGCCTGGAAAGTTGCCTGTGGGTCTCTCCTTGAAAAGGCTTTCTGGTTTGTGCTGCAATTAGATTGGGTATACCTTTGGAGATCCTACCTTTTGAAGGCCTGATGATAGATCTTCAGTTTGGAAAAATACATTTGGAAAATGTCTAAGATTTTTAGAGAGCTCTCATCAAAAACAAATGGTACCTATTGGAAGATCAGATTAAACATTAAAAAAAAGGGTGGGATGGCGGGGGGGGGGGGGTGGGGGGGGTGGGGGGAGAAACAGGAGAATTCATTTCCTTGCCCTTAACAAGATTAGAAGGTGGAGTTTAGATTTAGAACAAAAACATTGAACATTGCAAAAGGCACTCAGGCAGTTGTGAGATAAGTAAATACTGATAGCCAGGAAATAGCTTTAGCACAGGTCCTGGGAACACACAGTAAGCCTGTGTTTACTGTCTTACTCTATAACTAGACTCCAACAACTTCAGATCTTCTCATACAAAACTCTTGGCAAATATATTTTGGATCTCCCACCAAAAAGAATTCACTGGACTGTCTATACTTAAGAAAAATAAAAGATTCAATAGCAATTGTCCTATATTTCTGATAATAAGCAAATATGCTCCTGAACTCCTTCTTAGAACCTTTTGCTTGAAACATTACTAGTTTAATAAGACTCTGTTCTCCTTGTAACAGGACACCATTGAAAACATTGGTTATATTACCAAGGCTTTGACTGGAATTTCATATTTAAGAATTCTTTGCATAGAATCAGATATGACCAAACAGATTTAATAAAGTAAGATTTACTTTACAGAGTCACTGCTTACAAGGTCTCTTGAAAAAAACCAGTGTGGTAGCTGACTTACAGGGTTCCTGGACTTATAGGTGAGTTAAGAAAGGTCAGTTCCTAGCAGGCTCAAGAAGAGAGAAATATACTAAATCTATAGGTATTAAATTTTTTCATGTCATATAATTTATTTCTATAGAATTAAATCTAATCTGTCAGTGTTTAGTGATAGTTTCATAGGTACATCCATAGGTTACTTCTTGGCTTGACCTCCTAGTATCAAGAGGCATTTATTTATTTATTTATTTTTAAATTTTTTTTTTTAACATTTATTTATTTTTGAGACAGAGAGAGACAGAGCATGAACGGGGGAGGGGCAGAGAGAGAGGGAGACACAGAATCCGAAGCAGGGTCCAGGCTCTGAGCCATCAGCCCAGAGCCCGACGCGGGGCTCGAACTCACGGACCATGAGATCATGACCTGAGCTGAAGTCGGACGCTCAACCGACTTAGCCACCCAGGCGCCCCTCAAGAGGCATTTAAAAGTCTAGTCTGAGATTCCTTATTAAAAGTTCCAATAAAGGAAAACAGTATGGAGGTTCCTTAAAACATTAAAAACAGCGGGGCGCCTGGGTGGCTCAGCTGGTTAGGCAACTGACTTTGGCTCAGGTCATGATCTCACAGTTGGTGAGTTTGAGCCCCGTGTTGGGCTCTGTGCTGACAGCTCAGAGCCTGGAGCTTACTTCAGATTCTGTGTCTTCCCCTCTCTCTACCCCTCCCCTGCTCATGCTCTGTGTCTCTCTGTCTCTCAATAATAAATAAACGTTAAAAAAATATTTTTTTAATTAAAAATAGAACTACCCTATGATCCAGTAATCACAGTCTGGGTATTTACTCAAAGAATACAAAAACACTAATTTAAAAGGATGTATGTAGTCCTATATTTATTATAGCATTATTTACAAAAGCCAAATTATGGAAGTAGCCCTAGTGTCCACTGATGGATGAGTGGATAAAGAAGAAGTATATATCTCTATCTCTATATCTGTCTATGCACACACACACACACACACACACACACACACACACACACAAAATGGAATAATATTCAGCCATCAAAAAGAATAAAATCCTGCCATTTGCAACAACATAGATGGAACTAGAGGAAAGTAAAGGAAATAAGTCAATTAGAGACAAATACCATATGATTTCATTCATGTGGAATTTAAGAAACAAAACAACTGAGAAAAGGGGGAAAAAAAGAGACAAACCAAGAAACAGACCCTTAACTATAAAAAGCAAACAGATATTTATGAGAGGGGAGGTGGGTAAGGGGATGGGGTGAAATAGGCCCAGTGAAATGGGTGATGGCGATTAAAGAGTTTTACTGGTGATGAGCACAGAGTAATGTACAGAATTGCTCAATCACTATATTGTGCATCTGAAACTAATATAACACTGTATGTTAACTATGCTGGAATTAAAATAATAAACTTAATAAAAAAATTTTCATTATAAAAAAGTTCCAGTAGAGCAAACTTAAACAAAAGAGCCTATCTGACCAGTCACTATTCTTGCTGTACTTTTGTAAATAACCAGGCCAAGTTTAACTTGACCAGGCTCATACTGTGAACAAATTAGTCTTACTTTGGTTATCTTTAATAGAAATTGGGGATGGGGGCACCTGAGTGGCTCAGTCGGTTCAACGTCTGACTTCAGCTCAGGTCATGATCTCACAACTCTGGCTCAGGTCATGGTCTCATGGCTTGTGAGTTCAAGCCCTACATCGGATTCTGTGCTGACAGCTCAGAGCCTGGAGCCTGCTTCGGATTGTATGTCTCTCTCTCTCTCTCTCTCTCTCTCTCTCTCTCTCTGCCCCTTCCCTGCTCACACTCTCTCTCCTTCTCAAAAATAAATAAACATTAAAAAAAAAGAAATAGGGGGTAATTGTAGGGAAAATTCTATGTTTCAGTGAAAAATTATAACCTACCCTTATGTATGTTCAGTATCTTTGAACTATTTCCATCTCTTTGTAAATTGGATCTTATATCTTTGTGCATTTTGTCAGTAATTAAGGTTTCCAATTTATCTCTTACCCTCTTGGCTTGGTGTCACTGAGAACTAAAACCCAACTGCCCAGATCCTTATCTGAAAATGCCCTGCAAGCTGAAGCTGGATGCTTCCCTGCTCCACTCTGAAAAATAACTGTGACTGTGACACTGATGTATACGCCATCGGCAGAGACACCCAAACTACAAAACAGAAAATTCATCGGATTGCCACTGTTTATTCTCACTCTATCATCTAAGTATGTTTCAAGCCCAACATCTAGAAATCTTGATTCCCTGTCTTCTGGATTAAAAAACTGGGTTTATAGTTTGTTCTAACCATTAAACTTTGTTTTCCTTTTGTTTCCGCAGAAATGCCCCTCATTAAATGTCTGAATGCTCAACCATATAGGGGTCCCTTTAAGGGGGTGCCCTCTTTCCACCTGCACCACTGCCTCTAGAAATGAGACACAATTGTTTATCTAGACAGACCTATTCTCAGGATTGAGAGACTGATTCAATAAGATACAGAGCAATGTACTTAGGTTTGTTCTTTCCTGCTTTTTCAAATCTATGTTTTTCTCCTCCTTTACAGATCTCTAATCTTACAACTTCTAATTCAGATCTTCCACCCTAGCTACCAACATGACTTTTAATGTACAAAACTTAAATTTTCAAATGGGGGAGAGAAGAGGCTCAGAGTATTCTACCCCAAAACATGTCACTCTGACAGGAGGATGATTTTGAGCTAAAGGCAACTAACAAGCAACACACACACACACACACACACACTCTGTCCTCTCCCTCTCTACCAGAAAGGGAAGGATGATTCTCAATCAAGAAAGACACTCTAGACTCTTATTAGCACAGAGACAGCTCTGAGAGGAATCTCCATAACAAACCTTACTAAAACAACCCTTATCTTCCGTTAGTTTCCCTATACATTTATCTTCCCACAGTTTACCACTACTAAGAGCCTAAATTCTTTTCCTTTGTCTTGTCACTTCTCTAAAACGTTATTCTTTGTTAGATGTTATATAAACCCCAAGATCTAACCACCCCGTTGGCTTACTCATCACTTAATTCTTCCACGTGTGCACATGTTAAGAAGATTCTGCTTTTCTTTTGTTAATCTTGTTTTTATAAGTCTAACTTCCAGAACTTCAGTTGGAGAACCTCATAGGATAGAGGGAGAATGTTTTTCCTCCCCTACAATACTAAACACAGTATCTCAAGTATACTGATAACAAGTTTGATAACACTGAGATGTCACAGATGATGTTCACACTATCTGGAAAAAAGCACAGTAGTTTGAAGTACTGATACATTAAGATGGATATAGAAAATAGATTAAGGTAACAAATATAATATTTGTAAATATATACTGGTGCTGCAATTTACCCTTTCAAAACATTCTTTCCTGGGGTGCTTGAGTGGCTCAGTCCATTGAGGGTCCAACACTTGATCGCAGCTCACATCATGATCTCACAGTCAGTTCGAGCCCCACGTCAGGCTTGGCATTGACAGTGCAGGGCCCGCTTGGGATTCTCTCTCTCTCTGCCCCTCCCCTGGTTGTATGCTCTCTCTCTCAAAGTAAATAAATTAATTAAAAAAACAAAACAAAACAAAAAAACAATTTTTCTGCCTTCTGACATCCCAGAGAAGGGATGCTATTTGATGCTTTTAACAAAAATAATGACCTTGACAAGCAAGAGGGAGAGAGAGCAGGGAGAGACAGGAAAAGGAAGATGAACAAAGAGAATAGATTTCTTAAATTTCTTTAACATATGAACAAGAATATCTAATCATGAAAGTGATAGATCATAGAATTTCTCCCTTAATGTAGAGAAGATACTCCTTTTGGAACTACATTATGAAGTCTGCAGTCATATGGTAGGAGAAAGAAATGGCTTGGGGAAATAAAATAAAAGCCTGCCCCTCGCCATTTGAGGGATAGCAAAAAAAAAAAAAAAAAAAAAAAAAAAAAAAGTAATAACGATGGTAGAGTGTCAGAATCCTGAGCCCAAATCTTGCTTCTTTAGCTGAAGCTACAAGTGTGTCACAGATGTTTCAGGCAGCACTGAGAGCAGAGGAATTCTTATCTCTCTCCCTAATGGTGCCCTGAGGAAAGGACGTAAGTGTGGAGTAAACTTTCGAATAGGGAGCTGCCACAACCAAGTCGCTAGGGTCTTATGGAATGGCCAGGCATAGAGTGAACTCTAGCCTCACGGTTCTTTCAGTGCCCACATGGCAGAGCCAGTGGGCCACTGTGGTGAAAGTTCAACATGAGTATGAGACAGAGCTTGCCGGGATCCCTGGGCCTTGATATAGATAAGAGAGGTTAGGGCATGGATGTACCATGCTCTGAGTTCTGTATGAAGTCCCTGTAAAATGCCCAGAGATGGGTCTGTGTGGGCCATTTGTTTGTAGCCTCCTTGTGGCGGAACAAACCGAGGATCAGCAGGGTGCCTGCAGGACCCCTCCTTGCCAATGTACTAGATCTCCTAACCCTCTAATAAATAGCCCAAGTACCATCTTAGGAAAGGTCAAAATAACAAAGAGAGAAAATGGTGAAACTAAATAAGTTTTTTGAAGAAGCAGTTACAGAGAAACTAAATTATTGACTCAGATTATGTTTGGGCTAACTTTAGTACGTCTCTACTTTCTACTCCTCACTGTGTGGAAGCTGGTGAAAGAGATAAGGGCTCTTTTACAGAACAATGGCACTATATTTCATGGTACATCTGAATATACAGTGAGTAAATCTATGATGCCACGGCAGCATTAGCTGAAAAACCAGTTGCATAATACTTATTACTACCGCTTGGACAAGAGTGTATTGAGTCTGTAAACATACGGCGGCCAACAGCACTGCTTTCAGGACCATTTCAATTTCTTTAATTTATTTTTTATTTTTTGTGGGGTAATTTTGGAGAGAATGAAATCCTCATGTTGGCTAAAAGAAGAGGAATCTAGCTGGATTCCAAAATAATTAAACTGATCAACTGGTTCGAAGATACTAACAGCTGCTGTTTTAATCGCTAATGAGATAGTTCATATAATCTGGGAGATGGACCACAAAACGTGGGCTTGGTTTTCCTTTCACTTTCAATGGGTTCACTAGAGAGGAGCTATCCTTCTGTCTTAGTACTGTTACTCTGCAGGCTGCTGATAACCTGTGACAGAGAGGGAGCATCACTGTATCACCAAGACATGTATACACAGACGAGGAAGCACATTGAGTTTGATGGCTGTTAACAAACACAAACATACAACAGACCTAAGAAATTATTTCTGGGCCCTCTGATTTGCAGGACTCACCTGACCACTGACAGGCAAATACATAAATAGGAAGACAATTCATACATAGGAAGGGTAGCTACCTTCTGGAAATATTTGGAGTGTGCTCCTCAAACAAAATGGTTTTATGGTTTTTCAAAAGCCTCTCTGTTCCTGAAATTAATGTTCTGATTCAATGGACATTGCGTTGGTGTTATAATACAGTTCTCTGTCATTACTTTGTTATTGATGAATTTCACTTGATGTATTTGCATGACTGGCACAGGAGGCTTGGTGGGACTGGAATCATAAAGGGCCTGGTTCATAAGAGCTATGAGGTACAATGATGTCCAAATGTGTCCACTTTGAAAGCAACAGACAATGCAGCAGAGGTAGTTAGTCTGTTTCAGGTGTATTCAAGGCAAGTATATTTTCCAGTGGCTTAAAAATCTCAAGGAAGAATAAGGGAATGATTATAAATTGTTGACTAAGTTAATAATAAAACAGTCCATTGGAGAAGTATGATTCTAATGATTACTAGCAATTTATTCTAGCATTTCCAAGGCATAATTTCTTTAAACATTTTCTATGTACCTCTACTACAGCATATAATATATGATATTGAAACTGCTTATTTACATTGTTGTTTCCATAGGTAAATGTAGGCATGTTTTGGACAGGGACAGCTTTTAAAGTCTCATTAAGATGCTCTTTGGTATTCAATCAATGCTATTGAATGATAACATATGACACTTTATTAGAATGAAAAACATCTAAGTTGAATCAAACTGAAATACTGTTGAATAATTTTAAGAGTTTATTAAGATAAAAAAGTTTGGGGATAAATAGAATATAGTATTTCTTAGCTTGAGCTCAGAATGGAGTTAATGGAGAAGGGTACAGTTTATAAATTATAAAGATTGAAGAGGCCATTCTGATCTCATTTTTTTAATCGGATATAAAATAATACAAACTGCAGTGAACATATTTCAGTGTCCCCATAGATCTTCCTCTATAGTCCCTTGGAGCCTCTTCCCTCATTTTGCCCCATCATTACAAAGCTAGAAGGCTCCTAGAAGGGAAGACCCCTTAGTCTACCTTCATCTGGGACACTATTGTATTCTCCAAACAATACTACAGAGATTTGATGAAAAAAAGAAAAAATCCAATGTCTCCCCAACCCCAGCCTGAATGTTAGGAAGTAAATTTTTTTTATCAGTTGAAGTGAAACTAACATAATTGAAAAACAAGGAAATTTGCAAAAAACATACTAATGTGGTGATGTAGAGACAGGCCCAACAAAGAATAGTTTGTATTTCTATAGGATGGTTGGGTAGGGAGGCTGCAGGGGTTAATGTCTTCTTGAGAAGTTAGATACAGTTTGTCACTAGGGCTACTATGACTTTCTCCTCAGGGTCCCAAAGCTGGGGAACAGTGGAAGGAAAGAGAGGGGGTGGAGTCTGGCCTTTGTTCAAAGACAGAGAGAAGGAAAGAAGGACGGAACAGGGCAATGCCCAGTTGGATAAGAGAAGTCAGGGGAAGGAGAGTGTGGGGGATTAATAGGCTACTTGTAACAAGTGGGTTTTATTTATTTATTTAAAAAAATTTTTTTAAATGTTTATTCATTTTTTGATAGAGACAGAGCGTGAGTGGGGGAGGGGCAGAGAGAGAGGGAGACACAGAATTCAAAGCAGGTTCCAGGCTCTGAACTGACAGCACAGAGCCTGACGTGGGGCTCGAACTCACAGACTGTGAGATTGTGACCTGAGCTGAAGTCGGATGCCTAACCGAATGAGCCACCCAGGCGTCCCCAAGTGCGTTTTATTTTAAAGGAGCTAATGCAAAATATGTTTCCAAAAGACTTTGTGTCTCAATTTCATCATCTGAAAAGATTACACATTTTAGTGTCATGCTTAATCTAAGTGAAAACAGAAGCCTATTTTAAAAGTCATCCTTTCATGAGCCCACCCATGACTTACCTCTTGTCTGACAGCAGAAGACACATTACAGTACTGAGGACCAACATCAAACTCTCTTAAGTTTATTCAACACTGTTTTCCCAAATTGTGAGGATGTTGTGAAGGTGATTGAAATTTATCAAGTACTAGTCTATTCCTCGCAACAGCCTAAATTTGGTTAAAAAAAAATTGAACTTCACTATTTTTCAATCACCTATATAAAGGCTAGGTACTTGAAAGGAAAAAAATATATATATACATATTTAAGAAATCCCCTAACCTCTGCCCTTCAGGAGTTGGTTTTCCACAGCGTGTTATGGAAAGGCTAGGAAATTGAAAGACAGAGATATTGCCCTGTATGAGGGGGAGAGAGACAAAGAAAGCAATAAACAACAATTATGATAAAACAGGATAAGTACTATGATAAAAGAAGCCCAAGGTACTGGGCATCAAGGAAGAATAGCTGCCAATTAAGCTAAACTCTTTTTTTGCTCAGCAGTGTATCAAAACGCCAGTTACTACAGCTTATGTAAAAAGCTTCCTATTTTTGAGGGCTTGAACGCAAAGGTTATCCACACTTACTGAATGTCAGAATCCCCTGAGGACATTTTGAAAATATTCCTATGCCCAGACTGTTCAAACTAGGCAGAAATCGAGAGATTTCTAGAAATTTAATTGTTCTTGGATGCAGACAGAGCATCAGCATTTAAAGGAGAAAAAAAAATCCCCCAACTAACCCCCAACTGACCCCTAGCTGATTCTGCTGTGCAGTTAAGGTTCAGAACCACTTCCTTCTCCAGGTTTTTCTAGTTATTATGCCAAATTTTAAAAGAGAATGGTTGAGGGCTAGAGTTGCTTCCTATAAAATTTCATTTTAAGAGAGGAAAGATTGAAGAGAGGGTCCTAAAACCAAAATTGGGGTCATGAGGTTAAACAAATGCAGCATTGGACATGTAACATTAACAGAGAAAGGCAACATCATGTTGCAACGAAATTCATTCTCTGAAGACTTATGAGCAGGCAAAGAAAGTCATTGAGCAATGTAAAAAATGATTTAAGCCCCACCAATGCCATTCTATCTGGGGGCAAGCTCTGTCAAAGACTATTTAGTGCTTCACCCTACTGCCACGAACTTCTCACCATCTGTTCCTTTTGTATGTTCCTCTCTCTCTGCTGAAAGGAAATGCTTCCCACTATATTATTAGGTTTCCCATTATACACATCCCGTACTGTGGCTTGAATATCAGAGTTTTGCAAGTAGCAAGCAACATATTTGCCCTCCAAATGTCCTCACAACTTTCAGTACTTGTTAATTTCCACAGCATCACTGATTTTCAACTTCCGGGACTTCCCTGAAACATGGGGAAACGAGAGAAAAGATTGTACTAAAGCTCATGAACATACCTTCATTCCAACCCAGGCTATTTTTGTTTCTTCACCTCTATCAGGACACCTGTTATGATTTTAAGAGAAAGTTGCGCTGTTTTCCGGAGAAAATACATTTATTACAGAAGCTGAAGATATCTGTGCTTAATTTTTAGAAGTGAGTTTTCTTTCCCACAAAAAAACTACAAGGAAAAATTTGTTTGACTATATTCATGCAAGTGGGGAAAATCCTGCCCTAATGTTTATTTAGACGTCATTCTGGTAGCACTTTAAAATTCAATTTCTCCTTAAAGAAGTAACACTAACAGACAGAACGTAGGTCTGGGGAGCCTGTAGTGCGGACACAATCTATAGCCAGCATTGCATTTTGGTTTGTTGTTGGATAGACTTAGAATTTCTCATTAACCACATTTCCACATCTGTAATTGGGAAAATTTTTATTTTTATTACACTGAGATGATTTGGGTATGTTCTTCCTGACACAGAGCTAGGCTAGATGATAGGATGGCTCCTTCCATAACTCAGTGCTGTGCTTTACAAGCATACAAGGCTGATTGCTCACATGCCAATATAATGCCGAGAACTCATAAGCATAAAAAACAAGAAAATGTATTCACTAACATTTCTGTTGCTTAAAATTTATGGTAGATAATAAATCTCTGAATAAAATTATGTGGGATAGAAAAAACATTTGAATGCTTCATTTATGCAGGGTTTTTATATACTCATTTTCAAAGGACAATTTGAAAAATTAAGTGTCTAATAGGGTTATAGGGGCAGATTTTTTTTTGTTGTTGTTCACTAGGAAACATCTTGTTTGACTTCTCTTAACATTTTTCAGTAAATTACTATGGGGATTCTAAATTAATTTTACTAATTAAGAATGTTCTTGAATAAAGTAACCTTAGCCTGCTGCTTGTTATTTCTTCCAAAACATTTCAAGACCTGTAGGAAATTCATTTCAATGTCTATAATCCCTGAAGCCATATTTCATATGAAAAAACATTCCCACATTACATACAAATCAGAAATATGATTGAACTAAAAGAAGTACAAGTGAGTCAGGAAAATAAATATGCTCACTATTACTGGTTTGACAAAGTATATACTATGTGGTCAATTAAAAACAATTAATTAAAAGCAATGTCTTACCGCTCCACCATTCTTAAACTTCAGAACATTACCCATCACTTTATACAGATGTTGATGATCAAAATAAAAATAAACGTGTTGGCTTTTAATTAATTGATATGCCATTACTAATCTAGACTCATCTTTCCATTTTATAGATGAGTATTCTGAGACACCAAAAAGGAACCCCACACAAGCAGGGTAGGAGTAGGGGAGAGAGAGAGATTGAGAATCCCAAGCCGGCTCCATGCTGTCAGGGTAGAGCCCAACACAGGGCTCAATCCCATGAATCGTGAGATCATGACCTGAGCTGAAATCTAAGAGTTTGATGCTCAACTGGCTGAGCCACCCAAGTGCCCAGGTGCCCTAAGAAGGAACTTTTTCAATGTAACTGAAATCCTGTTAGTATCAGTATTAGAATTATAGTCCCTTGGTTTCAACTGAAGTGTCTTCCCATAACCTGGGTCCTTCTAAGTACCAGGCATTTATTAAATATCATGGTGGGGTAAGTAGGGTGCACAAGGTGGTGAAAGAATTCGACATCATACTAAGACAGAGGAGGAAATTCAATAATTGCCTTTGAGGTTATTAATGTTTCATATTCACTGATACCAAAGAGCCATTAGTTTCACAAGCTGTTTATATGACCAAGTGGTTGGCTGTTTAAGAAGAGAGTGCTTAGTATATGAGGAGATGAGGGGAAAAGGAGAGAGCAGACACCAACATGGTGAAAGTCCCCACATACATTAAGTCTGGTGCTCCTGGGGACCTGGGATAATGGTACATGGAAAAATCAAAAGTAGGATTTTTGTTCTTGCTGTTCTCACCAGTAACTTCTCTGTACAAACTGTATGATTTGGAGTTTAAGGATAGGTACCATTCATTAGACAGTAAGGGAATTTTTATTTGTGGGGTTTATTAAAAGTCTAGGAATTTAGAGATAATTGTATATGGTTGACTGGTTGACAAGGCAACTGAAAAACAGATATACAGATGTATTTCATATGTATCCTAGAAATTAAAAATGTGAAACTCCTATTTTTAAAACATTTGGGAAGCCATTAAAGCCAAGTTATAATAATGATAATAATAATGAATTATTCTATTGGTTCACCCTCCTTTGTTCTTTGTACGTGGGAGATATATGGATAATCTGCAATGAGTGAGATAATTGAGTAAGCCTACAGATGGCCTATATAAAACTTCAATTAAGAGGTGACTTGGAGAGACAGGCATTGTTAGTTTTATAAAAGTGTATTTCAGAAAGGCTTTCCACAGTATCTCTCATGACACTTCATACACAAGATAGGGATGTGTGCGCAGAATGATAATCTGGTTAAGCAGATGCAAAGCTGGTTGAACTACTGTATGAAGAGTGTGAGATTAGTGGATCAGTTTCACCCTGGCAAGGAGGCCCCTGTTGGTGTGCCAAAGAGCTCTGTACTCAGCCATGTCTTGCCGAAAATTATTGTGAATGACTTGTATGAAGATATAAATAAAATCCTGTCATATTCGCAGATCTCATAGAGCTAAAAACTATAAAACAGCATCAGGGTCCTAAAGCAAACTGACAGGCTGGAGTGAAGGGCTGAAAATAACAATAGGGAATTGGTGTTCTGAGAGAGTCCGTATCTAGACTTAAGACAAAATTTTACAGTTAGCATTTGACCATCTAATCCCAATATAAAATGAAAAAGACAGTAATAATAGTGACAACTTCTATTTCAGTCCTAACTATGGGCTGGAACTCTTGCATGTGTTTACCTGTACATTTGATCCTTACAACAGGGCTACGAAATAGTTGTCATTCACATTTTACAGATGAGGAAACAAAAGCAAAGAAGTAAAGCTACTTTCTGTAAGTCATGGAACTAGTAAGTAGAGAGGAGGTGAGGATGGAGAGCTCTGGCCATCTAACTCAAGAAGTACTGTGTCATAAATTCTGCCCTGAGGTTTCAAAAACCAAATACAGAAGCACAGGTTGCTAGGGGAGACACTGCTCAACAGTCCATCAGTGAAAAATTTCTGTGAGAGTTCAACATGAGGCATCAGTGTTGCCAGAATGGCTAATGGCATCTTTAGCAGCATTTGTGCAGAAATTTCTCTAGATCAAGAGAAATAACATTCTAGTTTTTCCATATGGTGGTGTCCCTGCTTCTAATTCATTCATCATCTAATTTTATGCTCTCTACACTTTCTGCATTTATATTGACACTGATAAAGCTACTTGACTCATTAACAAAGAAACAATAACATAAAACAAAATACAGCACAATTTGAGCTCAAAACACAAAATTTTAAGAAAATTTGAGCAATTATTCAATGAATCAGGTTGGTGAATATAGGAATATAAATTAAAAAGTGAAATTGAAGCCTGTGCTTCATTCATTTTCCTGTCCATTCATTTTTCAATCATATTAATGTACAAGTACCACATAGTCATTTGGATCGACTGGGTAATCTGGGATGACCATCATGTTCCCCAAATAACCAGAACTTCTTTTTTTTTTTTTTTAATGCTTGCTTGCTTGCTTATATATTTATTTATTTATTTATTTATTTATTTACTTTTTGAGAGATAGCAAGAACAAGCGGGGGGAGGTGCAGACAGATGGGGGGCACAGAGGATCTGAAGCAGGCTCTGCACTGATGACAGAGAGCCAACGTGGGATTCAAACTCACAAACCATGAGATCATGACCTGAACCAAAGTCAGACACTCAACCAACTGAGCCACCAAGGCACCTCTAACCAGGCCTTCTTTTAACATTCATTTCATTTGGTCATATAGTCCCTATTTTTTTTATATTTATTTTTAGTTGAATGCTATTGGTTCAATTATGCTAGGAAAAAGGGAACCAGACCTACACTTAGTTGGCTTCAATCTACTCTAATTATTCCAGATTAACAATTTTATCAGATTTTAGATTTGAATTTTAAATTCAGGACTGGATTTCTAAATTGTCTATGATGTACTTTTTAAAGATACTTTTTAAATGCTAAAAATGCCCTTGTAGACCCTTTATACAATATTACTCAGTACACAGCTTATATTTTATGGTATCAAATTTGAAATTTGTGTGCTTTCTCTAATATCCTAAGGACTGATGGAAACTTGGATTCTGTAAACAAAATAATTTTGGAAGGTTCTGGAAGCAAAGTAAAATTGCAGGTTCAACCCTTTTGGCAAGAAAGGTCTACTATAGTACATTTTACTACTCTTTTATATATCTTCATCTTTCTAAACTAATGACAAATTATTTACTCAATAGACAAAGAAAACTTGGACATAGAGTTAGATTACTCATAGCATGCAGAGAAGCCTCACCTCTTGAATTGTAACCTCACGATGTTTACCTTCAGTATTTTCTCCCCTCTGAGAAGCCAATAGTCATTTTCAATATACTTGCACATTTTTGGAACTGGTTATTTTTGAAGCCCATTCATTTATATAATGAACTTCAGAAACTATACATTCAGTAAAAAAAAAAATTAAGTACAATAGTCTATTTTTAATCATGAAGACAATACTAATTATAATTCTCCAGATAAACATATATAATTATAGTAATTACAATTCAACAATAACTCACTGGTACTTACTATTATAAACTCATAAACTATTATTCAGCACCCTATAAAATTCAAAATCTAATTGAAAGTGCTAGTTTAGCATAATTCCCACAAGCCATCATTCTTTAATATTCTGGAATGAATGAGGTTTTGGTTGAGCTATTAATTGATACTGACAAGCAATAACCACCGGAATGAAACTGCAATTATGAGTGGCAATTAATCACATTTGCTGTCATCTCTGGTGTCAAACAAAATTCAATAATATTCTAAATAGTTTTAAAAAGTTTATACCTTTTATGTTTCAATTCACTTAATGGAAACCAAAAGCTGTTTCCTGGGACAATCAAATGATACCTACAGTGTATTTATGTAAAATATGGATACTGCATTTTTTTAGTTTAAAAAGGTTTTGTTTTTCTTCTAAAATTATTTTCAGGATAAATCTGTGTTTTTGCCGACCTGCATTATCTCAGCAAATCTTTTTGACTCATAGATCACCTTTGGACCTGGCAGAAATTGTACATGTAGAGAAACTCTTGGGAGCAGGAACTTTTGGCAAGCATCATTAAGGAATTGAGATAATTTGAGAGGGATCTTTTAGAAGTTTCAATTGATCAATGTCTCTTTGAATGGGGACAAGGAGGCAGCAGGATTTAATTTCTTTTCCCTCATTATTTCTAATGAACAGGTCAACTAATGATGTCCTTCTCTCTAACCTAAGGCATCCATATACCAGCATCACTCACCCCAACCTGGTCTGTTCAAATGTCACTGGAGGGCTCCTTATGGCACCAATGCTGTGACCTTAGGCCTGAATCATAGCAATGTATTTGTTGTAAACCAAGCAAGGTCACTGCGTAGATGATCACTTCCAGGGCAGTATTTACAACAAAAGATTCAATCCCAGATAAACGAAGCACTTTGGGCAAAGTGGAGGTTGTGACCTCAATAGGCAGGTGTCTGTCTACCAGATTTTCAAGCAGATACACAGGCTTACTTAAATATTCATGAATCCCAATTTTTGTTTGGTTAGTGAGACATGCCTACAAAGAAAAAGTCTTGTTTCATTTTACATGCTTACAGTTTGTGGCAAGTTTAATGCACTGAGATAGTTAATCCTCAATAAACTAAGAAAAGAAATAAAGCATCTGTTCACTCTAAGCTCCAAATCTGAAAAATGTTTTCTGGAAGGGTCTTCCATAAAGCTGAAAATGCCAACAACTTAAAAATAAAAAAAGGATTTATGTGCTATAATTAAAAACTTGAATAGATGGAGCAAAGTTACTTATTTAGAAATATTTCTAAATGCATAGCATTTATGTATGTTTCAAGGAATGTTGTTAAAATGAAGGGACTTACTAGCAAGCAGACACTTAAAGAACATTATACTAATTGCCTACACTTATTAATAATGTAAACAGAATGACCTTCATTTTAATTATTCTGTTTTTTTCCTTTACTTCTGTTTCTACTAATTGCATTTATGTTCGTTATTGACTTATAATAATATTAAGAGGTAGTGGTCAAGACTTAGGTTCCATGCAGTTTGAGAGCTGCATCAATACAATATGACCTTTTTTTCCTTGTTATTTATGGTTCTGACACAGCTAGGTTATGGCATCTTTTTGTTTCTTTCAAGAATTATTGAAGTTCTACTCTGATTTTGGATTTTTCTCTTTCTCTTCCCCCTTTTCTTCTGTTGTTTTCATAACTGTAATTTTATAAAATTTCCAGTGTCTATAAAATTTCAAGTTACTCAGTTAGCAGGTCAATTATTTTCAGGTGTCTGAAGCTGTATGTTTTAGCTAACTCAGGTTGGCAGATATACTACAAAAAATAACTTGCTTAATTCAGAAGTACAGCAGGAATAGTCCTGAAATTCTTATGGTTGGTTAGAATTACAGTTTGCTCTTAATCCTTGAAAAGTTCAGGTTAAAAAATATTATTGTGTGCAACTTTGGGATCTGAACTGAACCCTAATCTGAGTACATGCTCAGAGCTCATATGCTTCTAGAAGAAACTTTGCAGCAAATTTCTGTGTAAGGTGCTCTGGGTAAGATCCAAGTGAGATTTCTCTTCTTTCCCAGTTAAGTACCAATCCGCTCTTTGTCTGCCTGGTGCCCTTCAATCAGAAACACAGAACATTCAGAATAGAATCTCCTATTTGCTCTCTCCAGACTTATTAAATGTCTGGATGCCAAAAGTAATATTTAATAAAGAGAGTTAAGGGGAATCCTGTTCCTACATGGCATGAGCTCCAGTATTGTGTCAATACATGACTGGAAAGGTGCAGAGCACATCGAAACAACATGAGATTCTCCCACTATAGAATCACCGATACAGAATTATACTTTCAGGTTAATGCAGAGCAATTATACAGCAGCTACAGGAAATATTATGCAAAGAATTCTTCTATGTTTTCTGTTGACGTTCCTATCTACTATGTTATTTAATGTCTCCTGCAAGTCTCCTATCCCCCCCATAGTGCATTTCTTTTACAGTGTGATACCGAGGAGAAATGTGTCTCTTGAAGAAATAGAATGCTTCCTTTCACCAGAATGAGAATTACGTAACTTAACAGTTTCCAAAATAGTTTTAAAAGACATTATTGTGGAGGATGTTATTACATACGAAAAGTGAAAGTCTATGCCTGTGAAACTAAATTTGTTTAACAATTGAACCAAGATTCAAAAATTGAACAGGTTTCTTTTTAACTGTAGGATGTCCTCAAGACTTTGATTTGCTAATGTGTACTGTGAGTTTCTAAAAGGGAGATTTAACAGCCACATTTCCCAGCTCACTGAAAGATATAACCCTTGTTTTCAGAATGCTATTAAAATCTCTCCACATAATTAAAGAACTAAAGAAAAATCTAAAGAATACAGTTTTGAATACAAGGATAAAATTTTTTGCATTCCTTTTGACTTAACTGCCGAGAAGCACAAAGCTACCACTCAGAGTATCCAAAATGCCTCTTTAGTTAATATAATCCCTCCATCACATTAAAAATTATAACGCTTTTATCATTATCCACTACAACATCTTGGAAGCAGTAAAGTATAAATGCATGAAACTTTAAAAACACTTATAGCATTATTGAAAACACTGCAAGAAACATGAATAGTGATGGCAGTTTTCAAATATCAGTTTGCTCAGCACTGTCACTATCATTTCACTTTATTTCAAATATGAAATGTCAAGAATGATCCCTTTATTCAAGTAATACACAGAGCTTAATACATCCTTGAGATGGCCTTGGATTATCAAAACCAAATAAAAATTCCATGCATAATAAAAGACAACTCCTATATTTAAATCAAAGGATTACATTCATTTGAACACTATTTGAAAAATAATCAGGTATTATTATCTACAGTCTTGCAGATTAATTCTATTTCTTATTTTCTTAGGTTGTAAAATACAGTTTCCTAATCATCGAAGCCACTGTCTTAATATCAATTTAATGAAGCTACACTCTTCATTTTCAAAAAAAAAAAAAAATCAGATCTTATTCAGGGAAGGGAACGTCATTCCCCTTTAATTCAGCTTCTTTACAAGTACTCTTTCAAGTCTGTGTCCACATAAATCACCAAAGAGCTTGTTAAAAATGCAGATTCTCTGAGTCATTTCCCAGAAATTCTGATGCAGTAAGACTGCATGAGTCCTGGAATCTCCACAGTTAACAAGTACCCCAAGTGATTCAGATGGTGAACTCTGGTCCAATATTCAAAAATTGCTTTTGAAGAGCATGTTGCCATGAGAGACCAATTTTAGTTGTACTTAAACTCAATTTCCTTCCAACTCCTAGATGGCAGAGCCACTAGCACTATTTGTAAAGGACTTAAAGGTCACTCAGGACTTCAGCAAAGCAATGCCCACCCTTCCTTGCTTCATAAGCCCTTCTAACTCCTTAAGCAGTACACTTTGTTCAGCCTGGACATGTGGGTTCGAGACCCAGTAATGCTTTTCACTAGTTATAGGGGCCAATTAGTAAACCCATAACTTTACTAAACGATATGTCATTCAAATTGTAGATTAGATTACATCATTTGGTTTCAAAGTTTTGTGAAATCAGTAAACCTTAGTTTTTCTTTTTCATTTTCTCTCCATATTATTTTATCTAATCCATATGTTTTCAAAATGAGCTCTAAGGGCACTTTTTCTGATAAACCGACTTGTCTTTTTCAAAATACCATACATTGTCTGCATTCTCTTTCAGAGATAAGACATTAAAAATGTTAAAATTCCAGAGCACTGTGACTTTATCTGGAACTCAGTATTACTCCTCTTGACTCCAGCTGGATTCAAGAATGACTTACTAAATCCATTGGGCCAAAAAGGTTTAAGCCCTGAAGCAGCAGCAGCAGCAGCAACAACAACAACAACAACAACAAGAACACAGCAACAACAAAAGTGATCAAATGTATTGAGAGTCCCCCCACCGCACTTTTTCTTGAACTGGCAAAATAATTGAATGCAGGTGCAACCTCATACTTTGCAAAAGATGTTGACTGAATATAAAACTCCTGTGAAAGTGACATCAGCATATAGGTTTGAGTCTTCCTTTCTGAGGATAAAATTTCAATACACACTCTTCTTGGTCTCCAGTGAAGCCAGCGATTTATATTTATGTGGAACAGAAAAGTACATAATGCTCATTTGTTTTGGGTGAGTTAAAGAAAGCAACACATGCCCTTTGTCTTCTACACCAGCTATGAAGCAAAAACAGCAAACATCTGTTGCCTGTAGGATAGAGTGTTGTCCACGATCACCTTATCAGTGCAGGGCTATGGCTACAACACGGGCTTCTCTGCTCTTCTCTTCTGCCCTCCAAACAAAACAAAACAAACAAAACAACCCAACAAACAAAACAGGGGCTGCCTTGTGTCCTGCCAAGTATTGGTTTGTTCTTGATATCCAAGATACTACGTTTCTCTCTTTTATTGAAACTTTCATTAACAAACAATTTAGATATTAAATAATATATAACAAATCTGAAATTTCAATCAGGTAGAGTAACTTCTATTCTGTAGCCAAGTATTTTACACTTGATCTTAGCCAAAAGGTCGAGAAGCGATAGTAGCCAAGTATTTTATTACTTAGCATTAAGATGATATGGTCTTAGTTGAGAAGATAAAAATATCCGTAACTTTTTATGAGAAAAGGTGAAATGCTTTGCAACAAAGAATGCTTGTCGATCAATATTTGTAATTCATAACAGCATATAAAATAAGATGCTTAAAATGTTTTCGATCACATAATCCATCCCCAAACTCACTTCACAATTTACTTTGGTATACAAATAGAATAGAAAAAAAGGGAAAAAAACAAAACCCAGTTGTGTGTATTGTATAGATAGCTAGCTTGTATCACCAGTAATTATGGAAGTAGTTACAGAGTATTATTCTACAATGTAGAGTGGTCTGTATTTTATAGCCAAATGGCTTATTTTAAGGGATGAGCTCTGGAATTATAGAGATGCAGAACTGAACACTGGCCTAACCCAAGGGTACATTACCTTTCTCCAAGCCTTTCACCCCCACTAAGCTTCACCTATGAAACTAGCACAATATTACCTGGAGGAGCCTTGTACACAGTAAGGAGTAAATCAGTTTTTTCACCAGAGAACAATGCTTCCTAAGTGGCATCGTGAAGAGATGCATACCTATCTTATCCATTTCTCATTGTAATTGCAGTATAGGAAAATGTCCCAGCTAAGGGCATCATTCACAAGTGAAGATGAGGAGGATAGCCTACTCACTGTTTCTGCAATGCTTTGATGAATATTCCCTCACTGTCTTCTCTCCAGACTTCAATAAAGCAGTGAGATTTTTGAGTTTAAATATTTTGATCATAATAAAACCGCTTTTATTGAAATAAAGAAAAGTTTTAAAGACTGGAATTTATAAAAAATTCTAAGACCTCCTAATGCTACTTTAATCTCCCTGTGGCATCCTTATATTACATTTTTAATACTTCCCTTGCATGCTTGACAATAATTATTTCTGAAAAATTATGCATTCCCACTATTGTGCACTATAGATAGATAAATTTATAAGTAGAGCTTTTTCACATTAAAGAACTTTAAGTGCTTTCTTCAGTTCTTACAAGAGTGTTTAGCCTCTTCTATTCCAATGTCTCATTTGTGCTAAATTTTAAGCATCGTGATTGAACCAGTATTCTTTTAATCTAACCTGAGTAGGTGAATACTCCATAATTATGATTTAAAATATATTCTAGATAATGTTACTGAATCCTTTCTTATGAAGAGATCTTTCTTGTCATTACTTGTCCCTCAGATTACCAATGAAGATGTAAAAGCTTTTTTTGTGTTACAATTATAAAAAGGGTGATTTACAAATAATCGGTATTTAGCCTTGATCCCTTCCACACTGTCCCTAAGACCCATGGAGTAATCCCTGGAGATTCCATCCTGTTGAAATAGTTCATATTTGACTGATGTCAATAGCTGGAGAATGGCTCAACATGCATTCAAAGAGTCTGGTATTTCATTATCGTCATGGAGTCATTGTGCATGGTGTTATAATCAAAATCCATTCAGACTCAGATGATTATTCAATACACTTTCGAAGGATTCCTTTCTCCTTTCCTCCTTAGTACATTCTCGAAGGAAATAGGATATATCAACACACCATATGGCAAGTGGAATCAGTCAGAGCACCACATTGTATCTTCTATCATATGCTATTTCACAATATGACATGCTCAAGTTCTTTTCTGATGAACACTGTAACTCCTAATATAGATTTGGCAATAGCACTTGCTTCTTCCCCTTTCATAGTCATCCCTGTCATTGCTATTAGCTTATTTTTATGTCTGAATAAAAGCCTGTGTTTCTTCCTGAAATGCAGCTTTTTTATAACAGTGTATAAAAGTAAAATGTAAGCAAAAAGATGAAATAGCTCCAGATGTGGTAATTCAGTGACAAGTAGTTGAGCTATACACGGGTAAGAAAAAAAAATGCCCATAAAAGATTGAATTTTACTTTATCCTAGAAACATACTATAGTGGAAACAACAGGGACTTTGCAGTTCTTTCTCAGCTTATGACTCATTGTGTGACCTGGGAGAGGGAGTGGGGGCAGTTAGTTCTGAAATTCGAGAGATAAGAACATTCACTCCATGACACTGCAGTGAAATTTATGCGAGATAACGTGTGTAAAAGTCCCAGAGCCCAGTGCCATGGCACAGAATTTAAGTGCACTACATCCAGTAGCTGTCTTGTTCTTATGCCTTCTATACCCCTTAATGCTTTCCTGAGATTTCTCAGATAGATCAGATGTAAACTCTGAATTTGAAAACTGAAGCTTATACATAGGTCCTTTATGCACTGTCATGGGATAGTTCAGTTAGCTGAAATATAAGTCTATCATTAGAATATGAGTTTATATATCATTCAGCATGTTATTTATCATCATGCAACTACCTATTTTAAGGTGGAAGACTCAGAAGATAGGCCTCAGGCTTCCTACCTTATGTTTCCGTGTCCACACGATGTAATTATTTAATAAAAGTTATATGATGAGTTGCATGATATCTTCTATGGTGACATGTAAAGAAATATTATGAAAGAACACAAAGAATTAGCTCAGTTGGCTAAAGGTACTAAGTACCGTATAAGTAATTCAAAAGATAATTTGACTTAGGTAATCTTCAAGGAAATAAACAAAAAGTCTTATATGAAAGATTTTCTAGGAGCTTTATGGATTAGCAATGAGAATCAAGTGTGAAATCTAAATTTCTAAAATATTATATATTCTCATTTCATACACTCATTTTCTTCACACCAGCCTTATAATCGAAGGGGAGGGAAAAGAACAAAACTAAGGGTATGTATATTGAGGAGGTAGACAGTAGGCAGATTATTTGCATACTATTGGTTCCTAAGAGTACTGGTTTTGAAACAATCCTTAGTGTTACCTTGATCTGTTTTCAGTCATCTAACTCTTGGTTCATCCAGCCACTATTTACTGAGTGATCCTTCAGTGAGCTGGCACCTGGCCAGGTGCTTCTCTGTGTGAAGATATTGTCTTTCTTCCCAATCACTCCTAGAGACTCATTATGGACAGGGGGCCAGGTTCAAATTATTTAACAACTTGTACAATGTAGGAAATGATAACTCAGAAAGGATATTTCTTAGGCATTTACATGCCTAAGTTAAGTTTACAGTTAAGACTGCTACTAAATGCTTATATATATTATTGACATGTATTCCCTTAACCATCACAATGTAAGTACTACTCTTATTCACATTTCAAACATGAGAAAACTGAGACTTAGAAATATCACTTGCTCAGAGTCATATTATTTGCAGGTAGGAGGGCCAGAATTAGAATCTAGGCCAGTGACAATCAGAGGTCATGCTCCTAATAAACACAGATCCCACGGAAGAAAATCTGTACTATCATGAGTCATGGTACAGCTTTTGCCTGATGGATGCCCTTATTTTTTGACATTTTTCCTGCACAGTTGTTGACTAAATGTACCATATAATTATGCCTCTCATATCTGTCCTTTTACCTTCTTTTCAATCACTAGGAAAAGTGATTGCAAAATTTGTTTTCTGAATTTCAGAAAATTGCATCAGCTTAAGTGTTCAGAAAAAAATGCTTTGATGATTAAGAGCCTCATATCCATAGTTATAGTTCCAAAATTATAAGTTTCAATTGGGCCTGAGAAAAAGATCTGGTTTATATTACTAAGAAAAAGAAACCATGGCAGGGAATTAGAGCGATTTAGGACTAAGAAAGATCGACACCCTTGTTTTGTCCAGCCTTATCATTCTACCGATGAGGGTGGACGGCACCGAGAGTCCTTGATTATTCCCAGGTCCCACTGTTAGCAGAGCTGAAAGTGGAATGTAGACAAAAGATTCTATGTGTTCTCTTGGAGGTACAAAAATAAAAGCAAAAATTGACCAGTACTCAAGGGTCCCCTACATCCAAGTTCTGCCCCTAAATGGCAATGCTGTCTTTGGGTAGTCATTTATGCTTTCTGGGTCTCAAGTTTCCTAATGTTAAAAGAAAGTTTTCTTATTTTTTGTAATTTTTTTTGGTTTGTTTAAAACTCTGACATCATCCTGAGTTTCATTACAGTACGGTCAACTTGGTTGTGTCAGACAGACGCTGTTATTATCCACTCATGTTTCAGCCTACCGCCATTCTAATTCTAAACGCAAATACTGCCCTCGTTTGCTCTTTTGATACAAATAGATTTTATGCTAAGATTTACATTTTGTTTTGGATTTGGTTATCTTGGAAGCCTTTAAAAAATATCTACTGAAATAGTTTAAAAATTCTTCCCTGTATAGGAATTAAATATTTTAATAATGATGATACAATAAATATTTGATGATATGTTTTGGTCACATAATCAGGGATAAAATAGTACACCCCTGAAGATGTTTAACAACACATCCAAGTACTGAAGGCTTGATTACGATTGCTTTTAAAGTAGAAGAAATGAAGACAAAGGTGGCCAGTGGAGAAATTCAAGGACTTGAGGCACATTTAAAAAACAACAAAATGTGACATACCATACAACTGAAAACCAACTGAAACTATCTTGCCTAGAAATCCAGGCCATTTTAATACACTTTGCCATTTTAACTGGCTTGGACCCCCAAAAAATATTTCAGTAAGGGCTCATTAGTGTCCTTATAGAAGGCCAAAAAGTCAACTAGAATAAGGGGACTTAGAAACACATTCCAAATTCCACTAAAATGCAACTTCGGTTTTGAAGAATTTTTTTTTATCACAGGTGGACTATTTATAATATCGGTCCTAGGGTGGAAAGAGTGTTAGTAATAATAATAATGATAATAATAAACAACACACACTTATATTGTGCTTACTATGTGGTACTGCTCTAAAATATATATAAATACATTAAATTTCATTTTGTACACTTATTTTACTGTGTATCTGCTTATAATAATCCTGAGTAGTTTACAAGTTTTAAAAAAGCCATTTTACTTTTGTATTCTAAATAAGCAGTTTTGTTTATTTTCATTAAAACTGATAAATGCAAGGTTATACATTTCTGGGTCTCTTAAATGTTTATATGAAAATATCTTTGTCTAAACTGCTTTGCTTGCTATGTAACCTAGAATCTAGTAATATAAGAACTATAAAGGGGAAATTGGTAATCATGTATTCAAGGAATCATCAGTACAAATACAACAACAACATTTATGACTGAGATAATGCAGTCGAAGATGTCAAAGACTTTCAAGGTCATCCAGCTAGTTAGGGGTAAAGTCAGATCCAGTTCTCTTTGCTTCCAGCACTGAGAATTTTCCACTATAAGCAAAACCCATGTAGCTACAAACTCCTGGCAGTAAATAGCAATAAAGGTAAAGTTATAACAAGAAAAAACAGGCTTCTTACAATAAGTCTTTAAAACCTTAGGACATGACAGAAATGTTCCACAGTCTATCTAAAATACTGGGGAAAAGAGGGGCGCCTGGGTGGTTCATCAGTTAAGTGTCCGACTTTGGCTCAGGTCATGATCTCATGGTTTGTGGGTTCGAGCCCCACGTCGGGCTCTGTGCTGACAGCTCAGGGCCTGGAACCTGCTTTGGATTCTGTGTCTCCCTCCCTTTCTGCCCCTCTCCTGCTCACACTCTGTTCTCTCTCAAAAATAAATAAACATTAAAAAAATTTAAAAAAACCAAAGTGAAATACTGGGGAAAAGACAGTAATTTCAAATAAAATAGCAAAATTTTATTTTTTATTAAAAAAATT
Source organism: Neofelis nebulosa (assembly GCF_028018385.1). Lineage (NCBI taxonomy): Eukaryota > Metazoa > Chordata > Mammalia > Carnivora > Felidae > Neofelis > Neofelis nebulosa. The sequence goes on from NC_080783.1 coordinate 65,404,818, forward strand.
TTTTTAGCGTTTATTTATTTTTGAGACAGAGAGAGACAGAGCATGAATGGGGGAGGGTCAGAGAGAGGGAGACACAGAATCTGAAACAGGCTCCAGGCTCTGAGCTGTCAGCACAGAGCCCGACGTGGGGCTCAAACTCACGGACCGCGAGATCATGACCTGAGCCGAAGTCGGCCGCTTAACCGACTGAGCCACCCAGGCGCCCCTAAAATAGCAAAATTTTAATATAAGGATGCAGCTTGGGGACTTAAGAACCTTTCTCCAGCATCCCTTCCAGTGTGTTCCCAGACCTGCACACTGGGGAGGCATAGAACTACTGTTGCATCCACACGACTCCTGAAACAGAATGCTACGGGCACCAGTGACAGTTGCAACAAAGTTTATTACAATGAGAGGCAAGGCTGACTGATTGGGACCAACACTCTTGATAAAAGTGTGGCCCCGAACAGCCGGGGTACAGAGTTTTTAAAGTTGATCACATCGTATTATCATTATCTGGGAACAGAACAGAGAAACAGTTCCCAGATGAGTTAGAAACAGTTGCCAGATGAGTCAGAAACAGTTATCGAATGAGGTGATTATTTTAGACTTTCTGCCGCTAAGTTGCAACCAGTGGATCTCCTTGACCTTGTCTCTGATGCTCTTTCTTTGAGCTTTTGTTTCCTTCATTGGTAAAGCCTGATTCACAAGAGTATGAAGTATGATTTACAAGAGTAAAAGCAAGGCTGTTATCTTTTGACCTTCAGGGTCAGAAGGTTGTTCTTTCAACCTTCAACCTTGTTCTTTCAACGTTGTTCTTTCAAGGTTATCTTTCAAGCTAAGCGTTAGCCCTACACTACAATTTGACCCTTACACTACTTCTCATATATCTGCTTTAGTCTGGCCCAAGTCCCCTCTGATCTTAGTAGGGCCACTGTTAGCTCATACGGTGTCTTGAATGAATTTAGAAAAAAGAACCCTCTCTGCATGGTTGAATTAGAAAAAGATACCTCATCTGGGTGATCGGCAGCCTGTCAGGAACAAGATGACTTTGTGCCAAAAAAAATGTTCCCTCTTCCAGGAGAATGCAGATGTCCCCAGAGCACACTGCATAGAGAGCCAACCAATGCCTCTTCTTCATCTCTTCCTGTTTTTTTTTGGCAGAGCACTTCTGTGCAACACGCAAACTACACAACTCTATGTGGTGATCTTGCTTTTGGATCTGCTGCCTCATGAATTCCCCTGGAGATTAGAAGGCAATGTCATGGTTGTAGAGCCCTCCACTGAGCACCTATTAACACTTAAGTTGCCTTCTCTCTAGTGTGAGAATGTGTTTTTCTACCTCTTGTTCAAAGGCAACATCTCCACCAATACCTTCTATCTCATCTCCTCCTCACTCAAATAGCATATTTTTGCTTATTTATCTTCACCTTCTTCTGTATCGTGACTCCTTTTGTGTTTGTAATTATTCTAGCTAGCTGATCACCAAAACTCTCTTTTCCTCCTGGGCACACACATGAGCCACATTTCCCAGCCTTCCTTATGGTCAGGGGTGCTTTTTGACTAAGATCTGGTGAATGGGCAGATGAATGAAAACAAACAACTAACATGTGGATCTAGCATACAATTCCTGTACAATCCACAATGTTCTCCATCCATTCTCAAGTAAAGAAGATCCAGGAGAGGTCTGTAGGCCTTGGGAGATAGTATAGTCATTATATCAAAGAAACATGAGTCCCTAAATAACTGTAGAATGGACCACTCATGCCAACATTTACTGGGCTATAACAGAAGTGAATACGTTTTTTGGGTTAATTAACTGAAATCTGGCAGTTGTTTTTTACAGTAAGCCACCAAAGCCCTCTGCAAAATATGCCACTTTCCAACATTTGCCAGGCTCTACTGAGGAATCAGACAATCATCAGAGGCAGCTATCCTTTCTGTGGTATAGGAAATTCAATGACATCATGCTTTCTCACTCTACTCTCAAAGACATCAAGCCTTCAGGATAGTGACAAGTAACTCCAGCTTATCCAAACTTGTGAGAATATCATGCAATTTCTACCCTTCCATGCAGATATTGTAGAAATCACTCAGCATTTGGGTGCGACATACCTTCTCTATGATTGTAAAAGGACAAATGGAGTTTGGTTGTTCTTAGTCATACCACCCACAGGCTATTCTTGAAAGAAAAATAAGTTTCCAGAGACTGCATTTCAGATCACAAAATCCAGTATGTATGCTTTAAACTCTATGACTTTCCCTCCAAGTACCCAGGCTGTCATTTAAAGGATAATAAATGTAGTTAATTTTTTTGAAGATGTATGCACCACACAAAACTACCTCATTATCTGAGATTAACTTGCATATTCTAATTCTTTTCTCCCACTCCCTTAGAAGACAGTAATGCATAGAGATGACCAGGATGTTTACCTTTGAGATTAGAACAACATGTTATAATCAATTTCAAGTTGGTGGTAACATAAGTAGATTCACAACAAAGTAGAAAATGGAAGGAAATAGTACTAATCATCAAAGACCAGAGTAGAAATTGAGACCTGAACACCAAAAATCTTAAAAAATATTATGGGGATTATATCAAATTGCAAGATAGGTCTGGCATAGCTGTTCATCAGAGCAAAAATTAAGAGCATAGAGTATTTTTGAAGTCTTTTTTCCTTGTAACAACTTTTGCTTTAGAATAACCTAATACAAACACTAAAGAGGAAAGTGAAATGATGAGATTTTAACAGTAATAATATTTGAGGCTAAAATTAGGTTAGGAGAAAGAGGCAAGTTTCCGTAAGGTTTTTACATCATACAGATTCATATTCTCTGGCTATATAAAATATTCACTGATTGATACTTAGTTCTGCTGTGAGGTCCAGAAAACCATTTGAACACCCAGACCACCCGATGCTAAGAAACAGAGGCTCAGTGATGAAATGGCATCACGGGCAGGGAGAGAAGCTGTCTTCCACCTTCCAGTGGCAACCCCACAGGTGAGTGTGGAAGTATGCTTGTAATGTATAGTTAAGTCACTTCTGCTCTTGTCCCCAGGGATATAGCTGAGAATAGAACATAGCAAGGGAGAGGGATAATTATTTGCTAGTATGAAGGAATTATCTATCAGTGATAATGGTTAGCTCCTAAATGGCAGGGACACCATCGAAGTATGCCACACTGAGTGAAAAACATGAAATTATTTGTGACTTTAAGGCAGCAGGGTGTGGTGTAAAGTCTGTGTTCTGAAGGTCAGGGTTTGGTTTTGGTTCTATCTCACCTAAGATGAGCATTTTAGGAAGGTTATTGTGCAGGGTATGAACTTCTTTGATTCTGCTTCCTTTTCTGGAAAACAGGGCTTCTAATATCTGCCTCTAATATCTTGTAAGGTACACACATAAACACACACATATGTTGCTGGTTTTAACTATTATAAATAACTACATTGATAACAAACATCAATAATTCATGTAATATAGTTCTCTAAGTATTTACTGAGAGGCTTATGGGATTTCGGTATTAAGTTAGAAACCATAAGTGATTCTAAGAAGTTGTTGGACCTTCGTCTCAAGGAGATTACAATTATTTGGGGAGTCAAGATATACTCAGGAAGCAATAAATATTAATACAAAATCATACGTTATTAAGAGTGAATGTGAGTTTTAGGTGATGAATAATACAAATGAGAGGTAGGCCTTGAACTGGGGGAAATATATTTCTGAACAGGAGATACTAAATATTAGTTAAGAAGCAAAAGATAAAAAAGGAGCCCATTCAAGTTAAGAACTTTAATTGGAAATTTAGTTGGATAGGATTTAGTTTGCCACATGTGACAGAAGTTAAGAGTAATTTCTGATTTCAGCCAGAAATTTACCTCCTTCTCTCCCTCTCCCTCTCCCTCTCCCTCTCCCTCTCCCTCTCCCTCTCCCTCTCCCTCTCCCCACTTCCCTCATCCATTCCCCACATGTCTGAATAAAAAATCTAAGGCTGGTATGGCACCTTCTCAGAGTCAGACTTCAGGGTCTTTCTGTCTTGATGCATCCACTCCCATCACTGAAGCTGCTAGAACTGCAGTCATAGATCTTCATTACAGGCAGCTGGAAGGAAGGGAGGGGGAAGAAGGGCCCACTTCACTTCTTTTAAGAAGACATTCTAGATACAAACTATATGTCCATTCACTTCTCATTTTCAGAACTCAGGTCTGTGGCCATATTGAGACACAGAGCTTCTGGAAACTGGATTCTAAGCATTTATTAGAGAAAAAAAGAATGGGCATGGGTGGCAGAGCTGGGGGTGGGGGTGGGTAGAGAGTACGGGCGGTGAGTCTCTGGTAGGCTTGGTTTCTGTTTTCTTTTTCCTCCTCTAGTCAGAAAACTAACACATGCCCCTAGAAGAGAGTGGGAAGAGAGGAAGCAGATCTGCAGTCCCCTTCTGGTGCTCTCGCGAACTAGGTAAGATTGGTGCATCTCTCCCCACTTCCTTTATCAGCTGTAAAAGGAGAGTGAGGTTTCTTAACTCATCTGAAACTCTCTAATTTTGTCATGGGTAAAATCAGACTGATGGAGCTGGACCCAGTGACTTTACAAAATGGGAAATATTCAAGAGTTTAACACTTAAAAGATTAAGTTAGATCACTGAACTAGAAAAAGGTTTATAGTCCCAGAGTCATGAAGGAAGGGGTTTCCTTCTGCAGTGATTTTGGTCCTGATATACAGAGCCAATGGAAATTCTCATTTAGACGTTGTTGATTTGATGCTTCATGAGCCTCAGCAAGCACAAAATTTCATGCAGCAAAGTCTGTTGGCCAGTGGCCTGAGGAAAGCAGGGAAAGAAGTTAGAGAATCTTAATTCCTGTCCTGGCTTGGTCACTCACTATCTCTGGGACTTGCAACCACTCACTTAGCTTCTTTGGGTCTCAGTTTTACTAATGCAAAATTTTTGTAGGTATCCCAAGCAAATAATGTAAAGACCCAGAGATCTCTCTCCCTCCTATTCAGTGATTTGATGAAGATGTTAATGTACAGATGTACCAGTTAAGTTGGCCACGTGGAAAATAAAATTACTACCAAATAATCAGGTGAAACATGTGGCTGCTTCCCAAGTGGAAGGTTCCAGGAATAGTAGTAGCAGCAGCAAAAGCAAGATGGCATCTGGAGCAGAGCAACTCTGTATGGCATTGGGAAGACCAGGGATGTGCAGCAGTGATGTGATTGATACAGCTAAGAGCCCCTACTTTCTGAGCTAGTGAAAGGTCATTTCCAGTAGCCCATGTGCCCAGTTTATGGAGGCTGAGTAGCAGAATCCAGAATGTGATGTGGAATGCTGGGTAGTGGCCAAGGGCCATGATGGGGGTGGGGGAAGGAACATGAAGAATGTGGATGTATCTTGACCTTGACGAGGTTTGGCTCAATGCAGAAACAATGGTGAAATGACATTTGTTTTCTGGTGCTAAGAATGCTTCATATTCCTCCAGGTTGGTGTTTTGAGAGATACTTAATGGTACCACAGGGGGAATGTGGGTGCCAGGAAAAGTGTAAGGTCAAAAAGAATTATAGCAGTGATGTGGAAAGAGATGCTCTATATTAAGCAGGAATCTAACTTGTAAATTGGTGGTACATTTGGATGCTAGACTTATATGAGAGCTGAATCAGAAACTCCTTTTTCAATTCATTTGTGTAGTGAAGGATTAACTTTTTAAGCCAAAGAGATGTCTGGCCATTGCCCTCTGCTACTAGGAGGTGATCTCTGGGCCCTGGGAATATGCTGCCTGATAGGACTGTCTTTGTTTGCCTGTGAGTTTTGATCACCAAACTGTTTAACAACATGAAATATGATGGAGCTTAGAAACCATCATGTCAGTTTGACCTTGGAGGAACTAGAAACTAAAAGTATTATCCCTAATTTCCAGGATGCGTTGAAACTAGAGATCAGCCATGTAGGCACTATGTGATTGAGCCCCAACAGAAACTATGGACACCAAAGGCTACAGTGAGCTTCCCTAGTTGACCATACCCTGAGTTATTGAGTCTCAATGTTGAGTCCCGCATCATAGTTGGGAGAAAGTAATGCCCTCATTTACCACAAAGGAGAAGATGAGAGTGCTTTGACCCCTCCCTGGCTCTGCTATGTGTCTCTTCCTTTTGGTGGCTTTAATTTGTATCCTCTTACTATAACAGAACTATAATTTAACTGCAGCATTTTTTGACTTCTATAAGTTATTCTAGTGAATTATTGAACCCAGGGAAGTCGACAGGGAATCCAATTTTGTAGCCAGCTGGTCTGGATAAAGTGAGGGTGGCGCTGAAGTTCTCTCAGTTTGTGGCTGTGTCTGACATGAGAGCAGTCTTGTGGAGGACTGTGAGAGAAGGGCTGTGGGAGGACTGTGCCCTCAGACTTGCTGTTTGCCAAACTCATTGCAATTGGTGTCATGTTTTCTGTCAATTTGGCAATCTGTGGCCTGTACCCTTAACCTTGAGTTTGAATAACTCTGGGTACCCCTTCCTTTTTTGGGAGGAGGTAAATCTCCTTCTTTTTTTGGGTCTGTTGGATCCTTCTGATTGACACTGTTAGTTGGCCATTCAAAATCCATTGTCTTTTTTCTTGATATTTTTAAGGGCAGCCAATGTACTTATTGAGGCCAGGTACTGCATTAAATTTGGTCAAAGTCAACCATAACAATTCTGTTTTCTCTATCCCTTTAATGTATGAGTTTCCATGTGACCCAGTTCTAACCACTGAGCCCTAAAAAGATTTCTGCTGGGGGTGCATGTATTCTGGGAAAGTTTTTGCCTTTCTGATAAGAGGATGCATATAGCTTTTCACCTGTTGCTGGTTTGTCTGCCTTGAATGTGATATAATGCCTAGGTGTGTGTGTGGGGGGGAGGGGGGACCATAAGTCTATACAAACCTATAAGATTAGGAGAGTTGGATTGAGCCTGGAGCACTAACGGTATTTTTGAGCCACTAGCCTTCAGCTGCATATTTCAGGACTTCTGGCTATGTAAGAAAAATAAACTTGTATTTGTTTGCAGCCTGTATATATCTGCTTCTCTGTGGTTTGTAGCCAAATGTACTTGTAATAGGTACAAGCCCCACCCCGAGAAAGCAGAAAGAGGAAGCACCATGTTCAAAGTCATATGTGCACTAAGACTGAGCCCTATTCTCCTAAATCCTGTGCCAACACCTTCCTCAATACTCCTTTTTTCTCCTGTTTTGTCCCTTATCTCATAAATAATAATGAGCTTAATATTCTACATACTACTCTGTGTAGTGACTGAAATAACCTTCTAGTTAGAGAAAGTTACTTGAAGTAATAAAGCTCAATGTTCCATTACTAGACCCTTAAAACAGTAGATTGAATAATCAATATGTCTTTCTTATAACTTATAGTTTCTTATATTTTTTTGAGAGAGAGAGAGAGAGGGAGGGAGAGAGGCAGAGACAGAGAGAGAGAGAGAGAGAGAGAGAGAGAGAGAATCCCAAGCAGGCTCCATGTTCAGCACAGAGCCCGATGCATGGCTCCATCTCACAACTCTGGGATTGTGACCTGAGCCAAAATCAAGAATTGGATCCACAACCAACTAGCCACCTAGGCACCCTTACTTTCTTGCTGTTTTAATACATCATTTCTCTTGACTTTTACCAACTCCCCTCTCATCATCCCCAGTGACTTCATACGTGGTGCATAACCATGTCATATCCATTCATATTAAAAATACTTTATCCCATCCACCAAAGCATTAGTACTTTTAAAGAACTTCAAAAAGTTTTTGAATCTCATCTTAGCTGACTGAAAGCATCTATATAGTCCTTGTTTCAAAATAAATTTATTTCTTGCTTGGTTTAAAATAAATATTAAATTCATTGTTTTTCTAAGTAATTATTAAGTAGACTTCTTCAAACATGTTGTTTATTTACAAAAACCAGCACCCCAGTTCTAGAGGATAAATCCATAAATAAAAATTTCTCTCTTATTGACCCAGCTGAGAGCATAATTAGTATATATTTTCCTTCCAAAATGTCTGAGCGAAATAACAGCTAATAAATCAATCATGTCTAGTCCCTCTAATCTCTTAATATTAATGTTTAATTAGGAAACCTCCTATGAGACTATTTCCAGTGGGAAAATATGTTTTCACAGGGAGAACTTTAAGCTCCCTCTTCAAAATGTTCTACTCTGGAGTATTTTTTTTTAATGTAGAGTGTGAAAATTAAGACGGCACACATATAAAAATGTCACTCTCAGTTTTAGAATCTACCTGACTTTCTTTCCTTTAATCTTACAAAACAAAAAGCCTTAATACCAAATCATACACATATCTCTAGAATACTATAGTACTAAGAAGACTATATATCTACAGTCTATCCTATAACCCATGCATTTTAAAAACAAGATAGAGGAGCAGAATTCCACTTTGTAGAGTTGCTTTTCCATCAACACCCTGGTAACATCTTTGAGAATAGAGTATGTTTATACAAGTAGACCAGCGATTACTACAGTCATTTCACATACTCTGCTATTCCTTTGTAAAAGCATTCTGCTGAATTTATATCTCATTTTATGGCATAAAAACAACTAAAGGCTTCTAAATCACTATATATAGTTTTGTCCATAAGGAAGAAACTGTGCCACTGCTTTTCCCTTCTTCCAAATATGGAGATTTTCAGGTGGAAAAGATAGACCCTGACTTGCCCACATTTTAACAGAACAAGCATATAGCAAAACCACCATCTGGGTTCCCCATCACAGTTCTATGTTTTGTAGGATACCTCACAGCAGAATCACTTCTTAAGGCTTATTTTAAATCTTTAACATTATCTTAGAAAATTGAATACAACTGAGTTACATTGTTGAAAACACAAAAAGAATACAGATAAATTATGAAAGGGCAGATCCTTTCCTTTTTTTTTTTTTATCAGAGCAGGCAGAAAAATTATCTTACATCGTTTATACGCGATGACAAATGAAATATATTTGTCTCAAATTTTAAAGGGGTAGAGAGACAAATGTAAAAACTTACAGTAAAAGCACTACAAAGCAGCTAACAGTTTGGATTTATTTAAACCTTGGTTCAGAAGAATTTATAAAAAAGCATTTCATGTGTCTTCAAAATATCCTTCCAAGTTCAGTGTCAGTATTAATATTGCCATTAAAAAAAATGGAGCTCAAGTAGCTCCTTCTGGGACATCAGTCAGCAAACAGCAGATTCAAGACCCAAAACCTTGTGTTGTGACCTCTAAACCCAATTTAATTTCCACTAGATGATTTGTCTTTTAAGGTAATAGGTCATATTAAAGAGATTAACCACTATGGAAATTCAAAGCATAGGTTAATTAGGAATAACGAGTTACATAATTTTGCCTTATGAAGCCACTGTTAGAAGTTTGGTGAGTTGGAAAACATTCATGGAGGATGATATAATCATCACATGTAAAAATCTAATAGGCCCTCAATAAATGTGCGGAACTATTGCAGTCATTGTAGAAAAATCTGTGTGTAGGGATAAAAAGGAAGTAGAGAACTCAGGTCATTTCTAAATAGTTCTGACTTTTTCCAGATATCAAAACTGAAATTTCCAGATTACTCTAAAAACACTCGAGTTACCTCAAACCTTCATCTACTTCACAATAGTTTAAATCCTTTGTGAGGCATTTTCAAATACCTCTGGGAAAGAGGTGAAATGGGAAAAAGCCACCCACAATACTTTTCCAACTTCAGGTTACTGAAAAAGTGGTTTTAGTCCTCATCTGATAATTGCTTATATATAACCTGGTTGCTATAAAATAAATTAGTATTTAGAGATAAGGAGAGGAATAGAAATGAAAGAAACATGAGTTGAGCAAGCTCTAGCATCTTTAATCAAAATAACTCAGGAAGGCTAAAAAGTCTATCCTCCTGATCATATAATCAGAGTAAAATCAGAAAGGGGAATACAGCTTTTTCCTACCTTAAAGGGAAGAATGCAGAGTAAGAATGCAAAATGAGCAGCCTGTTTGAAAACCAAGGCCACAGAATTTATTCTTTACTAAAAAAGCATATGCATGAAGAGTTTATTTAAAAAATAAGAACAAGCCATTAATTACAAAAATGTTACCATTTGGCAAGAACAAATAATTTTCAGAATTTTACCCAAACAAAGCATAACTAATGCTTTTATTTGGGGTTATTTTAATGACTGATTTGCATGTGCCAAGACTGAAGAGTGATCATTTCAATGATTTATTATTAATAATCCATTGCTGCCATTTGGTTGGTAACCTTGTTTGAATGAAATCACTCCATATTCCCAATATCTCTGCCTCCTCTTTCTCAAGGTTTGAGAAAGAAAATAATTTAATTTTTCAGAAATAGATGTAATGGGGAGTAAAATAAAATCTAAAGGTAGATGTAATGGTACTTTAGAAATGATAGACATGTGAGGTAAAACACACTTCTCCGCCAAAGACAGCCAAAGACATAAAGACAATAAAATAACCAAAGAAACCAGAGAAGTTAGTTTAACACCAATTGGCATCTCTAAAATGTAATAGAAAGTCAGCATCTGATATTTGGCATAATATAGATTAAAAAGGCACAATCCATAGTTTCAGTACTTAAAAGGAAACCAATGAACATTAGGGTAATTAGCAGAAAGAATGCTCAAGCACCAAGTAGCCTAGAGCAGCACCTCTCAAACATTAACAGGCATATGAATCATCTAGAGATTTTGTTAAAATATGGATTCTGATTCAATAGGTCTGAGGTGGGGCCCGAAATGTTTGTGTCTCCAACAAGCTTCCAAGAGAGAAGGATGCTGCTGGTTTGGAAACCCTTTTGAGTAGCAGGGCACTATTACATGGAGTAGGAACATGTGCAGGCATTTTTTTGGTCCATTAGTTGAACGAGTTAACCCAGAGCTGAGGCAATCTGGGCAACTTCTGGCCTAAACAGTTCTCTTACTGTTATCATCCGAGGTGGACCACCACTAGACAAGAATAAAGTCAACAGGATTCTCTTGGAAACAGAAAAGATGACTAGTGTTCTGCCAAATACAAGACTGGGGAAATGACCATTTTGTAGGTAGTTTAGACTCATTTGTTTCAGGGGATTCAACTTGTTCCTAATAAATAAAATCTGAGTCATATTCCATATACCCTTTCTCCTTTAAGGAACAGGGATGTCTTTTAACAGTTGGAAGAAGGGAAATTCATGATTAATTTAAATATAATCCAATATTTGGAAAACAGAAGAATTAGAGGATTTCCAAAAAGCTGTTTGAATTTAATTTAAAATTATATCTGATAATTTCCTATTTTTATTAGTATTTTGTGTAAACCAAATTATATTATCTTTGCTTCAGCTTACCTTCTGATCAATAAAGTAAAAAACAGAACAAAGGCTGGTTTTGGTTAACTATGAATAGAGTTATATGAGAAGAGAATGGGTATAGTTCTGCAGGTGACTTCACTATAATTCAATTTCTGCATGTTTATATGACCTACAGTTTATGCTATAATGTCAAGGAATAATCAGCACTATCCTCCTGTCTTTTCACAAAATATATCAGTGCCATAAATCATATCAGGTTGAGGTTCAAAATACATCACTTTGTTTAAAGAGGGTAACCTGTATTTGCGAAGTAATGTATTGTTGCGGTTTATTTGGGATAATGAATAATTTTTGTCTAACCTTTGCTTGAAGTATATACCTGCACCAATCTGGGAAATTACAAATATTTGCATATTTGGAATTTTTTTTTTTTGTCCTTGGCGGTCTCATTTGTCTGCTTTGTATTACAGTACAAAAGTGTGGTTTTTTTTTTTTTTTTCATTGATAAAGGTAACTTTGGTCTAGTCTAAACCTTGTTTAAATAGAAAAAGAAATGAGTATACTCTACCTAAGCTCTTCTTAGGAATTCCAATCATGTTTATACTATTGGGGAAAGAATAGAGGCTGCCATAATTTATGTGAGCTTAAGGAGATTAACCTACTTTTACTTTTGTTACTCTTATTGGACTGCTTTCATTTGTCATTAATTTTTGGCACAGCGTCTTTAACAATTAACCAACAATAACAACAAAAAACACCCAAACAGCATATTTATCTTTTTACCATTTTTACATTAACAATTATATATATACACATACATCTATATATGTATATACATAATTAGATCTGTCACCTTTAGAATATTTTTAACAATAATAAGGCAATGATTTGGAGTACAAGAAACATCTGTCACATAGACTTTAAGGTACAATTAGGCCTGATGAATAAACTATTTTTTCTTTAGTCTAATATCAGTTGTATTATCTATCAGTGCTCTAGAAGCAGGTATAGATTTTTCATGAAAGTCAAGAAACCTCGGGTAAGAATTTTTAAGAAGTCCCTGCTAAAAATCTCTTTACTGTCATATTTAGTTCAGCAATTTCTGTGATTTACATAATGTTCTAAAATACTATTTGGGTTATACAAGGATGAACTGAATTTATTTTCTTTTTTCATTTTTTCATGTTGGTGAGCATAGTAAACCTAGTTAGGAGAATAATCAAAGCTGCCTTCTGGGAACAGTGTGATAAGATCACTGCTCTACCCAGGGTGACTTAAGGGAAGGTGCTCACTAACGTGTTAGTCTTAAGCAGTCAGCTCTGTTAGGAGCAAAAGAGAGACAGCACTTACTTACAAACCCGAAAGTGATACCCTTCCTACATTCTCACCAATGCTGCAGGTTTTAGGTTCCCAACCATCCTACTATTTGCAAGACTTTCAAAAAACATATATGTTTTCATGACATATATATATATATTTTTTTTTTTTTACACACATATAAACACAAAGCATACATATCCACATACATGTGGATATACACACTTTAAAAATGTACACATCTGTGTATGTATGTATACTCATGCATACATCTGTATGGTTTACTCGGCTACACCAAGTCTTCTGGTTTACAGTTTTTTTTAAGTCTTTTGTTTGCTAGTTCTCTAGTATCCAGACACAGCATAGATCTTAGTGTATGAGTCAATATGACATGGATCAGAGGAGGCATTTGCAAAGGCAAGAAACTGGGAGCACAGCAGACTTTAGAACAAGCATCCAGGAATTCCAAGAAAAAGTTTGGAAAGGGCTTCCAACTGCTAGACATCATGGATTTTGGGTTACTTTGGACCACCAATAGGAGCAGAAGGAGGGGAACAGCTTAGATAGGTGGCAAGAAACAGTCAGAAATGTCTTGAGGTGGAATTGCGATTTGCTGCTGCTTGTGCAGGAGGGGCCTGGAGAGGGAAGGAGGAGTTCAGAGAACTGGTGTTTTGGCTTCAACCATTGGGTGGATCCATGTTCTATTTGTAGAAATAGGAGCAAGGGCAATTGAAGGAAGAATATATATATGTGTATATATATATATATATATATACACATATATATATATATAATTAACTACCATCTCTTTAGATTTGAAGTCCTTTTTTGATTGTGTCCCTTCCTACTATATCTTCATTCAGTTCTCTCAGAGACAGACTGCAGATATAGATATTATGATTTTTCCCCCTATCTTCTTGATCATTACATCAACCTTCAGTTACTTGCATCAGGGATCTGGGACTTTTTTCGGGCTTTTAGAAATCTAAGTTTAGCAAGAAGTAGGCAGATCAAATTTACCTTCCAAAACACAGTGTTAGAGTGTTGAGGTAAAAGGGCAAGCTAAAACTTCCATTTTTGTCTGCAACTTTACTGGGTCAGTTTCCAGTTCCTTAGTCCTTGTGTTACGGTGGCAGGGAGGAAGGGCCTGGGCATATTGGTTCCTAAAGGACCCTTAACTCTCCTGGAGTCTTCTGGGGACAAATCCTACATAAAAGTACCAGAGATGTTTTGTTTTCCTTGTACATTTTCCTTTCTCTTTTGTCTCCTCTCAACACACAAACACATCCTTATCTCTAAAACAGAATTGCTTTCTTGAAGGCTGAAGGCATAGGGAGGCAGGAAGGGAAGGGTATTCAAATACAAGGTAGAAGACTTTATAGAGCAATGATGAATGACATGTGTGTGTAGGTTTGTGTGTGTGCATGTTTCTTTTTGCACATTACTTTAAGACAAATAAATGTTTTGCAATCTGCTTTATAAAAAGAAATTATGTCTTTTTATTTTTTATTTGTTAATTTTTTAATGTTTATTTATTTTTCGAGAGACTGCATGTGAGGAAGGGGCAGAGAGAGGGAGACACAGAATCCAAAGCAGGCTCCAGGCTCTGAGCTGTCAGCACAGGAGCCTGACATGGGGCTCAAACTCATGGAGTGTGAGATCATAACCTGAGCTGAAGTCAGATACTCAACCAACTGAGCCACCCAGGTGCCCCGAAATTATGTCTTTTTAAATGACAAATATGTCAGTTGATTTGATGCCATTTAAGAATTTTTTGATTATTATTACATCACTATTCCTCTTATCCCCTTTCTCCTTCCTCCCTTCCCTAATTTCTTTATTTCCTCTTATCTCTTTCTTCTTTCTTCTCTTCCCTTCCTCCCCCTTCCTTGCTTCCTTTCTCCCTCCCCTACCACCCCCACTCTTTCTTTGTTTCTTTGTTTCTATGTTTCTATGTTTCTTTCTTTCTCTTTCTTTCTTCCTGACATTTTAGAAAATGTGTATCTGGAATGAATTGTTATATCTAATTGTAATATTGTTATACTGAATGAAGGCATTTTTAAAACTAGACTTTTTGGGGCGCCTGGGTGGCTCAGTCGGTTAAGCGTCCAACTTCAGCCAGGTCATGATCTTGCGGTCCGTGAGTTCGAGCCCCGCGTCAGGCTCTGGGCTGATGGCTCGGAGCCTGGAGCCTGTTTCCGATTCTGTGTCTCCCTCTCTCTCTGCCCCTCCCCCGTTCATGCTCTCTCTCTGTCTCAAAAATAAATAAAACGTTAAAAAAAAAAATTAAAAAAAAAACAACTAGACTTTTTGACCTTGTATATTACTTAAACGCAAAATACAATTTGACTTATAAAGTCTTTTATGCCTATATTCTATATAATAATAAAAGTTGCCTAATAGAAGTGACATAAACAGCATATTTTTTAATATAGAAGAAAAATTACCTAATCTAATTGCTGTAAAAATGTAATTTTTGCCAACCATTTATTCCTGAGAAGTAACATAGCATTGGTTACACAGAAGGGATGAAAGCAATGGCTCTCCTTCACATCCTCATTTTATTTGTATATTTTGTCTTTGACTTCTTCCCAGACTAAACAAATTCGAAGGATAGAGCCACTTCTTTCTATAAGAATGGGCAAGTAAAATGTTCCAGCACTAAATTAATTCAGTCAACTGACCAAACTCAATTTTCTCTGAAATTCAGCATCCCTTCCTCTAATGTTTTCCTGAAATTACATTGCAGGTCGCATGTCACAGCTCCGAAGACCAGATGGCCATGATTTTCCCATAGGGGGCTGCTGCACTGTGTCGGGTATAAATTAGAGAACTCAAGGAAGCACCATTTTCATCAAATTCCTAGAGATGCACAGAATTCAACTTGTGCAGCCATGTTCTGTGGCCTTACCAATTCATCCCTACCATAAATAGAACAACAACAAAAAACAACTATAATTCTGATTTCCTGTTTTGATTCTTTCCACCCTCTGGTTACTTATTCTATGAGAATAGGATAATCTTTTCCCCCCCTTGTTCCTTTGTTTCTTTGATGATGTAGGCAATAGGACCTATGATAAAATAGGATGGTTTTGTGAAAGGTCATGGTCCTTGGAATCAGACTTGGGTTTGAATCTGGCTCTGCCAGCTGCTACCTTTGTAATCACAAGTGTCTATGCTCCTCTGAGTTTCTTCTTTTGTAAAATGAGGATAACAAAACCTCCTCAGAACCATTGTAGGTGTTAAGTGTACACAGTGCCTAACACAGAGTATCATAAATCCTTAGTAAATACTGATTTCCTCCTCCCTCACAGTTGCCAGTCTAGATTTGATTACTAAAACTGTAGGAAAATGAAGCACTAATAATATGCCACAAATTACCCCAAGATCACCCAATTTAACTGCAGCTGTGTCCCCAAAATATAAATATTGGACATACATATATATTTTCTCTTTGTGTTTGTGGTCATAGGTGACTTGACAGAGATACTAGGGTCCTTAGGGTAGCTCGTGAGTCAGCTCAATTACCATCTTGGGGTTTCTCTTGGACCATTCCCTATAATATACATTCTATTTGTATCTTCTCAATTTATAACAAGATGTTTAATTTTACCATAGTTTATAAAGGCTTTCTTAAAAATTAAAAACGTATAACTACATAAGTATTTCTAAATAATATAATATCTAAAAACAAAGCAAATCCTAAATAAATTCCTTTCTATACTCTAATCCTCCAAAATTTCATTATCTTACTCTCTTTTACTCTTTCCTCCAAGAATATAATCTCTTTACTTGAAAAACAGCACTAAGCATACACAGTTTACATATAAACATTAACACACTTTGAGCATGAATGTTATTTTTATTTTTCCCCTTTTCCAAAAAGGAAGATAAGTAAATGAATGAGAAATGTATGTGTGTGTTTGTAAGTATAGGTAAGAACACTGTAAATTAAGAAAATATATAAAAGTGTGGACAAAGAACCATGCTTTACTTGATTTGAAACAACACACACACACACAAAATTATCCTATAAAAGAAATTTAAGTAGCTCAGTATTGCCTATAAATAAAATGATTCATGATATTTTATTTAGAACCTGTTTGGATAGGGCATAAAAAAGGATATTTTCTAAGCCATTATGTGGTACATGGACTTTAACATTTCTTTACTATTCTGTAGTGTTAAGGTAAACTGACTAGCAGAGAAATGAAATGGACCATGAACTAGTTAGTCTTGTTCTGACTGCAGAAACTATTTACTGAAGAATGTAAATACTAGGACCCAAATAGTATATTGACATATTATATGAAAAAATCCCCAAAGAAGAAACACAAATGGCTAATAAATATGAGAAAATGTTCAATTTCAGTAGCAAACAAACTATTCAAATTAAAATAACAATGATATTCAATTAGCAATTTAAAATAAAATGATGATGGGGGCACCTCGGTGGCTAGTTCCAACTTCGGCTCAGGTCATGATCTTGAGGTTCGTGAGTTCGAGCCCCACGTTGGGCTCTGTGCTGACAGCTCAGAGCCTGGAGCCTGCTTTGGATTCTGTGTCTCCCTTTCTCTCTGCCCCTCCCTTGCTCACACACACACACACACACACTCTGTCTCTCTAAAAAATAAATAAAAATATTTTAAATTTTTTTAATAAAATAAAATTATGATAAATGCACAAGACCAAAACTGATAAGAAGACAAGTTTTTAGAACATTTGCCCCACATTCTTCTTTATAGAAAGAATTTATCCCAAAAAGGTAATATAAAAGTTTTGTGCAAGGAAGTATAACACTGAATGTTAGAAGTAACCAAAGTATTCACAATAAGTAAATGGCTAAGTAAATTAACAAACCTTAATAAATTATAAGATATTATTGTGTGATCATGAAAATGAGGCACTTGTAAGAATAGGCATATACTGTAATAGTAATTAAAATTATGGTACATAATTATAGAGTATAATTAATATTATACTCTCATTAATATATTAAAGTATATGTAGGAGAAAGAGAGGAAGCACGAAAATATTCATAATGGTCGTATCTAGATAGTAGCATTTTTTGTGAAGACAAATTTTTTTAGAGCAACATATATTATTCTTATTTTAGTGCATTTTTATTTATTGGAAGTAAGCCATTCACTATTTAAAGAAAAAATAATTTCATTAGACTTTCCTATCCTGGAAATATGCCTTTGTGACTGGCTTTAATAATGCAGTCCCTATTCTCACTGTTAGCTTAAATCTTCATATCTGATGTCTGGTCATTTATTTGGGTTAGTCTTAACACATTATAGAAAAATAAAAATAAAATGGCCGAATTATAAAGAGGTTCCACCCTTTCCTTAATCTTCTTCAAGGTAACAAACATAGAAAGTGAGCATCAATTTCCAGACATGACCTTTCTTTCTGCTTGGACCCCCTTCATTTACTCTGCCATCTCCATCCCAGTTCACCCCCAAAACATTTGTGTTGAGCACCTCATAAGCCAAATAGAAGAGCTATTATTTAAAACTTTAACACGACATTGAGACTATTATTTTGACATGCAAAACGTTGGGATTTTTATTTTGAAGTTAGTGCAGTTCATTTACTATATGGACTGTTGATGTCTGTATTTTTAGTAAGAGAAGGAAATAAAGTATGTAAGCAAACAACAAAAATAATTAAATGAATAAAAACATGTTATAAAAACCCTGAAGTACTTGAAGTATCTAAAAATTCTTGTTCACATACGATTAAATCGGCAGCATTTGAGCATTAGCGTTTCCTAGTATGTACACCTATACTGAATACGCAGGCTAATCTGCTTAAGCATTTTGTAAGCAGAATTAATTTTCTATTTTCCCACAAGATCGCCCAAAAAAAGAGCTTAAACCTTTGTGATCAAATCTGATGTGACTTAAATAATAGATGTTCAATTGAAAGAATAATTAAATATTGGAAAAGGTTTCCCATCAAGGTTGTAAAGCTCTGAAAGAGTAGTAAAAATAAGACAAGCATTCAGTAAAGATGGATGGTTGCCTGAGTGCTATGCAGGCAGGAGGGTGGTCGGTGATTCAGATGAGCTTTTGGGTTTTCCTATATCCTTGATTCTTACAATTCTAGTATACCTGTTTCCCAGTCTCACTTAAAATGAACCTTAAATATCAAAGAAAATGGATCAGTCGACTAAAAAAATGGAAACTTTTTTTAAGGAATTATTGTAGCAGCATGTAATCCATTTGTATAGAGGTCACTTACGCTTTCATTCTTTCCTTCAGAAGATGCTTAATAGGCACCTTTGTGTATCAAGCACTAATCTAGGAGCTGGGAAATCATAGAAATCCTATGTCCTCATAAAACATACATTCTAGCCAAGCAAACAGCAAAAAGAGATAAACAAAAATTCATAATATATCAGGTACTGTGAAGTATAACAAACAAAAATAAACCCAGATAACAGACAGAGAGAGACATGAGTACCACTGTAGTTAGCACTGGCCAGTGGTGGTAGTACCTATTTGAGAGGGGGATATGTGAGCAGAGACCGTAATAAAATGTGAGGGAGCAGGCTATACAAATATCTGAAGGAAGACAGTTCTAAGCAGAAAGAGCAGCAAAATCAATGTCACAGAGACTAGATCGGCTTCATGTTAGGACAGAATGGGCAAGGGAGACTGGTAGCAGAAGTAAGGAGGGGTTAGATCAAATAAAGTGTCATGGGGCACAGTAAAGATTTTAGATATCATTTTGAATGGGATTCCACTAGAGAGCTGAGAGAAGTAGAGAGACATAATCTGCTTTGTGATTTAAAAGAATTGCTTCTGTCATTGTATGAAGACTTGGGAGTTAGGGTGGACACAGTGAGACCTTGTAAGAGGCTATTGAAATAATTCTGGTGATAAATAAAATGGTGACTCATACCAGAGTAGTAGCAACAAAGTGTAATGAGAAGTGCGTGGATTCTAGATATATCTTAAGGTATAGCCAAGAGAATTTATCAAAAGATCAGATTAGAAAAAAGGAAGGCATTAGGGATGATTCCAAGTGTTCGACCTTGAGCTACTAAGATGGGGGAAGCTATTGGTGATGTCCATTTGGAAGAGAGATCATGAGTTAAGTTTTGAATCATGAGCTGAGTCTGAGTCTTCTTTAAGGTGTCAAGGAAGTAAATGTTAAGGATATATCATCTGTGGAGGTTTGGGCTAGAAGTATTAATTTGGGAGTTGCCAGTGTATAGATAGTATTTTAAGATATGTGAAAAGAAAATTACCTATCAAGTAAGTGCAGACCTAGATGGAATCAAAGGTTTACCCTTGAAATATGCCAGCATTTAGAATTAGGGAGATAAGGAAAAACTAGTAATAAGAATGAAGATGGAACAGCTTGGGAAAGAGGAGGAAAACTGGGAGGCTGTATGTGCTGGAGGCTAGGTAAAGGATTGGTTTGATAAGGATCAAATGATCAATGTGCCAAATCCTGTTGACAGGTCAAGTAGGATGAAAACTGAGCAATGATAGGGGTTTCAATGAGGTGGAGACCACTGGAGACATTGATTAAAGCAGTTTCCATGGAGGGTAGGAAAGAAAATACAACTGAAATAAGATCAAGACATAAAGGCAGATAACAGAGAAGGTAGACAATTCTTTGGAAGAGTTTCACTGTAAAAGGGTCAGGGAAGAGAGAAGCAGATTTAGAGTCATGAGCACAAAGCTGGAAAACAGGAGACTCCTTAGGAATCCTAGAGATCTATGTTCAGAAAATAATACAAAACATAACAAAAGCTATTCCAATAATTACCACCTTTTTTGATGGAATAGTTTCTCTTTGTACTCTGCCATTATTGTGCAGACCTGCATTAATGAAAGAATTAACAACAAAAAGAACTGCTTAAAGTATGCAGGTTTATTTCATGTAAGAGTACTTAGTCAAGGACATTTGATATGTGAAAAAAGCTCAGGCATAGAGAGAATAAGTGACTTGTCTAATGGCACACAACTATAAACAGTAGAATTTCATGTAGGTTGTCTGGCTATAGAGCATACACTCTTGACATTAATCAATATTGTCTCTGAGGAGTAAACATGGGCCCTCCTCAACTGATGATAGAAAGTGCTGTGAAGAACGAGAACAGAACAAGGTGAGAGTGAATAAAGGGAGGAGGAGAGGCTCCCCTCATAGCGTAGCCAGAGACTCCAGAGGCACAAAACAGATCTAAGGATAAAAAGGAGCCAAAATAAGGAGTGGCCTGAGGGTAGAGTTCTCCAGATGGAAGAAATGCAAATGCAAAGCCCTACCACAGGAAAAAGTTGACGTTTTCTTCGAAGAGAGTGAGGCCAGCTCAAGTGAGAGTGGAAGAATGGGGTTAGAGAGACAGGCAAGGGCTGGCTCATGTCTGGCTCACGGCCCACAGCAAGAAGGGTGGCTGCCATTCCAAGCACAGGTGAAAGATTATGTTTACTTCTTTGTGCTGGCTACTGAAAAGCTGAAAACAAAATGTGTGGCTCATCTCTCCATGGTACACAGTATTTTACAATATGCTTTTTCTTTTTCTATCCTCCTGACTTAATCGTCCCCTTCATACTCATCCGATTTCCTCTTTAACTGAAGATCAAAAAAGAACAACAATTTCTTGAATTCCTTTCTTTTTAAACACAATTCTGGGAATAACTTAACACACACACACAGAAGTCTTTAAAAATATTCTTTTTCTGGTTAGAATGGGCAGACTTTAGGTTCTAAATTTGGTATTGCCAATACACAGCAGCAAATCCTAAAAACCACTTGACCTTGTAATGTCTCCATTTCTTCAATTATTAGAAATGAAAAGCACAAAAATGTTGTAAGGGGATAGGATGGGGTTTTAAATGAAAACAATCTTTTAAATTATATACAAATGAACAGTATTGCAATTATTATTGTGCTATAAAGCATCATGTAATATGGTCAAATCGATTTTGTTTGGATGAATACACCTGCAGTTTGGAAATAAAGTTCTATTATTTATGGTTTTGTGAAAAGGAAGTCAATTAGTTTAACAGTCAAACTCATCTGAATAAATGAATATTTTATAACTAAATGACAAAATATGATCTTTAGTTTTAGTCTGCAAAAGTGATCATAAATTTATTAGCCTTTTTCTACTCTCATAAAGTGAGGTTGTAAATAAATAAATGGGGAGACTTATTTATATCAAGTATAATGGATGAAGATTTAATATCCTTAATATAAAGAAAATGGATTAAAATGAACCAAATACTAAAGTTCTAGTAGGAAAAAGTGAGAAAGTGAGAAAATATATAATAGATTCTTTCAAGATCATAACATTGACAGCATTGTGAGATGGGCAACTTCAAAAGCCATTAGTATGGCTGCAAATTGAAATTTTCAGAAAAATAAAATCTTGTAGTCTATATCAAAGGACATAAATATTTCATACAATTGACCATGGCACTTTCACATTTAGGAATTTCTTCCAAAAAAAAAAAAAACAGAAATAGAAAAGTAGAAAGAATATAAATATGACATTACAGGATATGATTAAATAAATTATGATAAATTCATAAACTATAATAAAATCCAAACATTATGGAAATACTTAGAGAAATGTGCTCTATTTACCATCAATTAGAAATTTATAATATAATAAAGAACATCCAAATGTATATTCAAAGAAAAAATTTTGGAAAGAACTACAACAAAATATTAACATGGCTCTGTGTAGGTGGTAGAAATATTGGTAATTGGTACTACATTCTCTTTATTTTACTTTCTAAAATATTAACAAGTACCATAAATTATTTTTATAATGAGTAAGAAAGAAGAGTATATATAGTTAAAAATCATGAAATAACACAAAGCAGCCAAAATATTTGAAGTTTCAAGGCCTTAACCGGCCACACTGAATTCCATCATTTGGAGGAGCCCTAAAGATAAAAATGCAAATGTCTTCATGTTCACATGCATGTGTCTGAGTTCTTGGGTACTTGTGCCTATGAGACACACATGCACACATTGTGTGTGACACAATGGCACATGGTGACACAAGACATATTTATAGGTACTTAAATGAAGAAAATAGGCTTAATTATTTTTTACAAGCATGAATATCTCAACTTTTGTTTACTAACTTTGTCTAATAATCTAATACAGGGGTTGGTAAACTACAGCCCATGGGCTAAGTCCGGTTGGTGTATTGTCTATGCCTGCTTTTGCACTGCAACGACAGAGTTGATTCATTGTGACAAAGACTTTATAACCTGCAAAACTCGAAGTATTTACTATCTGGCCCTTCACAGAAAATGTTTTCTAACTCCTGGTATAACAGTCCACAGATCCATTATTTATCCTCTTAAGTAAAAGTTGATATTAAATTAACTGAAAAATATTTTTGAGATGATTTACATTGCATGCCCGTTAGAATAAAGTCACAAATTGTTATAAGAACATAATAAATGTTTGTATGATAATATTACGTTTAAAAAGCTAATATAAAATTGTGTATATTACAGGATCAAAAGATAACAATAACCCTATGAATAGAAAGATTAAATAAAATACATCAAAAAATTAAGAGAGGTAATTTTGAGAGGTAAGAATAGAAGTGATTTCCTTCTCTTTTTTTCTAAGTTTAGGGTATTTTTCTCAAATATGTCATAATGAATATACTTTGCTTTTACCATGGAGGAAATGTTAAGTGAATTCATTATAAAAATAGAATTGGAGACAGAGCATCAAAACATCTATTTTCCACCAAACCCATAAGTTTAAAAAGGAAGGTTGATTTTTAGAAAAACAATAGGCTAAAAAATGGAAAAGCTGAATATTAAATAATTAGTTTAGAGAACTAAATGAACTAAGAGAACATGCTAGCTAGTTGGCTTTTTTGCCTTTTTGTTTTGTTTTGTTTTTGCTAGCTAGTTTTATTATCAGGATTTATTCTTGAGGGGAAATAGAGAAATTGTCTATACTGGAACCATTAAGGACTCTACTGTGTAAGTTCATGTTTAAAAAAGTCAAGGGGAAGAAAGAATAGATGGATAATTCATGATCAGCAATTAACCTTCTAATTATTTGTCTATGATTCACAGTTCAGTATTTAGGTCTTAAATGGATACTTGACAGAAGCATAGTTTTGTTGCTTAAGGTAAAAAAGCTTCTACACTTCATGTAAAGAAGTAGGGATTTCCTTATTTTGCATAAACTAAGTTTAAAATCTATTATAGTTGGGGCGCCTGGGTGGCGCAGTCGGTTAAGCGTCCGACTTCAGCCAGGTCACGATCTCGCGGTCCGTGAGTTCGAGCCCCGCGTCAGGCTCTGGGCTGATGGCTCGGAGCCTGGAGCCTGTTTCCGATTCTGTGTCTCCCTCTTTCTCTGCCCCTCCCCCGTTCATGCTCTGTCTCTCTCTGTCCAAAAATAAATAAAAAACGTTGAAAAAAATTAAAAAAAAAAAAATCTATTATAGTTATGAGAATGCTAACCATAGAAGATATATCTGTAATACATATTAAGATACTTGTCAAACAAGAAGTCTCCCACTGGGTCACCACAGCTCAGTCCTGTTTTAATAAAAATTCAGTGCCATAACAGGTGTAGGACCTGGGTTATAAAGTATAGTAACTGCACTATGTGATTGAGGAGCAACTAATTTGCAGAAGATGCTGTGGTTGGCCCTGAGAATTAAGTAATTATGTGTAGAAGAAAATTTTACAAATGAAGACTGTCAGATGTTTTCCCTGTAGAAATGAAACTATCTCCTTACATGCTTTGAGTTAGGTTGGTTATAATGTTGGTGGAAGGTTTTTTTAAAATAGTTTTGCAGTAACTTACACTCTTACTAGGATATATTCTGCTAAGAAAAGAGCCAGTAAACAACAAAATACAAATCAGGCAAATACCAGTTCTCATGTATGTAAGTGAGATTTTTGGACACATATATGAAAATATAAGATTTGGGTACACAAAAGAGGTGGTAACACTTTTTTTTATTATTTGGTTTGAAAAAATCTTATTATATGCTCATCCATTCAGAGGATTGTGTATAAACTTATCCTCCCAGTAGAAAAAAAATAAGTCAAGTTAAAAAAACGTTTTATCCAGAAGGTATAAAAGATTGATATATTTATCTTCATATAATACAAACATTTGCATGGATTAGTACATATATATATGTATGTGTATAAATATAAATACACACACACACATACAAATACAGTCCAATGACAAACTGGAAACATATTTACAACTCACATCATGGATCAAAGGCTAATTTCCTTAGTGTAAGAAGTAATTACAAATTTATAAAAATTAGTAATAACTCAATTTTCAAATGCATGAAGAATATAATAAGTACTCAAAAGAAAAGCAAAATCAAATGTTTCTTAAACATATGAAAACATATATTTTCCTGGCTTATATATAAGCCTTATATATATATATCCTGGCTTATATAAAAAATGCAACTTAGAACTACCAAAAAATTGTACTTGCTAAGTTTCTCACATGGATATAGGTTAATAATTCTAAAAATGTTTTACATATACACTGGGGTTGAGCAAATAAGTAAACAGATGGTGGATAGCGAGGGCCAGAATAATCACACTGTCAGAGAGGGAAGTTATAGATAAATAAGAAAAGAAGATTTGAATGAACCCTTCACTGCCAGATTGGAATTGGAGACATGAACACAGACGCATGTTTACCTTAACATATGTACAGAGATATAGATAAGGAAATAATCACATATATACATATATATGTGTACATACATACATATACACATACATAGACACACATACATATATTACTTAATTTGGTCCAGTGAGAGGGCCTTGAATCGCTAACACTAGCAGCAACAAATATACTCTGACTAGACTTCATTATTAGATAGTACCCTCCATCGAAGGAAATGGAGAAATGATGGTTTCGAGGCCGGGGCAAGGAAAATACAAGATGATCCTGGAGCATCTTGTATTAGAAAATAAGGATGTGCTCAGCTAACAAAAGGTTTAGGCTATGTCAGAGGGACATAGGAGCCAACCTGAAAAAAGCCCCAATGGTTAAATTTGGAAATTTTTGAGTAAAAAAAAAATAATACTTTAGTGTTAGATTGATTATATCCTAAGATGTGAAACATACATGAGTCCATAATGATACAGATAAATGACTAAATAAATGAATGAGGAGCAAAAGACAAATGTGCTATCATTGCAATGCTTCTGTAAATTTAAAATTATTTCAAAATAATATGCTTATTTGAAAATGTTAATAAGGAATATTTAATAAGTGGGAAATGTTCTTAATATTTTGCTAAATAAAACGTAGACTGAAAAACTTGGTAATACAATTCCAATACAGCAAGCAACAAGGAAAATACGCTGAAACAAATCATAGCAAAATATGAATTCCTTTCTCTAATGCTGACAAATGTCAAACCATTGATAATCCAGAGTTGTTCAGTGTCTGAAGAAACAGGCAATGTCATAGAGATGTGTGGAGGTGGAAGTACAATTGACATAAGGTGTCATGGTGGACAATTTGGCGACATTTGCCAATTGAAAATGCACCTACTAGTTTACCTAGGAATTCTCCTAATAATGTATCCTTTGTATATATTTTTACATATGGGAAATAGCATATGAACATGAAAATTCACTGCAGCATTTTTGGTAATATCCAATGTTTGCAAATAGCCTTGATGTCTATCAGTATAGACTAAAATATACACACCCAATAGAATGCTACATAGCTGTTTAAAAATGACATCATTTTATACTTACTGATATAAAAAGTCCTCCAAAATACATTGTCTAAGGGAACAAATGCAAGGTGCTGCTGGTGTGTCTATTTTGGCTTGATATACACACATTCCTGTGGGAAATTGCTGAAAAGTATTTGTCCTCTGGAAGAACTGGCTGATGGAGTATCGAGAAGGATGGGCAAGGACTTTCTCTGTACACTATTTTGTACTTAACTTTCAAAAAATGTTCGTGAATTAGCCACTCTAAAAACTGAAAACTCAACATAATCTCTCTAAAAATGCAATTTTTTTTTATTACATCCTGCTAACAAGTTAAACAATTAATATGGGATGTACTCGGAATGATGCACAAGAAACTTCTAACAGTGGTTGTTCTTGAGTAGAATTGAATGACTAGAGGATAAGAGTGAGCCTTTTTATAATTGGTGTGATTTGAAGTATTGATCCAAAATATATCTTTGACTACAAGATTATAATTCCCAGGGCGCCTGGGTGGCTCAGTTAAGCATCCTTCAGCTCAGGTCATGATCTCACGGTTTGTGAATTTGAACCCCGCATCAGGCTTTGTGCTGACAGCTCAGCCTGGAGCCTGCTTCAGGTGCTGTGTCTCCCTCCCTCTCTGGTTCCTCCCCTGCTGGCACACTGTCTCTCTCTCTGTCTGTCTCTCTTTCTCTCTCTCTCTCAAAAATAAATAAAGATCTAATAATTTTTTTTATTCCTATTATAGAAATCAGTCTTTGGACATTAAGATGTTTTTTTCTAAAAGTCTAAAACAATCTCAGTTTTAATAGCATGGAACTATGAATGAGATTAAATTCGGATAGGATTCAGGCTGGGGGAGGGGAACAGGCTGGGGGAGGGGAACAGAAGAGGTGTGGTGTCTGAGTGCTCACAGGATGGTAGGGGCTTTTGATAGGGAGTCAGGAGTATTCAATAGCATGTAAGAGGAGGAAGGGCCAAGGGAAGAACGAACATGAACATTCCAAGTTACCATTAAGCTCTGGGCTAATCCTATATTGATAATCTCCCTCAAATACTTATGGAGTTCTTCCTACTTGAAAGTACTTTCCTGCTTTATAGTACTTTCACTATACATACTGTGGGGAATGTAGAAGCACACATCAAGACCTCCAGTGAACTCTATTCTTTAATCTGAAAAGCATTGGAAAACATTTAAAATCTCACACTAATAACAATTGATGGAAACATTCCATTTTGAATTCAGAGAGATCAGGTAAGGCTTAATCCTTTTTTTTTTTTTGTACTCTTTTCCTACTTCTGATTCTAAAAATATGTTTTCATTTGAAAGAAATGCTAAAAAATTTCTAATTGGCAAAATATTTTAATTTGAGAATGTAATACACAAGAAACACTGGGGAACTGGGTAATCTTTCTTCCTTGATCAAATATATCTTTGGATAGTGAAAGATCACCCCAACACTGAAATTTTCATGAACATCTTGGGGTGTGACTATGAACAATAGAGACATCTGGAAGGTTTGTGAATCTGCTAATTACGTACTTTTAACGGAGTATGCTTTTCATCACAAGCGAGCAAAACTAGGGATAGAGGCAAACCTCTTCTGAGGTTGAGAAATGTGATTGACTAACTCTGATAAGAATTTGTACATGTAGTTTGCCCTCTCAAAGAATCTTAATAGATTTTTCAGACCTATCCTCCAAGAGGCTGAGTATTTTCAAATACTCTACTCTTTAGTAAAAATACCAACAAAAGTTCGTCTCATAAAAGTTAGGTTGCTGCTTCCTTTCTAGAAATCTTATGGCAGAAGTCACATTACAGTCTCTCAATTTTGTGGTACAATGGCCATGTTAATAATACTTAATATATCTGGGTCAACATTTAAATAATTTTCTCTTTTAAAACTCTCATACATATATCTGATCTATAATTTATCTATATTCATCAATTTACAAAAAACTAATATTGCTTTGTGGGTAGAATAGATCTTTCTAAGTAATACCTCCATGTTTTTGGTGCAATGAAATAAATATACATGAATTACATATCTTTTAAAACATAAATTGGCCTAAAAATAAAGGACATAGGAAGCAGATTCTAGGAATTACACAAAATTGTAGCAATTAATGATTTTAAAATTGAAACAGTAGATGTGGTAGGACTGTGAAGAATTGAGCACCCTTTTATTCTGATGGTGGTAGGATCAACTGGGGTAATTTAGGGGGAAGAGAAGAAATTTGGCAATCTGTGATAAAAGACTTGAAAATATTCAAACCATTTATCCAATAACCTCAGTCCTAAGACTATCTAAAGAACCAATGTAGACTCTCTCATCTACATTGGCCAGATTTATAAACAAAAATGTTCACTAAAGCATTATTTCAAATAACGAAAAAATATGAACAATGATAAATCCTAAGGTTGGGTAATAGTTAAAATTACAGTATATAATTTAAGCCCTAAGTCATTAAAGCCCTATATAGTGATTAAAGTAGTGTTTTTGAAAAATGACTGATAGGAAAGTGGGGGAAAAAACCAGGCTATAGTTTGCATCTATATTTCATTCTATTTTTCATATTGATACTTTTTTTGCATAAAAGAAAAAGAAACATAAAAGGAAATAATTGTGTTTACTGGCTGGGATTATGAATACATCATATATCCATTTTATTTGAAATTTTACATATTTTCCAAATTCCCTAGAGTGACCACATATTTCTGTTAAAATAAAGCTATTGATTTTTAACTTAAAAATCAAATAATTGAAGGCTAATTTAATATATTCATAACAAGCCTAAAATGAGGTTAGGTTTTTCAATTTTACTGTTAATATCCCAACAGCTGGCTAATATGCAGAAAACATATGGCACATATAAAATGTACTCACAATATCCATGTTGATTAGCTAAGATTTGCCATATCAGAAACAAACAAGGTAAAATAACATTTAATATAAGTGCTCATCTCAGTATATGTATCTAATAAAAATATAAATATTTTCCAAGTTGGTATTACTCAGTTCGAGAGAACATATATAGCAATTAAGGAATAAGTCTTAATAATTGCTCTAGCAGGGGGCCATTTCTCAATTATTCTTTGCATTCTGCAGTTCTAATCTGTGCTCAGAATTCCCACTGATGCTAAGTGATTTCCAATTGTGCAGAGCTAAGGGAGAAATCAACTAAGTCCATACTCCACTTAAGTGTCCACTTAAATGCTGATATGTAGACTTATATAAAATGATGATGCTATTGTCCAGTTGACAAACTGCATGCTCTAAATTATTTTAACTTTTTCTACCTTATTTTTTTTACCCAAGGAGAAAATCTTGCTTTACAACTCATATCCTGGGTTCTGTTTCATAAGAATTCCACTGGGGATCAAAATTATGGCCTTTGAATAGCTTTCTTCCATATAAGACTAATTGCCTTATATGGGAATCAAACCTGCAATTTTAATCTCATTAGCACCATATTCTAACCAATTTAGCTGACTCCTATTTACTTATTCAAAAACCAGCAAATGGAAAATCATTTTCTTAAGCTTAATGTAAATTCACACTACTCATTTTATTCTTCCCAGCAAAAGGCTTATAATAATGAAAGATATTGAATTTACTAGACCCTTTCACATGCAGTTTGGAGTCTTACAAGAAATACAGGTACAAACTGATTTAAAGAATAACTGAATGAGCAAAGAAAAATCTTTGGGAAATTAGGGTAAAATGTGACAGAGATGAAGCGAGTAACTACTGAATATTGAATATTTGCTCTATCTAGGTAACAGAAAGCAAATGATTGGTAAGAATTCAGCAGTCAGTAACTGATACCGACAGCAACTTGTGTTTTTACAATGTTTTATCCCTGTTTGAGAGCTGGGTGTCTGTTATATTCAGATGAAAATCCAGAACAAAATCTCATGATTTACATCCAATCAATCAATTTCTTACTTTTCATTTGTTAGGATTTCCCAGTGTTTCGTAGTATGATGCACTTGAAGGAAAATAGTTAATGCCTGATTTTTCTCTTCTTACAGCCATAACCTTTCTCCCTGCCCCAGGAACTTCTCTTTTCATGCAAAGTCACTTAGGATCAAAATTCTATTGATGAAAGCACATTGAATCCTCTGACCAGTAAACCCCATGGCAAGGAGAGTTCGCAGATACTTGGATCAAATTAGATTATATTGTTTTAATAAAACAGTTTCTATAGACTTGAGTGTCACACAATCAGAGGTATGCTTCATAAAATTAAAGATAACGATTTTCTTCTAAAACTGTTTGGGACTAAGCAATAGACTAACATTTTGAAATGCCTGTTTTGCTTATGTAAATCCAGCATGGAGGAGTCTGTAGAATTATTCATAAATTCCTGTCAAGGAATGTAAAAGTGGATAATGATGGTAAATGGAAGAAGTTTATGTCCACTACAGAGCCAGTTTAAAGTTTCATTTTTAGTTGCCTGGTGACTGTTAAATCTTTAGAGAAATTTCCAGTTCACCTTAATTAAATTAGATAATGTAATTCATGGGTTGTTTCTGGACCACTGCTCTTCTCACTATAACGGAAATCAATGAAAAAGTAAGAGGCTTACTTATAAAACAGAAAATAAAAAGTGCATATAAAACTTCAGAAGAGCACTTCTTGATTATATGGGCAGTACACCCACTGGCTAGAACTGGTTAACAGTAGTATCATGTTAGTATAAAATTTGCTGTATTTTTAACTCTTTCCAGACCGAAAACGGTTTTCCTTTGAGAAGATTTTCTTGTAACTCCTATAAAGAAACAGCATTTCCTTTAGAAAATACAAAAGCTTGCTCAGTAGGTGACCTGTTGCTGTTACTAATCTGTTATCTCTGAAGGGAAAGGTAGCTTCTATATATTGTATAATCTTATTTCCCTTTAAATGTGCAGTAAAAACATTGATATCATCTCAATGCAGAAAGTGATGGCATCATGTTTAAGCAAAGGGAAGAAAATTCATTTGAGGAGAATTTTTTATTTTTTTCCGTTTTGTCTACAAACATACCATCCTTCACATACCTGATCTCATCTTTGTCTCTGTTTCACAAAGACAAATGTTCAATTATTTATCAAGCACTTAATATATATTGGCCTCTGTCCTGTTCATGGTACATAGATTTTAAAATATCTAAAACAACAAATTTCTGTCTTCAAACTATTTATGATCTTGTAGTGTTGATAGTCAAGAAGGTTAAATTTTATATGTTTAACTAAATATGGGGACATCTGACTGGCTCACTCAGTAAAGCATGTAACTCTTGATCTCAGAGTCATGAATTTGAGCCCTAAATTGGGTGTAGAGATTACTAAAAAAGTAAATTTTAATAAGTAAGTAAGTGGATGGCATCTATGACAAACAGGTAACCCATATGAGGAATGGTCACAAGATTGAAAAATGAAATAAATCTTGAAGAACAAAAGAAAGTTATAGAGATAGACAAAGGAGCACTCTGAGTATGATCAGATCATTGTGGCTGCAGTATAACGTGTTTGTACATGGGCTTGGTAACGCTGTTATAAGAAAAATGTTTTAAAAAGTAACAGTGGGGCACCTGAGTGTTTCAGTTGGTTCAACGTCCAACTTCGGCTCAGGTCATGATCTCACAGTTCATGGGTTTGAGTCTCACATCGGGATCCACACTGTCAGGTAGAGAGCCTGCTTGGGATTCTCACTCTCTCTTCTCTCTGACCCTCCCCCACTCACACTTTCTCTCTCGCTCTCTCAAAATAAATAAATAAACTTTAAAAAAAAGTAACAGCAACAACAAAATAATAATAGCTAAAGTTATATAGTTTCTACTTCATGCCAGTCACTGTTCTAAGCAGTTTACATATGTTAACTCATTTCAACCTCTTCAACAATAATGCCTTCTTCATTAACAGTACTATTATTTCCAACATTTCACAAATGAGAAAACAGAGGCCCACAGAGATTAAATGACTTGCCAAAGGTGACCCAGCTACCTAATTACAGATTAAGAATTTAAGCTTATTCTGATACTTTGGTCAGAATTCAAGATTAGAGTGATCAGCCTGGCCTTGTATGTCACAGGAAAGTTTAACATTAATTCTGAAGGTACTATGGAAGCACTGAAAAATTATAAGCAAAAAAAATTTTAAAAATCAAATTTATGTCTTAGAGAACTTTCATACGCAGAAATATTGAGGATGGTGTAGAAAGTAGCAAGACACCACGAAGGCAATCATTAAAGAAGTTCTTGTATCAGTCCAAACAAGAAATAAGGGCCTGCCAGAAGAAAGAAGGTTGACAACAAATGTCCCTTGGAGATAGAAAAAAATTACATTGGATTTTTTTCAGCATAATTAAACAGAATCTTCTACCTCTGTATAGTATCACAGCAACTAAATAGGGTGGTCATAATAGGATGAAAGGGAAAAACCATAAATGGGCAAATATGATTTAAATTAATGGTTAATAGAAGATAAAATCCATTCTGCCTAACTTTGCTTCAGAATAGGAATTACTAGAATATGTTAAACACATATATAGGCAGACGTGGGAAATTTATGTAGTTTGTCTTGTGACCTAGTAAAGTTGGTTTTTAAAAGTCACTTGTTGACTAGAATGTCCTTTTTTTAAAATTTTTATTAATTTATTTTGAGAGAGAGAGCAAGTGAGAGAGAGCGAGAGCGAGAGCGAGAGAGAGAGAGAGAGAGAGAGAGAGAGAGAAAGCAGCAAGCAGGCTCCTCGCTATTAGCTTGGAGCCTGACACTAGGCTCAATCTCCCGAACCATGAGATTATGACCTGAGCTGATATCAAGAGTCAGATGCTTAACTGACTGAGCCACCCAGGCATCCCACGACTAGAAAATTCTTTAACCATACAGCATAAAAATTATTTTATAATAAAAAAAATCTTGATTCCCAAGAAAGGTTGAGCAGATTCACGAGATAAATACGTCCTAAAGAACATCTGAAATCTAAAGCAAATACACCATGCATTTTAGAAGAAAATTTTGAGGTAAACTTGCTTTATGAGGGCTTAATTTCCCTAGAAAAATAAAGTAATTGAAGGTAGTAAGATCGAAAACAAAGATAATATCAATATTCCATCCTAATGAACAAGAATGGAGATGGCTTTGTATCCAGTACAAAGCCAATGAAGAGCTGCACATCATCCTTGAGGCATTAACCTGTTGGCAGAGGCACTTTTCAGCATTTTGATTTATGCTTCACTATAAGCAGATGAGTGCTCAGCTAATGCTTCATCAGTAGGACTGTGTTAACTAACCCTAGTCAGTGGCACGTGGCTAAGGATTCCTTTGTAAACTCCAACATGAAAACGAAGACAATCTGAAGAGAGCACCTTCTCCATGTCAACTGTGTCTCTTTTAAGATGCCTGATTGGCCTTAAACATACTAAAGGAAATAATAACATTTGAAGTAGATATGTACATCAAATCCATAGGTATCTAGCTAAATCTAGTTATCTTCTTACCTCCAGAGGAAAATCTCTTTTGTATCTCTGGGTTTTCCCAGCTATATTAGATTAACTCAAGCTGAAGACAATTTTTTTTCTCCTCAGTATTATTTTGGGTATTAAATGCAATATCATTAAAAGTGATAATTTGTAAAATGACTATACCAAAAATGGTAAATCCGTTACGAAATTATCAGAATATTCATACTCACTTTTAAAAATAAACTTTTGGTGTATTTTAAAGTTTATAAATCACAATGATGATAATGATAGCAAGATGATGATTATTAAAAAATTATAGCAGTTTGCATATGTGACCAGGCTACTCATTCATCCTTCACCTTTTCTTCACAAGGGTAAAGAAACTACCTCATGAAGTAGATATGATTATTATACCAATGTTATGGATGAAAAGACAGTGGCTTGTAAAGTTTCAGTAATTTACCCACATTTGCACAAGTAGGAGCCAGGATTTAGCTGCTTTTAAAAAGTTTACATCCGGGGTGGCTGGGTGGCTCAGTCGGTTGAGTATCCAACTCTTGATTTCAGCTCAGGTCATGATCCCAAGTGCTTGGAATCAAGCCCTGTGTGGGGCTCTCTGCAGGGCATGGAGCCTGCTCGGGATTCTCCCTCTCTCTTTCTTTCTCTCTCTCCCTCCCTCCCTCTGTCTCTCTTCCCTGCTCGCATACTCCCTCTCTCTCTCAAAATAATAATAAAAATGAATAATTGAATAAAATAAAATTAAAAGTCTACATTATTAGTCACTATTCTATACAGTTTACATAATTTGACTACAAGTAACAAAAAATAATACTAGATCAAAATTTACCACATAAAATAACAGACACTCTGCTTTCCAGTTATCATTATTATAACTCAGTCTCTAACTCATTTACACTCGGCTCTGTGAAGCTGGTGCTGGGACTCTGAATTTTATTTCTCCTTTCCCCCATGGCTTCCAATTAGATTCTTTCAATAGGTCACATTAAAGAGAGATTGGAAGGCAGAAAGAAAAGAGAAAAAACAGTCCTTGTTCTTGTTTACTACAGGGAACTGTTACTGGTCGACAATCCTCTAATGTTCAAAAATAAATATTTTTTAAAACTGCCATAAGTTTGCTCATTTGGTTCCAAATATTTATTTTTCTTTTACAAAAACATATAATTGGTATTCTTTCTAAAATGTAGTAAAATCTCTTTAAAAAGTAGCTAGTAAAATACATATCAATTTTGAAAAATTTCTCAAACTTTAAAATAAACCATATACAGTAGGGAAACACAGGTATATTATTTTATAGCAGCAGTAGAAATAAGAGTGGAGCAAAAACTGTACATTTGTAAGCTGACGATACCTTTTTATTCTTTTTTTTTTTATAAAACACTGAACTGTATGATAGACATTTCCAATATACGCAAAGATAAAAAAGAATATTATAATAAGCCTATATATTACAGATAATTCAGTTTTAATAACAGCTTGTTGATGTTCAAGTTTCCACAATGTCTCAAAATGTCTCCTGCAGTTGATTTGTTCAAATTAAAACCCAAGGGTGGAGGGGATGGGCTACATGGATGATGGACATTAAGGAGCACACTTGTTGGGATGAGCACTGGGTGTTATATGTCAGTGATTAATCACTGGGTTCTATAACTGAAACCAATACTACACTGTATGTTAACTAACGAGTTTAAATAGATTTTAAAAAAATGAAAATTAAAAAAAGGAAAAAAATTAAAACTCAAATATGGCTTACCCTTGCATTTGTAACTAACTACTCCACCTTTCATTTTCCCCTTTCTGTACCAGGCAATAGAAAGTACTACTTGAAATAGAAGTTGTGATAGAAAAATTTCAATTTTTACCTTTAAATATGATGAAAAAACCAGGTCATTTATCCTTTAAATTTTCTGCTATTTTATATATGGCTGATTACTTCTTCAGGTGTCATTTATCTTGTTCCTGAATCCCCTAAATTTTCTGTGAATTGGTAGTTAGATCTGTAGGTTTGAAAAGATCCCACATTATTTATTTACTTACTTCTAGATAGTCTGTGAATTCTTTCAAACATTTAAAGAAATAATAGGAATTGTACACAATTTTTTCCCACTGAATATAAATATACTTAAAAATTATGCAAGTATATATATTTATATAAATAACACACACAGATTTCTATGGATATAAAATGCAACTTTGTGGGAAGGCTGGGTGGTTCAGTCAGTTAAGCGCCTGACTCTTGGTTTCAGCTCAGGTCATGATCTCCTACTTTCATGAGTTCAAACCCCACATTGGGCTCTGTGCTGGCAGTGTGGAGCCTGCTTGAGATTCACTCTCTCCATCTCTCTCTGCCCCTCCCCCACTGATGCTTTCTCTGTCTCTCTCAAAATAAATAAATAAACTTAAAAAAATTAAAATACAACTTTGCATCTATAATCCTCTATATGCATAAAATATTATTTAAGTTTATATAATAAATATAATTAAACCAAAGTGGGTTTATTCCAGGAATATTTTTGGTTTAACATTTGAAAATTATTTCATGCATTTTACCAGAGTGATGGAATAAAGAAGAAAAGCAATGAATTCTCAATGAATATATAAAAATTTTGATAAAATTCAAAATTTATTCATGATAACAATTCATAGAACACTAGGAATATAAAGGATACCCTATAACCAATAAAAATTTTCTAGACAAGTATCTGTAGAAACATCATATTTAATAGTTGAAATATTAAAATCTTTTCACCTAATACTGGGAATGAGAAAAGGATTCTTGTTGTCTTAGCTTCTATTTCCAACTGCACTTTTAATTCAAAGTATGTCATTCATTTAACAACTTGCCCTCTATCCTGCTTCATTTGTCTTCATGGTACCTATCATTTGCTTACATATCTTATGTTTATTTTTGTATCTCTGTCTTGTCAAAATGTGAGCTCAACCATAGAAGGGACTTTGTCTTTTGTGTTTAGCACTGTATCTTTTTGGTGTACAATGATGGGTTCTCAATAAGAAATACATTTTGCATGAGTAAAGGTAGTAAGTTAAAAAATGTTCATTTTGGGGATGCCTGGGTGACTCAGTTGGAGGGGGATCTGACTCTTGATTCCGGCTCAGGTCATGATCTCATGGTTCAGATCGAGCCTGCACTGGGTTCTGCGATTACTGTCTAGAGCCTGCTTGGGATTCTCACTCTCCCACTCTGTCTGCACCTCCCCTGATTGTGTTCTCTGTCTTTCTCTCTCTCGAAATAAATACACTTAAAAAATGTTCATTTTATTAACATTCAAGTCTATCTTATTAGTTGTCTTATGTTTTTCATGTCATTCATTGTTCCCTTCTTTTCAAATAACTTTTTTCCTCAACATATAATTTATGTAGAAAATTAAGAAAGTACAGAAGAGTTGAAAAAGGAAAACCTACCATTCAGCAATAATTGTTTCCTAACATTTAGGTGACTCTCTAAATTAAAAAACAAATATGCAAAAATATTTTTTGCCTATCTAAAATCATGTAGATCCTTAATCTATTGCAGTTTTTATTTTCCATATATTTGTTCATTATTTTTAATAAATGAATGAATATAATAATTAACTACATTCTATCATGTGTTGTTTTTAATGTCTTATTAAAATAACACTATAGGGGCACCTGGGTGGCTCAGTTGGTTAAGCGTCTGACTTCAGCTCAGGTCACGATCTCGCGGTCCGTGAGTTCGAACCCCGCGTCGGGCTCTGGGCTGATGGCTCAGAGCCTGGAGCCTGCTTCCGATTCTGTGTCTCCCTCTCTCTCTGCCCCTCCCCCGTTCATGCTCTGTCTCTCTCTGTCTCAAAAATAAATAAAACGTTAAAAAAATTAAAAAATAAGTAAGTAAAAAAGTAAAATAACACTATAATAAATATTCTGTAATTCCATGATTATCACACACAGTACATTACTAAAACTAAATTTCTGAATATTATTTATTTTTTAGTAGTTAAGGCAGTCACATGGTTCAACATTTAGAAAATACAAAGTGTATTCAGCAAAAAGACTGTCTCTCATTTTTTCATTTTAACAATCTCCCCTCTCCTCCAGAGTCATAAGAATGATCAGCCTATTGTATGTTCTTCCTGATATATTCTTTTCACATATATGTAGATCTACCCATATTCCTTTTTATTACATTTATACAGATGGCAGCATATCCTGCACACTGATCTGTCTCTTGCTTGTTCACTTCATATATTTGGAGATCTCTATATATCAGTATATAGAGAAATATATACTCCTTTTTATGGCTATATGCATTATGTTGCATAGTAACATTTAATAAATGTATTGTTAGTAAATTAATATTTACAATTTAACAATTCTACATTTAGTAAATGTACCTTTAATTTATTTATTTTTGTTAAATTAAGCATATTTCATTTTTATTTTTTTTATACTCATCTATTTTTGACAGAGAGGGAGAGACAGAGCATGAGCAGGGGAGGGGCAGAGAGAGAATGAGACACAGAATCCAAAGCAGGCTCCAGGCTCTGAGCTGTCAGCCACAGAGCCCAACGCGGCGCTCAGACCCATGAACTGTGAGATCATGACCTGAGCTGAAGTTGGATGCTCAACCAACTGAGCCACCCAGGCACCCTATTGTACCTTAATTTAATTAACCATCCAGCTATCAATGGAAATTGAAGTAACCTATTCCTTTCTGATAAGCGATTTTCTTCCTATATGTTTTTTAATTTTTTTAACATTTATTTATTTTTTGAGAGACAGAAAGAGACAGAGCTGAGCAAGGAGGGGCAGAGAGAGAGGGAGCACAGAATACAAAGCAGGTTGCATGCTCTGAGCTGTCAGCAGAGTCCGATGTGGGGCTTGAATTCACAAACTGCGAGATCAGGAACCTGAGCCGAAGTCTGACACTTAACTGACTGAGCCACTCAGGCTCCCCTCTATATTTTTCTTTATCAACAGTTTAAAAGAAAAGAGGTATCTGTATAGTCCTGTAATAGTCCTATAATTTGCCTCTGCATGAAAAGCAATCATAGTGAAAACAGAAAAAAAAATTGACCTTTAAATTTGAGATGATTTGAGATCCTAAAAACTAGCTAGTGCTTACCTTCACAGTTGACATATAGTCACTTACAATATCTAATATTGAGCTACTTATAACTAATAGTAGGATATGGATTCTAGGCTAGACTTTAATCCATTCTAATTCAATGTTCTACACCATCTCAGGAAATGATTATCACTAAGTAAATAAGGCCAGCTAAACAACACCAGGCACTCAATCTGTGGGCTTGGCACAAAATTAAGAAACTTCATTATGATTCAAGTATAGCTTTTAAATTCTGAGACTATTTTAACTTCTTCATGATTGCTGGCAATTAATCTGTTATGGAATTGTACCCACTGCGTATTAATCCAGGGAGCCAGAAAGTTCCTGATGATGAAGATTCAGTAGTTCTTTTGCTTGGTGGTTATTGATAACTCTGCTCTTTTTCATCAACCCAGCAGCATGCATTTACTGAACGCTGAATATGGGAAAAGCACCCTGACCTCAAAGATTTAAAGAAAAACCATCCTAGAATATAGGACAGCTATGGAAATGGAATCTATGTACAAAATAATGAAAACAAAGTGCACTTGAAATGTTAACACAAAGAAGCCAATTCAGTTTTGGGTTACCAACCAGAAGGGCATCCAGGAATATAGAATGTTATTAGAGAGTTTGTATGATTTCTAAATTGGAATTCAGATAAAAAAAGTACTCTGGAGTGGAGTGGTCAGTGATGATATTATGAGGATCAAGTAGGCTTTTGAAGAATAGAAATTGGGAGGGGGCACTTTACATGGAGGAAATTTCTTGGAAGTGAGATAACTTAGGGTGCCATTAGGGGAAAAGTAAATGAACTACTTTGGCCAAAGCACAGACTGTGTGTCACGAAATAAAGGGGAACGTGCTAGAAGCGTAGGTTGGAGATCACATTTACTATAAAGAGTTTTTATAGCCAAGCTACTGTATTTTGACATTATCACATAAAATACAGCAGCTATTGGAAGCTTTAAATAATCTAACATATTAAAACTTAGCAGTAAGCTTTTTTACTTTTTGCAAGTATTCAGGAACCAGCAGTAGCCCAGGTATTAGTCAGGTGAAAGGAAACTTCATGGCAGGTAGATACTCTGCAGATCTTGAAGTATACACACCCATAAATTTTTCACAAATAATCGCTCATGAACACTCATCAGATCTGTTCACTCCTTTAAATACTTATGTAATAGTTGAGTTAATCCACGAGGTTGGGGAGGAAGAAGGATTGTGAAGAAAAATTTAAGAAGTTTTAGTGGACAGTATGTCAAAAATCTTAACTTTAAAAATATCTGAAAATATATGTTATAAAGCAGTAATTAAAATCTTATTCAATTACATTTATAGTCCTTTGGTTTTGTCCATTTTTGTTCAGGAAATATCTTAATGAATATATCCCTCGAACATTCAGATTGCTTTTTCCAGGATGTTCCCCTTCCCTTTAACTAACTTACTCCTGGATTTTCATGACCCTTTTATGGTAAGACATTCTCTTATATGCACTCACCTCCTGTTCTTTCCTTTGCAGTATTTCTCATAATTGCATCTGTGGATAGATGGGTGAAATGCGTTGTTCAGTGTGGATCTCTACTACTAAATTGGAAGCTTTCACCACCTTGTTCACTGCCTAACATAAAAGAGACTTTTTAGTAAATGTTCCTTGAATGAATGAATGAATGAATGAATGAACCATCTATAGTCCACTGTCTTTTGCATCTATTATAAGAAAAATGGAATGTACAAGTGATATAAGACAAGTTTATTTTACTAGGATGCTTAAAACTTCAAAGGATTTAACACTTTAAGAATTTAGAGAGGAAATGAGACTCTAGAGCCTTGCTATAAATGTCATATGTAATTCATTTATGTACTCATCTCAAACTCAACACTACTTTGAAGGCTAAATTCCAACAAATAAGCAAGTACTTCAAGGTAAAGTCCAAGGTATGTAATTACTGCAAGAGTAGCACACTAGTGGCTCAACCTTACTGACATTCTTTTGCTGCTGTAGATGAGTGAATTAATATTTTGGAGAGTTGTCTTTAGGAGCAAAAGATTTCCAAATTTGGAATAGATCTAATCAATCTTATATTTACATTACAACTAAGAGGCAACTATAAACTGTTTCATACATGTTTAAAACATTGATTTTGTTTTGTAAATAAAAGGTATTGGTGTTTTTTATTTTAATTTATTGCTTAAAAGTTTGAACTTCAAGGTAAAATCAAGAAATTATTTTTAGTGTATTTAAAAGCTTATTATGGAAAAACAAAACTTGAGATTTGAAAACTAGAAATAGTTATTAGCTGCATTATGTATTAATTTTACTAAACTATGATAGAAATTACAACTTAAAGTAAAATCAATGTAAATATTTTTGAATTTTGAGTTAATAAATATTGTATTTGCTTTCATTTATACATAACAGATATATTATCAGAAAAAAATCAGCCTAAATATCCACTTTAAGAGGTTTTCTACTGTTGTAAACTCAAAGCCCATTTCATTTACTTCTATGACATAATATCTTATAAAATTATTTAAAAGGACAATAATTTTATAATCACTGCATTTTAATTTATTAAAATATGTTATAAAGTTGTTTACCTCAACGGCTACTTAAATGTCATTTTTTAAAGGGTGTCCTATTATTCTACTTTAGGAATTTATAACTAATAGTTTCACTATTCCAGATAGTATGATAGACCTATCATCAGTAAAGAATTGTGGTTCAAACAATCAACTATTATTAAAGAGCCTATAATTACCTCACTGGGATCAATCTTCCTATGAATCATTCTTTGCAAGATTTTTCTACTCTTACCCCAGGAATAAGTTAGAATCAGCAAGTGAATTGAAAATTCCAATAACATTAGTCAAGGGATTGTCAGTCATATTCATTTTAAGACCCATGTAGTAGCAATGTATTAAAGAATTACTGATGCTCACAAAAATGAAGCTGTGAACAAACACTCTGGCTTTTATAACAAGCATAAAATGGGCATGTTTTGCTCCTCCTAAGTTAAGTTCTGTCTGGGGTCCTAGTGTGGAACAGAACTCAAATGCTTGCAGTTACTCTCATGATGAATATAGCCAGATCCTCCAGATATGGTCAAACCAAGAGAAGATGCCACAACTCATAAAACAAATATAGAGGAAAGGAATTTTCTCCAAAGATCCCATCAATGGCACAACATGGGAACTTTGTCTGATGAGCTATCATTTAGAGTAAGGAAATAAAACTGGGCATATTGAAGCCATCTTTTAGAAATGCCACTAAAGAAGGTCAATTTGCAATTTTCTGGTCATTATTTAACTAGCATTTTAACAATTTGTAAAGAATTGTTCTTGCCTACTATTCTGTGCAACTGATGGTTTGGTAATAAAACAATCAAATTCTCAATCTGTTAAATTAAGATTGACAGAGGCTGCAAATGCCTTTGCAAAACTGCATCTTCAGTCCTGAGAGTTCATACAAGCTTTTAACAGGGACTATTAAATTGTTCCTGTGAGGCTACTGTGACATTAAGTGGATGTTTTTCCCAGAAAAATTCAGATGCAAGAAGTTGAAATGATGTTTCCAAAGCAACAAAAGCCATTGGTAGTGTCAAACCATAAGCTTGAAAGATTATCAAATATCTTCCTCTACTTGGAACTCAAATTCTTCCCTCTGAGCTTGTTTTTGTACCTGTCTTTTAGACTATTTCTTATACACACACACACACACACACACACACACACACACACACACACGTTCTTTTCTTGCCTCTTCTTTCTCTCTCTCTCTTTCTTTCTTTCTTTCTTTCTTTCTTTCTTTCTTTCTTTCTTTCTTTCTTTCTTTCTTTCTTTTCTCACTCTCTCTCTCTCCCTCCCTCCCTCTCTCTTTCTCCCCCTCCCCCCACCTTACTCCTTTCCCACCATCCCCAAGATTTTACTTAAACTACTCTAGTAGTAGGGCAGATAAGTGAATTTAACTAAGGTATCTCCAGGTTCCAAGCCAGTCATGCATTCTCACTTGGTTCACTTATTTTTCCACCCAAATTGTTCTTGTGCTGCTCTTTGCAGGGGAAGGGAAAACATAATTTCTTTCATCTTTTAATATAGAGTTTTGAGATGTTTATTTTATTTTCCCTACTACTTCTGTGAAAATTAAAAACAAATGGAGATTAACCTTGACAATCCTTTGGTCAGACAAAACCAGTTAGTCATACAAGCAAAGCCTAATTTATCTTATTTCATAAGACTAACTTGACCTGGGTCATTTCTTGCTTATTCCTCTGGAAATCATAAGCAAAACTTAAACTGTTTCTCAAGGTTGATATGAAGTAACCACTGACCAATTCCCTATCATTTAAGAAAATTCTACTATTATAACCAATCATTGTGAAGAATAAGCAGTCGCTGCTTTCTCACTACATAAATTGCTTTATAACAATATTCCCCTGAGCCTCGTTCCACATTTTGGTCTGTGGGGCTGCCAGTTTGCAAATTATCTTCTTGGTGTGTGCACA
This sequence comes from Neofelis nebulosa, assembly GCF_028018385.1. NCBI lineage: Eukaryota > Metazoa > Chordata > Mammalia > Carnivora > Felidae > Neofelis > Neofelis nebulosa. The sequence continues at coordinate 65,448,209 of NC_080783.1, forward strand.
ATAAACTTGTACAAATGACGACTTTGGTGGTTCACTGGTTTTACTTCTATTATTTCTAAACTTTTGGCATGCCATGGCATCAGACATAGGATCCAAAGAAGATGCCTAAAGACTCCAAGGCCTATAAACAAACAGGTGCTGTACCTACAGAGCTTGCTGAGCTCACTGCTTTCTTACTAACCCTGGTTTTGAGAATAAATCTCTCTTGGATCCCAGTACTGCTCTCTTTGCCTTTTGAGCTCTCTGACTTTATTGTGCATATCCATATTTTGCTTAATAAAGCTTCTTTGTCCTATTCTTTTCAAAAGGAGGAAAAAATACATGATTCCCTGTGTTTTGGAACAATTGTTAGAAAACAAGACCCCTTGTAGTTAAGATGACTTAGGGAATCTTAAGGCAGAGATGGGTTCAACCTGGTCTATGGTCCAGGATCTTGTGTGTTTTTGGAAAATGTAGGAGCTTTGGGAACTGTAGTAGCCATGTTGGAGAAACTTTAACTTAGATAAGTGCACCTTAAGTGGCATCCTCAAAAAAGAGGATTCCAAACTTCTTAGAGGCAATGGAGTGCATTCTTTGATTGGTATTTAAAAGCTTCTAATAGACAAAATTACTTTGAAAATAGCTTTAAAAGGATCCTTGCAGCGTGCAAATAAAAAGTCTTCAGTAAAATCTCTTTGGCCATCTGAGCAGGTAACCGTAACTTAGGCCACCTGATGTATGTTGTAAATATGTGATATTTTTCAAACTCTGGATATTGCCAAAACTAATTTGTAAGGAGATCAATTTAATTGGCTTAAAGAAAAACAAGCACTTATAAAAATTAAGTACTCCTAAAATTCCCAGAAATACAGAAACTAACCCAAACATTTTTCAAGTGTAAATGATCTGGGATAATCTTTGACAAATAAAAGCTAGTTTAAGTTTGTGGTCTAATAAAAACGGGAATGTCTTGAGAGTTGTAAATATTAAATGTAATGCAAACATACAACTTTTTCTACCTAGTTTTACTAATCCAATAAGCTCAGGGTATCTCTAGTTCTTCAAAATTGGTCAACAAGAAAAGTTACTTAATGTAACAGTTAGCTGTTCAATGTCTAACCCAAACATAACTGTTAAAACCAATTAATTTAAATAAATGCAAATAAAATAAAAGTTGATACTAAGTTAAACTAAATAATGAATATTCATTGAATACCTAAATAATTTCCAAGTAAGATAAACATTAAATAATAAACATAAGTTCATCTTTTGGCTTTTTAATTTTTAGAGAGACAACAGATATTTGGGTCTATTAATAAACATGTTTTGTGCCACACCGAAAAATTTACTATGAGGAAGAATATACTTTTAGAAATTATGAAATGTAATTATAAATTTGCCAGTCCACATCTGCTTACTTCTTAGTTTTCACTAGGCATTAAGGATTCTAGGAGATTAGAATTTTAATTAATATATGTAATTAAAACTACTAGAAGTAATAAGGATAAAAGAAAATGACTGAATATGAAAAGTGGGTAAGGAAAATAGAATTTTGGAGGGGTAAGAAAAGATATGAAGGACATGGAATGTTTTTGGTTTTTTGTAAAGGACAAAAGAAAGTAATTTTGTCCTAAAGTAATATAATTGTTCCAGAATAAGAAAAGATAGGACAACAGCTGAATGGATACAGAAAATTGTAGGTTTGTGAAAAAGAAATCTTCAGAAAGGAATTTTATATGTAGTCAAGCTAAGATTGGAATACATTTATGTTAACAAGGTAAAAAAAAAAAAAAAAAGAAGGGGGTACTTTTAAAATCAAAAGAATACTGGTGCAAAATTATAATTTGCTTCTCTCCTTTAAAATGACAAAGTTTGTTTTAGATCATCAGTTGATCTTAATAAGAAATTATAAACAAAGATTTTTCTTTACCTTTAATGTATTCTGCCTAGGAAACAAAGATTCTGTGTCTTATGAAAATAATTCCCTGTGCTTCATGTTGTCTTTGTCAGGTCCTGGTTTTCTTAAAGAAAAACCCAGAATCTTCTCCATTAATGGAGTTAAATTCAATAGTTGTACATACTAGTTGTATAACCATGTAACTTTGTATTTGCCTCTGACATCTTTTAAGTTCACTTTTGAGTTGAATGGATAATGAAGTGTTGTATCACAGAGACTTATGATCCTATTTGATCAAGTATTTTAAATCTTTTGACATTAAAAAAAATCTTTTGACATTTAAACCTCCTCAAATCATATCTGAATGAAATTTAAAAAAAGAAAAGTTAGTTTATTTAAACTTGATATATTAAATTTCATGGGGAACATTGTCAAATAACAAGTAATGTTTAACCTTCTTAGATCATATTTATATGGGACATATATCATTAAAATAAGTAAGTTAAATCTTTATATAAATTCCTTAAAAATTGATATGTTATTAGTCATAATCCCAGCTATTACCTTAAAATATTGTAAATCACACACACACACAAAACAAACTTACTTGTCAACATTGTGCGTGTGTGTGTGTGTGTGTGTGTGTGTGTGTGTGAACTCTCACCAGATCTTTAACCATGGCTCTTTAACCATGGCTCTTTTGTCACTCACAAGTTTTTGTTATAGTTGATTCTTTGAATTCAAAGACAAACCCTTGGCTTGGCTTCCTAGCCTTGAAAGGCTTTTGAAAGTCTAATCTGAGATACCCTATGAAAAGGTCCAGCAAAGCACATTTAGAAGAACTATATGGGGGCACCTGGGTGGCTCAGTTGGTTAAGCATCTGACTTCAGCTCAGGACATGATCTCACAGTCGGGCTCTGTGCTGACAGCTCGGAGCCTGGAGCCTGCTTCAGATTGTGTGTCTCCCTCTCTCTGACCCTCCACTGTTCATGCTCTTTCTCTGTCTCAAGAATAAATAAACATTAAAAAAATTTTTTAAAAGAACTATATGGTTTGGACATCTGTTGGCTCAGTCTGTTAAGCATCTGACTCTTGATTTCAGCTCAGGTCATGATCTCACAGTCTTATGGTCATGAAGTTGAGCCCCACAGCAGGCTCTGCACTGGGTGTGCAGTCTGCTTGGGATTCTCTCTCTCCCTTGCTCTCTGTCCCCACCCTTCTTCTCAAAATAAATAAATAAACTTTAAAAAAACCAAAGAACTATATGGCCAATCACTGTTCTTGCTACACTTTTGTAAATAACCAGGCCAAGTTTATTGAAATCAGAATTAGTTTGCAAACAAATTAGTCTTAGTGTGGTTATCTTTGAAGGAAATGGGGATGATTATAGAGAGAAAAATTATATTTCAGTAATACATTTTTGTGGGTATCAGATCCTAGTGCTGTTAATGTTTTTGAGGTTTTGTTTTCTACCCATAAACTGGATTGGGTCCTGAATTCTTTTAGTTTCCTCTAATATTTGGCTAGAATTTTTCAAACTAACATTTCCAGTTTTCTCCCATTCTTAAGATTTGGAATCACTATGAAACTAAAACTGTCTTTTTCTTGAAGTCATGCAAGCTAAAGCTGGACAACTTGATATAAACTCCTGAGAAATCACCGCTCCAGTGGATGTGTGGACCATCTTCATGCCTGTTGCTATGTGGACACTCAGATCATCAGACACATTCACACTGCAAACCAGGAAAATCTGTCAGATTGTCCCTGCTTGCTCTCACTGTATCTGAGGATGCTTTAGAATCCCGTATACGGAAATCTCAACTGGCTGGTTCCCAAACTCAGAAACTTATAAATTGTTCAAATTATTAAGCTGTGTTTCTTTTCTGTTTCCATAAAAACACCTCTCATTAAATTACCTGATTGTTCATCTCATATATTCCACCTAATTTAGGTGGAAGCTCACCCACAACACCATCTCCTAAAATTAAGCATCCTCAATATTCATCCTGTCCTAAGTAAGCATAAGGATGTTTGCTAATACATCACGTTGTGCCTACGTAAATAACTTAAATTATAACCTACTTGAAACACTTAACTGGTTAAATCTTGGCTCATGAGAAGCTGTCCTCCAGTGAATTTTTTAATCCTTGGCTATCTTTCTTCTTATAGTCACCATATAGACCTCTCTAGTGCACTGTATTACCTTGAGGGTCTTAAAAGCCTGTTGTCAGTCAATCACATGCCAAATGGTGTTCATCAGGATCAGACAACTAGATCAAATCAACAATAATCACACAAATGATGAATCCAGTGGTTACAAGGCCTTCTGGCCTGATGAATGCAAACACTGACATGTGATTCTTCAGTCTGACTACATCAATGGTAGTAACCAAAATACTGCTATGCTGCTTAGTCATATTCTTAGCCTGCTGAGAGAATAACCAAAAGTGGGATTTATTATAATCAAAACAACAGATGAACCTTGAAGATTTCCTGGGCAGCCAAAACCAGTTCAGTCACATATGCAAAGCTTTATTTAGCTTATTTCGAAAGATGAACTTGACCTGGATCATTTCCTCCTTCTGCCTCTGGAAATCATAAGCAAATTTTAAACTATTTCTCAAGGTAGATATCGAGGTAACCACTGACGAATTCCTTATTGTTTAAGAAAATTCTAACATTATAACTAATCACTGTCAAGAATAAACAGTCACTGCTTTCTCACTATATGAATTGCTTTATAACAATACGCTCCTGAGCCTCATTCCACACTTTGCTTTGCAGGCTTCCAGTTTGCAAAGTTTTTGGTGTGTGCACAATAAACTTGTACTAATTACTACTTTGGTAATTCATTGGTTTTACTTCTGTTATTTCTGAACTTTTGACACTCTGTTTCTACAAAGCACATGTCTTAAGTATTTGGGGATATTACAGGATTAAAAAAACCTATGCATACTTCTGTGCTTGTAAAAATTAAGAATTCTGTTATTGATGCAATTACAATAACTAATTCAAATAAAAAGCTTTAGGAAAACTTTTACTTCTAAGTAACTACTTCTAGTGTTGCCAGATTTGCAGTCAAATATAGCAATTCAACTCTTTTCCTCTTAACAAAATATGCCAATTTTTTCTTCAGTAAAGATTTCATTTTATTGCAAAATCCTTGAGTCTCATAATACCAAATGTACTAGATTACTATTTTACTACTACTCTGACTGATGTTTTTCTCTTTCCAGAAATGAAACCAATAGTGCTATCTTTTAAAAAATCATTTCTGAGACAATGCCTTCAAGGACAAAGTGGTGATTTTTATCACAGAATATAAAATCTAGACTTTAAGATTTTTCTCATGTGAAACACAATGGAAGTACCAAACAGTCCACAGTAAAAGCAATATGCAGCTAGTGTAGTTACATTTTTTTGTTTGCTAACCAATTTAGCCAAATTAATTGTGGAGTTGAGAAAGAAAAAGGCAGGTTAATTAGAAGCAATGAGAATCTCATCATGTTGCAATTATGGGAACTACACAGTTCCTTTACTATAAATTGCCAGCAAAAAGAAAATATATTTAACAATGCAACTACCAGGGTGCGTGGGTGACTCAGTTGTTAAGCATCAGACTCTTGATCTTGGCTCAGGTTATGATCTCAGGGTTGGTGGGATCGAGCCCTGCATAGAGCTCCATGCTGATAGTGCAGAGCTTGCTTGGGATTCTCTCTGCCCCACCCCCCTCACGCAGGTGCATGTGTGCTCATGTTCTCTCTCAAAATAAATAAATAAACATTTAAAAAAATGCAACTATGGGGTGGGGGTGGGGTGCTTGATGGCCCATTTAAGAGTCTGCCTTTGGCTCAGGTCATGATCTCATGGTTCATGAGTTTGAGCCCCACAGCAGGCTCAGTGCTGACAGCTCAGAACCTGGAGCCTGTTAAGGATTCTGTGTCTCCCTCTCTCTGTTCCTCCCCACTAATGCTCTGTCTCTCTCTCTCTCTCAAAAATAAATAAAAAACATTAAAAAAATAAAAAAATAAAATAAAATAAAAATAAAATGTAAATATGGGGCACCTGGGTGGCTCAGACTGTTGGGCATCTGACTTGATTTCATGTCAGGGCATGATCTCATGGTTCATGAGATGGAGTCCTGAGTGGGGCCCTGCACTTACCATGCAGAGCCTGCTTGGGATTTTCTCTCTTCCTCTCTCTCTCTCCTCTTCTCTGCTCACATGCTCTCTCTCAAAATAAATAAACATTAAGAGAATAAAATGTGGGGCGCCTGGGTGGCTCAGTCGGTTGGGCATCCGACTTCGGCTCAGGTCACGATCTCTCGGTCTGTGAGTTCAAGCCCCGCATCAGGCTCTGTGATGACAGCTCAGAGCGTGGAGCCTGTTTCAGATTCTGTGTCTCCCTCTCTCTCTGACCCTCCCCCGTTCATGCTCTGTCTCTCTCTGTCTCAAAAATAAATAAACGTTAAAAAAAAATTAAAAAAAAAAAGAAAATAAAATGTGAATACACATGGGAGAAGTAACACACTGATTTAAATTCATAGGAAGTTATAAAAGACTGTGAAAGTGGATCCTTTCCTGAGCAGGATCCTGTTTTAATAGGGGGAGAATGATGGGAATCTAGAAGGAAGAGGCAAGAAGAGAATAAGGGCAAAGAGACTGACCTTAAATATGAATCTGATCTCCAGAAATTTCCTTACCATCAATCCTGAAATTCCAAATAATCTCCATGACCTATCACATCAATTTTAACATACTTTCCCTATTTGTTTTCTGGAATGAAAAGTCTATCCCTTTTCTTATATTTAGATGTTTTTCCAGTCTTTAAATGGCTAATATCCTACTGCTTTCAAAGCCCTTTTTTTCTGATAGATTCACTACATAACACAAAAAAGATGTTTTAAAAAGTGAATTCTAGGTCATAGCACAAGAAGCAGGAAGCATGGTTGAATGTACCAATTTTATAAATCCCTGACTTCTATACGTTTTGTTATTGACATTCTAATAGAAGTATATTGAGTCATTATTTATTGTGATGGTTTATTTTTTGTTTTTTTTAAAATGTTTTTAATTATTTATTTATTTTGAGAGAGAGAATGAGCCAGGAAGGAGCAGAGATAGAGAGGGAGAGACATAATCCCATGCAGGTTCCACATTGTCAGTGTGTAGCCCTAGGCAGGCCTTGAACTCACAAACCCATGAGATCATGACCTGAGCCAAAATCAAGAGTCAGACGCTTAACTGAGCGCTATTTATTTATTGCTATGTTTTTTGTTGTTGTTATTTTCGTTTTGTTTTTTGAAAAACTGTTTTAATGTTTATTTATTTTTGAAAGAATGAGAGAGAGCACAAGTCAGGCAGAAGCATAGAGAAGGGGACAGAGGATCCAAAGCAGGCTCTGTGCTGAGCCCCACGTGGGGCTCAAACTCATGAACTGTGAGATCATGACTGGGCTGAAGTTTGATGCTCAACCAATTGAGCCACCCAGGTTATTTATTGCTATGTTTTAATTTGTATGAACTTTAAGGGAGATATTTTGCTACCAAATAATGACAGGTTCCACTCTTAACTCTAGGATAACCATATGTTTCTGCAAGCCTTTTGAAACCAGAACAACACCATGTGCTAGAAAAAGACTTAAGTTGATACATTAATAAAATACAAGCTTTGGTGATGACCTGAAGAAAACTATACTTCAGGCCAGAGAATTTTTTTTTATGCTTATTTATTTATTTTGAGAGGTGGGGAGGGGAATTAGAAAGCATGTGAGTGGGGGAAGGGGCAGGGAGAGAGAGAGAGGGAGAAGAGGGAGGGAGAAAATCCCAAGTAGGTTCCATGCTGTCAGCGAAGAGTCTGACAAGGGGTTCAATCCCACAAACCGTGAGATCATGACCGGAGCTGAAATCAAGAGTCCAACGCTTAATGGACTGAGCCACCCAGGTGCCCCAGTCCAGAGAATTTCTGCAAACTGATCAATACTGCAACATTACCCAACTCCAGTATGTGGAAACTTCTTTAACATGTCAATATTGTGCCTTGTGCCTTGTTAAAAATCAGAACAGAAGGGAAGAGCAAAGGGATAAAGAGAAGTTGCATACATCCTCAATTTGAAGCCTAACACATTTCATTTTACTCTCTCAAAGTTGTCAACACTTTTTATCAAAGATAGATTTCAAAACATTATTAAAATATCTTTAATGGATTGTTGATAATCAACCTGTCTAGGATACTACTCATTCTTAACAGCACAGATTTTCCATTGTTCTTGGTATAGCAACATGACTAGATGAGCATTTCATAAAACTGTGCTCTCAATCAACTGAAACTGCTCTCTCTTGGGTCATCAATGGCCTTCATAACCCCAACACCTCTTTTCTCAACCCCACTGTTTTTTTTGTTTCTGTAATCTGTATTCTCCCTTAATCTTTTTACAACATTTGGCATCTGGGAGTCTCCTTTTCTTAGCCAAGCCCTCTTTAATCAGCTATAAGGAACAAATGAGATTCTGGCTTCTCTTTGACTTCTATGTCCTTTATTTTCTCCCACTGACTTTAACTGTGGGCATGGCCCAAGGCTGACTCCTTAATTCACTCTTCTATTTCTTTTGTCCTTTTGAAATGTAATCCAATTTGGCCTGAAGCAGCACTGCAGACCAAGAAGATTCTTTCCTGCAGCAAAATCCCCCATTTCAGTAGTTGGTAATTGGTACAATTGAGCATCTTGCCAACGGATATAGATTTTAAATTCAAAATGTGGCTATTAGCAGCACATCCCCACTTTAGGGTCTTTGCCCTTCCTTTTCCTTCTGCCTGAAAGGCTCTTCCCTCAGGATACTGCTTCACTCACCTTCCTCAAACCTTTGCTCCTTCTCAGTGAGGCTTCTTCCCCTGACTATCCTATGTAATATTACAAACTGCTGCCCCTACCCCCTTCACTCTGCTCAGATTTTTATTTTTCTATAACATTTAAAATTTCCAATGATATGTAATAATATACATTACTTATTATATGTATTAGTTATTGCTCCTTATGCTTGTTTTCCAGATAGAATATATGCTCCATTTTGTTCACTGATGTCCCAGTGGCCTAGAACAGTGATTGGCACTTAGTAGGTGATCAATCAGTATCACTCTAATTGAGCTGAAAAACTTTGCTCTTATCTTCTACTTTCTTTTTCTTTTCACTGCCAACAGCCTAGTCCAGGTTTCCTCTTGTGGTAATTAGCTAATTAGCATGCTAATTGCATTTCCTGTTCCTCCTCTCTTTAATCCATCTTCTTTACTGTTGGCTGATTTTCTTCTTCAAAACCCACATTTATCTTCTCATTATCATTTTCAGAAACCTTCACTATAAGGCCAAGTCAAAATTCCTTATTCTGGAACTTGACACCCTGCTTAGTATGACTACCAATCATGTTCGGCCTCACTTATGCCGTTCCTTGGTCCACTCGAGTCAAGCTGCTATTGGCATTTTTTCTTTAAGAAGTATTTGTTGACCTCCTACTCTTGGGTCCTATGTGGCATAAAACTAATTTACTATCAGTTTAGGCAACACAAGTTAGAAGAATGTGAGTGTAAACAATGGCATTTGTATTAAAGAAGAAATTGAGTCTACAGAAGAAAGACATTTGGCAGATTTAGGTATATGTGGTCCCCATCACTGAAATGCCTCTCACCTCTACCTTTCATGTTTGGCGGGGGTGGGGAGGGAATCATATCTATTTGTAAAGGTTCAAGTTCAACTTACTCTGTGACTGATTCTCTGTCTTTTAGAAGTCATAATTCATTTTTTTAAATTTTTAATATTTATTTATTTATTTGAGACACAGAGAGAGAGAGAGAGAGAGAGAGAGAGCGCAAGCTGAGAGGGGCAGAGGGAGAGAGAGAGGGAGAGAGAGAGGGAGAGAGAGCAAGCTGAGAGGGGCAGAGGGAGAGAGAGAGGGAGAGGGAGAGGGAGAGAGGGAGAGAGAGAGGGAGAGAGAGGGAGAGAGAGAGGGAGAGAGAGAGGGAGAGAGGGAGAGAGAGAGAGAGAGAGAGAGAGAGAGAGAGAGAGAGAGAGAGAGAGAAAGAGAGAGAGAAATCCCAAGCAGGCTCCACACTGTTAGTGAGGAGCCCTATGCGGGGTTCAAACCCATGAACTATGAAATCACAACCTGAGCTGAAACAAAGGGTCACTCAACTGACTGAGCCACCTAGGTACACCCATAATTCCTTTTAATAAACATAAATAATAAATATTTTGTCTTTCCATAATATACTGATATGCCTTTCCCCCACCTGAAAAAGAATGATTTATAGACTCCACATGCCTTCCCATCCCAATGTACTGAAAACCTCTTCAACCAGGAGGCACCCCTTGCCCCAGAACCAGGATCCAACTTGGGAAGAAAGGCCTGGAAAGGGATCTGGGCCTCAAGGGAAAGGTTGGAGGGCTTACACTTTGGACTGGTGAAAGAGCTGGCATCCCCAAATGGGCCCACTGTGTTACTGACATGTCTAAGTGTTTCACTGTGTCATCACCCCTCATCCTAACATGAGGGTTACTAAGATGAGGATAATTTCTGCAGCGTTTACTCTACCTTTGCCACCAATGCTTATGAGCTTCTTGTTCAAGAAGGCCCTCCCAGGTAATCCTCCTCGTGTTATTCTTCCCCTTGTCTTAACTTCTACTTTATTTACTATGTTATATACATTACACATTCTAGACTTTTACATTATTTTTTACTTATATTTTTTGTCATATATTGATTATTGCAGAAATTCTTGGAGGCATAAAACTGTCTTCCCCACAACAGTGGTTGACAACATTTGATAATTAATAAGGCTATCAATACAGCATTTGAAAAATTCAGATCTGCAGAAACTGAATCACTTGTCTAGATTCTAAGAAATTGATATTTTCAAAAAGTCCCCCAAATGATTCCATTAATCAGCCAGATGTGGGTATCACTGCTAGAGCTTAATGGTAACATAATCTCAAAATACCTTTTTACTTAAAAATTATTTATTTATTTATTTGTTTGTTTGTTTGTTTATGGTTAAATATTTATTTGGGGGAGGGGATACTACACTTCTATCCAACTAGAGAAATATTTTCATAGTCCAGGGATTGTTTATGTTTTTGTCATTTATCAAGCCATGAATTCATAGAGAATGGGTTCCAGCAGCTCAGACTCCTTTCCTTTCCATTGGTTCTTACAAAGTGTGCCTCTCTGGAAGGAGCAGGTTAGGACTTCAATTGAACCCAAGTGTCTTTCTCCTTGGCTTCCTCTTTTTCTAATCATTTTCCTTCACACACTTCAGGAAGCTATCCATACTCTTAGAGTGCTTAATACTCTCAATATGTACATTAATTCTCTTGGCAAGAGTCTTGTCCTTAACTTGTTGTTTACAACAATGACAACAGCACTATGGGTGACAATGTAGATTCTCCCAGTCTTGGCATGGTAACATCCATGGGGGGTTCCTTTTTAAACAGTGCCATTCCCCTGACGTCTACAGTATCATCTTTCTTGTAGATTGGCATGTATGTGGCCAAAGGAATCACTCCATGTTTTCTAAAAGGGCTTAGAGAACATACAGAGGGTGCCTCTCCTCTCCCCTTTGCAGCAGTCATTTCAGCAAATTACTGGCAGATGGTGAGCCCAGCCAAAAGGAAAAAAAAAATTACTAACTATTAAAAATTCATGACCAAAGGCTTCTGAGTCCAGATTTTATTGATCCACTTCATCTAGGTGTTAGATTCTAGCATCTGATTTTGTGAATACCATATAATATCTAAGAAAAGATTTAGAATTCAAGATACCTGTAATTTTACCACATATACATATGTATTTTATGGGAAACAGTCATATCAACTCTCATTTTTCTTTTGATACAACATTGTTAGATACTTCCTGTAACATCATTCTTTAAAGCAGTGAAAATATTACATTGGGACAGTGATACTAAGTAACTCAATCATTCCCCCACTTTGGGACTCTTGGGTATTTATTATTCCCCTTATAATTATAAATATTGTAACTCATACCTTTGAAATAACTCATTCATTAGTGATGTGATTACACTATATTTTATTTAGAAAATATTCATTCCATTTACTAAATACACATTTCAGTCTTTTCTAAACTTTCTAATCTTAAACACAATTTTTGTGCTCGTGTCTCCAGTTAGTTTGTTTTCTCACTTTCAAACTTAGCACAATCTTCCTTCAACTACACCATTGTAAGAGGCCATGAAGTTAATCTTGTTGGCACATTCTCTTGGTTCCTATATTTGGGCTGGTCTCCCTATCACTTTATTCTCAGGGGGTACTTTTTAACATCAACCACACTACAGGGAGGAAAACTGTAAATGGTACAGATCAGTGTTCTTTAAAGCATGGCTTACAGGTCCTTGTAATAGAATAAACTGGGGTACTCATTAAAAGTGAAAAATCACTGATCCTTCAAATTTCTCAGATATTGAGGTGAGGGGCTTAAGAGAATGAAATTTACATAAAAACTCAAGGTAATTTTTATGTATACTGATGTTTAGAAAACCAGGCTTCCATATAATATGATATCAATGAATTTGCAACCTAGAATTAAAGTACAGTCCAACTTAAAGTATATCCTAGATTTAAGATACATTTTATTCTATTTCTCTATAAAATTTATATATATATATATAATCTGTGATCACTAATACAAAACAATTCCCCTACCCCTCTCCCCCATCTCTCCTCCACTAGAGTGCATCGTTTTTAGAAAGAACATGTCTACTTTATCTTTGCATTTTTGTTACCATTGAGATTGTGTTTTACACATAGAAACTGCTCATGTATATTAGTTGTTTTATTTTTTAGCCAAACCCATGCTTTGTTTAATAGCTTAGTCTTGAACATTACACAGGATTATTTACATCATTTAAAGTGATTTCCCTCTTTTTTCCCTTAAATTATAATGCTTGCCTTGTGTCTTTAGGACTTTGTTAATTGATTTCTATAGTATGTGATGGATAGCCATCTATATAACAACATCATACATGTTCACTAAAATTCTACTATGTGTCAGGTGACAAAGACTCTCTCCTGGACCAAATCTGTGTCAGGGTCCTCTGAATCCTCTTCTCAACTGAGCTCTGACCTTGGGTTCTCTCTTTGACCTGTTTAGTGGAATTTTAGCAAGAATTCTGCTATCAGTTCAGTGAAAATACTCTTCCCTTGGTATCTGATTATCCTTGATATTAGATCAAATTTCTCATTCTCCACATTCCATATCTTATCATCCTGGCCTGCCTTCAGTAAGAATCCTGTTGAGTCAGTCTAAGGAGAATTCCCCTAGCCTGGTACTTTTCCATCCCCTGATCCCTACCCTGATCCTTGGCTAAAATTTCTACTTATCCATGTTGTATTGGGGATTGAGGTCCATCTCTCTCCCCTTTGGAAAAACTCCACTCCCATAGTCTCTCTTGAATAAAGTCTTCCTTACGATCTTTAATAAAGTGTCATGAAAATTTTTTCTTTAACACAGGCATTGTGCTATGTTTTTTTTATTTATTTATTTATTTATTTATTTATTTATTTATTTATTTATTTATTTTTTACGTTTATTTATTTTTGAGATAGAGACAGAGCATGAATGGGGGAGGGTCAGAGAGAGGGAGGCACAGAATCCAAAACAGGCTCCAGGCTCTGAGCTGTCAGCACAGAGCCCGATGCGGGGCTCAAACTCACGGACCGCGAGATCATGACCTGAGCCGAAGTCGGCCGCCCAACCGACTGAGCCACCCAGGCGCCCCTGTGCTATGTTTTAAAGATAGAATTATGAGAGAAGTAGTCCTTATGCTTGAGAAAGTAGTCCTTTAGAATGGAAGTTTATCACATCAAGCATACTTACAAAGCAATATAATCAAATCTAAAGGAGAAACATGCACCAAGCATACAGAAAAATTACTACAACTTGAAAGGGCAATAAAGAATTCCTTCCTATAGATATATCTACATTGCTGAATTTAACTGAATACAAAAATTAGGAATGCCTAATTAGAAACAGCTTACCATTGTCAGAGAGTTGGCTTTAAATAACATCGAGCATGGTCTGTTCTAATATCAGGATCTATAGAATACTCATATTTCATTTTTAGAAACTATCTTTGATCTACTCTTCATATTTTCATTTTAAGGGTGTATTATTAGAAAAGTCTTTGCCTATTACTCCTTCTTTGTATAACAGAGAATAGTAGGTATACAGAGACACACATAAATATACACTTAGGTGTATACACATACTTCTCTCATAAAAATGTACTGTCACAGTCAATGTTACCAGGGGAAAACCCATTTTCTTAATAATTTTCCTTGTCAAGTAAATACTGAAGAAATTTCTAGTGGCTAAGTGTTCAGAGTATTCTGGGCAGTTATGATCTTGTGTAACTAATTGTGTTAAAAATCTAAGACAACGAGAAAACACTACTCACTTATTAGAATAGCTAAAATTCAAAACATTGACAACCCCAAATTCTGGTAAGGATGTAAAGCAACAGGCATTCTCATCATTTTGAATGCACAATGATATAGCCAGACAGTATGGAGATTTCTTACAGAACTCAAGTTACTCATACCACATGGTCCACTAATCACACTCCTTGACATATACCCAAATGAGTTGAAAACTTATGTCCATGCAAACGTCTGTGCAGAGAAATGTTAAGAGCAGTTTTTTTCATAACTATCAAACTTAGAAGAAACCTAGAGGTTCTTCTGGAAGCAAATGGATAGACAAACTATGGTATATTTCATACAATGGAATATTATTCAGCAATAAAAAATGAGCTATCCACCCACAAAAAGACATGAAGGAAACTTAAAAGCTAAGTGAGATATTACTAAGTGAAAGAAGCCAGTCTGAAAGCCTATCTTCTGTATGATTCTGACATTCTTGAAAAGGCAAAATTCCGGAGGTAGGAGAACGATCAGAGGTTGCCAGGGTGTGAGGGGAGGGAAAGCACATGAAATTTTTAGGGTGGTCAAAATACTCTGTATTTTCTGTATAATGCAGTGTCCAGTACTGTATGGGATACTATATGGCACAGTAACAATGGAAATATGTCATTACACATTTTTCAAAACCAAAGAACGTACAATACAAAGAGTGAACTCATACGTAATGGATTTTAATAATAATGTACCTACCAATACTAGTTCATTAATCATAACAAGTGCACAATGCTTATACAAGATGTTAAGAATTATGTGTGTTTTGGGGTAGGATACATAGGAACTCTCCATAGCTTTCAATTAATTTGGCTGTAAACCTAAAACTCTAAAAAAAAGTTGTTTACCAATTTTTTTTTTTTTAAAGCAAGACCCAATACACCAAGGTTATAATACCAAAATAAACCAAATCAAAACAAGACAAAAATCCTGGTAAGGTAAGACAACTTCTAGAATTGTGACCAAAGGCTATTTTATGCCAGTCTTTCACAGTGATACCACTGGACACCCTGTTGTCATTTATTCTTGAGATAATAATTATGTTGATACCTGTGATGATACTGGAATAAGGCACAGAAGAAATACCAGAGAGTATCCAGGTCCCATTAGCCTGAAACCTATAATTCTGCAGTATTCAGTCTGGGTTTGAATCAGGCCCCAAAACTGATGAACACATAATCATTTTTTAAATGACTACTAAGACAACTAACAGGACTTACCCAGACTAGATTGAATATTGAAATGAGGCATAAGCTATACACATCTCAGAATCTTGGGGAAACTTGTGACTCTTAGGGCAGATTTTATCTTATGTAAACCTCCCCAGAGCTCTAGGACAACAAGGAGCCTTGCCAGAATTGAAATGTACCTGTGGATTCTCTAGGAGAGAGCTTCTTTATCATTGTACTAACAGAAAGAAGGAGAAAATATTTTAGGTTCATTTTTTTTTACACAAAATCAGGGATACTGGTCAAGTTTTAGGTCAAATTACCTTCATGTGAAAATTTGGGATCCAAAGTATCCTATTTTTTTTTTTTTTCCTCTAAGAAAAACTCCTCTAAATCCAGACTCCAAGCACCTGGATGCCTACAAAGCTGGGGATATTTAGCACTTTCAAAAAGGAAAACTTCTATTGTTCCCCAGCAGAGCTCCCCCAGATAATGGTTTATAGATGTCCTAAGATTCAAATTCTTCAGCTATGGAGTTGCTCTGGATCTGATTATTGGTGTGAGTTGTCTCTGGTAGTAAGCAGTCTCTGCGGTGTATCACAAGAATATTATTCTCTTCTACATAGGCATGCTAAGAAAAAGGCTGAGAAGCAGCTCACAAGAGAATCTTTGCTAAAGATGTTTTCATCTAAAATGGCCAGATTGGTGTTTTGCAATTCCCATTGTTTCTACATATCATCCTGTTTCAAACATAAGGATAATACCTGCCAAGGAATTATTTCTCAACATACTTCACATGAAAGGTATAAGGCTTAAGCTACTACAAAGCTAAAATCAAATTCAGAGCATCCTCATACTTCTGATAATACTGCCCAATTTTACATCACAGTTTCATTAATTTTCAAGCACTACAAAACCAAATGAAGGAATCGGCTCTTACCCTATAATGAAAACCTCTGCACTTGGTCTCAGGGTAAAGCACTGGGGTCTTCACATAATCCCTCCACTCCGGGACTGAGCAGTTCTTGAAGCGTCTCT
The DNA here is from genome assembly GCF_028018385.1 of Neofelis nebulosa. Classification (NCBI taxonomy): domain Eukaryota; kingdom Metazoa; phylum Chordata; class Mammalia; order Carnivora; family Felidae; genus Neofelis; species Neofelis nebulosa. The sequence continues at coordinate 65,464,769 of NC_080783.1, forward strand.
ACCAGCTCTGAGGGGCAAGAGAAATATATAAATAACCTTGGTGCACTTCAGCTAACATTAACACTCTTTTCTGAGTTCACATTCTCTTTTGCCATTTCATGATTGCCACATATCTTGCATCCAACCATCTTGCACAAAATAATCAGCATTTACAGAATATTTAACTTGGACAAGGAATTTACTTGCTTTCAATCATTTATAATCTCCCCCACATCCATCTTCGAATGGCATCTTTCTCTGTTATAACATCATATTAACTATTTTTCATGACTATTTACTTCCTTTCCCTAGATCACAATTTGATTCTTTGGTCTCATTAGTAATAGCAAATGCTTCTGCAAGAAAAGTTAAAAATTGTTAGGCTTAGCCAGTCCTGTCTGTGGCTTTGCTAAGACTGTTTTATTGCTCTGCTCTGCTATGAAATAAACTAACACATTTTGGTCCCTAATCTCCTATGCCTAATTTTTTTCTGACCTAAAAATCTCTACCAGAGCCCTAAGTACCCCATCGAGTCTATAATAATACTGACCTGAGCCAGTGAAAAAGTGTGCTCTGCCAGCATGTTCTATAAGATAGCCTTCCATCACCACAAAGTTTCAGACATTCTTTTTTGGAACTAGCAAAGAAAATAAGCCGGCTCTGGCAGTTGATCATGGACTGCTCTAATTCGATGAATCCATTTTCTGCCGGCTTTACTTGGCAAGCCTCTTTCCACTGCCTGCAAACTGACTACAGTTCTTTGCAAACCTCCTTTGCAGCTCTACCCCAAACACCACCCTCTACACCACAAAGAATTATATGTTACTGAAAATACATTTTAAAGGAGACTTTTAGTGGAAATATCTAATTTTGGAGCTCCTTCTTAACCTCTCCAACTTGTTACACATACGTTGTTTACCCACAGAACTGTTTCGAGGATAAGCGAAACCAATGGTGCAGTGCTGTGTAAAGCTCAGAGAAGTCAGGAAGGCGGGCTGCCTTCCCAGTTCTAAAATATGCCCCTCTTGATCGGCTTGATTTGTCCAATGATCTATGGAGGCACACAGTACAATGATATTAGTTTGATGGTACTTCTGAACTCTACTTCTGGGAATCCTATTCTGTATACCTTTGAAATTCTTCACAGCAAATGATTAGAGAGTGGGAAGGTAGGACAATAAATCCTCCAAGGAGAGGCATACAGCAGTTTTTTTTAAATAACACAGCCCTTCCTTATTAATCTTATTACAGACAAAAAAAGTACATACTTTATTTGGTTATGATTATACTTATATGAAGCTCTAGAACAGGCACACACACACACACACACGAGGCTATGGTGATCATTAGAACACTGGTTGTGAGAGATTAACTGGAAAATGGCATGAGGGAACTTTCTGGGATAATGGAAGAATTCTGTCTTGATGGGGTTAGTGATTATATAAATAGACACAATTGAAAAACCTCTATGGCTCTATGCTCATAAAGCCTACATTTTATTGTAAGTAAATACCATAATAAAAAATGAAAAACAAAGGGACTCAAAGAGACCTCTCAGTTTTGGGATGATTTTCAATCACCTAGTCTTTATGAAGAAGTCTTTACCGCCTTCCTGGCCAGTGAAAAACAATTCTTCATTCTTCCATTTAGGTATCCACTTAACAAAGATTTATTAAGCACGAATATATCCAGAGTTAACACAGTGGCAGTGTGCTAGAAAAAATAATGGTTAGCAAAAGAGACACAGCCTCTATTATGGAGCTTAGGGCCTGTTGGGGGAAAATAGACAATTAAAACGGACAAAAACAAAGAGTTATGGTTGTAGCTTTGAGAGAAGGACCATATTTTAACTAAGGGCTTGCATCAAAACAGAATGAACTATTTTATGCTAAACCCCAAGCTAAGCTAAGCTGAAAATATTGGTGCTCACTGAGTCATTAAAAGCTGTTAGAGTGATCAGGCTAAAGCAAACTAAATGATGTTTTTCTATTAAACCAAGCCTAAATATTCTCTAAATCTACTGAATCAAAACATCAAAATACTTTTCATGTCAAATTTCATTTGGACATTGAAGTCTTTTTGTAAAACAGAATTTAGGTCTTCCATACCCTAGGGCAACTTATAGATACAGCTGTCCATGAGGATAACATGGTGTTAAATGACCCTCTTTCCCATGAGCAAATCCCAGCTGGGAAGACAGGTGCATCTACTTCTGGTGACGGCTGCCAACAAGGGATTTGCAGGCTTTCCCAACAACAAGCACTATGCATACGCACAATAAATCCAAGCTTGTGACAGGGACAGTATTTGATACACAAACAAAGTATAACCATGAATGGACCAGCATTCCAATATAAAGTACTTTTAGGTAAATACATCTCCCTCACCATCACCCCAACACACTTTTAAATGAAGTCTCTCTATGGGCAATCTAATGTTTAAAGTATGTGAAAATATTCCTTTGTCTAACTGGTATAAAAATCATCTTTCTCTTTTTCATGGCTTTCTAACCTATTTGTCCAAAGTTCTTTCCAAAATGGGAGAAGTCATTTACAAGATCAGAAAGATGAAAAAATATAATTTAAAAACAAATAAATAAAACATGAACCACATAATTATTGAATTTCCAAGCCTGTTAAGGAGGACTATGCTGTGGTTTATTTTGTGAAGCTGTCTACAAGAAAACCACCATGAGTTTTTAAAGATTGCTCTATGAGAAACCTCATAGTGAGACACTAGAAATAGTGAGTAATTCAAAAATTGGCCTCGGAATGAGAAGTGTACTTTAAACCAAGGCCGTGATGGATAATGAATGTTTTGTATTTAATCAAGCATGCATCCACAACATTGCCTCTCACTGATTTCTACTGTCCTTCCCAGTCTCTGACCAGACAATTTAGGATTTGGGTTGCATTCTACTGGAAGGGCCACAAATGGCCACTAAAACTCAAAAGTAACTGGAACTCTTAACTCTCTCAAAAATGACAACTATCCCACGTATCCACAGAAAATACTGTGAGCTTGTACTTCAAACTGTGGAATGACATTTTTACTACTTTCTAACTCTGGTCAGTGACAAATTCAAAAGAAATCCTCTATTGCTAATTAGGAATTATGGTTCCTGTTTGTGTAGGCTTAACACATTAAATATTTAAGAAATGTAAACATTTTGACCAAGTAGTACATTTTATTAAATCCCATGTTTTGTTTTTTATTCCCCAAAGAGCTGATGATTATAATAATTAACACAACGGAATATTTTCTTGTAATTTTTCCTTCTACTTTTCTAATTTTTACCCTACCAATCTGACTTTAGTTTGGTCTGCATTCTTTCTTCCTGCCAATGTAAATATCAGCTCCCTGGGTTCCCAGTTCTTTAGTCATTCTTTGATAGTCACTGGTATTTTAAGAAATACTTTAAGGAAAAAACGTGGTGTTGAGTTTGTGATATTTGAAGAACCTTATAAAAACTGGCACTTAAAGCTTTCTCAATCTCAATCCATTAGATACATAATTGTGGTGCAAAGTTCTAGATGATTTCTAATGGTTTTTGTATTGTCACAGCTTCCTTCCCCACTCTCAAAGAGATGTCACATCATGACATTCAGCCTGCAGGCTTTGTATCCCATAAGACAAGGCTTCCCATGTGTCCTTAGAGCAAATTCTAAGCAGCTCCAAATTTAATGGATTTATTAAGTACTAAAATCTATATAACAGCACTGAAACATTTAGAATTAGTGATTAGGACTCAATTTTTCTAGAGGTTCAATTGTAGGAAATGGCTTTATTACATATGCATTCCTTAGGTAAGTTCAAAGGTATATATTACCTCCTAGTATATGCCAGTCACTATGCAAGTCACTAGGGGTATATGAATCAAACACGGCTTTTCCTCTAAAGTAATTCATAGCTTAGCAATTGATGTAAGAAGATGTAAACATATAAAAAGATAATTTAATCTCATTTGGCAAGTGCTATGACAAATGCATACACAGGGCTCTGAAAAAAAATAAAAAGTAAGTTGGGCACTCAGTTTCCCAGGTGAGGTGGGAAGGACTAGGATGTGTTCCATAAATATTGACTGAGCTAATTTTGGGACAACATGTGTCATTTAAGTCCTTAAGATATTTTCCTAATTACTAATGCAGATCTCATTAAATATACATTTGGTTTTGCCCTGTTTTTCATCTAATAATCTTTTCTTTAATTTTTAACATGGGGTTAGTTCAGGCAGAATTTTCTTATAAAATACATATATCTATAGGCTTATTATGATATTTAATGAAATAATATATATATAATACTTAATGCAATACCTGGTATTTGGTAACTGCCCAATTGCCCTCGAAAGAAAGCAAAAAGGAAGGAAGGAAGGAAGGAAGGAAGGAAGGAAGGAAGGAAGGAAGGAAGGAAGGAAGGAAGAAGGAGGGAAGGAAGGAGGAGGGAGGGAGGAAGGAGGAAGGAAGGAAGGAAGGAAGGAAGGAAGGAAGGAAGGAAGGAAGGAAGGAAGGAAGGAAGGAAGAAGCAAGGAAGGAAGGAAGGAGGGAAGGAGGGAGGGAAGGAAGGAAGGAAAGAAGAGAAAAAGAGAAAGCTCTATCATTCTTATTGAAGATTTGGCTTATCGTTAAAACTCCGCCTTTGGGCACAATTTCCACATGTAAAAGATTTGGGATTAGTTATCATAATTCTTCTTCCCTTAGAAGTCACTGAATTCATGCAAACAGCTGCTTAGTGTTTATATTTGAAGGGAGAGCTACAAATTCCTTTAAGACTAAAGGCTCATGATGGGGCACTCATTCATAGCTAGAAGTCATTTCTCAAGAGGAAGAGCTGAGCTGAGAAGATTTCCAAGGTTTCCACAGAGATAGGTTCTGTACAGTCTTCATATTCCTCTTAAACATACTGGATGGACAAATTGTGAAAGACTGGAATGGACCAAAAGAAGACTGAGTATCTTTAATGGAAAGGAGACATTATCTAGCACATATTTCTTGGCTATCTAATTCTTTTGGAGGGCAATTTTAGCTATTTTACAGAGCTGCAAACTATACATTACTGATAACAATTAAAATAATACTTATCCAAAGACCTGCAAATTCCTCTTAATGGAGAAAAAATTGATTTCTCTCTCTATTCCAACCCTAGGGGAAAAGGCCAGCTTTATATCTATTTGGAGATTAATTTCAACATTCCTGACTTGACCATGTATGTGCGGTATTCTGAATACCCTACTGAGCCAGGTGATAACATTTTATTAGTTCCTCATTAATAACTAAGTGAAATATTTTAAAAAATTTTTTCACACTTGTATAATAATTTTGAGTTTGCCCTTGTAAAAATTTTCCTTTAATTTTTTTTTTATGTTTGTGTTTTGATTTCCCACAGTAATTCAAAAAATAATCCAAGTGGTTTCTGGGTCTTCTAGACCACTATTTTAACAGCAACATATTCTCCAGTGAACCCAGCATTCATATTTGTAAATACAATGGCACCAGGAAGTTGTAATAAAAACAGAGCTAGAAAAAAAGCCAGTGATGACACTGTACGAAGAGAGTTTCCACAAACAAAACATGAGAAGGATGGTCACTATACTGCACACCATGCTGCCATACTGGATAAGAATCTTCTATGTAGCAAGCCAATGCCATATTCACATAGTGAACAAATATTTCATTTTAATAAAACATTTCCTGCTACATTAAAAACCAATATTGTGAAATTGAAATTCTCACATTTGTAGATTTGTATTTTATTTGTTGTTATGTTTTGTAAGAGGTATAAGCATAAGGTATTTATGCCTGGTTTTAGGTTTGCATATTTTTAAGTAACAATGTAATAAACGTGATTTAATACTGGGGCTCAAAGAGAAGATTTTTGTCCTTGTTTGTGCTTTTCCCTTAAAAAGACTCTCTATATTATGCAAGTTTAATAAGAACTGACCTACCTACAAGATTGTGGAAAATGTATATTTTAAATTTCGCACTTGTGGATATTTAGTGTCTAAAAGATAAAGCTCTGGTGTCCTGAAAGAGTTAATTTACTGAAATCTCATGATCATCCTTAATTAATCCTGACTTCCCACCAGATCATGTACTAAAAGAAAAAAGAAGGCTTAAAATAAATGTCATTGTTAAAAACAAACAAATAAAAAACAAAAAAACCCAACCAGTCCTAGTGGAACTGTGAAATCTCCCTTGTATAGCTGTAAAATACCATTCAACTCCTCAGATTTTGATATACTATTAATTTCGATTTAGCAATAATAGAATCTGACTATGAGATTATTTTACTTGCTAGTAAAGAACTATAAAGAGAGATGAATTTATGCTGCATCCAATTTTAAATCCAAGAAGAAAGGAAATATATCAAATTTCTGTTGTATAAACTGATGGAGTCATTTTCTAGTCTTCTAAAAACCAGTTGCATCTTGAGAAATGATAGCTATTGGTGGACAGTAAGTTGTAATTATTAACAAAAAGCACGTTTCTTTCTGATACTATTTATTTACAAGGTTCTTCTTTTTTAGAAATCAGCCTTAAAACTGTGTTCCTCGGGTTAACTCTTTTGGGGATCTAACAGTACTCTCTGTGGTGATGGAGAATGAAATGCCAGATATGGTTTACTTTACCACCAGACAGAACATGTGAAGATTCTAGGTGTGGCTTTGAACGTCTTGGAAAGATAAGGTTTCGGAGATTACACAGTGTGAGATGTAAGCTTGAGGATTTTTGATGTCTATTTGTTGGCTGAGAAATTCTTAGCATTTAATAGATCAGGGACATTTCCATTGTTCTTTTTCACTTATTTATCCCTAGTTCCTGGCATATGGTAGGCATTCAATATATAAATTAATGATGTTTATAGCTAGAAGTATTAAACCAAGATAGTATGCTCATGTTAAAATATTGTTTTAAATGTTTATTTATTTTGAGAGAGAGAGAGAGAGCACAAGCAAGCATGAGGGAAGGGCAAGAGAGAGAGGGAGAGAGAGAATCCCAAGCAGGCTCCACACTGTCAGCACAGAGCCTGATGCGGGGCTTGATCTCCCAAATTGTGAGATCGTGACCTGAGTCAAAATCAAGAGTCTTATTATGCTTGACCAACTGAGACACCGAGGTGCCCCAAAAAGATTTTTAAAAACAGAGTCAGTGATAACATGTGCAGCTCAAAAACATTATATATGTTATACATATTAACATGTTAATATATGTAATATGTAATATATATATATATATAAATATATATATATATATATATATATTGCACATAACTAAAACACACACATATATATGGCACATTTGTTGTTTTGATTTTCTTTTACCTTATGGAGCTGGGCAAACATAGATAAATATATAGTATACTTATTACTTTATTTCACTGTGGATTTCTTTCTGTAGTAGGTATTTTGCTATTAAACTAAGTATTGAGTTTTTTCAATTTCTTTTAGTTCTATTTTTCTACTATATTTAAGTGGCAAAGAGTACTTTTCTCTATCCCTCAGGATATGGTTGATTCAGAGAGAACAAAGAATCACATTTTTGGCCTTTGAGCAATTAATTTGACCTTTGTAAGTAAACGTGCAGACAATGGTCTTTAAAACCAAGGCTTTGAATTGCAAGTACCAGCAGCTTTAAAATAAAAAAAAAAAAAATCCAAAAGATTGGATTTAAATATCAAGAGCCAAATCCTGGAGCAAGGGTTCAGGCCTTGGAGAAAGTGTAAGAAAATGAAGTGATGCCATTGGAGCAGTTTTCCTATAAAACAGGTGATAAAAAAATCCTTTTTGGACTAGAAAAGGAGAGATAGAGAAAGGAGAATAAAAAGAGTATAGGTGGCCTTATTCCCTGAAACTATGTTGGGATTGAAATTCTAGGGTTGGGTGACAGAAATTCCCCCAAATATTTAGTAACTCTTGCATGCTGACTCCCCCACATCTACTCTGGAACTTGAGAAGAAAATAACCTTGGCAGTTACCCTTCACCAAACCAGCTGACTGCAGTAGGTAGAAGTGTCAGCTAGGCAGATCTAGATAAAGAGAAGGCCTGAGATGGACCCCAATCCTATCCAAGCTTTCTTTAGCTCTCATAAGGTAGGGAGGAAATAAAAGAAATTTTCAAGACCATGACTGAGGAACAAATGAGAGTTAAAAGTTGGGAATCAGTGAGCCTAGAATGTTACTCTAGCTTGATGTGAGGGGATTCCATAGCTAAACAAAATTTGCAGGATGGACATCTCTAGCTAGGGGTCAGGTGGAGGACGCTGCTAAATTGTAGAGGACCACAAAGTCAGCAAAAGCCAAACAGAGTCTGGGTGTTCAATGGCAGAACCCTATGGTCCCACAGAACAACTTCCATGTTTTCAATGCCTACATCACAGAAGTCAAATGACAACCAAGACTGCAGAAAACAGAAAGGCAACCACAGATCAGATATCCTGATTCTAGGACAAGACAAAAGAACTCAATGGGAAGAAGGCAGGGGGGTAGAAAAAAGTGGTGATACAAAACCCTGAAGTGAACCAAAAGTCAATGAATTTGAGAAAAGAGGTGCAAGTTACCTTCCACTGGCAAGATCAGAGTTTCTGCTAACAATCAAAAAAGGACCAGAGAGGTGACTTACATTTACTTAGTAGTAGATAAATAAAAGTTGTTTTCTTCTACACACTTGAATCTGTGACTTGTTATATCTTCTCAGTCATATATATTTTTAAAACAAAAGCTAATCAGTTTACTTTTCAATCCTACAAATGCATAGCAGACCACATTTAAATGTGGAGGCTCAGTATTAGGTATAATTTTTGACATAAAATATATATGAATATTTGTGAATAGGTAACTGAAGAATAAATTAATCATGGCCAATACACATCTGGATAACACTTAGTTGGTACTACATTTTAGCCTATATCACCTTACTGAATCCTCACCTATATAGTAATATCATTATTCTTATTTAACAGAGTAAGAAGTAGGAAATTTTGGTTTATAAGGAGTTAGATGATCTGCCCAGTGTCTCAGAGCTAGTTAATAGTGCACCTAGGACTTAAAGGTGTGCAATACAAAATACTGCAATGCTGAATCTTAATTTAAAAAGTTGTTCTTGAGCATTTGTGACAATTTTGGAAAGCTGGTTCCACACTACCCTTTGCTTTAATTTGTTGTTTACAGTTTTTATTTTCACGCCCCCGCTTGGCATCATAGCATTGTAGATCTGGAGCAGGGACGCTTTATAGATCACCTTGTTCAGTCCCCTATTTAACAATTGGTGAAACTGACTCAAAAGCACAGAGCAAACCAGTAGCTCTTCCTAAAGGAAAACCCCTCTTGCTCTCCTCTTTCCCTTTTTTTTTTCTTTTTTCTTCATCCATTTTAATAATTAAAGGAGTTGGAAAGGAGAAGGGTAGTGGTATTTAGGATTATAAAGGATTGGGAACATGAGATCAGTCAATGAAGGTTGAAGTTAGAATTGGTAAAGCAAACTCCTTTACATAAATATAGTATTATAAACAATATCTGAAACTATGCTTTTAAAGAGCTTGCTAAATCTATCTGTTGTAAAGAAATTCCTTATAATGGCATGAACCCTACTATTTTGGACTTCTAAGCTTTTTCTTGCAAAGCAGATTTTTACTATTCTGAAGATCTATGTTGTATATATTTTAATATTCTAGGCCAACTTACATAATACCCAAAATGTAACAAAATACCAATTGTATTTGAAATAAATAGATCTTACAAATTCCATTCACACACTGTTAGTATTTTCTAGTCTGTCATTCAAAATGTGTTTTTGTTGTTTACTTTTCAATCAGCTTCCTGAAAAGGCAAGGGTGGACAAATAGAGGTACTCAAAATTGATGATTCAATGGACTGTACGTGAGGAGAAACAATACCTTTAAAATGTTGAATAGTGTTCACAAGTATCCATTCTTTAAAGTTACTAGACACCAAAGTACATTGACAAATGGGACTAATAGTTTCTCTGCAGTGGTCATCACAGAGGAATCGGTAATGCACTCTATTATTTTGTTAGACATGCACTTCTAGTGACATTATAGTGCCCATAAAATGGTCTGATAACTTACAATCAGGATAAAACTAAAGTAACATATTATAGACTTCATAAAAATGTTTCTTGGGAACTTACTCTCACATTATTGCAGGATCTCACTGCATCATCCTTCCTTCTTGGGTCTAATCATCTCATTTCATTTTTCATATGATCCTTAAACTGTTGTTACAACTATTTTTCATGTAAAGACTCAAGTACCATTATTATATATGGTCAATCATTGCTTGGCCTGCAGCATCAAATGCAGCCAGGCCAAGGAGGCAGGCACAATAGGGACAACCTACGAGTAGGTCACATAAAGTCAAGGATGTCATTTTGTCCTGCACCTGTAGTCCTACTTGCTGACACAACTTTTTAAGCACCTTTAATTTATGTCCTTCTTTCCCTTTTTCCAAAAGGGTAAACTGTCAACCTCCTTCCCATGGACAGGGTTTAAATCAGCCCAACATTCAAAAGCACATATGTCATAAGTGGGAGAAATCTTAAACATAAAAAGCATTTGCCAGTGCCTTAGCTTTTGCTCCTCCTTTTGAGTTATGCATTAGGATTCTTTGATGAGTCCTAAAGCTTGAATAATTAATGAAAACATGGATCTGATCAAACAGTTTGAAAGTAATTGGCCAATCTGCTCCTTTTATCTTCGGCAGTCAGAATTATTTACGGAACTACAATACTTACTTAAGAGAGGCTTTCTGAAAATTCAGAACAAAGTCTTTTCTCTGCTTTTCTTTTCTTCACATTTGGTCATCTCTCTTTCTCTTTTTTCTTTTTCTTCCTTGCCTTCTCTTCCTTAATTTCCTTCTTTTTTAATAATTCCATTTCATCAATTAACATGAAATATGGATTATAGGCAACTTTGCTCAAAAAATTAAGGAGACCATTATCTCCATGAGAGTATAGAAGTTGGAATTTCAAAATTTTAATTTGAATGGGGTACATATATTTTTATATGAGGGAGTCAATTTTTTCACAGAATGTTTTTTAAGATACTACAGCCCTAAAACAGTTCACAGAACTTCAAAACTGTCCATACTACTCCCCCCCTTAAAGGAAAAACCCAAAAAGCTTCAAGGTTTAACAGGACAAGAAGGATTGGACTGTGTATCTTTCAGCATCAGTTACTTTTACAAAGGTGCAGGCCCTAGAATTGAAATGTATTTGAGGCCACAACCTGTGGGCAAGATATGATATTTTCTGAACTCCAGACCATAAACACAGTACATACTTACTTATAACTATGCCCACTGTCATTAGAAACGTGCTCAATACTTTTAGCTCTGCTGACTCTGGCTGTGCCTCCTCAAGACAGATCCCTAGAGCTACTAACTTGAATTGTAAGCACCCCCCTCCCCCAATAGAAGCAAGCCAACTGTATACATGTCAATATTCCTTCTGATTTATTTACTATCATGAGTTGGTAAGGTTTAAATTCTGTTCCCTCAGAGTTCATATGTTGAAGTCCTAACTCTCAGCATTTCAGAATCTAATCTTACTGGAAAATAGGATTGTTGCCCATGTAATTAGTTAAAATGAGAACACCCTGGGCTAGGGTGGGCCCTTAATCCAATATGATTATCAAATGGGAAAATTTAGACACAGACACACACAGGGAGAACACCATGCAAAGATGAAGCAGAGACCAGGGTGATGAAGCAGCAGCCAAGGAATGAGAAATTGCCAGCAAATCTGCAGAAGCTAAAAGGGAGGCATGGAACAGGTTCTTCTTCACAGTTTTCCAAAGGAACCAGCCCCGTTAACAGTTTGATGTCAGACTTCTCACCTCAAGAACCGAGAACACAACAAATTTCTGTTGTTTGAGCCACCTAATTTGTGGCTCAAACACTTTGTTATGGCAGCCCAAGCAATTTAATACAGTTGTTAAATAAGATGATATATAAAATCTGATGTGATGTTTACAAAACATTGCATGTATATTTATTTGTGATTATGAGGAGATAAAATTTTCCATCTTCCAGTAATTATATCTGAATTGGCAATTCAAAACTTTTAGAATCACTTTAGAATCACATTTATGTACTCCCTTTGGAGAGCAAACCTCATGATGAATAATTTATATTTTAACATCTGGGTCAAAATCACATTAAATTTTTGGAGTCTACCAAACAGTGAAAATAAGGAACTACAATTTAGCTTCAAGAACTGACTGAAATACTGTTGACGGCTATTTCAACTTGGGCCACATATTTATAGCTGAGATTACTGCAGGAGTAGATCCAGGTGTGATGTGGCCTGCATGTTATACAACTTTGGGATCCCTATTTAAGAAGACAAGATTACAAGTTAAATATTAGATTCATATGGAATGAGCCCATGTAAGTGATAGGCCCTGAAGCTTAGTCTTGATTAACTTCACCTGAAATCCACCTCTGGTAATAAAAAAATGACAACAGAGCCCAGAAAGATTACAACCAGTTTCACAGGGATGAAGGGATATCAACAGAATTTTGCTAGCCTATAGTTGTGAAACAGAAGTACAAACACAGGGGAAGGATAGACAATGTGCTGAGACATACTGCAAATGTCCTGGACAGATTAATCCAGTCTAATTTTATGCCAGCATTTCTCTACAAGCAACTTCACTGTATAGACAATGAGTAAGACTGTGCCAATGAGAAGTCAGACCAATTAGCTGGCCACTTTGGCAGTTTAATGCTCACAGTAAGTCAAAATAGCTCCTGAAGTATGAACCAAATGGCTGATTAGAAATTTTCCATACTCCAGTGGTGTATCCCATAGACAAGCTTCATAGACTTACATCTCCATTCTGTTACATTCCCTTTCTCTCTACACAATATTCAGTACGAAGCTTTTTACAATCACCTCAAGAACCTATGCTATGGTATGTGTTTATGTCCCTGTCCGTATCCTTGCTCTCTGTCTTCTCAGTAAATGTCTTCTTACCTTTCTGCATCCAATGTTGTTTAGCCCTAGACCTTAGAATAATGGGTTGAGCACACATTTCCTTACATTACTCTCTATTACTCCTGGATAGTTATGTTCTTGACCCCATATATGTGATATATAGTCTAAGAAGAGCCACAGTTTTAGAAGTCTCTACTTTTCTGTCCTATTTACAATAGCAACCTCTATTCATATTCCTACTAAATTATCTCCAACCTTCTCCTCCAGTTATGATTCACTCAGGACTTCTTTCTTCCTTCTCTTGACTTGTATAATTAAATACTGTAACTGATTAGCCAAAGGCAGAACCTTTCTAGAAGAACAGTGGGGAGACAGAAAATTAAAAAAACAAATAAACCAACAAACCACCTTTACCTCCAGGTGGAAGGGAAAGATGGGGAACATTCCATGTTGGTTGAGAAATACATTGTTCCTTCTCTTTTCAAAACTCAAATACTCTCAGAAACCCCAGGAAAAATCCCCTAATGACCCACAGCCCCCTCTCTCACTATTAATTCATTATTCCTCCTTCCTTTTTTTTTTAACCTCTGTAACATATCATACTTAGGAAAATATATTGAAAAAAAATTTAAGTCTATTTCTGCCAAAGAGTGTAAACTTCTGAAATCAGGGGCTCTAATGTTCTCAATGCTTAGCAGAGTGATAGGCACATAATACATTCTCAGGTAATGTTTGTAAGAAAGTAAAATATCTTTACAGTTTATTCCCTATGTATCTTTTCCTTGGGATCATGTTTCTTTACAACAGGATAACTGGAAATGTTGCATGCTATCTTTTAGAGTGAATGGCATATAGCAGTTACTCAATAAATGCCTATTGGCTAAAAAAATGGATTTATAAGATTTGGGTTTGTGAATAATTAACCTCTGCAAATAGACTTTCTGGTCTGAGGTAGCACTCATTGCAGATTTCTAAATGCAGAATGTGCCTGACATAGATTTCTTAATAGAAAATGGCTTAACTATCCTTCTTTTTTTTTTTTTTTACAAAAATTAGGAAGGACATTTAGACCTCCCTCACATATATATGGCAATTTGTCACAAAAAAAAAAAAACAAATGGAAATATTGACATCACAGCAAGTGGTTGCCATTTTTCACCATGTTTCCCTTAACATTTGACAACTCTGTTGCTTTGATGTTGCCAGATAAAGACTATATACTTCGGTTACAAAAATGAAGAGTGAGGAAGAGCAAACAGTGGGCAGAGAGAAGAAAAAGGCAAAGGCTTTGAAATAGGAGGTGCTTTGAAAATTTAGAGAAGAGTAAGGATACCCAACTATTTCCTAGAATATAGACAAGGTTTGGTGGACGGGGGTAAATTTGTATAGGATCATACAGGCTATGATAAGAAGTTTGAACTTTATCCTAAAGTTTAATGGGAAGTCATTGAAAGTTTACTAGAGTGTGAGTCATCAAGCTGAGTCCACTGGAACGAAGGGACAGAGGCCAAAGTGAGATTGGATTTTTTGGAAACACTGGATTAGACCCATGAGTTGGAGGGGTGCCAAGTTGGAGGGGTGCCGAAATGGAGGGGTCCAATATACTTGGGGGCAACAGTCTTTGAGAGAGATTCTTGTTCACTCATGTTAGTATCTCCCACCTCCACTTTTACTCCATACCCTTCCAAAATCTGATAGAGCAGGATTGAGTAACTAGAAAATGTGTATGTATGAATTCTGACTTGAAGTCCCATGGCAGCATCTTATCAGCATCAATATATAAAGATTGCCTAATTTGTATATCCTGAAAATCTACAGCCAGATGTGCAGGAATAGCAGAGTCAAATATGCACTAATTATATTTATACACTGAAAACATACTAAAACACTAAACACACTGAAATTAGGTAGTTAGTATATAGCCAATCATAGAAAGGAAACAAACAGCAAAACCACTAGGAGAACCAATTATAAAAAAGAGTTCCCGACCATGGAGTACAGGAACCCTGAGCTTTCATACTCTCCTTACACTTTGTCTTACTACACTTCATACCATCCTTCTGCTCTTCTAATGGCTGGCTGAAGGCTCTGGGACTCTCTCTGAGAGTCAACTGCATATTAACCACAGGCCTGCCCTAGATAGCCTCCATGAAACAAAGACCATCCATAGCTTTATGGTGACTAATGAACCATGTAAGGCACCTACCAAGAGTTTAAAGTACTGTGAACTTTTACCTGCTTCGAAAAGAGTAGGTATGGTGCAAATATTAATAGGAACATTAATTCTAAATATATTGAGTAATACTACACTGGGTAGTCTTTTATAATGCTGAATAATTCTATACATGATTGGGAAAGACTACCTCTGGTCAGTTTCTGTGTGCCACCTTGAAGCCAGTTCACTGTAGCTGTTAGACACCCTATAGTTTAGATAGTAGTCTATCCAAACTCTGTATCAGCTGGATTTCCCCAGAGCTCATTAGCTTTTGACAGGGCTGCCAAAATCTCAGTTTCTACATCTGCTCTCTTAAATCTTCAACTCCAAAACCCATCTTTCATTTTCAATGGGAGTAATTTAGAAGATGAGGTTTGATATATTGATTTTTTTTTCCTTCTCAGCTAACTTTGAAGGGATGAAACTACTCCATCTATGAAAGAATAATTTGTATATAGGAATACGTCTTTACACCAAGGCTTAGATCTATTCATGTGGCATAAATGAACCAAATGTTGATTTTTATTTTCAAAATGCACAGATATTTAACATGTGCTAATTAATTAGCAGGACCTGTTCGGAAATAACAGTTCCCACAGGCTTTTTCAGGAAAGAAACCTGAACAAGAAAGGGTCTCTTCGTTTTGTTTATTCAACATTCTGCTTATCTATTTTTAGCAGATTCTTCTTCAGTTTTCCCCACTGGACAGGATCAAGGAACTGAAACTACATTATAATGAATCTCTTCAATCAGACTGCTCTTTCCTACCTATATAAAGGATAACAAAATATCAAGCTGCCAAAAGCCACAAAGCCTATTTTCTATGTAGAATAATGAATCCTTAGGGCAGAGATTCTGAATGCTCCCATACAATAGCTAAATGAAATTGATCACGTTATATGGAAAAACAGGTACATATTTTATTTTTAATTTTACATTTCCTCAATGCTTTTCAAATTCTTTAAATAGAAATAAGCTCCTAGAAACTGGTCTACCATATCTCACAAAGTAAAACAAAAGACAGGTGAATATAACCTTATGTAATACAGTAAAGACTTCAACTTGGGCTGAATGGAACATGATATTGGGTAGTCAGTAGTATAGGAGTGGACTGTAGACATGGGGGGAGGGTAGCCTAAACTCATAAAGTGAGTTACAGTCTCTCTCCTGCTCCTTCTGTTTCCAACTGCAATTTAGATAACATTAAAAAAAATGGAATATTTAATAGCTTAATAATTAATACTCCATGAAGTATTATTTAAAAGTCAAACCTTTACAACTTTCAATAAATTGCAATGGATTACAAATATATCTACATATTATTTACATTTTAAAGTGAAGATGGCCCAGGGGCGCCTGGATGGCTCTGTTGGTTAAGCAACAGACTCTTGATTTCTGATCAGGTCATGATCTCAAGGTTTGTGAGTTCAAGCTCTACATCGTCTCTGCCCTGACAGTGTAGAACCTGCTTGGGATTCTCTCTCTCCTTGTTCCCTTGTTCTCTCTCTCTCTCAAAATAAACAAATAAGATATACATACATACATACATACATACATACATACATACATACATAAAACAAGGATGCCGAGACTAAAATCTATTTCTCAATAAAACAAAAGGAGAGAACATATTCTATTTCTACTTATTTTTTAATTGCTAGAATCCAGAAAAATGAGTTAACCAATTTTTACTATGTCTTGGAATGATCTGACAGCAGAAAATGATCAGTGGGTCCATTCTCAGGGATGACTATGTCAGTGAACCTAGTGGACCTTCTTGGTATTGTGAAACTAATGGTATCAAATAAACTCCCTTTGGGGTAGAGCAAGGGGTCAAATAGACAGACATTGGGTTTGAAGATGGAACTGAGCCCTTCATTCTGGAACTCATGAATATACATCAGGGTTATGATTGAGAGGAAGCCCACTGTGATAGGAGTTTATTTTTGAAAGTGGACAAAATGAATGTCCAGAAAACAATACTGATTTAAATCTTGAGAATCAACACTGTGGGAAGACAGTCTTTTGTTGCAAATCCCACATAAATAATTTTATATAATTTGCTATTAATAAGGAAATAGGGAATACCTGACGATTTGTATAAGTTTTGGAATATAAAAGGCTAGTCACATTTTAATGCTAACATAGTTTTTTCTTACCTACTATGAACTTTTAACGGTCATACATATTAATTAAAATCATGTGTTGATACCTAAAAACATGAACAATAATTAGAAACTGCTTTCGGAGAGCCTGGGTGGCTCAGTCAGTTAAGCGTCCGACTTCAGCTTAGGTCATGTTCTCGCAGTCCGGGAGTTCAAGCCCCGTGTCGGGCTCTGTGCTGACAGCTCAGAGCTTGGAGCCTGTTTCAGATTCTGTGTCTCCCTCTCTCTCTGACTCTCCCCCATTCATGCTCTGTCTCTCTCTGTCTCAAAAATAAATAAACATTAAAAAAAAAAAAAAAAGAAAAGAAAAGCAAAAGAAACTGCTTTCCAGTGTAGTTTGATGTTTCTAGGAAGACAACTACAATTTGACAGTATGTTATCAGTGTCTTTGCTTTATGTAGATAATATTTTTAACTGTTTTGTTTTATCATGATTGTGAGTATCTATAGCAATTCAAGATGTTATTTTATTAAGATTCAGAATGTGTTCTTATCCTGGACACATTTGTTTGCATGTACTGCTTAACGCTTAAGTGCACCTGTGTACTGGTTTATACAGGCTAGTGCAAAAGAAGAAAACCATTTAAATTCTAAACATGAAATCTCTATAGTTCAAATTTTGTTTGTTTTCCCAAGATTTTATGTACTAAATATATCCTAAATACACTATACATAAATTTATAATAAATATAAATACATATTAATATTTATTTAATAAATATATATTAAATGTTTAGGCACTATTATAAATATTTTAGAAGCATTAACTTATATAGCCCTCAAAGTAATCCCCTAAGAGAGATAATTATCCCAATTTCACAGATGAGAAATGGAAGCACAGAAAAGTTAACCCAAAGTTACTTGGCCAGCAAGTGGTAGGTGTGGGAGACTGGGTCCACTGTCCACAATTTTAACAATGCCTCCAGGCTGCTTCTCAGATACTGCTAAGTAGCTTGTCTTGCAGATTTGGCTTCTACAATTCTCTTAACTGTAGAATGAGTGTTTCAGGCTATTTCAAGAATAGCAGCACCATACTTACTCATTCTACAACTAAGAGGATTGTACCTCCACATATCACTCCTTATCTCTTTCTTCCCAACAGGTCATCATTATTCTGACTTGTAACAACAGTGAGTAGTTTAACTGTTCCTCAACTTTATGTATGGGTTTATATATCTGTCTACCTATCATCTATCTATTTATCTTTGGTTGCTACAGTATTCTCTTCATTGTTATTCCCATTCCAATGCATGAATACATCTATTCCAATATGTGAACACACAACATTAAAAAAAAATCCATGCTGGGGCTCCTGGGTGGCTCAGTCCGTTGAGCATGCAACTTCGGCTCAGGTCATGATCTCGCAGTTCGTGAGTTCAAGCCCCGCATCAGGGTCTGTACTGACAGCTCAGAGGCTGGAGCCTGCTTCAGATTCTGTGTCTCCCTCTCTCTCTGCCCCTCCCCCACTCACATTCTGTCTCTCTCTCCTTCAAAAATAAACATTAAAAGTAAATAAATAAAAATAAATCCATGTTACCATTGATGAATATTTGGGTTGTTTCCAAATAATTTAGATGCAACAAATAATACAAATATGAACTGTTCTAGTTTCCTAGGGCTACTGTAATGAACTGTTCAAAACTGGGTGGCATAAAACAAACATTTATCATCACACAGTTTTGCAGGCAATCAGTAAGGCCATGCTCCTGAAATGTGCGAGGCAATCTTTTGTTGCCTCTTCCTAGCTTCTGGTAGTTTGTGAGCAATCTTTGGTGTTCGTTGGCTGATGCATCACTTCGGTCACATGGCTATCTTCTTGTGTGTATTCACATTGTCTTCCTCCTGTACACATCTGTCTCTGTGCCCAAATTTCCTTTACATAAGAATACCAGTCATATTGGATTAAGCCCACCCTATTGACCTCACTTTCATTTGACTATCCGTGCAAAGATTCTACTTCCAAATAAAGTCACATTTGGAGGTAGTAGGGGTTAGGAATTCAACATTTCTTTTTGAAATCCTAACAAAACTTTTGAACATATCATATGTCTCTTTCTTTTTAAGGTTTTTAAATTTATTTTGAGAGAGAAAGACAGAGCAGGGGAGGGGCAGAGAGATCAGGGGAGGGGCAGAGAGGGAGAGAATCCCAAGCAGCAGAGAGCCCCACATGGGGGTCCAATCCACAAAATGTGAGATTATGACTTGAGTTAAAGTCAAGAGCCAGATGCTTAACTGAACGAGCCACCCAGATATCATATATATCTTTGATATATATATATCAAAAGATATCATATGTCTTTTGATATATATGTCAAAATATATGTATTTGGTGACCATTTGTTCAAATCTACCACAATGTTATAAAGAAATACATTTTTTTTTTAAATGTTTGCTTCAGGTGCAGAGACCTTGCTAAATTTACTTTCTACTCTAATAACTTTTCTGTAGAATCTCTTATATTATTTTCATCTACAACTTGTCACCTTTTTTTCTAATCTGCTCACATTCATTCCTTTTCACTTTATTCACTGGACAGTTTCTATAGTACAATATTGGATAGAAGTGGCTATATGTATCCTTGCCACTATATTAAGTGAGGTAAATATTAAGCATCTCATCATTAAATATAATGTCATAAATATTTTGTCAGACTGGGAAATCTTTCTCATTACTAGTTTAACAGCTTTACTTTTTTTAACTGTGAAGAAATGATTTTGATCAAATTCCTTTTCTATATTAGTGGAGATGAATATGTCTTTTCTTGTTTTATTTTGTAAGTTATATTGATTTAATTTTTAAATCTTGTGCCATTGGAATAAGCCCAACTTTATCATTTGTGTTATCCTTTTTATGTATTATGGAACTTGGTTTTCTAATACTTTGGGTAAGAGTTTTTGCATTTATGTTATAAGAGAGAATAGTCTGTAATTATCTTTTCTTTTAAGGTCTCTGTCAGATTCTGATGAGATTTGATTACAAAACCATCTTATAGTCTATACTCAAAAGTAATTTATATTGAAAATTGTTTAGCATAGACCTGATGTCATAAAATCTCTTTTCTATAACATTATAGTACCTTAACTTGTGAAAATCAGTAGTCTACAGAATCTTCCCAGATAGGCATCATTCCAGAAAGCTAGGCTCTTTCGCAATTTCATGGCCCTTGAATCCCTCACTGAATAATAAACGACATCACTATTTGTCCCTCTCAACCCCTTTACTGATATTTATATATCTTCCAAGCACTTATCACCAATTAACCCATTATATGTATATTTGTTTAGATGTTTATTAAATGTTTATTTTCCTCCACTAGATTATAAAATGCATGAGGTAGGGTCTTTTGTTTACCGTTATAAGGGTACATGTTATGCCTTAATAAGTGTCTAGCACAAACTAGATAAATTTGTGGAATAAATACATTATACTATATACTCTAGATGGTCTATACATACGTATACTGTATCAAGTTTATACAGTAGATGCTGAATTAATTTGCTTAATTGCTTTTTTGCTAGTTGTGGAAAACAATTTTGACAAAATACAAATGCTACACAAAATAGCATTTTGAGTTAAAAGCCACTTTATTCATCTCCTTATTATCTTTATCTTTGAATGGTCTTCTGCCCCCATCCTTTACAAGAAACACAACCCTGCCAAGTCAGATGTCATCATGTCAAAACTCTGGCTGACAGGACAAAACAAAGACTCACCAGCCAACATTTTATAATATAGTGTTTATGAACTTGCAGGAATAATAACTCAAAGAAATAAAGCAGTCTTCTTTTTGAGAGTCTTTTAAAAAAATTAATGTTTATTTATTTTTGAGAGAGAGACGGACAGATAACAATCGGGGGAGGAGTGGAGAGAGAAAGAGAGAGAGAGAGTGAGAGAGAGAGAGAGAGAGAGAGAGAGAGAGAGAGAGAGAGAGAATCCAAGGCAGGCCCCAGGCTCTGAGCTGTCAGCACAGAGCCTGTTGCAGGGCTTGAACCCATGAACTGCGAGATCATAACTTGAGCCAAAGTTGGATGCTTAACTGACTGAGCCACCCAGGCGCCCCATTCTTTCGAGAAACTTAATATGACATTTTTGTTTTTTACTGTTTGCTCTGCTAGGTAATATTATAACTCAACATGGTTGCTGAGGACTATTTAGGAGTTATCAAAAACAATGTCTGAGAGAGGCCATACATTAAGTAGTAAGCCAAGAGAATACCAGGGCTTCTGTACTTTTCATTTTCTTCCCAGGGGAAAAAAGAATAGTTGTAGATTAGCTCAGATAAAGATAGATAATATTAACGAGGGCTTGAGTGGGTCAGTGGGCTTTATACTCCTTTCCTTGCTAAGCATGCCTCAATTTTCTCTTAATTCTGCCTTTTCACTGCAGAAGGCATTCCCTATCCCTACTGGTCATTAGATTGACTAAAGGGAATTATAGATGAGTTTAAAACCATCCAGAGGCCTAATGTCACAGCTCAGTGTTAGTTTTTAATATGAAGGACCATGATAGCAGTTAATAATTATATAAAAAAGGTACACATAGGGGCGCGTGGGTGGCGCAGTCGGTTAAGCGTCCGACTTCAGCCAGGTCACGATCTTGCGGTCCGTGAGTTCGAGCCCCGCGTCAGGCTCTGGGCCAATGGCTCGGAGCCTGGAGCCTGTTTCCGATTCTGTGTCTCCCTCTCTCTCTGCCCCTCCCCCGTTCATGCTCTGTCTCTCTCTGTCCCAAAAATAAAAAATAAATAAATAAATAAATAAAAAAAAAAGGTACACATAGACTACTAAGACCAAGTTAATAGTTTTTTTTTTTTTTTTTAATTTTTAGGGGTGCCTGAGTGGCTCAGTCATTAAAGCCTTTGACTCTTGGTTTTGGCTCAAGTCATGATCTCACAGTTTGTAAGATCGAGCCCTGTGTTGGGCTCTGCACTGACAGCACGGAACCTGCTTGGGATTCTTTCTCTCCCTCTCTCTCTCTGCCCTTCCCCTGCTCATGCATGTGTGCTTTTCTCAAAAAAAAAAAAAAAAAATTTTTTTTAAACCATCCTACTTAAGATATTTCTAAATAACATGAATATTGTTTTTAATGTTTATTTATTTCTGAGAGAGAAGGAGAGACAGAGCTCAAGAGGGGAAGGGCCAGAGAGAGGGAGACACAGAATCCAAAGCAGGCTCCAAGCTCTGAGGTGTCAGCACAGAGCCCGACACGTGGCTTGAACCCACAAACCGTAAGACCATGACCTGAGCCGAAGTTGGACGCTCAACCGACTGAGCCACCCAGGCTCCCCTAACATGCATAATTTTAATACATGCTGCATATATCCATATATGATTATCAAATTCATTGTTTCCTCTTTTGATATCTTAGCATCTTCTTTCTTTTCTTAAAAAAAAAAAAACAAACCCACAGTTCCTTGAACACATTAACAAAACTAGAGTGTAAGTAACATTTCATTTTGAGGAATTCAAGTTTTCCTGAAATACAAATTTTCTTTGACTTATGATGGGGTTACATCCCAAAAAACCCACTAAGTAGGAAATATCCTAAATCAGGGTGCCTGGGTGGCTCACTCAGTTAAGCAACAACGTTTTATTTTGGCCCAGGTCATGATCTCAAGGGTTTGTGAGTTTGAGCCCCATGTTGGGCTCTGTGCGGACAGCGTGGAGTCTGCTTGGAATTCTCTCTCTTCCTCTCTCTCTGCCCCTCCCCTGCTCACAGGTGTGGATGCACTCCCTGTCTCTCTCTTAAATAAACATTTTTTTAAAAAATAAATATTCTAAATCGAAATGCATATCATTAGCCAGGGAAAAGATCACAATTCAAAATTCAAAGTACAGTTTCCACTGAATGTGTATCATTTTTGCACTATCATAATGTCAAAAAACTGTGTCAAACTATATTAAGCTGGGACCGTCTGTATTTCAGTCTGACTATAAGAGATGGGGTTGCATTTATAGGAATGTGAGGCTTTCTGAAGATGACACACTGAGGTGTGACTGAGAGCAACGTGTTTTCTTGCCTTGAAGCAAAAAACCTATGACTGACTTTAGAAGCAGCAGATGATTTCTGCAGGCAATGTCATTGAGCTTTTTTTTTTTTTTTTTTTTTTTTAAAGAAAGGTTATTGTGAGAAAGGCCCTTGGAGATGGAAAGAAATAACCTCAGTGAAAGGAGGGAGAAAAATCCAGTCAACATCTTCATTGAATTGTCAACTTTCCCTTTAGGTAATATGAAATTATTTTTTATCACCTGCCACTATTCTCTTTTATACTGTAATCTCAATTACTGGGCAATGTCTTAGATAATTAAAAATAATGTATATTTGCTCTTTGGAGTTCTTTTTGAAGCACATTTGAATAGACAGATCTTTGATCTTGTTATGAACAAATACTTTATCCCACATCAAAAACATACACAAACCCAAAGTTCAAGAGACTGATTTTTCTTAAATACCTTCCCCTTTCTTAATACTTGACTGTTTCTTAAATATTTTTCTCTTCATATTCCAGAATGGAAAGAAAATCTTAGATTCATACAAAGGACAAAAATAGAGTAGTTAGCAGGTACCTCCTAAATAACTGTGGCAATATGTTGTCTGGAAATTACTAAGTATATATCTACTTACCTACCTACCTACCATCTATCTATCTATCTATGCTTATAAGACCCTCCCTATGAAAAACTGCAATACTTTGAAATAGTATCTTATTTATGTCAACACATAAAGAATTGAACAAAATGGACCACAATGCCAATACAAATTTGAAAAATGTTCTTGTGATCAATTATGCTATGAATAATACATGAATGAAAAGCAAAGTGTTGACTTTACGTTATATCATTGTAATTTCCATTTATTTCACTCAGCACCTCATGTCTATTGGATCATCTATTTCCTGCAATGATCCCGAGTCAATATTTCCATTCATATCCATGTCAGAGATTTGGAAGTGGGGCTTAGGAAAAATTAGGTAACTTAAGGTCACCCAACCAATAAGAAAAGCTGAGCTTCTAATTTAAGATTATCTGACTTCAGCCCCTACTGCTCTCAGGCAGTGTTGCCCTACTCTATTTTATATCGGATGAGTTCTGATTCTACTGAACAGATAAGTACTGGACACTATTAGAACTCAAAATATATTTTTCCAGAAATATACATTTTATCCAGAAAGAGGCTGGATTGTATTTTTTTTCTTATTTGGAATGTCATAGAACTTTCAAATGACCAAATAAAATCTTTGACAGGAAACAATAATTTTAACTTCTTACAAGTAAAAAAATAGTCCATTCTAAATAATATAAAGAAGACTGATGACTTAATTGAGGCCCCAAACTTGCATTTCTGTTGTCTTTATTTTCAGGTTATCTCCTTTAAGAAATAGCTGAAGCAGTGGAATAGTGCATATGATTATCACCCTGATCCTTTAGGATTTCCAAATCATTATTTTAAATAAAAAGATATCCTTTAAAAAAAAAATCACACAGGACTCTTGGTTTTGGTTATTAGTATTGAATTCCTCATATAAATCATTTAAGCAGACTGTGTTTCAGAAAGCCTCTTTTAGTTGGACTTTTCTTAGAAATTAAAGACTAGAGATGGAATACTTAAGTTTCTTGGACCTGAGTAAGGCAGAGCCTTGAAAGGATGGCCCAACCCAAAGCTCAGCTTGCCTTAGCTCCTGCAGGTCCTCTGGGTTAAGCCTTACAAAAGACGTGAACTGTGGTTCTAAAATGTCACATCTAATCTTCCTGCTTCCTGTCTTCCCAGTAAATTTTTAATGAATGACCATAAGTGTCTTGTTTTGTTTTTACTTTCTAAGGAGCTCAAATCACATTGAGTTTATTCTCATATTTCCTCATGTATTTGGTCTCACACTTGCCATTTTCACATCATTTACTGGGTTACACTTAGAGAACTTCCAAAACTCTAAATTCCATTTGTACAAAATCTTAAAAGCACTGAACTCCATCAGTGTTGGGATTTTTGTCGGTAGACTTCTGAAACATGCTGCTATCACTTGATCATATCTGTATGTGAGATGGTAGAGAGAATGATTATGGGTGCAGATTTTAGACCCAAACTTCCTGGATGCTGGCCTTAAATTACATGATCAGGAGATAATCTTCTTTCTACTACCTAAAGTTTGTGGTAAGAATTATATGAATAATCCATGTAAATTACTTAGAATAGTGCTAGCATTATTAAACACTAAGTAATTATACTAATATATTATTAATATTATTAGGGGGAGCTGACTGTGTAGGCTCATGTACAGAACCTTACACTTCTTTCTAATAGACTTTAAAAGGCATTGAATACTACTATGTTCCTGATGCTGGTAGAGGTTAGAGAGGACAAAAATAAAGCAAAATATTCTGTTGTTATAGATCTTAAAATTTAATGAAGGTAAGATGTTATTGAGAGAACAATAGCTTTCTAATTTTGCCACAAAAAAATATGTATAATAGATATCAGAAAAATAAAAAGTAAATAAAATGGAGCAAGTCATTAAGAATGATTTTGCAAAGAAGATAGGACTTAAGTTGTGCCTTGAGGGAAAGGCTTATGATGTTTTCCAGCAGCTTGAGTGGAAATTAAACATCATTCATAAATAAATTTGCATTCATTTTATTATTAACATGCTCAAAAAACTCTGAGGAAAAGTGCCAGAGAAAAAAATTATATGGCAATTATCTTGTTGTTATATTTGAAATTTTGTTCCCTGCATAAGGTACTTCCTTTGATACCTTCTCATGAAATATTAGAGACAATATGTAGGCAGAATGGATTTCATTAGTTATTTGTTTTTCTTTTTTTTAATATTTATTTATATTTGAGAGAAAGAGAGCATGTGAGCAGGAGAGGGACAAAGAGAGAGAGGGAGAGAGAAAATCCCAAGCAGGCAAAAATCCCAAGCAGGCTCTGCACTGTCAGCAGTGAGCCCGATGCAGGGTTCAAACTCATGAACCATGAGATCATGACCTGAGCCAAAGTCAGACACTTAACTGAGCCACCCAGGTGCCCTTGTTTATTTTTCTTAACATATCATTATGTGCTAAAGCTTATTGTGAGAAAAGCTTCTATTGAAGGAATCCTTTGAATGGTAAACATGATCCAGTCAACTGCACTTAAATTATTATTATTCCTGTCTCCTCATTGAAGTTAATGACACAAAATTATACCAATCTTTGGATATCAGATGGTTTTCAACTCCTCTCTTCCCTTCAGTGCCCAAATCCAATTCATCAGGTATATTAGTTTGAAGATGGATACGGGTGCCAATTTTTAGGGATAAAATAATATGATTATGGAAAAGAGGAGTGGATGGAAATCAGATTTCCTTATTTTAATAGAGAAGTTTAGGTAGTCCAGAGACAGGATAAAGGTTTTGAAATGGCTTATTACATTGGCCATTTTCCCTCAACATTTGAGTCAGCAGAAAGCATGGGGAATGGCCTAAGCCACTAGCTCTGAAACTTTCTGGCACAGTCTACTTGTATTTGAGCTGGCTTCTACCAGCTCACAAGAGCTGATTATTAACTTTTTGGGAACACTGTGAAACAGTTGTTAAAGATGGCCATTATTAAACATTAAATTATATAATTTAAAATCAAATGCTTAAAAATAAAGGCAATAAATGCTCAAAACCTAACAATTTCTAATTATTACATTTTACTATATGCTTGAGGCTATTTATACTTATTTTTAGGGTTGAAATACATTACAGTGGCATGCATTGTGCATCCACAGACAAGTGGAGCCACACTGGTAGCCTGACATCTGCTATGGGGCAGTGGAGAGGTATAATATTTACACTATGCAACTGACAACCTATAAGCCACAGCAATTTGCCCCCAGACACCTAGTTGCTAAATGTCTTATATCACAACCTAGTAGCACACATGTATTTACACATGCAGATATCCATTTGAATAAAAATTTCACACTGCTGCACTCTATTTTCTACTATTTTATTCTCTCTACTAAATCTAATATATTTTTTTAAAAAATTGGTCATGATTAAATAAAGCAACTTCTATAATCACCTTTAAGGAGCACAATCCAAAGTATGAAAAATCAACCACTCAAATAAAAATGTATCTCATTTAACATATACTCCAAGAAATGACATTTTACAACTTTAATAATTGACTACACATAATGCTTTTTAAATTGTTCCCTATCAAATAAGTATACTTTATATGCTTTGTGTGTGGTTGACTTTATGGCTGTATCTATAATGCACTTCACATCTCTTCAATTAATTAGTAGCTGTGTAGTTTGATGCTTTGACTCCAGCTCTAGATAAGCTTCTGATTAGTCAAAAACAGTGGTTCTCAAGTTTTAGTGTGTACAGACTCTTCTGGAGGGCTCAATAAAATACAGATTGCTGGGTACTCCCTCAGAGCTTCAAATTTGTTGGTCTAGAATGAGGCCCTAGAAATTACATTTCTACAAATTCTCTGGTGATACTGACCCTGCTAGTTAGGGGACCACACTTTGAGAAGCAGTGGACTAAGTTACTCAAGGTAACCCCAGTGCTCAGTGATTCATTCAAGATGGGCAGCTGACACCAGGGTCATTCCCCTGGTGATAAAGATTTGCCCAAGAAATAGGTGAATAATCGATTTCAGACCAAAGACATGTAAGGGCAGGTTTGATGATGGCTCCTGGGATAGCAACTTCAATTATGGGCCAAATTTTGAAAGCCACTCTGTCTGCCTTTGATCTGCTTATAAATGTGGAACAAATTTATAAAGCATTTTATAAAGAGACTGATGATGAAACCAACACACAGAGGAGGCAGAGCTACAGAACAGAGAAATGAACTTGCTTCCTGAACCACCTGTGAATTTATTCAGTTAATAGACACCCCTCCAGAACTCTCAATATTTAAGCTGATTTGAATTGAATTTTCTTTTCTTTATAGTGAAAACCATCTTAACTAATATACTTATATCCTTGATGAAGCAAAGTATTTAAAAATCCCTAGAAATATACCTGAAGTCATTATGCCTTTTATAATAATCTCTATGAACTGAGATATTGCTGTGGGGACCCTTCATAAGTGGATGTAAAACTGACATTTTGTCTTGTCACCATCAAAAGTGTGCACATCAGGAATTCCATCAGGAATCTGCATTTTGCATTCCAAGAAAAAAAAAAGTCAGTTGAGTAAGTGAAGTTTCTCAAATAAATGAAAACACAAGTATTACATATTCTAACAAAACAACTTAACCCTGAATTTTGCAATGCTGATTTCTTAAGATATGCCCTGTCCTTTGCAGATATGATATTCATTTGAGGGGGAAAATGCTACTTTCCAACCATAAACAGACTGGACATAAAATTGGTAACCTTAGACATTTTGTGAGTTTTTTTTCCATTGGACTTCTATTTGATGACTCAGTCCTTCTGAAGTCTGATTCTCTTCCAGTGGTTTACTACCGAAATGTCTTCTTTCTTTCACAAAAATGTTTCTGTCTCTTAGCCTTCCTTTCATTTATTTACATTTTCTAGACTAGGGGTTAGCAAACTATAGCCCATAGCTCAAATACAGAGCTTTCTCCCACTCTGTACCTTGCCTTTTCACTTTCCTTGTGGTGCATTTTGTTGAACCATTTTAATATGGTCCTATTTATCTTTTTTTTATTCTTTAATTATTGGTACTTTTTGATTCCTATTTAAG
Organism: Neofelis nebulosa; assembly: GCF_028018385.1. Classification (NCBI taxonomy): domain Eukaryota; kingdom Metazoa; phylum Chordata; class Mammalia; order Carnivora; family Felidae; genus Neofelis; species Neofelis nebulosa. The sequence continues at coordinate 65,493,766 of NC_080783.1, forward strand.
AAATCCTTGCCTACTCTATGAAGATTTTTTTTAATGTTTTCTTCTGCAAGTTTTATTGTTTTATTTACCAGATATTGCTGAATTTATACCAGATGTAATCTGAAATTATCTATGGTTGATTTACATGCATGGTATGAATTCGAGGTGAGATTCATTTCACAATTTATTGAAAAGACCAAATTTTCTCTATTATACTGTCTGGTCTCTCTGTCATAAATCAGGTGATCATAGATGTTTGGCTGGACCACAGTTTTAAGGGAATGTGACATGTGGTATTCTATGATTCTACAGATATTAAGAGTATACCATTTAGAGTGATCCATTAAGAATAAAGAACTGAATTCTGCTTTAAGAAGAAGGAGCAGTGGCATTTTTACTCTGCTTTCTTAAGGCCCACCAAAATGAACAAATACATGTATTTTATACAAATAAAAAAAATAAGGAACTTGCCTCATCTTCCAAATGATATTATGTATGTTTTTTCTAAATTTACTGAAACTTGCATATAAATCTGGGAAAACACTGAAAGCTAACCTTGATTCAGTTAGAATTTTCCCTAAAGGTTAATGTTATCATTCTGAGAGGTCTAATATATGAGCATATGTTTTAGATGTTCTCAATCTAGGGGATTAATAGGGTATAGAAAAACTATGGAATGTACCATGCATGGAAACCCATGGGGGATGTTTCAATTTGCAAATGTTGAACTTAGATACATTAAATTCTTGCATGGTGTTAATAAATTGAAATAAGGGATTGGTATTTTGAAACATGTTCTCCAAAGGGAGATTTCTCTGACTTGTTGTTCTTTGTTTGGTTTTAGAGAGGTAGAAACTGCAGGCCTCTGTATGTGCTTCTGGATCCTCGGGGGTGGGTGCTAAAAACTATCATTTAAATACTCTGATTTTCTTATATGAAAACCTGGTATTACAGTACTAACTGCCATCTCACTTTATTTTTTTAAATTTTCTTTAATGTTTATTTTTGAGAGAGGGACAGAGTACGAACAGGGGAGGGGCAGAGAGAGAGAGAGACACAGAATCTGAAGTAGAACCTAGTCTCTGAGCTGTTAGCAACAAGAACCTGACATAGGGCTCAAACTCATGAATCCAAGCCGATCATGACCCGAGCCGAAGTGGGACTCTCAACCCACTGAGCCACCCTAGCGTCCTGCAACTGCCATCTAAAGAGATGTTCTGAGTAGCAAATGAGGTAACAGGGCTTTTGTTTATTACTATAAAATCCTATTCAAAGGGGTTATTATTTCTAACATTGCTTTCCTCTCTTTGCATATTCAGTTTTCCAGGAGAACAAGGTTGACACTTAAATAAGCAGATGGTATTTACATGATGCCTAAGTCTGAACCACATCTCTCTGCTGTATGAATTGCGTTTGAGAAATTGGTTTGGTTTCTGAACTTTTAAGGTGTTTTTCCTTCCATATAGCTCCCTAACTGCCTTTTTGTTTCTTTTGTTTCTTTTTTTTTTTTTCTTTGTGCAATGATGATGTTGATTTTAGGTCTTCCACAGCGTAGCAGGTAATGGAAAGACCTTGGGGAGGGCTGGGATGGATGTAGCTATATGTGACAGTCAATTTGATGTGTCAACTTGACTGGGTCATGGGGTGCCCAGATATTTGGCTAAACATTATTTCTGGGTGTGTCTGTGAGAATATTTCCAGGTGAAATTAGCATTTGAATCTGGACTGAGTAAAGCAGATTGCTCTCCCTGATACCGGTGGGCATCATTCAATCCACTGAGAACCTGAGTAGAACAACATGGTGGAGGAAGGGAGAAATCCCTTCCTCAGCTTGACTGCTTGAGCTGTGCTGTTAAGTCTTCTGCCTTCTGACTGGGACTTATGGCCTCTTCTCTCCTGCTTTTCAGGTCCTCAGAAATGGACTGAACTACCCCACTGCCTTTCCTGGATCTTTTGCTTGAAGATAGATCACGGGACTTTTCAGCCTCCATAATCATCACATGAGCCAATTTCTTAATATACATATCTTTACTCTGTTAAAAACAACAAATGTAACATACATATAGAGAATACCTGCCACTCTCCAGGCCAGATTCAGGCTTCACCCCACTTTCTGAGGATCTAAGTATTTTAGTTTTGTTGATTTTGATGGGTTTCAAGATAGGGGAGCAAAATAAGAATCCCATCACTCCATCATACGTGTGTACTATTGGCTCTGTTCTCTGGGGAAAACTGATTAATACACTATCCATTTCTGGGCTCTATTGCCATATGTTATGGCTTCTTTAGAAAGTCAGGACTGGTATCTCAAGCCAAGTTAATATTCCACTAGCAGATTCTTGGCTTTGTCTGTGATTTACACACATACACACCCACACATAATATTCCTGTTATTACTATATAACAGTGGTTCATCTGCAATTGTGTGTCAAGTATATACAAATATATCACATAGATAAAAAATCTTAGGTAATTTTGGATAAGTATCTGGTATGGATAAGTAAAACTCCAAACATGCAAGATTCTAGTCTAGACTATTTTTATTTTTAAAAATCTGTAATTTGTATGCCAAACAAGTAGAAGCTGAAGCTCATTTAAAGTCAAGGTAAATTACAGCTGTTACTTCACCTGATATATCAGTCCTATCATTCTGACAGAGAGGAAAATTCAATTAGTCTGACAGAACTTCACAAAGAAATTCTGATTACTACCTCTTTCCTTTTATATGTCTTCAAAATGATACGTTGTTAAAACTTCCATTGAGTTTGGGGCGCCTGGGTGGCGCAGTCGGTTAAGCGTCCGACTTCAGCCAGGTCACGATCTCGCGCTCCGTGAGTTCGAGCCCCGCGTCAGGCTCTGGGCTGATGGCTCGGAGCCTGGAGCCTGTTTCCGATTCTGTGTCTCCCTCTCTCTCTGCCCCTCCCCCGTTCATGCTATGTCTCTCTCTGTCCCAAAAATAAATTAAAAAAACGTTGAAAAAAAAATTAAAAAAAAAAAAAAAACTTCCATTGAGTTTAATGGTAGTAAAAGTTTACCCCCTCCCAAAAAGAATAATTCTTGGTCAGCCATTTTCCCACTTAAAATAAAAAGTCAAATGCTCCACCAGCACTTGTCCAGTGCTCAGGTTGAAGTGCCTTTGTAAGAACATGCCTTTGTACATATCATTTCAGTTTTATGTTAAACACTTTTTCTAAATGACAGAAAAATGTAGTACTGTTCTATGACCCTAAACTAAAATACATTCTACTCAATCTCATTTCAGTTTTGTCTTCAAATATTACAGCTATTGCATCAACTTGGTGAAAATTAGCAGAATATATACTATGCATTTCATGTATTCATCTAATTGATTCTGAACAAAAGATTTAGGAAATACAAAGTCAGCAGGTGTGTGTCAAAGAAGAAACCCAAAAAGTGGGAAATATAACAGAAAATACATGTCATATACAAAGAAAATCCACCCTAAGGCATGAACTATGAAGTGAACCATGGAGGTGATGTTGAAATGTCCACTTTTAATCAAGAGGACTAAGAATTTTGGGGAGCTGGAAATACATGATTCAGTAAACAGAAATAAACAAAGTATAAGTCTTGCGTGAGCTAATACTAAAAATATGTTTCCAAGAATGAAGAAGAATACCAGAGGTGGGATAGTCTGCCTTCGTATACAGACAGTGGGAACTCAGAATGCAAGAATATAGGAAATGAAGAAGGGCACCAAAGGGGTCTACCTGTACACTACACCCTCTCAGGTGTATCCTTTCGTGAAAGGATACCTAACAGACTTGATGAGGTTAGCCCCTTGGTTATTTAACCCCTTCTTTTGTGATTTCTACTTCCTCAGGTGAACTACCAACTTCATATTGGCTCCCCATGTAGACATCTCTTCAGGAAGGAGCATGGTGATCAATTGACATTGGCATCTGATCTATTTTGCAATGTAAATCAACGGTCCTCAATGTGGCTGAATATCAGAATCACCTGCGAAGTTTTAACTATGGATGTCACTACCACTGCAGACCGATTAAATCAGAATTCTCTGGAATTGGGGTCAATTCTGTATATATTGACAATCTATATGTGAATCTCACAGTACTCAGGGTTAAGAACCAGGGCAATCATTAAGCTGGTAATTTGGCTTATACATCAGCCTCTTATCTCTTTGGTTGTTGTGTGTTGTCTTTCCATGATCAAATTCTGTGAATTGACAAAATTGAGATTTTGGATTTGTGAAGCTGAAGCCCAGTCTCGACACCTTGTGCTACTCAGGGTATTTTTCTGAATCAGCAGCATTGGCATTATCTGGGAGCTCTTCAAGAAATTTAGAATCTCAGGGAAAACCCAGAACCTACTGAATCTGAACTTAGTTGATTCTTTTTTCCCATTTAAGTTTGAAGAGCGCTGTGCTTTAATGTTTCTCAAAGTACAATTCTTATATCTGCATCTCTAAATAATACTAAAAGTGTGCATTTCTGAGCCCCACCCAGACTGAACACAATGAGCCCCTGACTCCACAGGTAGGCAGCTTTCCACTGTGACTACTTTATCACCTCTCTCTCTTTCATCATCAATTAATATTTCAAATACTCCTGAGAGATGCAGATAGCCATGATTATGCCTTGTTTACAAAATATGAACTATTTTAAAATTAATCATCTAGTCCAAAAATACTAGAAGAGTGGCAATTCTTTCTTTGATAAATCTATGCTGTTATTCAGTCACTTAGAAACCAGCATGGCAATAAAAGTAGTTACTAAAAAGGAATAGGAATAATATTTTTAAAAAATATTTTACATTTAAAAAAATTGTCATTGAGTTATGGTTATTCATGCAGCTGGCAGAGGCTCTATTTAGAAGAAAATAAACCATCCAGCATTCATGTGGAATTGGTCATTCTACCACAGCATTCTGAATAATGTATGAAGGATCCAGGGAAGATTAATTTGAATGAAAGAATATTCTGAATAACTTTCACTTTTTAACTCACATCAAAATCGAAAACAATATTACTGCTAAATCATTCATTCATTTTTGTTTTCATTCTGAAGGTTGCATGGCTGGGAGTCTCTCCCAGGAAGAGTGACTTATTTTAGAAATTACCCAGTGCACATTTGTTTTTCTTTCTTCTTTAATAGATAACAAGTCCCTAAATGGTCATGTTTTTGTAGAGCAAGGGAATAAAAGATCCTTCTGTTATTTAAGGGAAAAGTTTAAGGTGGAAAATACCTGCTTATCAATAAGAGTCCATGATCCTGATCCATTAAATACCTCAGAAAGGAAGAGCTACCACTTGGGAATGATTTGAAAACAAGCTTTGCAGATACGATTGCCTCCAAACACAACTGCTTGATAACAGAATAACTGTGTTTAGGATGCTATGCTATGACCGTTTTCCAGTAGAATTCCCACCTTAAATCATATCTTTAATGCTTACTTGTTTTAACAAGTTATAAGATGCAGATATGAGGAGGAGTCATTGCCATTATTTGCTAGTAGTAGCAAAAGAACATTGATTCTTTCCCCTTCTACACCCTGGCAATCTCCTTTGTTTGAGTAGGAGGAAAGCATCTGACTGAATGTTTTGATCTAGAATTCAGGAAGCAAAGGCAATGCAGCTGATATTCTTCCTGAGTATTTCTGCTTCTGAATGTGTTATCTTGGCAGATTTTCAATGTATCTCCTCAGTAAAAGTTAACAAATGTGAGAAGGAGAAGTCATAAATAACAAAACATCTTACTTCTACTATCTGCAAGTAAAATAGTTCAGAGAACTGGATATCAGAATCGCAACTGTTTCAAATGATTATTCTGTAAATATTACAAGACATCTTACATTAATATAAAGAGGTACCTGCTGTTTAATAATCAGATATCTAAATCCAATAATCTGAGTTATTAAAACCCGAAGGGCATCTGTATATTTTTGTTCTTTCCAAATTCCACTAAAATGTTACAATATAAATAAAAGTAAGAATAAATCCAGTATACTAATGATGAATGAGAAAGAATGCCTATCAAATCAAATATTGGAGAAATTCTGAAAAATAACATATTTATGTTATAAGATTGGTGGAAAAGCCAAGCAAAATTTAAGAAATCACAATAGTTTAAAAAACAGAACTGCTAAAAAGTGAGTGTTTTAAGAAGACCTTTGTTACAAATATAAGATGAAGCAGTAGGAACTGGGGGCAATCAGTGGACCCATTAATAAAAAGGCTGTACAAATCTGTTTAATTCCCCTGCTCTCAGAATTGTTGGCTTCAGAGTTCAAACCAGCTAAAAAATGAAAGAACAGGGGCACCTGGGTGGCGCAGTCGGTTAAGCGTCTGACTTCAGCCAGGTCACGATCTCGCGGTCCGTGAGTTCGAGCCCCGCGTCAGGCTCTGGGCTGATGGCTCGGAGCCTGGAGCCTGTTTCCGATTCTGTGTCTCCCTCTCTCTCTGCCCCTCCCCCGTTCATGCTCTGTCTCTCTCTGTCCCAAAAATAAATAAAAAATGTTGAAAAAAAAATTAAAAAAAAAAAAAAAGAACAGCCAGCTCTCTGTTTTAACAATGGAACAATCTGCCACCAGAGTCATACTCTGGGTGCCAGAAACTAAGTCAAAAATGGAGTCATGCTCCAGGCAACTTTTAGATTTCTTCATGAATGGTGAAATTCAACTAGGCAGAGCATTTCATACTAGAATCCATTTGACCAAATACTTTCCATCCAAAGCATGACAGCCAGGGATTCTCTAATCATAATACATGTACTATCCTAGGCCTCTAGAGATAAATAAGCCCAGCCTAGCAACTAGAAAAGGTCTACCTACATTCCATCCTTTATAATAACAATGACCAAACATATCCAATTAGAATTCTCAAAAAGTAATCGTGATCATCGTTTTTAAAGAATCAACAAGAAGACTGAATAAAATAATTGCTAAGGCTGGAAGGGAATAGAGAAAAAGAGCAAATGAAAAGATTAAGTTAGGGACAGGGAAAGGTGAAAGAAGAGATTGTCAGAACACAACGTAAAAGGAAAGGCAAAAATTTGAGAGAAAAGCTATGAGATATGGAGAACTGATTTAAGATGTCCGATAACCAGCAAAATGGCCATTCCAGAGAGAGACAACAGAGAAAATGGAGACGAAATAATCAAAGAAAATATAAAGGCCAATATTAAAAAAAAAGAAAACACATAGACCAACAAAATTAAGAACTGAAAAAAGAAAAAAATCATTAAAACCATACAGAAAAATGTTCTTTCCATAAGCAAAAAAAAAAAAAATCTTATGTTACACTTTTAAAAAAATGTTTACTTATTTATTTTTGAGAGAGAGAGCGAGCAAGAGTGAGCACAAGCAGAGGACAGGCAGAGAGAGAGAGGGAGACACAGAATCTGAAACTGGCTTCAGGCTGTAAGCTGTCAGCACAGAGCCTCACATGGGGCTCGAGCTCATAAACTGTGAGATCATGAGCTGAGCTGAAGTAGGCCACTTAAGGGACTGAGCCAACCAGGCGCCCCTATGATTTTAATCTAAAACATGAAATTTTAGAAAAAAAACAGCAGTATCTCTAAGATATGAGGAATGAGGAATGCAAACTTCAAATCTTATGACCAGTATTTTGAATTCATTTTTATATTCATAATGTACTTAAAACCTCAAAATATTATGATTCATGGGCATTTAATAGTTTTTCTTGCTGATATCTGTCAAAATAACAAAACAAAACAAAAATACAAGACATAAAAGACAGGTAACCTAAGATATAAGGAAAACATTTATTTAATTCCAAATAATTATTTATATTGTACCTGTGAAATATACTGTTTTTATTACATAAGGATTCATAACGCAAATACATAGTATAATATACCGCAATTAAAATTATGAACAATTGCTACAAAATGTGAAAGTAAATAGAGAGGAAAAATAAATACCTAAAAAAATTAGTAAATGTTTGCTCATTCACAGGAGAGGTTACTGATTAGATGTGTTCACTGATAGCAAAATATATGTTTAAATATGTCTATTAAAAATTTAAGGGAAGCCCATGTCAGGCTCTGCAATGAGAGTGGAGCCTGCTTAAGATTCTCTCTCTCTTTCCCTCTGCCCCTCTCCTCCATTTGCATTCTCTCTCTCTCTCTCAAATTCTATTTTTTAATTTAAAAACTTAAGGGTAGTTTTTGCTACTAGGGAAATAAACTAGAATAAGATGGCAGAAATAATACCAAAAGATATCTGTAATTTTAAATACTAATTCTCAGATTAGGCAAAGCGTGTGTATATGCAAACCCAACAGCCTACAAAATAACATAAATTTGAAAATAAGGTAATATAAAATAACATATTAGGAAAACATTAATAGAAAACAAGCAGAGTTTATAACATTGATGTAAAAATTAGGATTGAAAAAAATTAAAGTGGTCTAAGATAAAATAAATAACAGAAACCTTTTGGGTCAAACAATATAGCTTTAAAATATAGAAAGAAAAACTTGTTAGTGTAGAAGAAACTTGACAAAACAACAATCACACTGAATTTCACACTACTATCTCAGGTATCAGAAAATAAAAGCAAAACCTATTCAGGATGTAAAGGATTTAAATAAGAAAATGAACAATGTTGATACATATATGTATATACATATGCATGTAACATAATGTGCATACAAATTATATACAATGTATAATGTATGTATAATATATATGTATTATAGTATATATGTATATTTATATATTATGTATGTAAATATATAAAATGTACGTGGCATATTCAAAGGGCAGAATAAAAAAGCAAAATACGGCAATTGTTTTTCATGACTGCTTCTGAAAATTCACTCTTGAGGGCAAGTCTTTTTTTGTCCTTGGATAAAATCTCAGGCAAATCCCATCTCTCATTTGTTCAATTTTAGATAATACAAAGTCCTTCTGTGTGCTCTAGATGGAAACATTTCAAGGAGAAAGATGGGCATAGTTACTTCTACTCTGTTGCCCCATTTGAAGCCAGCCACTCTCTCTCTACCCACACCAGTTCACTGGAATGCCAATACTCTTTGAAGCTGGAAAGGTTGTAGAGATTAATAAGGAGCAGAGAATAGCTCCTTAAATGAAAAAAGTTGTAAGCTGGATTCAGTTCTCTCTTAGCTTGGTATATGTTATATGCCGACTTGTACTTTTCAGTGTGCTTTGTGGGTTCCATGAAGGATATTCATTGGTTGGAATCTCTTGCTGAAATTTTTGATGTAGTTTCCAGGGGGCTGATGATGATGACACCCCCAACCCCATCACCACCATTGCACATTTTGGTTCTCAACAGTCTGAGCCCATGAGAAAATCTCTTTTGGAATTTTACCAAAACTCCAGGTTGTACTCTTAGGAATAATACTAGTAAGAGAATCCCACACAACTCTCTGTGCATACCTCCACAGGAAACATGTATTTTTATGTCTTTGAGAAAGCGATTATTCTCAAAATCACAGCCTTCTACTGGGCTTCTGTAAGAAACTTCCATTTCTTGTCCTTTGGTTCTTTCAGGCATCTGAATGATCTCTTTGAAACTTCCCTCAATCTATTTGAGGTTAAGGTTAGAGAAAGAGCACTTCCCTTCCCCTGTCATGTTGAATGTGGGGATATGCCATAGCATTTCAACAACTTTTTACAAAGACATTTTCTCTCCAATCTCCTTTCATCTTCTCTATCCTCTTTTACAATTGACCAGTTAGCCAAAAGTTGAAAACCTCCTATGCAAGGTATATGCAAATAGTCTCATAACTTATTTTAGAACATGGGAGAAATTGTCACCTATTGTTTTCTACTTTGTCACTTTGGCTTCACTAGAAACTACTACTAACACCCCATTAAACATCCTGTTTCACAGTGAACTGGATTAGGGACAACAGGTCTACTCTTGCAGACTATAATTTTCCAATGTCTATTAAGAATCAGACATCAGCAATAAAGATGTGAATTTCTCAGCTCAGGTCATGGAAATCATTTCCCATTGAGAGTGAAGGCAGTCTGGGACTCAATGGTGGCATCAGTACTCTTGGAGAAGAAATAGCTAAGCATTTGGGGATTTAGCTGTGGCTGAGGAATGTGTGACACTAGGAAAATCTCCATTACCTCCATCATTTCAAGTGATAAAGAAGAAAGGCAAAAGCTAGTTGAACAGATGGACTAGACCTACTTCCAAGCCTTAAAATGTTACTTGGGTAGTGAGTTCACAAGTAATGTGTGGTTCTCTAGGTTCAAGGTCAGAAGATAAAATTGGCCTTACTCTGTGAGTATCTCCCTGCTTTTGAGAACATCATATATATGAATGGGGACATAAATTTTAAAACTAATCTAGACAGTGATTTACCCCCCCCCCCCTACAATTGCAGAAGTATCAGATCCAAAATTGGAAAATTTGTGCCTTCTGCTTCTGGCAGAATGTCCTACCCACACAGGCAGCTTAACTTAAGGACAATTCATACAGGACTCATTGGAATTAGTGTTCATAGACTTTTGTGCTTAAGTAGGGAATATATTTGCAATTGCTGAAACACCTCACCTTTTAGGTCCAATTTATCCCACTCAAAATCAGAAGGCATGAATGAATGCTCACTTATCACTATAGGAGTTAGTGACTTCAGGGAAGGTTTCCAGAACCCCTTGATGTGGAAAGTGCTCCACCTAGTGGGAGTTCAGATATCCAGAACCTTCTATCCCTCAAGAGAGACCCTCAATAAAAGATTAAATGAAAGTCTACTAAATATCCTGGGGATACATTCCCCAAGAGAAAAGAACATATACAATGTTTCTCCATAATGCCACCAGGACCATGCCATTGTTTCCCTCCATTTTTAATATTAGGGAACACATCTCAGCTGCCTTTTATTTCTTTATTGCCTTTTATTTCTTTATAGTATGAATGATGAAGACTATATATCCAGAAACCAGTGTGCTGCTAACCTCAGGGACAGATTTCAAGAACAATACTTCCAAATATCAATGGAGTAGTTAGCCTACAGTACTGAAGCAGAGAGTATGTTCCTGAATTGGAGACTGCAAGGTCAAAGCAAAATGGATGATTAGAAGCCCCAACGTATCTCTCATATTAGGGTGTTAAAGATTTTACCTGTATGCAAACAGAAAGATGAGAGTGGGTTACATTCATTAACCAAATATTTATTGAGTAAATGCAGTGTTCTAGGACCTGGGGATATAGCAATGTAGTTTGTATTCCAGTGAAAGGAGACAGACAATACACAAATATATTAAATAAATAACAAATAAATATATAGATAACATAAAAACATATAGTGTTCTATGTGATGATTAAGAGCAATGAATACAATTAAATCAGCATAAAGGGATAGGTAGGTGTTAGCAAAGGTTAGACAGGTTGGCAAAGGAAGGACTCCTAAATAACACATTAGTAGAGACCTGGAAGTAATGAGAGCATGTCCTATAACATGTCTGGGGAAGAGTGTAGCAGGGAGGGAGTGAACAGTAAAACACCTAGGGCGAGACTATACTTCGCAGGTGGAAGGAAGGGCAAGGGGGCCAGTGTGAGTACAGCAGTTAGCAAAAGGAGAAACGAAGTAGGAGAAGTCAGAGGAGACGTCAGGGGCCAGATGGTGTAAGTCATTACAGGCCTTGTTAGGCACTTTGAATTTTATTTTGAGTGAGATGAAGGTTTTGAGCAGAGAAGTGACATTATATAAGTCATTTTCAAAAGGATTCTTCTGACCATGTAGAGTACAGAGGGTCAAATGTTGGACAGGGAGATTAGTTAAGTGTTACCGTAGGAGTCAAGATGAGACGTTACAGTGGTTTGGATTAAGGGAGCCTGTGTGTGAGACTATGTGTGTGTGAGGAAGAGATGGAGAAAGAGACCAAAATGGAAAGACAGAGCAATTCATACCCATCCAACAAAGATGACCTATTCTTTTCCAAATAATTATGAGACATTTATAAAAATAAATCATTTAGTAAGGTATCAACTCAAACTCAATCAATTCCAAAAAGTAAAATGCAAACAGGCAACATTCTTCAATCACAATGAAATTACACTAAATATTAACTGTGACAGACTAGACAACAAATCTAACCCACCAGAAATATTTTAAAGTCTCAGTATAACTTTTAGTTTATTATCTAACAGTCTTTATTAAACTAGAATCCATGGGACACCTGGGTGGCTCAGTCAGTTTAGTGTCCAACTTCAGCTCAGGTCATGATCTCATGATCTCATGGTTCATGAGTTTGAGCCCTGGGTCGAGCTCTGTGCTGACAACTCAGAGCCTGGAGCCTGCTTCAGATTCTGTATCTCCCTCTCTCTCAGCCCCTCCCCCCACTCACACTCTGTCTCTCTTTCTCAAAAATAAACATTAAAAATTTTTTTTTATAAAAAATAAACTAGAATCCATGTGGCTAGCCCCTTTTTTTGCCCAGGTATAGAATAAGAATGTAAAACTAGGAGGCTTACATTTCTAGGATATATGTTTTATAATTTTTCTCCCAAGTCCAGGGCTTATGATTTCTCCCCATACCCTGTCTTTCAGCAGTATTTAAAAAATTATACATCTCTCTCTCTCTCTCTCTCTCTCTCTCTTTTGGAAACTGTATGTTTTTAAAGTGCCTATCTCTCAGTAAAGTCTTTCCTACATTCTTTCCTATTTTACATGTTACTAGAATTCAGAGTTTTCTTGTGCACACCAAGGCTAGAGCTTAACTAAAGGTCCTGCCACAGTGATTAGAGAAAGGGGGCTGCTCTCCCATGTGAATCTGCTAATGTTTTTTAAAGGACAAATTATCAATGGAGGCTGTTCCACAAGGATTTCCGACATAGAGTTTTTCTACCATGTGTTCTTTGGTGTGAATAAAACTGAGCTCTTTAGCTGACATCTTCTCCACATTCATTATATTTATATAGTTTATCACCCTGTGTTAATTCTCTGGTGTCTGCGTACATGCACACTCTGAAAGAAGGTTCTTCCACATTCATTTACATGGTGTCTCTCCAGTATGACATTTCTGATGCTAAGGATACAGTATAAATTGAAGGCTTTCCTATAGAGACTTTATGGTTTCCCTCCATGAGTATGAATTCACTTATGGTGCTTGAAGAATGAATGGCTACTGAGGCTCTCTCACATTGATTACAAACATAGGTTTTTTTTCTCCCATGTGAGTTCTTTTTCCAGAAGAAGGAATCTTACTGGGGGAGACCATGTATTTCATGCTGCAGAAGCAATTTAGTGAAGTTAACACTGGAAATCTATTACTCATAGAGCATCACTTGCAGAACATGTGAGGATTCATACTTCATAAAAGACTCTCGGTGTCACAAATGAAGGGATATCTTTAATGATCACTCATTTCTTAGCCAACATCAACAATCTCACATGAGGATATATCAGTTCTAAAGTAAAAGGGTAAAAAGCACAGAGTTCACATCAGAATATTCATACTGGGAAGATAATAAATGGCTCTTCAGAGTCCGAGGGGGATGATGGTAGAGTCAGAGGATCCTGAACTCACCTCATCCCATTGATACACTATTGCAACTGACTCTGAAAACTGGCAGAATAGATCTTCCACAACCAGACATAGAGGAAAGGCCACATCAAAAGGGGGGGTAAGGGCAAAGATGTGGTCGGGAACCAAACCACAGGGTAACTAATCACAAATGGAAGGGCCATTGTAAGCACAGAGGAGAAAGATCAGACTCCACACAATGCTCCTCAGCCCTAGGAACCTGCACTGGGAAGACAAGTCCCTATAATGTCTGAAACTAAATCCCCACTCTTAAAGAGACAGCATGCTAAATAACTTGGCTGAAGACACAGCACAGAAGCAGCAATCTGAAAAGCACCTGGGAAATACTATAAGGAGATCTATTGATTAATCTTACTTTTTAGGCTGGAGGGGCAGGGATCTGCAAGAAACTTCTCTGGGAACAAAAATGCTGGTGGGTGCCATTTTTCTTGCCCTCCCTCATCCTAGATAGCCAGATGCTGTGGGAGCTAGTTCTGACATGCTGTATCTACCATGTTAGTATGTCCTTCCCCAGCATTCTCCTGTAAATCTGCCCCTTTCAAACCACCTGCCAGGACAGGCACCCTTCTGAAGTTGCTCTTTCCCAAGCACACCTGGCAGGCAGCCCCTGACAGGACCAGTGGCCCACCAAAGTAACTCCTGCCCTGAACAGGGAGGGAGATAACCTCACACACCAGTGTTCTGGCATTTCCTGCAGCCAGGCCTCTTAGCTGGATGTGCAGTGAGCAAGTGCTGCCCTTTGGTATGCTTGTAGCTGTCACAGACACTAACTGCAGACAGAAAGGCTGGGTGTTGGCCTCAACCACAAGCAAGCCTATGGTGGCTACAGCCATGCCTCTCAACAGCATGGGAACAAACCCTTCCCAGTGTACCAAAGCAGGTAGTGGGTTATTACAGCCAGCTGGTCTAAAGGCCAACCCCACCCACCAGTGTGCCCACAGCAATCATGGCTCAGCCACAACAGTAGGGCATATGCAGCCCACACAGGGAACACTTCTGGAGTGCCTGGTTCTGGTGATCAGTGGCATTACATTACTGGGCACAACAGAATCTCTTCTACATAAGGCCAGTACTTTCAAGACCAGGAGAAATAGCTGATCTATCTAATACATAGAAACAAACACAGAGAGCTAGACAAAATGAGGAAACAGAGAAATATGTCCCAAATAAAAGAATATGAGAAAAAAATGAAACGGAGAAAAACAATATACCTGATACACAGTTCCAAGTAATGGTCTCTCAGATACTCATCGTACTTAAGAAAAGAGTGTGAATTAGGGGTGCCTGGGTGTCTCAGTCGGTTAAGCGTCCGACTTCAACTCAGGTCATGATCTCATGGTTCGTGAGTTCAAGCCCTGTGTTGGGCTCTATGCTGACTGCTCAGAGCCTGGAGCCTGCTTCAGATTCTGTGTCTCCCCCTCTCCTGCTCACACTCTGCCTCTTTTTCTCAAAATAAATAAATGTTAAATTAAAAAAAAAAGAATGAATTAATTCAGTGGCTTCAACAAAAAGACAGAAAATATAAAAAATAACCAGTTGGGGGCACCTGGGTGGCTCAGTCAGTTAAGCGTCCAACTTTGGCTCAGGTCATTATCTCATGGCTCTTGAGCTCGAGCCCCTCATCGGGATCTCTGCTGTCAGCACAGAGCCCACTTGGGATCCTCTGTCTTCCTCTCTCTCTCCCCCTCCCCCACTCATGCAGCTGTCTCTTCCTCTCTTTCTCAAAAACAAATAAACATTAAAAAAAATAACCAGTTGGAGCTGAAGAATACAATATATGAAATGAAAAATACACTAGAGGGAATCAGTAGCAGATTAAAGGATGCAGAAAAATGGATCAGTGATCTGGAATACAGGGTAGTAGAAAGCACCCAAGTTGCACAGCAAAAAGAAAAAAGAATAGCTTAAAAGACCTCTGCAGTATCAAGCATAATAACGCTCACATTATAGGTATCCCAGAAAAAGATACAAAGAAGGAAGCAAAACTTATTTAAAGAAATAATGGCTGAAAACTTCCCTAATCTGGGGAAGGAAAGAGACATCAAGGTCCAGAAACACAGACAGCCCCAAGCAAAATGAACCCAAGGAGGTCCACAGCAATAATAATTAAAATAGCAATAATTAATAATAAAGAGATAACCTTAAAAGCATCAAGAGAAAATAGTCATATACAAAGGAAACATCACAAAGCTATCAGCTGATTTTTTAGCAGAAACTTCACAGGCCAGAAGGGAGTGGCACTATTTATTCAAAGTATTAAAAGGGAAAAGGACCTTACAACCAAGAATACTCCACTCACAAGTTTATCATTCAGAATTGAAGGAGAGCTAAAGAGCTTCCCAAACAAAAGTTCATCACCACTAAACCAGCTTTACCAGAAATGTTAATGATACTTCTTTAAGTGGGAAGAAAAAGCCATAACTAGAAGAAAATTATGAAAGGAAAAAAGCTTCACTGCTAAAAGCAAACTTATACTAAAGATAGATTAGTCACTTATAAAGGTAGTATGGAAGTTAAACACTAAAGTAGTAAAATCAATTGTATCCACAAAAATTAGTAAAGGGATACATAAAAAGATGTAAAAATATGACTTCAAATACATAAACCATGGAATGGTACTAAAAACTTAGTGCTTTTAGAATGTGTTTGAACTTAAGTGACCATTCACTTATTATAGACTGCTATACACATAGGTTATTATATATGAAACCAATGGTAACCACAAACAAAAAAATAATAGATACACAAAAAAATAAAGAGAAATCCAAGCACAACATTAATGAAGGCCATCAAACCACAGGTAAGAGAGCAAGAAGAAAGGGACACAGAAGAACAAAAATAACCTGAAAACAATTAACAAAATGGCAATAAGTACATACTTATCAATAATTACTTCAAACGCAAATGGATTACATGCTACAAAAAAAGATATAGGGTGACTGAATGGATAAGAGAGAGAGAGAGAGAGAGAGAGAGACACTTATATATATGCTCCCTAAAAGAGACTCACTTCAGACCTAAAGACACATACAGACTGAAAGTGAAGGGATGGAAAAAGATGTTCCATGCATGCAAATGAAAGAAAAAAAAAACCAAAAACAAAGCAAGATAGGAAAAAAAAAGCCAGGATAGAAATACTTATATGAGACAAAATGGACTTTATTTTATTTTTTTAGATTATTTTTTTAATTTTTAAAATTTTATTTTAGAAAGAGAGAGCACATAAGTGGGGGAGAGCACAGAGAAGGAGAGAGAGTGACAGAAAAAGAGGGAGTGAAAGAAAGAGAGAGACAGAAAGAGAGAATCTTAAGCAGGCTCCATGCTCAGTGCAGAGTCTGACATGAGACTCAATCTCAGGAACCTGGGATCATGACTTAAGTCAAAATCAAGAGTCACACACTCAACTGACTAAGCCACCAGGTGCCCCCCAAATAGATTTTAAGACAAATACTGGAGCAAGAGACAAAGAATGGCATTACGTATGACAAAGGGATCAATCCAACAAGAGGATATAACAATTGTACCAATCTACACAACCAACATAGAAGCACTAAATACATAAAGCAAATGTAAACAAATATAAAGGAGAAATTAACAGTAGTACAAAAGTAGTTGGGCACTTTAACACCTCACTTACATCAATGACTAGGTTGTCCACACAGAAAATCAACAAGGTAACAATGGCTTTGGATGACACATTAGATCATATGGACTTAACAGATATATACAGAATATTCCATCTCCAAACAACAGAATATACATTCTTTTCAATTGCACATGGAACAATCTCCAGGATAGGTCACATGTTAGGTCACAAAACAAGTCTCAATAAATTTAAGGAGATTGAAATCATATCAAACATATTTTTAGATCACAACTGTACAAAACGAGAAATCAATTACAAGAAAAAAATTGGAAGAAACACAGACATGTGGAGGCTAAACAACCAAAAGTTAACAAAGAAATTAAAGAGGAAATCAAAACAAAATGGAGACAAATGAAAATGGAAACACAACAGCCTAAAATTTTGGGATGCAGCAAAAGCAGTTCTAAGATGGAAATTTTTAAAAATACAAGCCTACCTCAAGAAACAAGAAAAATCTCAAATACCTACTTTAAATTTATACCTAAAACTAACTAGAAAAACAAGGACAAACAAAACTCAGAGTTAGTAGAAGAAAAAAAAATAAAGATTAGAGTAAAAATATATAAAATAGAGACTAAAAAAAAAACCAGAAAA
This sequence comes from Neofelis nebulosa, assembly GCF_028018385.1. Taxonomy (NCBI): domain Eukaryota; kingdom Metazoa; phylum Chordata; class Mammalia; order Carnivora; family Felidae; genus Neofelis; species Neofelis nebulosa. The sequence continues at coordinate 65,511,514 of NC_080783.1, forward strand.
AAATAATGAAGCCATGAGCTGATTATTTGAAAAGATAAACAAAATGAAAAAAAATCTCTAGCTAAACTCATTTAAAAAATAAAAGAGAGGGGCGCCTGGGTGGCGCAGTCGGTTGAGCGTCCGACTTCAGCCAGGTCACGATCTCGCGGTCCATGGGTTCCAGCCCCGCATCGGGCTCTGGGCTGATGGCTCAGAGCCTGGAGCCTGTTTCCGATTCTGTGTCTCCCTCTCTCTCTGCCCCTCCCCTGTTCATGCTATGTCTCTCTCTGTCCCAAAAATAAATAAAAAACGTTGAAAAAAAAAAAATAAAAGAGAGAAAGAGAGAAGACTCAAAGTCAGGAATAAAGGAGTAGAAATAACAACTGACATTACAGGTATACAAACAACTTTAAGAGGATATTACAAAAAATTATATACCAACAAACTGGACAACTTAGAAAAAACTGATAAATTCCTAGAACACACAATCTTCCAAAACTGAATCAGAAAGAAACAGAAAATCTGATTAGACAAATTACTAGTAATGGAATTGAATCAGTAATCAAAAATCTCCCAACAAACAAAAGTCCAAGACCAGATAGCTTCACAGTAAATTCTACCAAACATTTAAAAAAGAGTTAAAACTTATTCTTTTTAAACTATTGCAAAAAAAAAAAAAAAGAAGAAGAAGAAGAAGAGGAAGGAAAATTTCTAAATCCATTCTATGAGGCCAGCATTACCTTGATATCAAAAGCAGACAAAGGCACTACAAAAAAGAAAACTATAAGACAATGACCCTGATAAACAGATACAAAAATCTGCACCAAAACATTAGCAAACCAAATTCAATAGTACATTAAAAGGATCATTCACCACAATCAAGTGGGACTTATTCCAGGGATATAAGGATGGTTCAATGTTCACAAATCAATGTAAGAACATCATGTTAACAAGAAGGATGATGAAAAACATATGATCATCTCAATGAATGTGGAAAAAGCATTTGACAAAATATATCTGTTTATGATAAAAACTCTTAACAAAGTGAGGTTAGAGGGAACATACTTCAGTATAATAAAGGTCATATATGTTAAACCTATAGCTTACAACATACTCAGTGGTGAAAAACTAAGAGCTTTTTCCCTAAGATCATGAACAAGACAAGGGTATCCATTCTCACTACTTATATTCAACATAGTACTGGAAGTGTTAGCTACAGCAATCAAACAAGAAATAAAAGGCATCTAAATTGGTAAGGAAGAAGTAAAGTTTTCACTATTTGCAGATGATGTGATACTACATATATATATATATATATATATATATATATATATATATATATATATATACATAGAAAGCCCTAAAGTCTCCACCAAAATTATTAGAACTAATAAATGAATTTGGTAAAGTTGTATGATACAAAATCTGTTGTTTTTGGGGTACCTAGGTGGGTCAGTCGGTTGAGCATCTGACTTCGGCTCAGGTCATGATCTCACAGTTCATGAGTTCGGGCCCTGCATCGGGCTCTGTGCTGACAGCTCAAAGCCTGGAGACTGCTTGGGATTCTGTGTCTCCCTCTCTCTGTGCCCCTCCCCCACACACGCTCTGTCTCTCTCTGCCTCTCAAAAATAAAGAAAACTAATAAAAAAATTTTTTTTAATAAAAAAAAATTAAAAAACCAAAATCTGTTGTTTTTGAGCAGCAGAAAGAGAAATTAAGAAAAAAATTCAATTTACAATTATACCAACAAAAAAATAAAATATTTAGAAATAAATGTAACCAGGAGATGAAAAACCTATATTCTAAAAACTATAAGATACTCATGGGAGAAACTGAAGATGACACAAATAAATGGAAAGTTATACTGTGCTCACAGATCCGAATAATTAAAATTCTTAAAATGTCCATACTAACCAAAAGGAATCCCTACGGAAATACCAATTTCATTTTTCACAGAATTAGAACAAAAAAATCTTAAAATTTGTACAGAACCACAAAAGACCCTGAAGAGCCAGAGCAATCTTCACAAAAGAAAACATAGCTGGAGGTATCACAATCCCAGATTTCAAACTATACTACAGAGCTATAATAATCAAAACAGTATGGTACTGGCACAAAAACAGACACATAATCAACAGAACAGGATGGAAAGCCCAGAAATAAACCCATGCTTATATGGTCAATTAATCTATGACAAAGGAGGCAAGAATTACAATGAGAAAAAGACAGTTTCTTCAACAAATGGTGCTGGAAAAACTGGACATCTATATGTGAAAGAATGAAACTGGACTGCTTGCTTTCTTACACCAGAGGCAAGAATAAACTCAAAATGGATTAAACACCTAAATGTGAGATGTGAACTCCTAAAAGAAAACCTAGGCGGTAATCCCTTGGATATGAGCCTTGGCAACATATTTATGGACATGGCTCCTCAAGGCAAGGGAAACAAAGGAAAAATAAACTACTGGAACTAACCCAAACAAAAACTCATACTTTTGCCAAATGACTTATTATTGGAAAAAAATGTAGGATAAAGATAGGTATTCTTGGAAATATTGAGTCCAGAATTTAGTAAAGTGGTAAACAACTAAATAAATCCTCTTCAGTATATTTGTACTTGTGATGAATATTAAGCAAAGTTTTTGAAAAAAAACTTTTTAAAAAGTATATATGTCTTAAAATTGCTTTTATTTTGTTAAACTTTGCTTTCTAATTACCCACTTTAAGCATGAAGGAGAAATGTGTTGACTATCCACTACAAAAGAAAAGATCAGTTTAAAAGGTTTTATTGAAATCATCTAGGATTACAGACTCAGACATTATGTACTTTTGATTTTAAATATCAGTCACGACATTTTCATTCTACTTGGTAAGGTAGATTTGTAATTTTAAGAGTTAATCCTTTTTCGGGGCGCCTGGGTGGCGCAGTCGGTTAAGCGTCCGACTTCAGCCAGGTCACGATCTCGCGGTCTGTGAGTTCGAGCCCCGCATCAGGCTCTGGGCTGATGGCTCGGAGCCTGGAGCCTGTTTCCGATTCTGTGTCTCCCTCTCTCTCTGCCCCTCCCCCGTTCATGCTCTGTCTCTCTCTGTCCCAAAAATAAATTAAAAAACGTTGAAAAAAAAAATTAAAAAAAAAAAAAAAGAGTTAATCCTTTTTCATTGCCAGTTCTATACCACAACATTTCCAGTTTGAGATTCTTTATTTTCACAAATTTTGTTGTTTGTTTGCATTTCAGGAAAGGTACATGGATGGTACATTTTCTAATCTCATGGACAAATAAATTAGCTAAATTTAGAGTTTTAAATCATAGTGTTTTCCCTCCAACAATATAGGATGGAGAAATAACTATTTCCTCAACAAATAAGTTATAAGGAAAAAAAAATGGGAGAGGACATTTATAGCTTAAATTACACTTTAGAGACTAAACCAAAAATTTGTGAATGTATTTGGGATCCTGATTTGAACAAACCAAAAGTAAATATATAAAATTGGGGAAGATTTATACACTTATTGGCTATTAAATGATATTATAAAGGTATTTTTTTAGATATGGTAATGATTTATTATTATTCAGTTTTTTTAAAAAAGAATACTTATAATTTAGAGATATGTAATGATGTATTCATGATCAAAGTGATACAATGTCTTAGAATTGCTTCCAAGATTGGGGTATGGGGGAATGGGTGGAGATATAGAAGAAACCAGATTGGCATGAGTTGATAAATGTGGAGCTGGGGGGGAGAGTATATAAGGTTTATGATACAAGTTTCCCCATGTTTGTATATATTAGAAAATTTCCATAATGGAACAAGAAAGAAAAAAAAGCCTAGTTATTGTTTACTCTTTTCTACAACTGTAGAAGACAGATCTGAGTATACTGTTGCCCTGGCAAGAAAAGTGTTATTTATTCACTATTTCTTGCCGGAATGCTTGTCGGATTCCTTTTGCTTAAATTTCAATAGTATTACCATGTCTTATTCTTTTAAAACGATTTCTATAAATTTTGTTAACTATCAAATTACATCTTTAGCTATGGAATATCTTCTACTATGTGTTTTAGTATCATTTAAAAATTTTTTTAATTTATTTATTTTGAGAGAGAGAGAGAAGGGAATGTGGGAGAGGGGCAGAGAGAGAGAGAGAGGAGAAAGAATCCCAAGCAGGCTCTCCTCTGTCAGCACCAAGCCCAACTCAGGGCTCTATCCCATGAACTGCTGAGATCATGACCTAAGGTAAAATCAAGAGTTGGATGCTGAACCAACTGAGCCACCCAAGTGCCCCAGTATCATTTTTAGTATGTTCTGATTTCTTCAGCAATTCTATGCTGTTTTCCACACCACTCATCTTTTTTCTGTTCAGTTAAATGTTTGTTGTTTTTATTATTATCATCCACATTCTGAGATCTATAGCACTGATTCAGCTGCCTGTTGTATAGTTCCTGTTCCTAATTGGTTTTTTTTTTTTTTAATTTTTTTTCAACGTTTTTTATTTATTTTTGGGACAGAGAGAGACAGAGCATGAACGGGGGAGGGGCAGAGAGAGAGGGAGACACAGAATCGGAAACAGGCTCCAGGCTCCAATCCATCAGCCCAGAGCCTGACGCGGGGCTGGAACTCACGGACCGCGAGATCGTGACCTGGCTGAAGTCGGACGCTTAACCGACTGCGCCACCCAGGCGCCCTCTAATTGGTTTTTAAAACATTTTAAAATTCTTCTATAACTTCATAACCTAATCCCTTATGTTACTGATCTCTCTTCAAACACCTGCTTGCCTCTCTCTTCTTTCACCTTTTATCTCTTGGCTTGTATAGTCCATGTTTTCCTCCTTTGTCAAAAAGACAAAGCAAACAGAATCTGAAATTTCTTACCGTATATATAAAATCTTTTTCAAGAATATGTTTCTGGATGCTGATAGCATCTTTATTCATAATTGCACAAACCTGGAAGCAACCAAGAATGCCTTTCCATAGGTGAATGGATAAACTGTGGTACAACCAGACAATAAAGTATTATCCAGCTCTAAAACTAAATGAGCTATCAAGCCACAAAAATACATGGAGGAAATTTAAATGTATATTAGTAATTGAAAGAAGCCAATCTGAAAAGACTACAAACTATATGGTTCCAACTTTATGACATTCCAGAAAAGGCAAAACTATGGAGACAGTAAAAGATCATTTGTTGGAGAGTTCCGGAAGATGGCGGCGTAGGAGGACGCTGGGCTCACCGCGCGTCCTGCTGATCACTTAGATTCCACCTACACCTGCCTTAAGAACCCAGAAAACCGCCAGAGGATTAGCAGAACGGAGTCTCCGGAGCCAAGCGCAGACGAGAGGCCCACGGAAGAGGGTAGGAAGGGCGGCGAGGCGGTGCGCGCTCCACGGACTGGCGGGAGGGAGCCGGGGCGGAGGGGCGGCTCGCCGGCCAAGCAGAGCCCCCGAGTCGGGCTGGCAAAAGCGGAGGGGCCGGACGGACTGTGTTCCGACAGCAAGCGCGACTTAGCGTCTGGGAGGTCATAAGTTAACAGCTCTGCTCAGAAAGCGGGAAGGCTGGAGGACAAAGGGAGGGAGAGCTGCTGAGCCCCCGGACGGCAGAGCTCAGCTTGGCGGGGAACAAAGGCGCTCGCCAGCACCATCTCCCCCGCCCATCCCCCAGCCAGAATCCCAAAGGGAACCAGTTCCTGCCAGGGAACTTGCTCGCTCCACGCAAACACCCAACTCTGTGCTTCTGCGGAGCCAAACCTCCGGCAGCGGATCTGACTCCCTCCCGCTGCCACAGGGGCCCTCCTGAAGTGGATCACCTAAGGAGAAGCGAGCTAAGCCTGCCCCTCCTGCCCCCGTGCACCTTGCCTACCCACCCCAGCTAATACGCCAGATCCCCAGCACCACAAGCCTGGCAGTGTGCAAGTAGCCCAGACGGGCCACGCCACCCCACAGTGAATCCTGCCCCTAGGAGAGGGGAAGAGAAGGCACACACCAGTCTGACTGTGGCCCCAGCGGTGGGCTGGGGGCAGACATCAGGTCGGACTGCGGCCCCGCCCACCAACTCCAGTTATACACCACAGCACGGGGGAAGTGCCCTGCAGGTCCTCACCACTCCAGGGACTATCCAAAATGACCAAACGGAAGAATTCCCCTCAGAAGAATCTCCAGGAAATAACAACAGCTAATGAACTGATCAAAAAGGATTTAAATAATATAACAGAAAGTGAATTTAGAATAATAGTCATAAAATTAATCGCTGGGCTTGAAAACAGTATACAGGACAGCAGAGAATCTCTTGCCACAGAGATCAAGGGACTAAGGAACAGTCACGAGGAGCTGAAAAACGCTTTAAACGAAATGCAAAACAAAATGGAAACCACGACGGCTCGGATTGAAGAGGAAGAGGAGAGAATAGGTGAACTAGAAGATAAAGTTATGGAGAAAGAGGAAGCTGAAAGAAAGAGAGATAAAAAAATCCAGGAGTATGAGGGGAAAATTAGAGAACTAAGTGATACACTAAAAAGAAATAATATATGCATAATTGGTATTCCAGAGGAGGAAGAGAGAGGGAAAGGTGCTGAAGGGGTACTTGAAGAAATTATAGCTGAGAACTTCCCTGAACTGGGGAAGGAAAAAGGCATTGAAATCCAAGAGGCACAGAGAACTCCCTTCAGACGTAACTTGAATCGATCTTCTGCACGACATATCATAGTGAAACTGGCAAAATACAAGGATAAAGAGAAAATTCTGAAAGCAGCAAGGGATAAACGTGCCCTCACATATGAAGGGAGACCTATAAGACTCGTGACTGATCTCTCCTTTGAAACTTGGCAGGCCAGAAAGGCTTGGCACGATATCTTCAGTGTGCCAAACAGAAAAAATATGCAGCCGAGAATCCTTTATCCAGCAAGTCTGTCATTTAGAATAGAAGGAGAGATAAAGGTCTTCCCAAACAACCAAAAACTGAAGGAATTTGTCACCACGAAACCAGCCCTACAAGAGATCCTAAGGGGGATCCTGTGAGACAAAGTACCAGAGACATCACTACAAGCATAAAACATACAGACATCACAATGACTCTAAACCCATATCTTTCTATAATAACACTGAATGTAAATGGATTAAATGCACCAACCAAAAGACATAGGGTATCAGAATGGATAAAAAACCAAGACCCATCTATTTGCTGTCTACAAGAGACTCATTTTAGATCTGAGGACACCTTTAGATTGAGAGTGAGGGGATGGAGAACTATTTATCATGCTACTGGAAGCCAAAAGAAAGCTGGAGTAGCCATACTTATATCAGACAAACTAGACTTTAAATTAAAGGCTGTAACAAGAGATGAAGAAGGGCATTCTATAATAATTACAGGGTCTATCCATCAGGAAGAGCTAACAATTATAAATGTCTATGCGCCAAATACCGGAGCCCCCAGATATATAAAACAATTACTCATAAACATAAGCAACCTTATTGATAAGAATGTGGTCATTGCAGGGGACTTTAACACCCCACTTACAGAAATGGATAGATCATCTAGACACACGGTCAATAAAGAAACAAGGGCCCTGAATGATACATTGGATCAGACGGACTTGACAGATATATTTAGAACTCTGCATCCCAAAGCAACGGAATATACTTTCTTCTCGAGTGCACATGGAACATTCTCCAAGATAGATCATATACTGGGTCACAAAACAGCCCTTCATAAGTTTACAAGAATTGAAATTATACCATGCATACTTTCAGACCACAATGCTATGAAGCTTGAAATCAACCACAGGAAAAAGTCTGGAAAACCTCCAAAAGCATGGAGGTTAAAGAACACCCTACTAACGAATGAGTGGGTCAACCAGGCAATTAGAGAAGAAATTAAAAAATATATGGAAACAAATGAAAATGAAAATACAACAATCCAAACGCTTTGGGATGCAGCGAAGACAGTCCTGAGAGGAAAATACATTGCAATCCAGGCCTATCTCAAGAAACAAGAAAAATCCCAAATACAAAATCTGACAGCACACCTAAAGGAAATAGAAGCAGAACAGCAAAGGCAGCCTAAACCCAGCAGAAAAAGAGAAATAATAAAGATCAGAGCAGAAATAAACAATATAGAATCTAAAAAAACTGTAGAGCAGATCAACGAAACCAAGAGTTGGTTTTTTGAAAAAATAAACAAAATTGACAAACCTCTAGCCAGGCTTCTCAAAAAGAAAAGGGAGATGACCCAAATAGATAAAATCATGAATGAAAATGGAATTATTACAACCAATCCCTCAGAGATACAAACAATTATCAGGGAATACTATGAAAAATTATATGCCAACAAATTGGACAACCTGGAAGAAATGGACAAATTCCTAAACACCCACACTCTTCCAAAACTCAATCAGGAGGAAATAGAAAGCTTGAACAGACCCATCACCAGCGAAGAAATTGAATCGGTTATCAAAAATCTCCCAACAAATAAGAGTCCAGGACCAGATGGCTTCCCAGGGGAGTTCTCCCAGACGTTTAAAGCAGAGATAATATCTATCCTTCTCAAGCTATTCCAAGAAATAGAAAGGGAAGGAAAACTTCCAGACTCATTCTATGAAGCCAGTATTACTTTGATTCCTAAACCAGACAGAGACCCAGTAAAAAAAGAGAACTACAGGCCAATATCCCTGATGAATATGGATGCAAAAATTCTCAATAAGATACTAGCAAATCGAATTCAACGGCATATAAAAAGAATTATTCACCATGATCAAGTGGGATTCATTCCTGGGATGTAGGGCTGGTTCAACATTCGCAAATCGATCAACGTGATACATCACATTAACAACAAAAAAGAGAAGAACCATATGATCCTGTCAATCGATGCAGAAAAGGCCTTTGACAAAATCCAGCACCCTTTCTTAATAAAAACCCTTGAGAAAGTCGGGATAGAAGGAACATACTTAAAGATCATAAAAGCCATTTATGAAAAGCCCACAGCTAACATCATCCTCAACGGGGAAAAACTGAGAGCTTTTTCCCTGAGATCAGGAACATGACAGGGATGCCCACTCTCACCGCTGTTGTTTAACATAGTGCTGGAAATTCTAGCATCAGCAATCAGACAACAAAAGGAAATCAAAGGCATCAAAATTGGCAAAGATGAAGTCAAGCTTTCGCTTTTTGCAGATGACATGATATTATACATGGAAAATCCGATAGACTCCACCAAAAGTCTGCTAGAACTGATACATGAATTCAGCAAAGTTGCAGGATACAAAATCAATGTACAGAAATCAGTTGCATTCTTATACACTAACAAGGAAGCAACAGAAAGACAAATAAAGAAACTGATCCCATTCACAATTGCACCAAGAAGCATAAAATACCTAGGGATAAATCTAACCAAAGATGTAAAAGATCTGTATGCTGAAAACCATAGAAAGCTTATGCAGGTAATTGAAGAAGATATAAAGAAATGGAAAGACATTCCCTGCTCATGGATTGGAAGAATAAATATTGTCAAAATGTCAATACTACCCAAAGCTATCTACACATTCAATGCAATCCCAATCAAAATTGCACCAGCATTCTTCTCGAAACTAGAACAAGCAATCCTAAAATTCATATGGAACCACAAAAGGCCCCGAATAGCCAAAGTAATTTTGAAGAAGAAGACCAAAGCAGGAGGCATCACAATCCCAGACTTTAGCCTCTACTACAAAGCTGTCATCATCAAGACAGCATGGTATTGGCATAAAAACAGACACATAGACCAATGGAATAGAATAGAAACCCCAGAACTAGACCCACAAACGTATGGCCAACTCATCTTTGACAAAGCAGGAAAGAACATCCAATGGAAAAAAGACAGTCTCTTTAACAAATGGTGCTGGGAGAACTGGACAGCAACATGCAGAAGATTGAAACTAGACCACTTTCTCACACCATTCACAAAAATAAACTCAAAATGGATAAAGGACCTGAATGTGAGACAGGAAACCATCAAAACCTTAGAGGAGAAAGCAGGAAAAGACCTCTCTGACCTCAGCCGTAGCAATCTCTTACTCGGCACATCCCCAAAGGCAAGGGAATTAAAAGCAAAAGTGAATTACTGGGACCTTATGAAGATAAAAAGCTTCTGCACAGCAAAGGAAACAACCAACAAAACTAAAAGGCAACCAACGGAATGGGAAAAGATATTTGCAAATGACACATCGGACAAAGGGCTAGTATCCAAAATCTATAAAGAGCTCATCAAACTCCACACCCAAAAAACAAATAACCCAGTGAAGAAATGGGCAGAAAACATGAATAGACACTTCTCTAAAGAAGACATCCGGATGGCCAACAGGCACATGAAAAGATGTTCAACGTCGCTCCTTATCAGGGAAATACAAATCAAAACCACACTCAGATACCACCTCATGCCAGTCAGAGTGGCCAAAATGAAGAAATCAGGAGACTATGGATGCTGGAGAGGATGTGGAGAAACAGGAACCCTCTTGCACTGTTGGTGGGAATGCAAATTGGTGCAGCCACTCTGGAAAGCAGTGTGGAGGTTCCTCAGAAAATTAAAAATAGACCTACCCTATGACCCAGCAATAGCACTGCTAGGAATTTATCCAAGGGATACAGGAGTACTGATGCCTAGGGGCACTTGTACCCCAATGTTTATAGCAGCACTCTCAACAATAGCCAAATTATGGAAAGAGCCTAAATGTCCATCAACTGATGAATGGATAAAGAAATTGTGGTTTATATACACAATGGAATACTACGTGGCAATGAGAAAAAATGAAATATGGCCTTTTGTAGCAACGTGGATGGAACTGGAGAGTGTGATGCTAAGTGAAATAAGCCATACAGAGAAAGACAGATACCATATGGTTTTACTCTTATGTGGATCCTGAGAAACGTAACAGAAACCCATGGGGGAGGGGAAGGGAAAAAAAAAAAAAAAGAGGTTAGAGTGGAAGAGAGCCAAAGCATAAGAGACTGTTAAAAACTGAGAACAAACTGAGGGTTGATGGGGGGTGGGAGGGAGGGCAGGGTGGGTGATGGGTATTGAGGAGGGCACCTTTTGGTATGAGCACTGGGTGTTGTATGGAAACCAATTTGACAGTAAATTTCATATATTAAAAAATAAAAAAAAATAATAAATAAATAAATAAATAATAAATTTAAAAAAAAAGATCATTTGTTGCCAGGAGATGCAGGGGTGTGGGGAGAAATGAATAGGCAGAGCACAGAGGATTTTTTTTTTTTCAACGTTTTTTATTTATTTTTGGGACAGAGAGAGACAGAGCATGAACGGGGGAGGGGCAGAGAGAAAGGGAGACACAGAATCGGAAACAGGCTCCAGGCTCCGAGCCATCAGCCCAGAGCCTGACGCGGGGCTCGAACTCACGGACCGCGAGATCGTGACCTGGCTGAAGTCGGACGCTTAACCGACTGCGCCACCCAGGCGCCCCAGAGCACAGAGGATTTTTAAGGCAGTGGAAATACTCTGTGATATCATAATGATGGATGCATGTTATTCGTTATACATTTCTCCAAACCCACAGAATGTACAACACTAAGAGTAAATTATAATGTAAACTATGGTCTTCGGGTGATAATGATGTGTCACTGTAGGTTCATTGAATGTCACGAATATCAAACTGGTGGGGAGTGTTATTAATGGGGGGGAGACTATGTATGTGCGGAAGCAGGTGGTATATGGGAAATTTCTATACTTTCTGCTCAATTTTGCTGCCCTAAAAAATAAAGTCTATTTCTTAAAATTTTTTCCCCTCTGCATCTTGAATGCTTTGTGTTCAATTTTATTATAAAATCTTTTCATAGGCCTCTCTTTGAATTTCTTTATTTTTCAAAGATGGCAAGGCCACCTATGTCTATTATTTGCCATGAAAACAGGGCAAGAGGATTCTTCTTAGGCCTCCTCATTTTCCATTTGCATGCTGTCAGAGGAATTCTTTCAAAACTGGAGGACATGCTGCTAATGGGCTGACAGTGTGTAAGAGGACTGGGGCCACTAAGGGTGTGAATGATCTCAGCAGGCTAACTCCATCTCTGCATGCTTTCTCCTCGGTTTTTATTTTTTATTTAAAAAAATTAAGTTTATTTATTTATTTTGAAAGAGGTCACAAGCAGGGGAGGGGCAGAGAGAGAGAATGAGAGAGGGAATTCCAAACAGGCTCCATGTTGAAGGGCCTGACAGAACTCGAACCCACAAACTGTGCAATTGTGACCTGAGCCAAAACCAAGAGTCTGATGCTTAATGGACTGAGCCACCCCAGCACCACTCTCCTGTTTTTAAAGACACCTCTGGGTCAGTAGCTAAATTTGGTGAGACCCAGCCTTCTTTCAGGTGCACCAATAGTCTTATTTCTTTGGACCAATCTTACTAACTTTCCAGCCAACAAAGCCTCCCACTCAGTATCAGGCTACCACTATTTCAGATCAACAGCTCCTAAAGCCCTAATACAGTTTTATCTTGGAAGTGACTGGAATGTTCCCTCAACTCACTGCAATCATTGTTACTGCAGCCTTTCTGTTCCTTTCACCTTTCTGAGTTTCCAGCTTCAGTGCCATTATGACATATGACCTATGGGATCCATGTAATTCAATAGAGCCCTACATAGGGTTTGCCTGGTCAGTTCCTCATTTTATTTCTCCAAATCCAGTAAGGGTTATGTTCTCCAGGATATCAACTGCAAAAATTCCTATAAGAAAAATCCTTCTCTTCGGAGCCAGTGATTTACAAATAGATTCTTCTTTATTCATGCCCCACTCACGCTGATTGCAGCAAAATGTATTTTAAGTTAGTGGCAGGTTTATGGGTTTCCTTAAACCTTAGTTTCCAGCATTGTTCCAGATTTCCCCCTATTTTTATATTTTCTAGATATTTTTCATAGAATGGAAGGGGATACTACACTCGCCAAAAATTCTCAAGCAATCACCTTTTCCAGAAAGAATAGCCACATTTTAGATGATAATTTTAGGTGCTCTGAAAAAGCAGTATTTTTTTTACCCATCTTTTCTTAACAGGTGTGCCTGAAACTGCTTTTGACTGATCTGAATGCAAACACCTCTATCACCACAAACAGTAAGTTGCTACTGATGTGCTTTTATTATCTCAAAGTAAGAGAAGTCTCAATAGACAATTAAACATCATATTCAACTATTGTCAGGACAAAGAATTAAGGGCTAGTATTCTAAAAGCAAAAAAAAAAAATCTCTATTTGAGGGAGATGTCCTATAACACTTAATTATCTACTAAACATCATATCTTATAGAAGGTCAACCCACATAGCTACTCAGGGATGCATTTTTGCAACTTAATCAGTCTTGCTGAATTCATAAGGAATTTATATTACTTGAAAATTAAAAGTCTCATGGGTCTTTTAACGAAAAGTTTCTATGTTAGGTGACTGGTAATACTCCTTTGAAATTTTGCCAGGTCAAAGTTATTAGAGCAATGTTCCACGGAAAAGAATTTGAGGGCCTTTATTTTTCTATTTGTGTTGTTTTCTGAGGAAAATGTTTACCCTGACTGTGTACTCCCTCACCTTCTTCTTTGTGAAGGTGGGATGATTATCTCTTCAAGTGCAATTCTTTTTTTCATTTTCCTTTTAGATCATTAATTATACCATCCACTCAATTGACTATCAAAGCACATGGGTTTTCCCTAAGTAGTAGTGTAAAGAACATGACAGTTTCATGCCAAAGAATTCTCTGTTGTCCAAATATTATCAACACTGCTGCCGTAAGAAATAACTTGGAAGGTTGCCTAAAGGATAAGCAGTTCATTAATTCCTCCTAATATCCTAAATTTACCCTTGCATTAGTTAGACCATCAAAAAGCTGCACACTTACACTACATTCTCTCAGATCTTCATTGAAGTGCTTTTTCTGAATTACAGTTTGGGGATATGCCATCACTTTGCTCCCAGGAAAACAGTATTAACAACAACAGTGATAATGTTGATGCTGATATTATTTTCCCTGTGACTGGTACTCCCACAGTCTTCCCCTAGCACCTCTAGGTCTTTATCTAGTTGGCATCAACTCAATCTTTCCATTTGCTAGATCAAAAACTTTGGGGCCATCAATGCCTCCTCTTTTCCTTTGATATCCCACATGTAATCCTTCATCACATTTTGTTGCCTCTAATCTCAAAAAAAAATCCAGATGATGACCAGTTTTCACCTCCTCCACTGCTACCATCATGAAGCAAGCTATGATTACTGCTCACCTGAATAAACCCAGAAGCCTCCTGACAGAGGAATCAGGTGGCCTCATTAAAATGCAAGTGAGATCACATCACTCTTCTGCTCTAATTCTAGTAGCCCCCTCACATGCAGAAAGCAAGAAGGTATTTACAAGGTCTTACTGGGTCTGGCCCCTCATCAGCTCCCTGGCCTCATCTTCTGTTACTCTCTTCCTCTTTCCTTTGCTTCAGCCAAACTAGTCCCCTTGTTATTCCTTAAACACTTATGAACAGCTATTCTGCTCCCTCTGTCTGGCATGCCTTCCTTCACATAAACTCATGCCTTCTCGCTAACCCATTAGGAGAGGGCTCTACCAGCAACCTTATTTAAAACTGAAACCATCCACACTTACCTTTAACACTATTTGCCCTCATTCCTGTTTTTCCCCTGTATTTATGGTCTCCTACCATGCTATGCATTTTACTTAAGTATTTTGATTGTTGTCTGCCTCCTCCTAGTTTAATTCAAACTCTTAGCAGGCAGGGATTTTGATCTGTTTTCTTCATTGCTGCATCCTCAGTGTCTAGAATGGTGCCTTGCATACAGTAAACATTCAAATAAATATGTGTTGAATAAGTGATTATGAAGAAGAATGACAATATTAGAAACATAAGTTGCCTCTTTGTACTGGACAGACAACATCTTTACAGGAATTATTTAGGCTCACAGTCTTATAAACTGGGTGCTTTTGTTCTCCATCAGAGGAAACTGAGGCCTTCCATAGGAAATACTTAACTGAGGTCACACAGATGGCAGTGGCAGAGCTGAAATCCAAACCAAGTCTCTTCCTCCCCTAAGTCTCCACTTTCTCAACCACAACATTGGACTTACTTTCATCAGAAATGCAATGACATTTGATTGTGTGTGTGTGTTATTTTATGTAGACGGCACTCTTCACTATTTGAGACAGTTTCTCTGTTATGTAGATGGAAGAAATTTCAGGTCTCAAGGATGGACAAGCTATGTTGGCTCATTCTTCATCTTTTGGACTCTATGAAATGTCTAAATGTTTATGTTTCCATTTGGGTTCTTGACTAGGAAACTCAGAAATTTAGAGCTAAGGTTTAGCATGCAATGTTGGGTGCTAATCTTAACCTTGGATTTATTCTATTTTCTAAAATCCCCATTCTCATACACATTCCAATTTCCCTTGTTATGTACTTTACCTTTTATAGTATACAGTATTTGTATAAACTCCCCAAATGCATTTCAGAATGAGATGGCATGGAGATAGATACATATATTTATAAATTAAAGAATTATGTTCTTGCACCAAATTGCTTTAGCCTCTTATACAACTACCTATTCTTTAGTTGTCCTTTAGTACTATGTTTTTAGCTTTGTATTGTAGGTGAGATACTAAAAGGAGCAGCCATGAAACAAAAATAGCATGCAAGTATTTCTTGCTTCTGTTTCCCATATGCCTATACCCTTAAAAAAATTGCAAAGGGGTTTGTGGAAGAGGGAAAGAGAAGGAAGAATGCTCTTGAGAGTGAAGAATGTGGGGGATGAGGGAAAGCAGAGGAAGGCCAATGAAACCAAGAACAACAGAGATGGGTCCTGTCCCTGACATTTTTGCAAACCTGAGTTTGTGGACCTATATATACATAAGCTGCTTCAAGCTCCTTTTGGAACCGTCATAGTCCAAACTAACCAATCAACCCAACAAAAAATAAATACAGAAACCAAAAAGAAAACATGCAAAAAAAGTGATATGAATGAAAGATAAAGAATTCAGAGTTAGAATGATATTATGTTCAAGGTTTGAAGTATAATCTTTAAATGATATTCAAATGATCTTTCTATTGAATATCCTGAAGGCTGAATTAAAATCTGTTCTATCAAATTTCTCTTTCCTGCAAGATGCATTATACATCTTAATGCAGTTGTGAGGAACAACCAATAATTTAATGTGAAGTACTTTATTAGTCTAAGTCCTTGGTAAATAGTGGTTACTATTATTAATTATGCATTTTCAGTTCTGTACTCTGAATTTTGAAACATGATCTTCATGCCTTATTTCCCTTCATTTGTTTTCTTTCTTTCTTTTTTTTTTTTTAGCTTTAAAAAGTGGTTACAGCACATGGGGAACTGAATAATAATGATCACATCATGTTCTCAGTTCATGTGCATTTTACTACCATTAAAGTAGTCAAGAAAATATTGGTCGCTTATATGTGTAGAACAAACACAACTTGCAAACTCATTACAACCTTTTGAGTGTCTTTCCAGCTCTACTTCCAGAATAATTCTGGGGTGCTATGTTTGCAATCTGGACCACTTCTATTAAGCAGGAAGTGCATATTCCCTGAATGGAGGGTCACAGATAAAATCTGCTTTTCCCATTGCTGCTATCAGGATAATCTGCCTTTGGTCCTGGAGCTCTTGTAGAGATGTGAGATCAGAAAACGTAGTTACTATGGTGCTCTCCACTTCCTGGTGCCCATAATTCTCTTTAAAGAAAAGTAAGATCCACTGTAGAAGACAGTGGATCTTAATTCCAAAATATCCCATAAGATTTCCAGCTTGCAAAATATACTGGAAAAAATAGGGTCTCAGGCAGTTTACAGTGTCATTGTAAAATTTATTTTCTTTAGATCGCTGAATTTAAAGATTAATAAATGTTCTGTAAAGGCTTTTATAAGAACTTACAAAGTACTTAAAGTTTTAGGCCTAAACTCTCTTACTTATTTATAGAAACTCTAGAGGAGCTATTGCAGTGAAAACTGGCATTTTTGTTTATAGTTTCCATGGTATGTGCCTTTTACAAATGTTAACATTTATAATGTCATATTATATATTTTGTGAGATTCAAAAAAAGTCAAAATTCCACTAAAAAAGAAAAAGCTAAATTCTTCAGGTTAAGGTCAATCTGTACGTAGCCTCATAAATTTTTGATAAAATTTTCACTTTTAAGAAGTTGTTAAGAAGGAAGATTGTAGGGTCTAATCTCAGTCTAATCTAATCTTAGGTTCTTAGTTTAATTGGCTTTCAAAAACTTCTGCATCAATCTCAATCTTTCATCAAAACCTCCACCTGAACCCCCTCTGCATAAAAAGACTAATGATTCATTTTGCGCACAATTTAGCTCACATCAGGGTCAGTTAATACTATTAAGCCATGGTTTCATCTTATTCACTCTACTGCAGCTAGACTACGGAGGGGGAAAGTTAGAAAAAATGTATTATGACATGAATAGCCAATGGCCTGAAGGAGAAGAAACCTGAAACCAGACCAGGATGGAGGAATGAGCATTTTCCCCTTAACTGTCTTGACTGGAGAGAAATTTAGAGAAAAAACACTGCAGTATTAGAGAGAAACCAGACTGGCATTTCTGGCCTCTAACACTGAGATTTACCTACACTTAGCCAATTCCCTTTGGTCACAGTGGCTTCATCTGGATCATGACATAAAGGGTTGGACTACTTGACAGTTGACATTAATATTTTATGATTCCAATAATGACTTGATAAGTATAATATTGGTTATCAGAAGAAAATTATTAGAGACCTGTTGTTAGAGATATATTGTAGTTAACAATACCATATTGTATATTTGAAAGTTGCTAAGAGGTAAGATCTTAAAAGTTCTTATCGGACACAAAAAATTGTAACTACGTGAGGTGAAGGATGCTTCAACTAAACTTACTGTGGCAAACATTTTGTAACATATACATATATCAAATCATTATGTTGCATACCTGAAACTTGTACAATGTTGTGTGTCAATTTTATCTCAATAAGGTTGAGGAAAAATGTTACTTTTGCCAGTAGCTTCTTGCACAAGAAGTTTATGATCAATATACTGTCCAACTGTTTTAATGGTAGATATAAATTGAATTTCTACCTGTTTTACTTTTTTATTGTGAAATATATTTATAGCAGAGTATACAAACCTTCATAGAGAGTTTAATCAATATTATTATAACAATCAATCAGGTCAGGAAGTGGAACATCATTACAACCAGATACACTCCCCAGGTCATGCAAATTTTTCTAACCATAGCTCTCTCTTTCTCATAGAGATAACCACTCTCCTGACTTTAGAGCACTAATTTCCTTACCTTAATCATGTTACCCCTATTTACTTTACCTAAACAACATAGTTTTGTTTCGCCTATCTTTGAGCTTTGTACAAATGGAATTGCATTTTGTGTTCCTTTGCGATTTTCAGTTTTAATCAATATAATGTTTGGAAATTTTATTTTAATTGATGTATAATATTCTTTCATATGACCATACCATGGTTTTTTTATCCATTTCACTAGTGAAGAACATTTAGGTTGAATCCACTTCGGGGCTATATTAAAGAATACTACTATGAACATAATGCATATTTATTGTGCTGCACATAGCCATACATTTCTCTTGGAGATATATATAGATATGTATATAGATAAGAGTGGAATTCAGTGTCACAGGAGATGCATATCCTCACCTTAACTGGATAATGCTATACCATTTGGCAAAGTTGTTTTGCCAGTTTACATAATTATCAGCAGTGCATGAGCATTCCTGATAGTTTTGTCACTAATTGTGTAAGTTTGTGTTAATTATACTCATTCACTCATCCATCCATCATTCATTCAATAATTTTTAACATTTTCTATGTCCCAGTGAGTGTGCTAGGCACTGGGAACATGAAAATGAATACAACGGACACAATGACGCTATGTCCACTCTAAACTGAAATAATGATAAACAAATCCTGAGCACCCCTCAGGATTCAGATTTCCATCAGCACTCCAGTGGGTCAACAAACTATGACTATGATTTTTCAGGAAAAACAGCAGTTCAAGTTGCTTCCCTTCTATTCTATTGGTTTGATATGTGCATCTTATTTGAGGACTACTGTTCTTGCACATCACAAGAAATTATTCCTGTATTGTTGCTTTGAGGTTATAGGTTACATGTCTTAGCTTGACAAATTACTGATGGAATGAAGAAAAGGTGTCTCAAAGCAGCAACAAATGGTATATTATGCTTCATGTCGGAATAATATCTAATCAGTTCAGTTTTTAAATAGGAACTCTTTTATTTCATTTAAATTCAATGGACACACTTTTCTGAGTGCCTCTGTTTTTGCATATGCATCTACTGTGCTCATAATTACAAAATTAGTGCATTTAAATCATGTACAAAGTCACTGAATCATTATAGCTTTGGTACTCAGATACAAATGTACATTTGTGTGCATAAATGTAGAATGAAAAGAAAAAAAGAAACCGAGAAAATGTGGCATTGAATATCAAGTAAAAGACTGCACAGCACAGCAATTCTCTTATTCCCACACTAATTTGCCAGAGGAGTTAATTCTGGTGACCCAAGTTTGGCAGTGGTCCACACAGCATGCAATTGGAGAATTATATGTCATCTGTAGAAGTATGAAAAAGCAATTTTTCTCAACTATACTACTTTATGCTATTCCTAATCCTTTAAACATAAATGCTTCTTTTAAAAATAGGTGTGTTTTTTTTCCTTTGGTGAGATTCATTTTTTAATAATCTTTGGTGGACATTTAAACCTCTACAGAATCTCTTAATTATTTAATGCAACTTGTCACTGCATTACTTCAAAAAAAAACATGAAAAAAGTATGAATCACATACAAAACAACAACCAAAGCAGTTGTAGCCTTCCCATATAGCTTAATGTATAAGTGTCAACGGCCAACAGAACGTGTGAAGCTCACGGTTTTGGATTCGCACTCAATACAGGACACAAACAGTAGGGTTCTGTCTGTCATGGACAAATAAAGACCGCAGACTTTGTGAAGTGCTTATCACTGAGAGCAGTTTGCCAGTACTGTTTACAGTCACAAATACAAATTATTTACCGCAGCATATTAAGTAATAGGGTAGATTTATAGTAGCAGGAGAGGCTGATAAAACCACTGGCAAGATGCAGCTTGTAGAAATAAACAAATTAACCAGAAGGAGCAGCTGGGGAAAGAACTGCAGGCATATGTGTGTGCATTTGGTTAAAATGCAATGTTGACTTCAAAATGATGAAAAAGAATTCTCTTCCTTCTCCTATGCTCACCCTAAGGCACAGAATCTAAACAGGATACTTTCAAATTTCATTGTCTGTCTACTGCTGGAAATCAGGTGTAGTATATGTAAGCCTTCTACTATTGCTGTTAGTCTGCGATCTTTCATAACAACCCCTTTGGCTATAAAAGGCAAAGGCTGTTACAAGAGTGTGTATTTTCATTGTCAGCTACAGAAAAATGAGCAGGGAATGAGAGCCCTAGGACTTACAGACTTGCCTCAATCTAAATATGGCTTGCAAACTATTTTTGCTCTATCATTTTGGAAATCACTACACACACACACATGCACACACATTACTGTAGAGAACACTTCTGAAAGTTTCAAGTTAAAAAAAAAAAGGCTCTTCCTTGGGTTACATAATTTTAATTATGTCTTCCTTCTGGCATTTTAGCAGGTGGCATTTCAGTGATCAATGAAGCTGTGGCATCTGCGCTTCCTTGTATATTATGCTAGTCTGCCAGTCCACTGATCTAGAATTACATTATTGTCACCATCATTTTTAGATGCCTATAAAAACCAGGTCTTCTGGCACCTTTCCTCATTTTTTAGCACGAGTTATCCCGGATTCCCTTATATTTTATTCTTAAAAAAACATTTTTGTCCCCCAATTCTTTTTCTTTGCCTCTTTTGGCATCATTTAAGATCCTTACATTTATGTCATGTGCGGCAGTCAAGACACATTGGAATAGACATGCCAAAACAAAAACAGTTAACCTAATCAGGCACTTAATAAATTGTAGTTGAATGACTAGATACCAAATGTGTCTGGGAAATATGGCATCTGGACATTTCAAATCACTTCCATCCTGCATAAAGACACTTTGTATATACCTTTGGCTTTGGTGTAGTGTTTAAAACATGTCATGTATACCACCTCATCTGATCTTCACAGTATTCTTATAAAGTAGGCAGGAAAGACATTCATTCAATGTTTATTGAATATCTCTTATGTGCCAGGCACCATTTTTGGCACTAGGAATAGCGAAATAAATAAAGGAAACTTCTCTGTTTTAAGGAAGAGGGATAGTGTTCTAGAGGCTATCATTGCCCATCTGTAAATGTGGAAACATAAGTTCAAAAAAGTAAAAGTTAACCGTGGTAAAATGCTGGTTCCCAGGTTACTCATAACACTTCTTCAGATTGGTGCTGATTGCTTCAAAAAATGATGATGACAAACTCTGAATGGAAATAATTCGGTTAATCTGAATGGAGATCCTCAACTTGGACTCGACAATATAGCATGTGAACTTTTAAAAGACTATTTAAAGGATTTAAAAATTTTAACTGCACTGGGGAGAAATACTTTTGTTATATGTATCAGATTTATTGCATAAACTGCTTCTGGTAAGTTATAAGCAGAAAGCAAATAAATTCTTTCTCACTAAGTCCCCTTCAGTCAATCGCTATAATATCTTTCTTCCTTTCTTCTTTGTATAGTTGTTTCTGGTATTTCAAAGATTAGCCCAGTTTAATGTAATCACTCATTCAGGTGAAAATTTCTCTTTCTCCTGGCTGAAGCCTGGACTCAATACCCCCATATGAACCGGGGCTACAGTCAACTTCTTTACTCCCCACCTCTGGCTCTTTTAGGCTTCTCCCCCATTCACAGTGCTTCCTCTTGATTCCTCAGGTATGAGTGGGGAGACAAAGAAGAAGAAAAAAGAAGATAGGTCTCACTTGACTGGTACAGGTATAACCTAATATTGGGACCCTATGGATTTGGTTATTCAAATGCTGTTTCTTTTTTTCCTTCTGGGATGCTTCTGAGGGATTTCAGACTCCTGTTGCTGGAGGTCTTCTAGCTGCAATCCTCTGACATGGGCAAGTCTCTTCTGGTTGATGAGTCTGTCTTTCCTCTGTCCTGTTTTGTCCTTTGTCCACTGCAAGACAACCTAAGCCTGGCTCTCTTCTGTAGAATCCACATCAGGTTCATGGAAAAAATGTGCTTTTGCCCTGCCAAGCTCTGGAAGGAGAGGCCATTCCTAGAGTGCTGCTCTTAGCTCTGCTCTCAGAGCTGACCTGCCTTGCCCGCCTGCCAGCCACTGACCTTTACACTTTTATAAGCATGAATCAGATACCCATAACCTCATCCCCCAATTTCTAGGAGACTCAAGTGAAGAATGCCCAAGGTTCCTCTGGAATTCTCCCTTACTTGGCATGAAGTGAAGGAGAAAGAACCCTCTTCCTCTGCACTGAAGATAGGAAATGCAACAACATCACATCTAGCTTGTCTCAGAAGAAATCCTGACTATCACACTTCATCAACCCATAGCCAAATTGAGGTTGTGTTGGTTGGCTCGAACTGCCATTATAAAATATCACAGATAAACTGGTTTAAACAACAAGCATTCATTTCTCACAATTCTAGAGGCTAGGAAGTGTAAGATCAAGGTATCAGCAGTTTGGGCTCTATTTATTTATTTATTTATTTATTTATTTTTATTATTATTATTATTATTATTTTTGAAAGCAGTTTCCACACCCAATGTGGGGCTTGAACTCAAGACCGTAAGATTAAAGGTCGCATGCTCTACCAACTGAGCCAGCTGGGCACCCCCAGATTTGGTTCTTGGTGAGAGCCTTCTTCCTGGCTTACAGATGGCTGCCCCCTTGCTGCATCCTCACAGGAAGAGGGGTGAGGTGGGAAGAAGAAAGGAAGGAAGAAAAAGAAAGAACATACTACTTTCTTGTCTCCTATGTCACTAATCCCATCATGAACGCTCCACCTTTATAATCTAATTACTGCCCAGAAGTTTGATCTCCAAATACCATCACACTGAGCTTAGGGCTTCAATGTATGAATTTTGGGGGAACGCAATTCAGCCCGTATCAGAGGCTGATGTGCCAAAACTCATCAAACCACCTTTTGGTCACCCCTTTTGAAGAACGGCATGTAAAATTTAGAAACTCAATTTATGATGGAGGTATTTAGACTCATTTTTATCAGTTTTGTGAATTCCTCTGACATGCTGAGATAGGAAGAATATTTGAGCACCCTTTTAAATATATGAATGCTTGAAAAACTAACCTTGATTTCATTTATAGAGATTTGTCTTTTCTTTTAAATACTAATATTTGTCTCCTGTTTGCATTTGCTTTATTGTTTTATATTTCCCATATTTTTCACATATATAAAAATCATTTAGTTCTAGAATAAATGACCTGTCCAATAGAACTTTTGGTGATGATGGAAAATGCTGCTCTGTCCAATATGGTAGCCAATATCTATCTTTGACTGTTGAGTACATGCAATGTAGCTAATGCAATTAAAGATTGGAATTTATAATTCTATTTAATTTAATGAAAATTTTCATTAATTTTTTAATTAAATTAAATTTTCATTTAAATTAAATAAAATTAGAAAGTTAATTAAATTTAAATAGCCACATACATTTAGGATCTACCATATCAGATAGTACAGTACCAAATTACTAAAATTTTGATCTCTACTTCTTTTTCCTTATATAGTAGTATCCAGAACGATGTCCTACTTATAGTACATTATATTATTCTACTCAGAATACTGAATGACTATTATTTCATCATTTCACATTAGCCAAAATTAGCACTTAAATATGTCTAGTTTGTGATATTAGAAAAAGCCACTTCCATTCAATAATATCCCAATACCAAACGATGTCCCTTTCTATTTGCTACCACAACTATGCCTATGCTTTTTCTATATCATGCAATAAAGTGATTTTGGAAGGTAGGACTTAACAGTGTGCATTCTTTATTCTTCAAAGCAGCAGCTTTAGAGCAATGACTACATATGTTCTGAGACTGAGTACTACCAGAACAAGGATACAATGGTTCGTATGGTTTCCAAGGTCAATCATCATGGAAAAGATGGATTGCAACAGCCATCTCAGGCATCAGGTAATTTACAGCTATTACAAAACACTCTGGCTTATGGATCTTTCCTTGCTTTGTTGAAATGTACAATGTCTTTATACAAACAAAACCATACTACCTTTGATAACTGCACTTTATATTGAACCAGCTACTACTTCCGAAACTTACTAGGAGCCCCACATTACCCTTAGTTAACCTAGCAAATTTTCAGTATTTTTGCTTATTATTTTTTGTAGTTACCATTTGCTAGTTTGCCAAAACATACAGGTTCTATCCATTGTTCACCAGTTTAAGTAGAATATCACTGACACCAAGCTTCAGTGAGTATGCCATAGGCATAATTCCAAGATTTTGTTGGCTACTAATTCTGTCCTTTGAAACAATTGGTGGCACAGAAGTAATACTGATGCCAATGCATAGAGGTCATATGTGAATTCTGAATCATTTATACATTTCCAACAGCCCTTTAAACTACTGCAGAAAACTTCCATTTGTTCTAGAACTTCATTTTGGAGTTATGCTCTAAAAGATGGAGGGAAATCAGATATCAATTTTCTGGGACTACTCTTGTAGGAGAAAACCCATCAAGTTTATATTTCATAGGCTTTTAAATCTTCAGAACAAATTTTAAAGAAAAAAATATGTTTTGATCGACACCAACTATTCTGATTATAGTAGTGGTTTTAGTCCACATTTGTAACTTCATATAATGTAGTATTATTGGTATCTATTGGGAAATAACATTATTATCAGACATGTTGGTTTTGACACAATCAGGTCCATGGGACTGTTTCAAACTAAAGATGGTGAATAAAGCCAACAGCCACTGAAAATAGTAAACACCATTATCAATGTGTATTGTCAGAGTTGAAGAGGCCATCAGATACATCTTGGTGCATTAAAGCACTATAACTCAGGTACGATTTAAATTCTTCATTCTTTGAGTATGAATGATGATATGAATAAAGACATTTTGTCCTAACTTCCCCCTAAAGACCATCCTTGCTGCTTTATCGTGTATCAGTCTTTTACATTTTCCAAAATCCTATGGTACTTCTTGCTATTACCTGATTTGGCAATTTAATGCATTCTAGTATCCACCTCTCATATACATATTGTGTTTATGAACAGAGGAAAGGCCTCAAACATTTTCTATATTTTTCACAACACCTAGTATGACTCTAGGAATAGAATGCATCTAATAAATGTTTGTTTATTTGTAGTAACTATAATGTCAACCATTTGGGGGGAGGAGAAACTAGATTTAAATATTGCTATATTTTACCAGTAGTGATTAAGCACTAATACCTCATTTACTCAGGTAAGGTGCTCTGCGTCTTACATAAGTTTGCAATTGTCTTTTTTGTGTGATCATATTTGAAAGCAGAGTAGCTCCCAAACGGTTAATTTCTGGGGCTTATTAGTTCTTTATTCGATAAAACTATGAATTTCCTTTTCTTTTAGATATTTTTTCAGAGCCGTAGTTAAGCTTTTTTTTCCCCATTTCTTTGTAGTATCTCTAAACCAGAGGGCACAGAGTCTCTTTCCTAATTATTTTTTTTTCTGGAAACGTTAAGAAAGTTGTTTAACAAACAGAACCATCTCATTCCCACAGGGAAACACTAACCAGAGGCAAACAAAGCACCCAGTGGTGAGGTGGTATCTATGCTACTTATCAAAAGCAAACACACACTCCTCTACAATGGAGTGAGAACCACCACAGCAACTTCACCCCTCAGTCAAGCATTGTGCATCTGTTCACTCAGATGGGTGGAAAAGAAAGAGGAAGAAAGAAAGAAATTGGGAAAATCATTTCAGCTGTGATCTTTGGTAAACTAGCAGTCCTATTTATGAGGAAAAGTCAGGGAACCAATATTAATTACAAACTCTATTCCACCATTGCCTTTAGCATAGTTGGGAAGCTCTGGAATATTAATTATTTAAGGTATTGGAAGACAATGGAAAATGTTCGGATGTTACTGAAGCAACTGGCTTCTCTTCTGGTAAGTTTCTTTCAACACCATATAAAAAACATGACCTCTTCTTTTTCATCATCTTTTTCTCATACTCATGTCTCACACCCCTACCTTTGCTTCTCCCAGTGTATTGAGGACATTAGACTTTGCAACAAGCTGTTTTCCCCAGGTAAGTCATTGTATTTTTAAATGTTTGTTTGTTTGTTTACCTATTTATTTAATTTATTTTTAATATGAAATTTACTGTCAAATTGGTTTCCATACAACACCCAGTGCTCATCCCAAAAGATGCTCTCGTCAATACCCATCACCCACCCTCCACTCCCTCCCACCCCCCATCAACCCTCAGTTTGTTCTGTTTTTAAGAGTCTCTTATGCTTTGGCTCTCTCCCTCTCTAACCTCTTTTTTTTTTTCTTCCCCTCCCCAGTGGACTTCTGTTAAGTTTCTCAGGATCCACATAAGAGTGAAAACATATGGTATCTGTCTTTCTCTGTATGTCATTGTTTTTAAACCCACACCCAAGAAGAGAAAGTGAAAGAAAGTAGTAGTCAGAAAGTTAATTCACAGTTACCTGGAGATCTGAACTTTCCAGAAGTGCTTAAAAATCACGGGGACTGAGAGCTATGTTCCACTTTGGGAGTCAGTGGCACAATGGAAATAAATATAAGCGATTTCCAAAATTGCTTTCAATCAAAGCAGCATAAAGTGGACTACAAGACAGAGGTTCAAAATGGAAATAAGTCACATGCAAATTCTAAGTGAATATTAAAATATTGCCAAATCTGTCATTTTCAAGAGCTAAGAAACTCTTTTAAATTGAAGAACACAATATGACTTTTGCAACACAAAAGATAGTGCTTAACATCGTAAATGCATTACTACTGTTGCAATACATTGAACTAATTATGCCATGAAATTCATATTGTACAACTACTGGATCAAGATCTGCACGATGTTTATTGTAGCATCCAAGTCACCAGTGCAATAGGAAAACTGTTATTTTTAACAAAAACTATTAGCATTTGTTTGAGTAGTTAATACTTTCAACAACCATGATACTTTGTGATTTATTGGGCCTAATGTGTTAAGTAAAATCATGAAACTATTATTCCTGAGGTCACCTCAATGATAGGCCAATGAGTCCTTGAAATTTCCAGGATAACCCTAATAATACTACATAGCTTCCTTCAACTACTTCTTAAGAGAGCACAGTTCTTGACTTGGCAATTAACTGACCATGTAAATTTGGCCAAGTGACATAACTCTGAGATGCAGTTTCTAATCTACATAAGAGGGGATAAGACATATCTTTCTCATTGAGTTGTTACAAAATTAAATGAGATAATGCATATAAGACTCAATAAACGTTAAGTCTCAATAAACACTCAATAAAGATGGACTTCTTCCTCACTTAAAAAGTACTAAATGTATATTTGAAAAACATCTGCTAAAAAATTAAAACGAAAGATTGGACTGTGCATATACCTGAGGGAATATACCTCATACTCCTCATACCTGCGGCTGCCAAGATTGTTATGCAATATTTGTGAGAGTCTGGTGAAAGATGAAAGCATATGTGAATGGATCCATGGCACTGTCAACTTATTAGTGGAATTAAAAGAAGTTGTTGATTGATGGTTTTCAACAGCGATTACAGCAGCCATTACCCTAGGTTCATAAGAGTGAGTATGCATTCATTTCAAATGTAATGAATCTTTAACATATCTTATGTCTTTAAGATTTCACAGTTCATATAAATGGCTTTTATGGAGAAAGTCCACTTTATTTTTCTGCATTGAGATCTAAGATTTGGCATCTTTAATTTACTGTGGATCTTACAGAAAGCACTGAACCAAGAAGAGGACACATGGTTAATTATGTGTCACTTTAGGAGAAATGTAACACACAATGAACAAAAATGACTTTCATAAAGTGTATATTATATTCTAATTGGTTACTTGCACCTTACAAATTAAAGATAATTAGCAAAAAGATATTTTTGCATCACAGAGCTGTTATGTCACTTGGCCAGAATTATACAGTCAGTCAACTACCAAGTCAAGATTTAAGCTCAAGTCTTCTTGATTCAAAATTGCTATTCATTCTATTTTCTGTGTCCTCTAAAGAATTTGTAAGAAGAAATGGGTGGTATTGAGGGTTTTCATGAAAATTGCTAGAATTATATTGAATTAATTAGTTAATTAATTCAATTAATACTGAATTAAGATTGGGCAAAAAATAGTCTTTATTGTCTGTATTTGCTATAAGAAAGGCAAGGCTGCTCTGTGAAAACTTGAATCTCTCCCTTTGCCTTTAGTTCCCTTATTTAGTGAATAAGTTTTACATTTAACCTATATCAGGGGGTATTGTGAAATTAATTTGTAGAGCCAATTTGAAAAATTCATGTTAATAAAAATATTTTAAAGCATGTACAACCTATCAGAATAGATATTGGCAATACACAATAAAAACAGAATGAATAACAACTTTGTATATTATCTATCAATAAAATCTTTACCTATTCCAATTAAAAAAATTTATTTAATGTTTATTTATTTTTTGAGAGAGACAGAGTGTGAGTGGGGGAGGGGCAGAGAGGGAGACAGAATCCGAAGCAGGTTCCAGGTTCTGAGCTGTCAGCACAGAGCCCCATGTGGGGCTCAAACTGACAAACGCGAGATCATGACCTGAGCTGAAGTCAGACGCTTAATTGACTTTCCTACTCTATCAGATTATCCATTCAGATTTTTTTAAATTAAAAGAAACATAAAAAGTAAAACCATTTTAATTTTTAGTAATTTTTCTTTTCTTTGTTGCTTTTTTGATTTGTTTCAGTTGAAACTATTTCCAAATATTAAAATAACTTATTATGCTTGGAAAATCTAGAGCTTGGTTAAAGAAATATAAAAGATTGATTGTTGAGACATTCCTATTACAAGTTTTATACCTGAATGCTCTTCAATCATTCTGAGAACCACTCCCTGCTGGAAGTGTGCTGCAATAAATACCTGAATAAAAATGATCGTGGTAATGCACTAGGACAGAGGAGTAAACTAACGACCTAAAAGAAATACGTCAAACTTTTTTAAAAAAGGACTACAAAATTGGGGCGCCTGGGTGGCTCAGTCGGTTAAGCGTCCAACTTCGGCTCAGGTCATGATCTTGCAGTTGGTGAGTTTAGCTCTGTGTGACAGCTTGGAGCCTGGAGCCTCTTCAGATTCTGTGTGTGTGTGTGTGTGTGTGTGTGTGTGTGTCTCTTTCTCTCTCTCTCTCTCTCTCTCTCTGCCCCTCCCCTGCTTGCACTCTGTCTCTCTGTCAAAAATAAATAAACATTTTTTTTAAAAAAAAGGACTACAAAATAGATTTGTGACCATTAACATTTTTGATTATCAGCCACAATAAAAATACATCTCACATCTTGATCAAAAACGCACATACATTAAATCACCAACCAGTACTTTCCCTCAGCTACAAAAGTGTTCCTCTTATTAGAAGAAAGATATTGATATATTAAATACAACAATAAGGGTCAATAAACTGAGTATAGTTCTTAAATTTATGGCAACTACAATAATAAAGTTAGAATGAGTGTTTTTATGTTTTATTATTTATTTATTTATATTTAAATTCAAGTTAAATTCAAGACTACACAATGTAGGCTTGGCTTCAGGAGTAGAATCCAGTGATTCACCTCTTACATATGACACCCAGTGCTCATCCCAAAAAGTGCCTTCCTTAATGCCCATCACCCATTTAGCCCATTGTGCCCACCTACCCTCCAGCAACCCTCATTTTGTTCTCTGTATTTAAGAGTCTTTTATGGTTTGCCTCCCTCTCTGTTTTTATCTTATTTTTCTTTCCCTTCCCCATGTTATCTGTTGTGTTTCTCAAATTCCAGATATAAGTGAAATCATATTATACCTGCCTTTCTTTGACTTATTTCGCTTAGCATAAATCCCTCTAATTCCAACCACATTGTTGCAAATGGCAAGATTTCATTTTTTTTTTCATTGCCAAGGAGTATTCCATTGTGTGTGTGTGTATGTGTGTGTGTGTATACCACATCTTCCCATTCATGGACTTTTGGGTTCTTTCCATAATTTAGCTATTGTTGATAGTGCTGCTACAAATATTGGGTGCATGTGGCCCTTCAAGTCAGCATTTTTGTATCCATTGGGTAAATGTCTAGTAGTGTAATTTCTGGATCATAGGATAGTTCTATTTTTAATTTTTTGAGGAATCTCCATACTGTTTTCCAGAGTGGCTGTACTAGTTTACATAGAATTCATAATTTTTAAACCATCAGGAAAAAAAAACCTTCAGCTATTCTAAGAAAGCAAAAGTGAATAAAAATGAAACAAAATGATATATAAAATTGAAATTATGGACAAGAAGACAAAGCTAAGTACTAATAAAATAGCAATTACAATATATTTACATAACATAAAACTAAAAGACATAGAAACTATGAGATGAATTGTATACAAAAAGATACATCAGGCACATATGAACCCAAAGAAAGCTCCAGTAATACTAACATTTGGAAGCACAGAACTTTAGGCAAAAAAAAAAGTAATAATAATAATAGAGTACAAAGAAAGATGTCATATTTTAAAAATGAGGAATAGATGGAGAAGATACATTTATCATAAAGACACATGTATCCAACAATAAATCTTTAAAATACATAAAGGATTAACTGACAAAACAAGAAGTGATAAATAAAAAATTTGCATTAAATATTTTGTCATACCCCTTTCAGAAAACATAAACCATGCAAAAACAAAAACAAAAACATAGTTATACAGTAAACCTCAACAACAAAAACCTTTATAACCACTGCTAGGTTTGAGTTATCAATCATATATGAAATTCTGCCTCTCAAATCAGAATAAACAATCTGTTTAAGTATACATAAACATTTACAAAATTGGCCATTTATTAGGTCAAAAGATTCTCACAGTAAATTTCAAAGGATCCACACAATGCCGACTATATTCTACCATTTTTCTTCCATTCTCATTTATTCGCTCCCCTCCTTCTCTCTCTCTCTCTCTCTCTCTCTCTCTCTCTCTCTCTCTCTCTCTGGCTCTGTCCCTCAGTCCTTTACACTATCTGTAAGTTTCACTGTGGTTCAACCTACATACATATAGAAAAGTGCACAAATTGTAACTGCACACTCAATTAATGTTCACAAAGTGAACAGATCAGAATAGCCAGTATTACCAGAATCCAAAAAGCTCATTACTTATCTTCTTCTAGATGTTATCCTTCTACAAGGCTATCCTGATTTCTAATACAATAGATGGAATCATATAATATATACTCTTTTTTGTTTGATGTCTGTTGTTCATCATTATGCTGTGAGTTCCACCCAGTTTGCAGATTTCTTATGTTTTATTTTCTTCTCATATTTTCAGGTATTCAAATATATTGCAATATATTTATGGACATCTGAGTTCTTAAAGGTATTTTCAGTTCTAGAGCTTCCACAAAATATTTGGTGAGGAAATGTACACTTTTTTTGCGGGGGGTTCTATGTTAGGTATGGAATTACTAGGTTATAAGGTATACGTATGTTAAACTTGAGTAAATAACAGCAAACAATTTTCCAAAGCGCTTGCATCAATTTGCATACTATTTCTCAATGTATGAGGGTTTTAATTGCTTTGCATCCTTGCCTACACTTGTTATGGTTTTTCTTTTTTTTTTTAAGTAGCCATTTGGTGAGTATGTATGATATTATGTTACAAATTCAATTTTTGTTTCTATAATGAAGTTGAACATATTTTCATATTTCTATTGATCATTTATATATACTCTTTAACAAAGTGCTTGTCCAAGACTTTTGCTCATTTCTACATTCAATTGTCTATGTTTTGAGTATTAATTTGTAGAACTTCTTTACATATTCTAGATACAAGGCCTTTGCTAGATAATAATACTGCAAATATGTTCTCCAATTCCATGGCTGGGTTTTTCCACTACTTGGTATCATTTGATGCACAGAAATTTCTAGTTAAAATGTGACTTTGTTTACTTCTTTTTATTTTTCTTCATTTTTTTTCTACATGGTTAGTGCTATTTATATGCTATTTAAGTAATCTTTGCCAGCACCATTTCATGAAAAGATTCCCTTATGATTTTTTTAAAAAGCTTATTGTTTTGCCTTTCACATTTATTTCTACAATCCATCTGGAATTGTTTTTTGTTTTGTTTTGGTTGGTTTTTTGTTTTGTTTTGTTTTGTTTTGTTTTTGTTTAATGCATAAAGTATAGTCAATATACCTCTATTATTTTAAGAATTTACCTTTTCTAAAAGTGGGTCATAACTTTAAATATTACCTTCAGTTTTGAAGCAGATACTGAATGGTACCACCAATATTAAATAACTTTTAAAATAGCTTAAACCTAGGAATGATCTTATAAAATTCAGTGTTCTTTCAACAATGGCATGGTGAAGTGTTTTGGACTAGAAATCAGGTGATATTTCATCTACCACAGCTGTCAAAATGGAAGCAAATCAGTTTCTGGACATCATCCTTCTCAGCCACAACATGTGTGGCTTTTGATCCAGGTCCCTACCTAAGATCTTTCCTTCCAATTATAACCTTTCCCCTTCTTGAACATCTTTATGCCATCTTGCTTGCTTAAAGGCAAGAAATTGCACTGGGTACTCATTTTAATGATGACTTTAAAATATTTCAATTATGTTAAAACTTAACAAACTGTAAGTATTTCCCCAAATACCATCCATCCTTACACAACAGCTGCTTTATTTTCCAATATTTCTTTCTACTTTTTCTTTCTAATTATTTATCTATACATGTCTACATACTTCATTTATTCAATCACAGTTTTTTAATACAACTCTACTATTTAAATCCTTAGAGTGTGCAATTCACCATTGCTGTCTCAAGCTTCTCTGGATAATAGTCATATTTGTTCACTTCATGATCTTTATGGGAAAGTTCAATG
This sequence comes from Neofelis nebulosa, assembly GCF_028018385.1. Classification (NCBI taxonomy): domain Eukaryota; kingdom Metazoa; phylum Chordata; class Mammalia; order Carnivora; family Felidae; genus Neofelis; species Neofelis nebulosa. The sequence continues at coordinate 65,544,599 of NC_080783.1, forward strand.
TAAATCACAGCCAAAAGTGAAATAAGGTTTAAAAAAAAATGGGACTGAATCAAACTACACAATACATTTAATATATTACTTTTCATATAAAAAGGGAAGGCATGAGGAATCTAATGATTAAGTAATTTTATAGCTTCAAATACACATACACATAAAATAAAATCCTTTGATAATGCAACAAAGACAATCAGATTTTCTTTATCTTGATTTCATCCTGTCTTTAACATGAACTTGCAGATGATTTCCTTATAAGGAATAATACCTCCCCAGCTTCTGACCCATTCTGACCCAATAATAATACCCCAGGAAACTAGGCTCATTATTAAAAAAACAATTACTATAAAAAGAGTACTATTTGGAAAATAATGATTACACTGTAATAGTTAAAATTAACAACCCTCAGAAATTCAATATCCTTTAAGCATTCCTAACATAATAAATTGGATATATAGGATTAGTAGTCATTTTAAGTGATAGTAATTATTTAGTAACACTCATATAGAATAAAATATTTGCTCCTGATAACAACTGAAAGCTACCTTATACTTCTAGATATTTAAATAACTGCATTGGTAAACTGCACCTATAAGAAATCTCAAGAGTTCTTATTCCATAAAAATTATTGTAGTAATATGATGCTTCCTTATCATGGCTAAAATGACACAGTCATGTAATACAGTCACTCAAACGGTCATCTTTCCTGTGTAAGGAGAACAAGTGTGTCATTACTATTACTGGGGACAAAATGATTAAAACATTGACTTATTGACATTCAAGGGTTTTTTTTCCTCTGCTTATAACAGCTAAAATGAGTTTATAAATTACCTGTGTGTGTTACACACATGGTTTGAAAGCTGCTCTTTAGCTGCCACAACCCAGTGGAAATAAAAGGACAGCAATTAAACAAGCATCCTAATTATCATAAACTCTGAGGAATATGTGAACAGAGTGCCAGGAGGCATTCATTCATTTTCATGCCAGAATGTGCTTTATTTAAGCATAGTACAAATCACCAAAGCATTTGAAATCTATGCTAAGGTAAGACATTCTTGTAAATGGAGATGTCTTTGAGCAAACTACCCTGAGTGAAGAATGACTATGCCATCTAACATCAATTTTCACTGTGAAAAAAAGACTTACATTATAGTGAACATATTCATACTGACTGTGATGCATCTTCACAATTTCAAAATAATTAGTCAAGCTGGGCATATCAGCCAAAAACTACTAGGCAAACAAGTTGTATTAAACAGTGAAGAAACAAAACAATAAAACAGAACAACCTGTTAATTAACTGAAATTTTCTCTAGTTTAATACTTGAATAATCACTAATCGCAAAGTAGTCTATTTTATTTTTTGTCAACTCTGAAAAAATGCTTTCTTACATTGCCCCGAAACCTTTTATGTATATCCATCTGTCCTTTCCTCTTGAGACCAAGGGGAAAAAAAAGAATGTATTTGATTTTCATGAACAGACCTTAGCCTTTACATATTTAAAAAATAAATCATGTCCTCCCCTTACATTCTCCTCTTCCCGGGATAATAGTCAACTATTCCACATCAACCTGGTTTTAGGTTCTTTTTGACTGAGCTGTATCCCTTATGAATATGTCCAGTCTGTCCATAATGGTGTGCAATATTCCAGTTAGACCATTCCAGTACAGATTAAGAAGGGTTTCTATGTGTTGGCTCTAGCTATTCTTCATATAGCCATCATCAGATTATGTTGGCCACATCATAATATTGAGCACATCACTCTCTGGCCTCTACTGACTCAAACAAAGCTACATTTGTGCAAATCTGAGTCATTTTTTTAACATGCTCTATTTAGCCACATCGTGCTCATTATTCAGAGGCAAATGTAATAGGTGGAATGTCTTCCCATTATTCCATATTATGCTTGTTAGAATATTTTTCATGTTCATTGCAGTATCAGAACTGCATTGCTAAGTGCTTCCCAATACCTTCAACTTATCTTCCAAAGTCTCATGCCATGGAAATGTGACTAACTTTGGTGTAGAGGCCACTTTTAGGCAATAGGCTTGAGCAATGGAAACTTGAGTAAGGTAAAAGGGCCCACAGTGACCACTGGACTGAATGCAAACAGACTCCTTAGGTGACCCACCTCACAATACCCACTGGCACCAGCTGTCCAATGGGCTACTTACAACCAGGCACAGGCACCAAAAAAAAAGAAAATTCCATACATTCCCATACCTCCTCACTTACCCCCTTAACTACAGCCCCCTATTATGGCCTTCTGGCAGTCTTACCTTTGCCTTCAGGGCCCGCTGCTCCCTTGCAATGTAATCAATAAATTTCTATCTCCTTTGTTCTGCCTTGGGTGATTTCTTCCATTGCCTGTGCCACAAGCTTCCACAGGATCAGGTCGCCCCACATTTGAACTTCAGAAATCTGACTTTATGACCCCTGTCTGCTGGTCAACTTAAACATCATGATAACTTCCACTTTTCACAAGGGTCTGGTCACTTCCAGTGGCATAATGACTAAGAGCAGAGCTCTCATACCAGATGGCCTTATTTTTAATTCAGTTTCTGCTGCTTATTAGTTGTGAGGAGTTAAACTCCTGATGTCTTCTTTCTTTGTCTGTACAATGAAAATGATAACAATATCTGCCACATAGTTTGTGAGGATTCATTTGATTAAAATATAATTAGTTACTAAGAAAGCTTCTAGTTCATAGTAAGTCTTAGGTGATAACCCATTAATTTGCAACCCATTTGTTGTATGTAGCCCATTGGTCAGCTAGGGCTTATGGATATTTTGAGGTGAGTCACCTAATGGGCCTGTTTGTGTTCAGGCCCAGTGGTCACTGTGGGCCCTTTTACCTTACTCACGTTTCCATTGCAACCCATTTGTGGGACTCATCCAGAATAGTGATCCTATTATGTATTCTGTCAGACAATAGTTTTTCAGAAATTATTATACTTATGAATCACTTTCCTTAAATGCATATTTTCATGTCCCATCTGATTTGTTAGTTCTTTTGGCATTTTTATTTAAAGTAGGACATATAGGCACATAAGACAAATGGGAGAAATACTTGTTACACTTCCGAATTTTTAAGTTGGTGATTTTCTATTATTCATAAAGATAAAAATCAAGTATGGTTCCTTATGAACTTTTTCTAGAAATTAAAATCATTTTACCCTATTAATGATAAAATTAATTAGTCAGCATTTTTAACAATTCCTTCCATTTACCTCCCCTAATGAAATTACTTATATGTATTTTTATTATTTAACTCCTAACTAATTCCTACTCAAATTTATGCTGTTGGAATTTCTCAAAAGTCAATATATTTTTAACTTCCACTCAGAACTTTTTGCTTCCAAATTAGTGGCTTTCTCAAGCCATTTATTGCAACAACTCATTCATTTCCATTTAATTCATTGCTTTTAATGAGATTCTACTCCAGTTATGAAATTCAAGCCTAAATAATCTTCCTCAGTTCACAGAGTTTTCCGAAGTCATTCAAATTTGTCCTCAACACTGTGTCTTAATAAGTATTAACCCATGCATAACACACTATTAAAATGTGACTTTTCCCTACTCAGTTTTGGTTAAGGTATGAAGGCCATAGGTGATGCTGGCAAAGAGAATTCTGAGTGATCATCCTGACTGCTGAAATTTGAGAGGAGGATTGATTTGAAGAGAACTAGCCTAGTAGTCCATCCCCTGAGGCAGAAAGGCCAAGGAGGTGTTATCTTCTAACCTCAAGCAAAAACAACAGTGAATTCTAAGGAATCACTCAGAAAATTAGATATGCATACCCTGCAGTTATGGATGCAGTGGATAGTGAGAAGGTCATTGTTGAAAGAATTCAGCTAATGAAGGCAGGCTGTTAGGCAAGAGGACCCCAATGGTAAGAGCTTGTACTGAAGTTGGGGGCTCAGGAGAATCCTGGCAAAGGAGATAATGCCCATCCCAAAGCAGTTGCAGAGAGAAGGACTCAAGAATCCATGAGAATAGACGATTCTTCACAAAATTCACCGAAGTCCCCATGAGAGAGTCAGTTTTACACATTTGCTAAATCAGAGAATATAACGTAATCCTTCCCATGCTTTCTTCTAACTCCAGTTGGTCTGAAAATAGGTTATCCTGATGAGAAAAGAGGAAGAAGAAAAAATGGAAGACTAATTTTAAGTGAAGTTTAAAATTCTTTATATTATCTGGACCAAGCAATGTTAATTATTTAATCAAGATTCTTGGTAATTTAAAGTAACTCTTAGATTGGCCTGGGCTTCTTCAGTGGTAGGAACATATTGTCCCTCATCAAACAGATTTAAGGGGACAGTGGAAGACAAAAATAATGGTGATTTCTAACTATATTCCATGAGACTTGCCTACTCAAACTGATTATATATGTATGCATGAAAAAAAAAAACTACTTAAAAAATAGACTGAAGCAAAATAAAATTCTCACTCTATATTAGTCATTGGCAAGTCTGCTAGAAGTCCTAGCTATTGGATTGAGTATAAGAATTTCCTATTTAATTCAGGTCTATGAAAGTTTAGGTTGCACTTTCTGTTTCCTGACTGAGATGGCAATCTTTTGGGATAGATTTCCTACACAAAGCCAGATTTTCTAGTAGGCTCTTCATCCAATTAAGCTATTGAAAATGTGCATCCTGTTCAGTTCAATATGGCCAAATTGCTACACAAGTTTCCCTCCAGGCCTTTCCAAATCCCACTGAATTGACAGTGAAGATGCATAAAGAAGAGTATAAATCTACAACAGCAAAGAAAACAGAATTGAAAGGGAGATCTTTAGTGAATGAGTTTATAACAAATTTCTGAAAATGGTGTATCTCCAGGGTCTAGTAAGGGTACAGGAACCCATAGTGCCCCTGTCCTCATCCCTAGTTTAAAAAGCCTAATAAAGATTCAGCTAAAAACTCAAAAGTGAAAAGATATGCTGCTAATGGATACAACATAATGGTAAAATTTATATCACAATGTAAAAGGAGACAGGACATGCAAACAAAATATAGAAATAAAGTCTTCATAGAAGAGATCAAATATCTCACTAAAAAGATTTGAAGAAAAAGACAGAAGAAACAGAGGGTAAGAAATTTCCCAAAATGTGACCCTCCAAAATTACATAGCATTGAAGAAAGTAAATTGAAATAGCTCACCTACTTGCAAGCACAATAGATGAGGCAGGTCCTATTCTAATACATATTTATGAAATTTCACAACTCCAAGGAGAAAGAGAACTTACAAAGACTTAGACTTACAAAGACTAAAAATTAGATCTCCTATAATAGAGTAAGAATCATTTTGGTATGACTTCTGATGAGCACAAATAAGTGTTAGATAATATGGCATGTGCAAATTTTAAGGGAAAATGATTTTGGATAGATAATCTTATGTCTAGTGAAGTTATTTACCAAGGATAAAGTTACCATAGAGAGAAGTTCTAATATGCAATTATCAAACATTTATTTCTTTGCTCTTCATTTCCTGATTTTGAGAAGCTAACTTGAGTATATATTTTAGCAAAATGAGGTTCAAACAAGATAGAATAATGTATAAAATCCCAGGATACAGTGCCTCTAACACAGAAGAACATCTAAGAGAAGTCTCATAATGACAAGTGTAAAGCATGCCTAGAAAGGAAATAATTCACTGTAGAGCAGAAGATCAAGGACTATGGGAGGGATCTCACTGGGAGAAAAGAGAATCCCTATATAATGTAATTGGAAAAACAAATTTGAAGAATAAAAAAAATATGTTGCTTCTATAAACCAGTAAAAACAAAGGCAATAAAAAATCTCAGGAAAATTAAAAGCAAAATGACAAATGTTAAAATACAAAATAATTATATCACAACTCTAAACAACTGAAAGTAAAAGAAAATAGAATGAAGAAGAAAGGGAAAGAGAATGAATATGAACCATCTGGACTTGATGCTAGAAATATGTACTTTCAAGTGACATAGGTTTTATCACATTATACCGATCTATCTTGCTTCATTTATACCTTAGAGAGGAAAAAAAAGTGTCTAAACTTTGTTTTATCCAATTCATTTATACTTATTTTATAAATAAACAACTATTCTGACTTCCAAGAAACAGGAAACATTTCATACATTCTAAGGGACACTGGTTACTTGTTTTAAAGATGATTCCTGATGAGTGGCTTTTGACTCCATTACTACTATGTCCTATTCCTGCTGGCCCATGTGTTTCTAGACTCTCAGAGAGCTGTGGCTGATTGTGTTCTGTTATACACCGAATGAAACCACCTAATGAAAATTCTGCCCTGTCATAACTGTAAAACTGCTTTTGGCAGTCATGGCCATAGCAAGTTTGCCACATCTAGAGTTGCTCAAACTGCTGGGAGCTATGAACCCTATTGATTGATAGCAGTCAGTAAAGTCTTAGTTTATGAAGGTCTAGGTTGGCAGATGTTACCTTGACATTAGATATACTGGTTTTAGAACAGGATCCCTAAAGACAGAGCTCCAGCAGGGAAATGCAACACCTATTACAGGATACAGGTTGTTGTGGATGAAAACTCAGCTTTCTTTGTTTTGTATTCACTATTGGTATAACTCCCTATATATAGTAGGCACCTAAGATATGCTTAAACAAAGAGGGGTAGGGATAAATTAGTGATTGAGGAAATAATATTCTGACCAGTTGGTTTAGTCAGACATATAACCTTACTGAACATTTCTCTCGTGAATACCATTAGTAGGTATTCCTCACATGAGTGCTTAATACTTCAAAATGTAAACTGAAGTTTACTTTTCATAAGACTTTAAAGTGCAACAATTGTTTTGTCCTCCATTTCACCATTCTCCCAAATCCATATAAAATAAATGTAAGACTTATACCTGGCACACATTAAACACTCAGTAAAGATTAGCTGTTAACTATTATCATTGTTTAAGAGTTAGAAAATAGAAATAGAAATAAAGATTAAGGTAGAGATAGGTATACCACTAGCAATAGAGGAAAGAAGGAGAAAGGGAGAGAGAAGAAAGGGACTGGAAAGGCAAAATCAAATCAAATACATTTCTCATTACCTAAAAATTTAGAATTGCTAAGCCTGGAATAAGCCTGTGAAGATCTAAAACTTTTGGTCATTCCTTGGAACCAAATCCATTCAATTTGCATAACTAGTAACTTTTAACGTGAACTGACTTTGATTGTCTCCTCAAAGACTGAACCATAAACTTTGTTCAAGTTACTGAATAAAGCACACTATTTATAGTTATATATCAGTGAATTCGATTTCAAGTACAATTATTATTTTCTATGGGCAATACAGATAAATTACTCCACAACACTCAAGGTACAAGAAATAACATATTACTTTGCTTTTGTGCAAATCAAATCTAGGAATGAAGCCATACAACTAGACTAACAGTAAGTCTAATATCTTCCTGGATTCTTTCTTAGATTGTGGCAGAACCTACAATTACACTGCCTGGAAAATGGGGGAGAGGATATTCTGCTCATTGATCTGCTGTCTTAAATTGGTGAAAATATTCTTGGAATATAGTCTAGGTTCTTTCCACCCATGGAACAAAATCTAGAACATGAGAACACAGAAGCATGTAGGGGAAAACAAGTTTGCATCCTTTAAGTGATAAATCTAAAATATCAAGAGAAGACAGCAAAATATTTCTTAATAACTCACTTGTTACATGTGCAATATGAAACATTTGAGTAGAAAATGATCACTGCCCACCCCCCCACCCCCACCCCCCTGCCACCAGTTCCTTCCCATTCCCTTTCTTAAGTGTCCAAGAGTGTTTGCATTGAAGGCTGGTCAAGACAATTAGGGAGCCAGTGAGAATAAGATGTTCCAAGAGATTTCAAAATATTATTAATGACATCTCAATACAGTGCCTTCTGAATTCAGAGGTGAAGGTTTTACCCTCACTTCAATAACTTGAGAATCATTTAAAAAGTTTTTTCATAGTTGCCCCAGAGAATGTGCTCAGCATTTTAGATTCTACTTCGACTTGTACTCTTAGGTAGTAAAAGGAAGGAAGGCTAAAAAAAGACAAAAAGGACATAAGCGACGTAAGAAGTGGAAAGCAAGGAATGGAAGGACAAAGTAGGAAGGAAAAGAAGAGAAAAAGGGAGAGAGGGAGGAAAACAGCAAGGAGGGAAAAAATATAGGAAGGAAGGAAGGAAGGAAGGAAGGAAGGAAGGAAGGAAGGAAGGAAGGAAGGAAGGAAGTTCAATTTAAATAAAAGATGATTAATGATACAACAACCAGATTTCACATAGGATTGTAACAAACACAAATCCTATTCTAAATATCATATTGCCATTTATAAAGGATACAATTTCAAAGTCTTTTAGGAAGTCTCGGATTTGAAGACTTGGCAGATTCTGATTAAGATTGTTTTTATTCAAACTTTACTTTGGCTTCAGACCATTAGCAAATATGAAGCCTCTTTATTTGAAAAAGTCCTATAAAATCATTGTAGTAATGGCCCTAAAGATGTTGAGGACTTTGCTCATTGAATTACAACATGCCATTTTTATCAGGGCCTTACGAAGAAATTTCTCCAGTTTGCAATAACAAGTTGTACTTTATCTTTTTTTCCATATATACTAAAACATGTAAGTAATGATATTACTTTTTTATGCTACATTTTAGAAAGGTCACAGCCATACCTGTGACTCTTCATGGGCATGTCCTGAATCTTGTGTACACCCAGGTTTTATACATCTCAGCAAGCTTTTTCTTGTGTCTTTATGCATTGTCTCAAAGAAATAGTGTCTTATTGCAAATACAATATCACTAAGGTAAAGTTAATTTATATCACACATATAATTTAAAAATCACAACTAAGTATAATTTGTATATGTTTCTTTCCAGAATGTTTAAAATAAAAACCAAAACATGCAAAGATAAATATGGCTTCTACACATAACACACACAGCTTATATGCATATATAATATATAAGATATATCCCCCCTCATCCCAACATTTGCTTTTTGATTAAAAGGATAGATTTTATCCAGAAAATGTTTCAATCTAGAGCAACTTATTTTTTTTGAAATTTTTAGGTAACAAAGGTTTTAGACCACCTAATGTAATAAATTCTTTGTTCCTCCAAATACTCATTTCATTCCAACACATACAGTACAGCAAAACAAACAAACAAAATGTGTTGCAGAATAAAATTTATAATGATATACTGGCTTTTAGCATGACTAATCTTAAAATGAAGAAACTTTTGGATTCATAATAATCAACTCTGTTTCCATTTAACTGTTTTCCATGAGAAATTCAAATCAAATTATGCTAAACAGCAATTAGTTATAAAGTCTTCAGAGGAATTATTTGGTTTTATTTTCAGTAAAAGCCAAGACTTCATAAAAGCCATTAATTAGTGTATCTTTTGTCTCAGCAGGGAAACTAAGAATTGAAGCCCTTGAACTTCATTTAACCTTCAAAAGTGTCTCTGCAGGTCCAACTTGAAATGCTATGGAGGAGTGGGGGTCGGTGACAAAGGAGAGAAAATATCTAGGAAAACCAAAATAAAAATGTTTTTAATGCAGTTTTTTGGACACTAGTTAAAGCATCCCTGCCAAATTGTAAAATTCCTCTTCTTTATTACCCAGTAATGTGTGCAGCAGACATTTCAGACTTTGACTTCATCTCCAACTCCCACTCCCATTACATAATTTTATTTTTATATTTGTTTGATTTTTTTCAAGAAGTATGAATTAAATATTCAAGGAATTTTCAGTTTTGTACCAGAACTCATCTTTATAAAGCAGTTTCATATGGACCCTCAGTATTAGTTCCTTTTGCTATTGTAAGAAATTACCACACACTTAGTGGCTTAAAAACAACTGAATTTATTATCTTTGAATTCTGGAGGTCAAAGGTCTGAAATCAGTTTCACTGAGCTAAAATTAAAGCTGTCCACAGGGCTGCATTCTTTCTGGAGGCTCTAGGGAGGAATTGGTTTCTTTGTCTTTTCCAGATTCTTACTGTCACTTGTATTCTTTGGCTTGTAGCCATTTCCTCCATCTTCAAAACATATTATTCTAACCTCTGCCTCCATCATCATATCACTTTCCCTACTAACTCTGACTCCTCCTGTGTCCCTGTTATATGGACATTTGTGATTACATCAGGCTACTCAGATAATCTAGGATAATCTCCCAGTCTCAAAATATTTAACTTGAGTACTTTTAAAGGTTCCTTTTTGCCCTATGAAGTAACCATCACAAGTTTCAGGGATGAAGACAAGGACATAACTGTCATTATTCAGCCTACTATACCCATCCTCTTGTCCCCAAAGATTCACATCTATCCCACATGCAAAATACATTAACTCTTTGTCAGTATCCCACAGAGTCTAAATAATTACAACATCAACTCAAAGTAAAAAATCTCACCTAAATACCAGCAGCTCAAACGTCTTCATCTAAATAATCTAAATCAGGTACGGATGACACTCTAGGTATGAGCCATTCTGGGGCAAAACTCCTCTCTATCTGCAGACTTGTGAAATTAGAGAATAAATGATCTGCTCCAAAAATACAATAGTGAAGTAGCATAGGAAAATAGTTGTAGACATTCCCATTCCAAAGGAAGAAAGTGGAAGGGAGACAGGAATCACTGGTACTAAGCAATGTCAAATCCGACTGGGTAAACTCCATTAGGCTCCAATGCCTGGGAATTACCCTCTGTGGTTTACAGTTCTGCCCTCAGAGACCTTACTCCACCCCATAAACCACTTTATTCCTGATTTCCACGGTCAATGAGTAGAGAGTATTTGGTGGCAAATATCTATTTTCAAGGTTAGAAGGAAAATATCTATTTTGCCTAGCACTTAGTAACGAAATGAAACAATAATGATTTTTTTAAATGTATAATGTATAAGTGTCCCCACACAAATTGCTCCTAGCAAAAAGTCTGCTTTAAAGTGTACCCAAAATAAAAAAAGAGAGGGAAAGACCCTTGTTTCAGTAGGGCTGCATTAAAGCTGCAGTATCAAAACATAAGGTACACATCTACTAGAGTAATATGTTAAAAAATTCTGCTACAGTTATCTATACCATTTCAGAAATACAGCAGAGTAAACCTTGTGTAATGAAACATTTTGTTAGGGCAGTTGTGTTTCTGAGCTAAATGCAATGATTACTTTGGGATAATCTAGCTTCTGTGATGACAGAGAAAATTTAGAACTGCCAAACCTCTTCTGCATAAGATATAGAAAACAAAATATATCTGACTTAAAACTATGAATTTTAAATTAGTAGATGAACTAGTTAGTTCTAAATTTTTTTCTGACCCCAATTTTTGCTGGATACAACTTCATTGGAAATCTTTATAATTCACAACATTCATTGTTACAAGGTACACACTAAGGCAACAATTTATTTTGATATTTACTTTGGATTAACTTCACGGCTAAAATTGAATATGAAGAATGGTTTATTTGTTTCAGATAAGAATTCTAACCAGAACAAAGTTGTGGTGTCTCTGAAATGTGACCCATCTCTAATTCTAATTCAACAGGCTAGCTCCAATAATGGAGGGGGAAATTTGGCCATATGACATAGGTAGAGCAATAAGTTATAAAAATTAAATTATTATAATGAAATATAATGATAAGGGACAGTACTGTTCACTCTATATCCAATTTAGAATAAATTAGAACAAAGTCAGACAAGTGGATCAGGGCTCTAAAGCATGAGGCATGTTCTGGTCTATTTATTACCTTAAACTCCCTCCCTATGTAATGAGTATTAAGAGGTGACATATGTAGGCCTGAAGTTGAAAAAAATACCACATTATGTTGAAAGATTTTGTCGAAATGACCTCCAAATTGTTACACAGTGGATTTGTGTCTCACTGAAAGCAGGGCATCTTTACTGAGCGAGACAGAATAATCTAATTTCAAAAAGATAAATGTAAGAAGTTGAATTATTTTCATAATCATATATCTTTTTAAAAAGTCTTATACAGTAGCATTATTTTTAAGAAAAGAAGATTGACCTTTGATTGTTTTGTTTCCTGCTATGTCTTTGCTTCGTGATGTGTTTCTGTCAGGAGAGAAACATGTAGCAGATCCCTGCTACCTTTAATGCCGTTTTCCAACCCCAGATCCCTGCTCTCAGCACCCATAATCTCTCTGTTCTTTAACATCTTGGTGTTGCCCAGGTCTGCTTTAATAAACCTTGGTGCTTACAAGGATTTCTACCAGGTCCACATATGGTTATAAAACAAACAAAACACAAAAACCACCACTAACAGAAATATTTATTAATGGTTCACTTTCAGCTCAAAAATGTATAGCTTTTTCAGAAGTGTTCATTCTAAAGGAGAGTGTGTTATGATATATCCACCAATATCATATGGGTTATAAATTGCTTCTGGCATGGCTGATTTTTGTTGAATTCATATAAAAAATAATACATCAAGTCAAATAAATATACCAAAATGCTGCTTGTTATCTTTAAATTTTAATGTTCTTTTGTGCTATTTTCTGTTGTTTTCAAAAAAACAAAAAACAAAAACCAAAAACCTAAAGTTAAGACAGAGTAGCTACTTAAAAATATTTATTGACCAAGTAATTTTAATTATGTCTCACTTGATTTTCAATATGATTCAACTTTAAAACACCTCAGTATAGGTTTCAAAAATTAGTATCTATAATAATTCTGTTAATTACAATCTTTCCTACCACAGATAATACTGAAGTCATGACAGTTGAAACTGTATTGTTTTTACCCTGAGCTGAAAATCTAAATCGCCTGAAGCAGTTTGAAATATAATGGATTACACTGTTGTGTCCAATGGGTTTACATCCTAAAGGAGAGCCGAAAGAAGCAAATCAGTAGGTTGAAAAAAAGACCATCTTATGTGGGGGATTTTGGCAGGGCAGGGGGAGATGTAGCCTTTTTTCAGATTCTTTCATATTCCCAACCCTTTTGTCCTTGAGACAAAGCTTCCTAAATCAGAATTGTTAAAATTTTTAGAGAAGGAATTTGAAAGGACAACTTCAACTTCGCTGAACAGTGAAGAGAGATTTCTGGTCTAGTTTACTTGTAGGCCCAAAGGGGAGAAGAGAAGAATAAGGTCACAGGAAAGTAATAACAGTGGTCTGCCTGGATAGTTAGTTCAAATGCCACAGAAGAATATCACGTGCATAAAAGTGATGAAGAATATGGAGTTCTACAGAGACCAAAAAGTCAAGTCAGATAAGTTGTAGGATACAGTCAATATTTAGTTACTTTTAAAATGTATGCACTTGCTAATCAGATTCACCCTCACCTTATTCAAAGTGGGATAGTAGTTAAGTTTACATATTCAACAGGTTTTTACTTCAGGATTTCATTGTCCTAGGCTCTGTTTAGGTGCCAGATATCACAAGTTGAGACAAAGTAGATAACATGCCTTTCTTAGAAAAGTTACAGTCCACTTACAGTAGGGTAGGAAAAAAAACCCTAAAATTGAAGGGGTAACAGGGATTCTAAATTCTCATAGACAAAGAGCCAAAAGACATAAATGGTAGTTGGGAGGAGAATGCAGAAAAACAGGAAACTTTGAAAACTCACATTTGCCATAAAAATCTATTAGATCATGGGGTGCCTGGGTAGCTCAGTGGGTTAAGCAGCTGACTCTTGGATTCGGCTCAGGTCATGATCTCACGGTTTGTGAGTTTGAGCCCCACATTGGGCTCCACGCTGACAGCACAGAGCCTGCCTGGGAATCTCTCTCCCTCTCTCACTGCCTCTCTGCCTCTATCCCTCTCTCTCTTAAAATAAATAAATAAACTTAAAAAAAACAAACTATTAGATCAGGTTAATCCAGACTGAGCCTTAGCAAAATTACACCTATCTAACAAAAGCTATCACTGAAGCAACCCCAGTGGCTGGAAGAGCATTCATTATTCTTTCATCAGTTATTCCCATGATTCACACAAGTGTTCTTCATCAGCTGATTTATTAGGCCAAACATTCAATATTATAAGGTAATTCCAACTCTTATCAAATCAGTGGAACTGTTATGTAAAGCTTTCTGAATAATAAGTGAGCTATAATAAAGAAACAAAAACAAGTTCAGGGAGCTCACAGAGTTAAAGAAGGATCATAATACAGTAACCATGGAACTATAAATAAAATTGGCACATAAATGTACTGTTATCCAGTTCACTCACTCATCTGCATAGTATTGCTGTGTTCTGAGGAGACATAACTTCTACGATACAATAAAACTACTTAGTCATGCTGATGATAGTGGATAATAGGACAGAGAGTATAATCTCCATCTCTGGGAGGCCATCAACTAGATTCCTTCATAAAATATCCATATCCCTCTCCCTTCAATAATCTGAGGTGACAGAAAGGAGAAATTTTGTCTAAGAGTGCATTTTGTAGTATATTTCAGAATAAATATAGACCTTTTTCATCCTCCCATATATAGAGTCATTTAAAATGAGAATGATGATTGGGGCGCCTGGGTGGTGCAGTCGGTTAAGCGTCCGACTTCAGCCAGGTCACGATCTCGCGGTCCGTGAGTTCGAGCCCCGCGTCAGGCTCTGGGCTGATGGCTCGGAGCCTGGAGCCTGTTTCCGATTCTGTGTCTCCCTCTCTCTCTGCCCCTCCCCCGTTCATGCTCTGTCTCTTTCTGTCCCAAAAATAAATAAAAAAACGTTGAAAAAAAATAAAATAAAAAAATAAAATGAGAATGATGATCAAGATTTATATGCTGAAAAGTACAGAATGCTTATGAAAGAAACTGAAGATGACACAAAGAAATTAAAAAAAAAAAAACATTCCATGCTCATGGACTGAAAGAACAAATACTGTTAAAATGTCAATACTACCCAAAGCATTCTACACATTTAGTGTAATCCCTTTCAAAATAAGACCAGCATTCTTCACAGAGTTAGAACAAACAATTCTAAAACTTGTATGGAACCACAAAAGACCCCCAATAGCTAAAGTCATGCTGGACAAGAAAACCAAAGCTGGAAGCATCACAATTTCAGACTTCAAGCTATATTACATGGTATTGGCAACTGGCACAAGAACAGACACATAGATCAGTGGAACAGAATAGAGAACCCAGAAACGGACCCACAGATATATGGCTACCTAATTTGCAACAAGCAGGAAAGACTATCCAATGGAAAAAAGACAGTCTAGGGGCGCATGGGTGGCTCAGTTGGTTAAGCTGCTGACTTCGGCTGAGGTCATGATCTTGTGGTTCATGGGTTCGAGTCCCGTGTCGGGCTCTGTGCTGACAGCTCAGAGCCTGGACCCTGCTTGGGATTCAGTGTGTCTCTCTCTGCTCCTCTCCTGTTTGTGCTCTGTCTCTCAAAAATAAACATCAAAAAAAAAAAAAAGAGAAAAGATAGTTGCCAGCAAATGGTGTTGCAAAAACTGGACAGCAACATGTAGAAATGAAACTGGACCACTTTCTTATATCATACACAAAAATAATTTCAAAATGGATTAAAGACCAAAACATAAGACAGGAAACCGTCAAAATCCTAGAGGAGAAAACACATAGCAATCTCTTTGACCTTGGCAGCAGCAACTTCTTTTTGTTGTTGTTTTTTAATGTTTATTTTTGAGAGAGAGAGCGTGAGAGTATGTGCATGCATGCTAGTGGGTGCTCAACACCCAAAAACAACTAACCAGTGAATAAATGGGCAGAAGACATGAATAGACACTTTTCGAAAGAAGACATCCAGATGGCTAACAGACACATGAAAAGATGCTCAACATCATTCATCATCAGGAAAATGCAATTCAAAACCATAATGAAATGCCACCTCACACCTGACAGAATGGTTAAAAGTAACAACTCAGAAAACAACAAAAGTTGGCAAGGATGCAGAGAAAGGGAACACTTTTGCCTTGTTGGTAGAAATGCAAACTATGCAGCCACTCTGGAGAACAGCATGGAGGTTCCTCAAAAAACTAAAAATAGATCTATCCTGGAACCCAGGAATTATACTAGTATTATACTAGTAGGTATTTATCCAAAGGATACAAAAATGCTGATTCAAAGGTTCACATGCAACCCAATGTTTATTTTAATTTATTTTTTTTTTAATTTTTTTTTTCAACGTTTTTTTTATTTATTTTTGGGACAGAGAGAGACAGAGCATGAACGGGGGAGGGGCAGAGAGAGAGGGAGACACAGAATCGGAAACAGGCTCCAGGCTCCGAGCCATCAGCCCAGAGCCTGACGCGGGGCTCGAACTCACGGACCGCGAGATCGTGACCTGGCTGAAGTCGGACGCTTAACCGACTGCGCCACCCAGGCGCCCCCAACCCAATGTTTATAGCAGCACTATCAACAATGGCCAAACTATGGGAAGAGCCCAAATGTCCATCGACTGATGAAGATAAAAGAAGAGGTGGTATACACACACACACACGGACAATGGAAAATTACTTGGCGATCAAAAAGAATGAAAACCTGCCATATGTAACAATGTGGATGGAACTAGAGTATATTATGCTAAGCAAAATAAGTCAGTCAGAGAAAGACAAATATATGCTTTGACTCATGTGGCATTTAAGAAACAAAACAGATGAACATAGAGGAAGGGAAGGAAAAGATAAAATAAGATGAAAACAGAAAGGGAGGCAAACCCTAGGGTTTGAACAAAATGAAAGTTGCTGGAGGGGAGGTGGGTGGGAGGATGGGGTAAATGGGTGATGGGCATTAAGGAGAGCACTTGTTGGGATAAGCTCTGAAAGTTATAAAAATGGAATGAATCACTAAATTCTATTCCTGAAATCAATACTACACTATATGTTAACTAACTTGAATTTAAATTTAAAAACATCTTAGGGAAAAAAAGAAAAATAAATAAAATGAGAACGATGATTAGGAAGTAACATAATTAAAAAATAAATAAGGCGCATCTGGGTGGCTCAGTCGGTTAAGCGTCCAACTTTGGTTCAGGTCATGATCTCACAGTTCCTGAGTTCAAGCCCCGCATCAGGCTCTGTGCTGACAGCTCAGAGCCTGGAGCCTGTTTCAGATTCTGTGTCCCCCTCTCTGTGCCCCTCCCCCACTCATGCTCTGTCTCTCTCTCAAAATAAACATTTAAAAAAATTTTTTTAAATAAATAAAAAGACTTCAGATGTTCTCTACATTATGGTTGTTAAAGCAGGAGGGCCAATGAATGTGTTGAATTAAAAAACCAATAAGCAAGTAGATTGACTCACTCATTCATTTAGATATTTACTAAATGCTTTCTCCACTTCAGACACAGATTCCTCCCTCATAGAAATCAATATCATGGTCCACATCCTAACAGGGAATACATTAAATACATAGTTACAAGTGTCATGAGTGACACTGAAAAAAGATCTTAAATATGGAAGATTTCTGCATGGTTCTGGGTAGGGAGGCTGAGGGATAGAGGGAAAGAACATAATCAGAATTTCCAGAAAAATATGGGGATGAAGAGAAGGTAGTGGTATGTTTAGTTTGATAAAGCTCCAAAGGTGATGCACTCCAACTGAAAACCTCTGGTTGGAGCCTACATAAAATTTGAGAGCTTTAAAAAGAACCTTCTGGGGCGCCAGGGTGGCTCAGTCGGTTAAGCGTCCGACTTCGGCTCAGGTTGTGATCTCGCAGTCCGTGAGTTGGAGCCCCACGTCAGGCTCTGTGCTGACAGCTCAGAGCCTGGAGCCTGTTTCAGATTCTGTGTCTCCCTCTCTCTCTGCCCCTCCCCCATTCATGCTCTGTCTCAAAAATAAATAAAGGTTAAAAAAATTAAAAAAAAATAAAGAGAACCTTCTTCCAACTATACTTGGTGTTCTATCTCCATTAGCGAAGAGGAAAGTAAGAAAGGAAAGAAGTAAATTATTTTGGTAGGTGACAATAAGTTAATTTTCTTGGTGTACCATTACTGGCTATTTCTGGAAGTGGCAAGATCAGGATCATATTCCCTGGGAGCAACTCCTGATCAGCTACTGCCTCATTTCTTCTGTATCTTTGTAGCTCCCCATACCTGAATCAACCATCTAGCCCCACCTGCACACCAGTCTAGCTCCAGTACCCACAATAAATACTAGCTGGAGCAGCAGAATTTGAAAAGCCTTCATCTTACCTTCTACTGGGACTTGGAGGCTATCAATGGACTAGTCTGGGACCTACGTAGCTGATATTATACCCTATTTCTTCCACAATGGCTCAGTGTGTAGATCTGGGCTTCTGCCTTAATATGACTGGTGTCCCCTTCAGAATGGAGCTATTTCCAGAACCTCTTCTCTTGTTCTCTTGCTAACTCACCTGGCCATTGCCTTTTTCTAGGTGGCTGGACTTTGCTTTTCATGCCTCTGATCTCTGCTTAGGGTCCTTATGTAAATAAGCAAATTTCCTACAACCACCACATAATTCCAGCTTTCCCATTTCTGGGCCTTATTCATGCATTTCCCATTCATGCAGAATTTCCCATTCTAGACTTTCCCATTTCTGGGCCTTATTCATGCATGAGATATTGATGTTGCCCCCTATTATGCCTTGAAGTACTTGCTGGACGTCACTCAAGGTAGTATCAGCAAGGTGATTAATTCTCACAATTTACAGCAGACACTCTTGGTGGTTCTTCTTTTTATTTTTAGGGTAGTTGCTTCCTAAAGGCATGACTGTTATTAAAACTGACGCTGAGGGGCACCTGGGTGGCTCAGTCGGTTAAGCATCCAACTTTAGCTCAGGTCATTATCTCATGGTCTGTGGGTTTGAGCCCTGCATCAGGCTCTGTGCTGACAGCTCAGAGCCTGGAGCCTGCTTTAGGTTCTGTGTCTCCCTCTCTCTCTGCCCCTCCCCCACTCATGCTCTGTCTCTCTCTGTCTCAAAAGTAAATAAACATTAAAAAAAAGTTAAAAACTGACTTTGAAATAATAAAATGGCACCAAGTCACTGAAAATCACCTGGGTTCCACCAGTGGTTGTTCATTGACATTTTTTTCCTCTGCTTTCTGCTGAATAAAACTCCTAAGGTCTATACATCTGAATTTGTTCTCTGACTTACAAATAGAACTAGAATGCTTAACAGACAAAATCTCAAATTCCTCGTATTCAATGCTTATGTGCTAGGAAAAAATAATTTAAGACTTGTCTTCACCATCAAAAATATTCACGGGCACACCAGAATCACAGAATTAAGTCTATGACAAGATGTTCTTATATAATATATTGGCTCTCTCTGTAACCAGATTGTGACTTCTTCCTGCCAGCCAAAAAGCTGATATATTCTTGGAAATGTCTCCTACAGAATTTTTTTTTTTAAGATAATTTACACTCTAGGAAATTATTTTGTCCACAAAAGAAATAGATACATTCCCCCTTAGAGGACAAGACCCCACCCCCCATCTTTCGCTTGTATTTACAGACATCAAATTTGCCAAATAGCAGTGTATGGTCAGATTAGAGAGATGGCTCTCCCTGTTTCTATGGGAAGTATTGCTATTGTATTCTTATTATAGAAAAGAAGTTCTCAAGACTGGCTGCACATTAAATCACCTGCAGAGTTTTTAACAAATCCTTGTAATACCTATGCATCACCCACCAAGGACTGATTTGAATGACCTAGGAGGGGCGCAGGCAGTGGGATTTTTTTTTCCAAAGCTCCCCTCAGGCAATTTTACTGTGACCCAGCATTGGGAACCATGGCTACAGCGTCAGTTTGTCTCTGTCTTCCCTTGTTATTGAGCACTGGAATCCTGGGTACCTTTACAAAATATTGATCTCAGGTATTTTCACTTTCTAACTCCCAAGTATTACCTTCAAGTCTGGCTAGATCAGGCACAATAAACTTGAATGAGGCCCAGAGGAGAATCAGCTGCAGGGTGACCATCCTTCTACTCTTAGACCCCAGAAGCCTTCCTGGAGGTTTCCTCAGTCTCTCTCTGTCTAATGCTTTGGAACAGATGGATTGTCTTAACCAAAATTTTGCTATTTTTAATTTGTTTGATAATTTAAGACAAGATTCTCTCCACATGCTGCACAGAAGCCTTCAGTGGGTCTCACGGCAATCTTAAATCCTACCAAGTACAGATTATTCCCCCCTCCTCAGTGAATTACCTAACACCAACTCCATCCTCCCTTTATTTTGTCATATCTATTTATCTCATCATCTTGCATCCCCCAATAAATGCAGGATTTAGTATTCTAATGCCTCAGGAACTATCCTCCATCTAAAATGTTCCATTTAATGTTGGTGACAGAAGAGCTATTTTTCTGTCCAATGTCACCTGCTATTCAAAAATATTCAATATTTGTTTCATATTTTTATTCAAGTTTTGCTTTTTAGGAAATGTCATTAGTAACATAATAGGTAACATCTCATTAAATTACATATGTTCCTTTCAAATGTGCTTTAATGCTACCACAAAATAAAGACTGAAGTTTGAAATGCAATGCTCTATATTCTGCCAGCTGGAGAAAATAAGGCAGGATTAGCCTTTTGCGGGGAGGGTTGGCAGTGGAGATTTACATTATTATTTTGTTTTCCTTTTTCAAATAAAATGTCCACAGTATTATATGGCTTAGAGTTATTTGACCTAAATTGAATGTATGCAAATCAACACATTCTATGACTTAACTAGTAAATAGGTGTATTTAAAAATGACATGTGAAAAAAAAAAAACAACTCTGAAATGTGCAAGTTTAGTAACAACTTAAATTGAAGCAGCCTCGCTTTGGAAGTTTTTAAGATAAGCCCAATTGTTGCCAAAGTAAGGAGATCACATTGAGTTAAATGGTTTGTTGTTTTTTTTTTTCTAACATCATAATTTCCCTTTGTAATGCTTCTTAGTCTTTTTTTTTGACTAGAGGGAGAGATTCAACTAATTTCTACATTCTGCCATAGAATGTATAGTAGAGAAATCCCCATGAGATTTCATGTGATGAGATAACATATCACCTCCTCTACAGGGCCCTATCCAGATCCAATTTTACAATTTTGAAGTTTCATTATATTACTCTACTTAATTAATATAACATCTGATTTTATTAGATTTTTCCCAACTGACAAAATCAAATGGTTCCTTTAATGGGATAATAAAGCTAATTTAATTTTACATGTATTTTTCCATTTATTTTAGCAGTTATAAGTCCAAGAGTAGGAATGGCATGTTGTTGTTCAAAATGTTAATGAGGATAACAGCAGCCCATTATATCTCTTAATATCCTCTCCCAGCAAAAGTCATAATTACAGTAAAGGAAAATGCATTCCACTGGCAGTTTGGACTCTCGTGTTCCAACAACGGTTTCCAAGGCAAGGTGCTTCCTTTCACTTGCCCTTGATTTCCTCACCTGTGAAATGGGATGATTATACCACCAGCGGTTATAACTGTGGAGCCCCAAGGGAATCAAGGAAGTCACTCAAGGCCCAGAGGAAATGGGAGGCAGTTATACAGGCCTCACTTCACTCAAGTGATCTCCTGTTTCATCTATTTTTACAGTCAGTCTACCTTTATTAGGGGGGGAAAAAAGGTTTCAGTTTCCAAAACTAGTTTGAAATACCATTAAAATAAAGATTGGCCAAGGTCCTGTTTAATTCCAGAAGTGGAAGAACATTTTATTATAGGATCTAAACTCCTAGGTCATGTGTCCTAAGCCTCTGACTGGAAATTTGAATTTGCATATCAGACAGTGATATTGTATTGGATTTTGATATAAGAGGATGAAAAGTTAAGGCTGTGTAAGGCTAGTAACATGGTTTGAGACCATCACCCCCATTTATAATCCAGTATAAGTACATCAGAATTACTTAAAAAGCTTTTGGGAAAAAAAAAATTCAATATCTGGCAACATCCCAGGTATACTGAGTTAGAACTGGGGGAAATGAGAGATGGCTCTCATGGTATATATTTAGAAACTTTTCCCCAAGTTATTCTGCTGCTCATCCTCAATTAAGAACCACTATTTATACTATTGTTTTATGTGTTTTCACTCCTTAGTTTTCTATTTGATTTCCCACCATAAAATAATGCCATTATTTGCAGTAATTTAATTAACTAGTTTAGGGAAGCAGAATTTTCATTTTACACTAAGGAACTTTCTTCATAAAGAGTGAGCAGTGCAATCTTACACAAAATGGCCTGTCCAGGCATCCAGAGAGCTTTCAAAATCTAGCTGAACTTTACTAGCATCTTCTAAGGAACAAGAGTGTTAGGTTTCTGCTGGTGAAAAGATAACTGGACTTCCCACTGTGCATCTATTTCAATTCCAGTCTATGTCAATTAGCAGAAGCCACTAACGGCTTAGAGTCTCCTTGTAGGGGACCAACCCATTTTGACTTAACAGCTGCATTATGCAAGACAAAATAAGAAAGGGGAGAACTAAGAAACTGGTTATTTTTGCTTTACCTGGAACATGTCCCCCAAGAATATAAACAGTCCTCCTTCCAATTATTTCTGTGTTTGCAGGATGGAAAAGTTGGGAGATGGGTTAATAGAACTCTTAAAGGTCACCTTCCAAGAAACCTGAGATTATGCTGCAAAACAGAATGCTACTGCGATCAACAAGTTGTCTTGGATAGATTTCCAAACCTGTGCTAGTGGTATCCATCAAAACAACTATTTTGATGAAAGGAAAGCTACAGTTGTGCTGTATCTTTATTTCAACCCCAATTATGCTATTTCCTAGTATTGTGGCCATTGGAATCTTCCACAGTCCCTCTACCATGAGAAAGGTAGAGTACGGGCAGCATCTTAAGGGATGAGTTGGAAGTTGATAGGTAGAGAAGAGGAAAGAGCATTTGGGACAGCATGGATGAACAGAGGGGCAGTAAAGGTGGCTCCTTTTTGAGAAGAATGGCAAGGAAGCAGTGACTTAAAGTTTTCTCTGAAGTCTCAGTGGTCCCAAGTTGGGGACCTGCTTCCTAGCTTGTACTGAGTTTCCTCAAGCCTTAATTTTCTCCTCCACATCACCACTATGCTTGACTGTGGTGAAGACAAATTGAGAAGACTCTGGTTGGTTCTCAGCACAGTGTGTGGCCCATGGTAAGTTGTTACTGTGGTGGTGGTGGTAGTGGTGGGAATGATGATGATGAGATTGGGAGTATCAATATCAATGCTGATGATTTGGAGGAAGCCGGGGCTGAGAAGCTAAAAAGGGGACCAACCACCTCTTGTGGGGAACTTTTGGGCCAGATAAAGAAGATTTGGCTTTTAGTCCCCAGAAACTGGTAAAATGGAGGTTTCGTACATGCGTGGGAGGTGTGAAGCACAGCGGATGGCTTGGATGAGAGAAAGGAAAGGCCAGTTGCTGAGAGCAATGCAGAGCGGAGGCCATGGCAATAGTGCAGTGAAGAGATGTGGAGGGCTGGCCCTAGAGCAGCAGCAGTGTGCATGGAGAGAGGAGATGATAGCACAGACACGGAAAGCAGCAAGTGACTGACAGCACATGGGAGGGAAGTGAGACAGATCAGAGGTCTCTGGGTTGGGCAGCTGACTGGATAATGATTTCTGACAGGTAAATCAGGCAATATTGGAGCGTGTCTGCACAATGAGTGGGTGGACATCAACAAAGGGTTTCAAAAATAAGAGTCTAGAATTTAAATTCCCAAGCTTCCTGCAGGATCCCCCAAGCATTCCCTGAGAGAGCATGTGTGTTCACATGTTAGTTTATCCGAGGAAAACTGCAATGTGCCCATAAACAAGGTTTATCAAGCACATATCTGTACTATTCAGGGAGGAAGATGCTTTTGAGAACAGTTCTGAGTCATTAAGGATCCAGAAGAGATCATCAGGTAGTGCCATTTTATTAACACAGTGTGTTGTTCTAGCTTTCAAACTCTTCCAAATTCATTATCTGAGGCAAGCTCTGCCTTTGTTGCTCTGTTGCTACTATTTTAAAACTAAAATGGAAAGGTTTCCTTGAGTTCAAATAACTGGTTACTGAGGGAGCTGGTGCTCTTTACATGAATCCACATTGTTTCTAACCATAGCTATATATTTAACATCTATGTAAAGGTGTATGTATAAATATTTCACATTGTAAATGTAGGACACCTAATTTAAAGTGTTAGAGTAATGCTATAATACATTTTTAAGCACACAATAAAAAATTTTAGCCATAAAATATAAAACTTTAACTATAAAACTGAAACCTGAGAGAAGGTACATTAGAAAAATGTGTAGAAAAACTTTGCCAGTGTAAATGACTAAAGGTTTACACTGCAAAGGGCCATGAAGTGTTTGGCTCCCCAGTACTGAAGCTGCCACCAGCAGAAGAGAACTATGGACATTATAACCACCCAGACAGGATATCTGAATACTCATTCATGTATTTAAAAAAAATCACTGTGCATTTACAATGTATTTCATACTATAGTATGTGCTAGCGTTTTGGAGCTGAAAAACTTGATCCCTGATCCCAGTCCAGTGGAAGAGTCAGAAAAGTACACAAGAAATTATTGCATGGTATTATTGCAATACCATGTGTTACATGTTATAAAGGAGGAAATCCAGAGGAATGGTTCCTAACGCAGGCTCTAGAGCTAGGGCAGGCCTGCAGAGGAAGTGACCTGAGTCTGAAGGATGTGTAGGAATTAACCAGGATAAAAGCTGGGCAAGTATATTATTAAACAGTGGGAACTATCAAAGCCTGCTTCCCATTCTTTGAAGACTTCCTACTTCCTGGACAGATCTCTGAATTGAACCCCTCATATTGACTTACTTTGGGATACCTTTCTTGAACAGCTGTTCCTCCTATGATTAGAAATTACTCAGAATTAAACCATAGTTTCTCCTGTCCTCTGGTGGCAAACCGTGGTAAAGAGGTTACCAAGTGAATTCTGGTCTAAATAAGGCACTGCACATAGAATTACAAAGTGCTAGAGCTGGAAGCAAATTGAATCTAACCTTTTTAGTGTAATATATAAGCAACCTAGGAATGTAGATGATGTTTATAAATGAGGTATAGAGTACAGCATCTAAGATTAAAGTAGATGCAATCCTACCTGATGACTTATTAAAAGTAATATCTGGCAGACACACAAACTCAGACATGACTTGCCCCCTGCCTCTCCACCTGCAAAGAAGGTTGGCTAGGTTTCCATACCCCATATTCATCCAATTTGATTTCTAGGTATATATTTCACTGCAGTTTCTTTTCCCTATTGTATTTCTAACAGTGATTGTTTTTTAAAACTACTGATTTCCATTCTAAGGTAAAACCCCAATTAGCTCTTGAATGATCCTCCTGGAGAAGTTCTTGATAAATATAGGAAGGAATGGAAGGGAGGAAGAAAGGAAAGAAGGGAAGGACAGAGGGAAAGAGGGAGGAAGAGAGAGGCAGGGACCCAGCTCAAATATAATTTTTAACCATAAGCAACATCCTTAATAAAAGAAAAAAGTAATGGAGAGGTAGTAAAGAGGTTAAGAAAGTGTTCATTACAATTGTTTAGGGAAGAAAAGGAAGGGAGAAAAGACTCATGCAGAGGACTGAAAGGAAATGAGAAGAGCTTTAATGCCAAAATTATGATTAGACCAGTTCTAAATAATAGTAATGAAGTTCTGTCATGTGAGAGAAAAATGTTTAATGGTGGAATCACTGACATTATATAAGTGTGACAGTGTGACTTAAAGGCAACTTGTTAAGTCTGTAAACGGAGATAGGAGGAAATGGCATCCTGCAACTAAAATGAATAGCTTCAATTTAAGCCCAGTAAGTTATTCCTGCCACTGTTGTTACAACAAGCCACCTTTGGCTCACACCATCAACCTCCAATAAAACACAGTTGGCAGCACTGGTTACTGAGGTAATAGGCTATGCCTAACATATTTGATCCAAATTTAAAAGGATCCTGCTGTCTACATCATCAGAGTAAGAAAGATAAATTGATAAAAATGGTAGGTAAATAAACCATTAAATGAGATGTTGGTTGCCAATTCTGCAGCCTCAACACCACAAAGGCTTTTACGTGATCCTTGAAACAATAGTCCCTCTCTAGCTAACAGCTGGCATTACTCACTCCCTGTAGGTTCCTGTTGTATAATGCCTAATATATGTCTGGAAAGTTGGCAATGATAAATCAGATTTTCATAGTACAAATTCAGCACAGTTTATGTAAGCTTCTCTCAGACCTGGAGTCAGAAGTATAACACATCAAGTGAGTATCAGCACATGGGTTCTCAGCTCTGACTGCATGCTATAATTGCCAAAAACTTTCAAATAGTACTGATATCCTCAGGACCCTCCCCCCAATGATTCTGGTCAAGGATGCAACCTGAGCACTGGTATTTTTAAAGGCTCCTAAGTGATTCTAATATGCAACCAGCATTGAAAATCATTGGCTAAGATATGTGTAATAAATCAGAGTATAATTTGGAAAAAAATTACATTAAAACAAAAGCATTTAAAAATCAACCCTTGAATACTAATTTGATCATTTTGCTTCCTCAAACCATGATTACATTAATCTACTTCTTTTATGAAGTGTCTGTTCAAGTTTTTTGCCCCCCTTTTTTATGTGCCTGTTTGTTTTTCTTGGTGATTGATAGAAATTATCTATATATTCTGGACACCAGTCATTTCTTTGATATATGTATTGAGTTCTTTGTCTGATATATGTATTAAGAATATTTTTCTACCAGCCTGTAGCTTGCTTTTTCATTTTTTTCTTAAGGGTGTCTTTCAAAGAGCAGGTGGAGTCCAATTTATTTATTTATTTTTAAATGTTGATTTCTTATTTGAGAGAGAGAGAGAGAGAGCGCATGAGCTGGGGAGGGGCAGAGAGAGAGAGGGGGACAGAGGATCTGAAGTGGGCTCTGTGGTAAGAGCAGAGAGCCTAATGCAGGCTCGAACTTGTTAACTGCGAGATCATGACTTGAGCCGAAGGTTGACACCCAACTGACTGAGCCACCCAGGCATCCCTAGTTCAGTTTATTAATTATTTCTTGTATGGTTTGTGCTTTGTGTCCTATATATCCCAAATATTTTTTTTTTATTTTTTAATATTTATTTTGGAGAGGGAGAGAGAAAGAGAGAGCGTGTGTGTGCACAAGAGGGGAAGGGGGCAGAGAGAGAGGGAGACACAGAATCCGAAGCAGGCTCCAGGCTCTGAGCTGTCAGCACATCTCTAATGAGAAATTCCAGAATATAGCAAAAATATTATTTATTTCTTCTATTAAAGGTTCAGAATTAAGCCAAAAGAATTTGTGAAAAGCAATTATTTCTCCTTAAAATACATGTAATTTAGCAATTCATAATTTCTAACCTCCTTTTCAGTTTCCTAATTTATGAAGTGAAAGGATTGGATTAAATAATCTCTAAGAATTCACCCAACCACAATAGCCTATTAATTCCAAATTATGCTATTACCTTCTTCAGATAAGGTGTTAAATGTTTTACCTAAAGATTGAATAAATTTTGCCTGCCAATAATCTTAATTAAATCTATTTTTGAAAGTTTTTAAAATATTTCACAAGAACATTTTAGGCAATTTTGGACTTTATCATTATATATGGGGGTAGAATGTTAGTATTATCTATTTAATCACATTGCTACTAAAAGCCAAACAACATCTTCAATATCTAAATGTTGCCCTTTTAGAAATATAGACTATTTAGTACAGAAACATATTTATTAAATTTTGAAAAATATTAAAGATACATGACTTACTGAGACTAAAGAATTTTATGACATATTATGCTACCATTCAATAAATATTTTTGAGCACATACTATATACAAGGCACCAAAGATAGAGCAGCGAACAAAAATATACAAAAAGCCCTCACAGAGCAAATATTCCTGTCATGTAAATGAGATTGAACAAGACTAGTGAATTAGCTCAGTCTTGATTCGCAGTAGAAATTTGCAAAGTCCTTTCCATTAATTTCTATTTGTGTGTGTGTGTGTGTGTGTGTGTGTGTGTGTGTGCTATCTCTATGACATTACTGCAGACTCAATGATGAGGGTATTCAGTACACAAAAGTGAAATTTTGAAATTTATGGTGATGATACAATTTCATTATTGCTTCATGAAATTGGTTAATTAGGTATTTTCTTTCAAAAAATAATAAACACTACAAAGAGAGAGCCCAACCCAAATAAATAGAATATGATGAATGATATCTACCTATGCTTTCTACTCCCTAACTCCACCTCAGTGCCCCTCAACCGCATGTAGCCACCTTTTAATTCCTCTGGTAGACTAATCTTCCCATCTTAGAAGCACCAAAACAGCCTGAGTGGTTGTATGCTCTACTGGAGGGCCAGCTGTATCTTCTTCATTTTCTTCCCACAGGGCCAGGCCAGCATGGGACTGGCACAGAGTATGTGTTTAGTTTATGTTTGCTGAATGAAGGTATTACAGGAACTCATGGTTCTGTCATTCAGTCTCTGCAGACGTTGCCATGAGATATAATATATGCCTCTGCAAGAAATATGCTTAAAAAATGAACAATCATGTGCATAGGCTCAGCAATTAAATGCATACAATCTTGGCCTTTTAAGAGACTGGGATCTAAACTAAACTGTGTATATATAGTAATGAGGTGTTCTCATAATCATTGTATATTAAAATCTCATAATGAAAGCAATGGGAAGGCACTAACATTTGTATAGCAATCGAAACCTTGGTTTTGTAAAAAAAAAAAAAAAAAAAAAACTAACACTAACCTGCTTTGCATTTAATTACAGTTAATTTCAACCATCGCTGCATCCATTATTAAAGCAACAACAACAACAACAACAACAACAACAACATAAAACCCATAGAGGATTACCAAGTCTCAGTAATGGAACTAAATCATCTGGTCTCTTTTGTTAATTAAACTTATACAATAAAAAAAAAAATTTAGCATCTTCCAAAAATAAAGAAATAAAATTTAAAAACTATTATGAAGGATATTTCTATTTGCACTAAGGTAAATTTCACTTTGATCCAGTGTGATGATGCTAAGAAACTCTGAAACTTGGTTTTTATTTAATTATAATCACTATTATACTTAATATCACATATTCCTTTCCTTGTTAGCTACAACAGTCTTGAAGCTAAAAGCAATCCTATTCCAGACCTACAAAATTACCCTAGCCTCATTTCCTCCATTTAATGTACTCCAGTCTATGCTTGGATGGCTAAAACAAAATTGAGTAATACTATCACTACCTTTGTAAAGTATATATTTTTACTCAACTGTTTCACAGCTCAGCTGATTCGGTAGTGAGCAGATGTATAATATTTTCCAATCCCTAGTTTACTCAATGCAATACTTCAAACTTTAATCTTGTCTGTTATTCAAAATAAAACATCTATGCTCCCTACCATCATTCCCTAAAAGGCCTCTTCATCTTTTCCACAACTAGTAAATATAAAATATTGCAAACACTATCACTCTTAGCAACTTTTGATTTGATTTCCCCATACAGTGGTTCAAAGTCATAGAATATTCTACTCTTCCCTCCTTCCCACTATTCTGAGTATGGAGATAGTAAGAGGCAAGGCCTCCAAAACATCAGCACCAGCACCAACCAAAATATCAACACACACAAGTACCATTCTATGCAAAGCTAAGCACATACAAAACCAGTCTGATCTCTCTCCTGTTCAAAGATACTGAGTACACACACATGCATAGACACACACACACACACACACACACACACACACACACACACACAATATGAGTTGTATCTATCCAATACAAAAAGATCTTATTACTTAGTGTTGAAAAAGTAAATTTTGTAATTAAACAAGTCAAGATACTTCCTTATAAATAATTGTTGTACTGACTAAATTCCTCATTTTTTTAAATGTTTATTTATTTTTGAGAGAGAGAGAGAGAGACAGAGCATGAGCAGGGGAGGGGCAGAGAGAAAGGGAGACAGAGTCTGAAGCAGGCTCCAGGCTCTGAGCTGTCAGCACAGAGCCTGACATGGGGCTTGAACTCACAAACCATGAGATCATGACCTGAGCTGAAGTCGAATGCTTAACCCGACTGAGCCACCGAGGTGTCCCTAAATTCCTCATTCCTCATTGGCTGCTTTTTACATACCTTCTACTATGTTAAGAATACTGATGGGGCTGGGGAAAGCAATAAGTAATGGGCATACTAAAATACTGCAGCATTTTTCATTGGGGCTGAGGGGATGCCTGCATTCCTAAGATTCAAAAGAGCACGGATTCACAACAGGACTATCAATAGTGAGGCAAGACAGTAAGGATAATATTTATTTGAACATACACAAGGTTAAATTTAGAGACTTAATTGTGAATCATATAACGTCTTAATTAACACTTCCTAATCAGATGTTTCAGGTAAACGTGATTCCTCTCAGCAAGCTGCTTAAATAGCGAGTCACGGAAGTGCCAGACCTTTGCAGAAATGGAGAACGAGGGTTGTCTGAACCAAGTGCAGCAGGTACTGGCTGGGACTTTTATTTTACTGACATTATTTCTGCATAACCATGAAGTAACCGCAGCCATCTTAGCTAATCTTGCCATCTCAGGAACCAGGTAAAGAGAATAGGGCGCGTGGAAATCATGGTGTAGGGAGAAGGGGGATTCAAGGCCTCAAAAGTTGAAATACAACCCTCAAGATTTATTCATGTTTCAGCACAAATAATGACTCAACAGAATTTTATTTTTCTTAATAGATTCTAGACCTAAACTATGCATGCCTTACATTGTAAAATGTAAGGGAAAGCAGTAAGGGAAAAAGCAGTAAGGGAAAAAAATAGGGATAAAACTTCAAGACACCCAAGGATGAAACTAGTGTGAACCTGAGCACTGTGGTCATACACTCCAGAAGACAATGTTTCCCTGAAATTAGTTTTTTCTTGGCTCCCACTGAACTGCTTCCAGAATCTTCACATTTTCTGGTATAGATGACTTGAGATGAAGGCATCATACTCTCTCATTCTTAGAAAAAAAAAGTGTTCCTTATAGCTATTTGGTCCTCTTGCTTTTTAGTCTGGCTGCTAAAGGAAGGAGCATTCAGAGAAGAGTGCTACAGTTTAGTGTTAACAGAGAATTCTTTTTCCTGCTCGCAAGACTGGTGGAAGAATAAACGGCAAAATT
Organism: Neofelis nebulosa; assembly: GCF_028018385.1. Classification (NCBI taxonomy): domain Eukaryota; kingdom Metazoa; phylum Chordata; class Mammalia; order Carnivora; family Felidae; genus Neofelis; species Neofelis nebulosa. The sequence goes on from NC_080783.1 coordinate 65,575,626, forward strand.
CTTGCTTTGCAGTCGTTATATTTGATTTGCTATGTCTTGAAACACTCCAGAGATTCTTATTTATGATTTAAAGAATGACTAGACCACTGTAAGGGGATGTTAGCAAGGGAGACATTGCATTTGATAAATATCCCATGAAGGTGGCTAGTCTTGCTCAGGGGAGAGTTGGGTGGATTTTTATTCAGTTGGCAAATAAATGTTCAAATTCTTGATCAAACTCCTTCATGACCAGATTATATGTTTGACGGGAAAGAACTTCATTGCCTTTCCCAGATGTAAAGTTGATAACAATAGTTGATTCTTCAATTCTTAATAAAACTGCAGGTTCCTCTTGCTGAATAGAGCCACATACAATAACACACAAACCTACATCTCATGTCTAAGATATCTTATTAGCTTATTCTTCAAAAACATGTCCTTTATAAAATATAAATGATTTCTCTAAGGTAGAACAGTAATATGAATGAGAGATTATTTTCTTGGCTCTATATCCAGTAGAGAATGCTGAAAAATGTTGGACACTCTCCCAAAGAAGATCCAAAACTAAGCAATAGGTAATCCATCACACCCTCATTGAAAAGATCTAGTTGAAGGCAGATTACCAAACTGCTAACAGGAAAAAAAACCAAAAAACAAAAAACAGTTAAGATATATTATTTTGGGATCCTTTTCAAATTACAGTGGATTCTTTTATCTGGCTCATTACAGGAAATAAATGATATTTCCTATTAACTAAAATTTCTTTTTGTAAATACCTGACTTGGAAATCTTTTTAAATATGCATAATATGTCTTTGTTCTTCTTAAGCAGAATGTTCTAAACTCTATGTAATGTAATAGTCACTTATATCAGTGGCCCCCAGTGGACCACACCTCCCATTATTTACCCACTAGCACTATGTAGTCTCCTCCCTAGAATCTGGACTAGCGCCGTGACTGGCTTCAAGCAGCAGAATGTGGCAAATGTGAAACTGTGTCAGTTCCAGGCCTAAGAGTTAAGAAGGTCTGGCAGCTTCTGCTTTTGTGCTCTAGAGGTAGTTGGATTCTTTAGGAGAAGTCCAATTACCCTGAGCCTCAGGGAAAGCCCACAATGAGGAGGATCTGAAATCCCTGGCCAGCAGCCCCAGCCGAGCTTCCAGGCAATAGCCAAAACCAACTTGCCAGACATATAAGTGAACTGCCTTATAAGGGGCTCTTCCCCAGTTGGATTGAGCCAGCTGTTGTCCCATAGAACAGAGATGAGGAGCTGCCCCCTAGAGTCATGCCCAAACTACAGACATAGAAGCAAATAAATGATTGCTGTCATTCTAAGCCACTGTGTTTTGGGATAGCAGACAACTAAAACACTGCAGTCGATCTTTTCTTAATGACTCATGGTCACGATAGTTTTTGAAGAGCACAACAAGCAGATATCAGAAGATCTGGATTCTTATTCTAGGTCTACCTCTTATGGTCTGGTTGCTTGGCTATTCATATTCTCAATTTCCACATGTATAAATCCTGACCAGCCCATAGGATTATTGTACAAAGTGAGTGACAAACACATCACAGTACTTTCAAAACTATTCCATACATCTGAATCTATTCACTGTTAGCATGTTACCCTTAAGTCTCCATTCTAACTTCTTATCTATTATAATCTACATAAAAGTAAAATTTTGGAGCCAAAGAGGTAGCTTTTTTTTAAATTTTTTGCATCCGTATACTTGATTTTGTACATGATTCAACTTGATGAGCCACTGGTGCCAGCAACTGGTACACTTTCTAAATAAGGTGTTGCTACACGTGTACACAGAGTGGGTCTCTTTACATTTTAGAGAAGCAATTACAAATTGTTTCAAAATTATTAGTATCTCAAAAATGCTTCTCAAACTTTATATTTTGTCTTTGGGAAGACATTTCCCAATATTGTTCGCTGCAAGCAATTCTGCTCTTTCTTCTGATGCTTTCCAAAAGGAACATGGGAATCTTCCATATGTGTAGCCTTTGGCCAGTCATTTAATCATTCTCAGATTCAGTTCCATTCTACATCAATTAAGAATAACTATTTCTTCCTTGCTGTTTTGTGTAAGTACTTACTGTTACAGGCGCTACAAAGGCATTCAGTAAGTGGTAGTCAATAATTATCATTATTATCACCCTGTTTCTTTTGTGTACCATATGAGTAGGTATGCCTCATTTTTATGATTTAGAGATTTTAGGGCAATCTGTTTTTATATCTCTGAGGAAATAAAATCAGAGGTTCAAACACTGGGAAAAGAGACAGATTTTCTTCTGTCCCCAAAAATCTGGCAAAAGGGATTTTATTTGTGTATTTGTGTGTGTGTGTGTGTCTCATACTATGAATATGAGCTCCCTACGGAAAGACATATGATCTTCGTGTATCTTCTGTTCAGCATCTTGCAAACTAGGGGTGATTAAGAACAATATCATCATGACAGCAGCAGCAGCAACAACAATAAGAACAGATATGTAAGAGCCCGTGTCTCTGATCCTTTCACAGTGGAATACACTCTTCATATTTTAGTGAGAATAAATGAAACATAACGTGAAGTCTTATGCCTTGTTTTTGAAGCCAGATTTCCTGGCAGCTTTACCAAATGCTTCAAACTGAAAGGGCAGGAAGAACACAATTCTTTCTGATCTTTTCCCACTTCAAGACTGTTCTCAGACTTCAGTTCCTAATCTATGAGGGGAGGTGTACAGAGATCCTAGATGCCAGTCTCTGGTTCTAACTCCTCAACTGTAATTCATTCTCTGAAGCCCCAGCAACTACCTGTAGTCAAAAAAGTCCAAAGCTGTTCTGGAGTCTGTTATTGAGCTAATATCAAAATCCAGAGATAGTATAATATTCATCAAAAAGCAAGTTCATACAGCCCACATTTTGTTGTTGTTGTTACATTTCAAGCATTTAGAGTCCAAGGAAAATTTTTCACTTACCAACGAGGCACTTTAACATTTTTTTTAAGTTTATTTATTTATTTATTTATTTTGAGAGAGACAGAGACAGAAACAGTGGGCGGGAGACAGGGGCAGAGAGAAAGGGGGAGAGAGAATCCCAAACAGGCTCTGCACTGTCAGCACCAATGAGGCACTTTTATTTTTTTTATTTTTTTTATTTTTATTTTTATTTTTGGGACAGAGAGAGACAGAGCATGAACGGGGGAGGGGCAGAGAGAGAGGGAGACACAGAATCGGAAACATGCTCCAGGCTCCGAGCCATCAGCCCAGAGCCCGACGCGGGGCTCGAACTCACAGACCGCGAGATCGTGACCTGGCTGAAGTCGGACGCTTAACCGACTGCGCCACCCAGGCGCCCCGAGGCACTTTTAAATCAAAGTACCTTAAGGCCATCTAGACTGTCCATCAAAATAATACCCTGTATTCCCAGAAATAACAGTGGGTTTTAAAAGGATCTCATGCATTTTCCAATTCCACCTCATTTAGCAATATACATGGCATATAAGCTGGAGGGGACAGAGTAAAGAAAATGAAGATATGAGCTATATCAATACTTACGCCAAACATAAAGCACAAATTCTGTGCAAGTGTATGTGTGTATATAAAATCAGTAAGAGAACACCCATCTATGAATGGTGCAGTCGTCAGGCCCGTGTGTAAACCATACCTCTGCCTCACTCCTAGTCACCTTGGTGAAAATGTGCAGAATGGAAGAAGGGCCACCAGTGGAGTTGAGTTGATATGCCTTCATTTTTCACAGCAGGCAAAATGATGGATTGACTCAGTGTTTACTCTTCCTTTACACAAAATGGTGGTAGGAACTTCTGCTGTGTACTGGATACTAAGATGTTGGGAGTCAGAGATGGAAATCCTGCCCGCAAAAACTAAAAACATACAAACATACAAACAAACAAGAGTCAAGTCAAAAAAAAACCCCAAAACCTGACAGTAATAAGTGCATGGGACACAGAGGATGGGAAGAAAAGTTACGGAGTGTGTGGGTAGAGAAAATGTACTTTAATTTGGTTCCACAAATGTTTATGAAGTTCCTTTTGTGAGCCAGGCAATAAATATGACCCAGGAGAGAAGGTAGGTCACCTCTTGCAACATAATAGAAAGTGGAGTAGGAATACATCCAACTTTAGATGGACTTGAAGGTTTAACAGGTAAGGTGTGAGAGAGAAGCAGGGGCGGCTGAAAACCTAAGAAACTGTATGACCAATGTTGTCTATTTTTTGGGCGTGTGTGTGAATCTGGAGAAAAGGCCATCCTCTAACAGCAGAGAACACAGAGACAGGGCTTGAGGGAAGAAAAGAAAATGAAGCAAGTATGCAAATGCATGAGTTAAGAATGAGTAAAATCTGAAGGCTCAGCCTACGTTCAGAGGCAGGTGTCAAAAGTCACTGTGAATGCTGCCTTCTTGTGAGTGGGAACTCTGCTTGATTCATCTTGCCAGGACAAGTATACATCTAGAACTCTGTATACAGTATGCATTTTTCTCAGAGCATTAACTGTTTTATTGAAAAAGAGTGAAAAGGAGAAGAAAGTGAATAAAAAGAAAAAAAATTAAGATCTAGAGAGCACTCTGAAGGGTGAGATCAGGAGACTGATAAAGAAGCCCAGCAGAATGAGGAGGCCATGGCAGGGAGAGACAAAGGAGGTGGGAGAAAGGACAGGGACATGAATGCACGAAACTGGAGAAAAAAAAATGAATATGTGAATGAGTAAATGAGGCAATGAATCAAAAAAAGACTCTTGTACTGAGATCTGGGGGAAGATGCTCATTTTAAAAAAGGAATGCTGGAAAATGGGGGAACAAAGGACAGAGGATAATGAAGTGGAAATGAAAGAGAACATCCCGGAGTGATCAGAAGTAAACGTGTGCGGAAAGGCAGACGTGAAGGAAAGGAGAAAAAAGAATAAAGGCAAGCACGGAAAAAGAGGTGCAAATATATATATATTTCATGGCACTAATTACATTTTATTCATATTCTTATATGTTACTACTTCTTTCTCGGTCCATTGTCTAAAAAAGACTTCTTTAAAGTCAAAAGTGGAAAAGCGGTTGTTTATTTGGAGGATTTACAATATATAGCTTCAAACAGTGAAATATGTATTTCTTTTTTAAAAAATCTTGGCAACAGTGACAGGTAATTTTCTTAGAATCTAAAACTCTGATTTGGGACAGAGAAGGTTTTAGAATGATAAACAAAGGGAGGGAGAAAAACAAGGAAACAGGATAAGTGTTGATTGGTGCTGGTTGTCAGCATGTTGACAAGAAGGAAACAGATGAGTAGTCACCAAGAATGCTAAGCAGTAAGACGCTCTGACAAAGGAAAAGCAGAGAGATTTTTTTTTTTTCTTTTGATTCGTCCTTTTGGTTTTTGTTTGTGGATCACAATCCGCATTGGGTGCGGCATTGCAACTGCCAGTACTCTGCCTAACACCTGACTTTTAGCTCTGTTCCTGCCTCTTGTGGTTTCCACTCTACCGTGCATTGTCAGTTTTTGCTGGATCACTTGATTTTTTTCCTTAATGAAGAATTCTGTCTGTATCGTTTAGAAGAGATGATTCGTTGAGAATTTTCTTGCTTCTATGGTACAAAGGTCATATAATCCCCACATTAAGTGACAGCTCCATTTATGCAGATCAGTAGTTCTCAAACTTAAATACGCATCAGGATCCCCAAGCCTCACCTGCAGTTTGTGATTCAGCAGGTCTGTAGCAAGGCCCAGGAGTCTGCATTTCTAAGAAGCTGCAAGATAATCCTGATGCTGCTGGTCTGGGAGCCACACTTTGGGAACCACTGAGTTAGATCATTCCTACTAAAAAAGATTTTCTCAAAAGACTTCCTCCTATATCTAGAATGACAGCAAGTGAACTTAAGGCCCTTTGATTAGCAACAATGTTCTCTACTCCTATCATTAATTTAAAGGAATGCTTAAAATACTCCTCACCACTATTAGGAGACAAATAATGGCTTAGTACATACCTATTTGTGTCTGGCAGAATATAACAGTTCCTAGTTCTGTTCCTAAGTATAAATTCTGTACACCAAAGTATGCAAATATCAACATTTTGCACTTCATAACACATTTCCTCATATGCAACCCTCTAATATTCCTGTGGATTTTAGCTTAAATAAAAGGAGAAAACTTTTTTTTAAATTTTTTTTTAACGTTTATTTATTTTTGAGACAGAGAGAGACAGAGCATGAATGGGGGAGGGTCAGAGAGAGCGGGAGACACAGAATTGGAAGCAGGCTCCAGGCTCTGAGCCATCAGCCCAGAGCCCGACGCGGGGCTCGAACTCACGGACCACAAAATCATGACCTGAGCCGAAGTCGGCCGCTTAACTGACTGAGCCACCCAGGCGTCCCAAAAGGAGAAAACTTTTAGATACAAACCATTGTCTGAAAATTTTTAATTCTTATTTTGTTATCAATAATTATAAGAAAAGCAGAAATAAATGGAGAAGGCATAAACCTTCATGGAAATTTGAAAGATAATTTTGAGTGCTTCTTTATGCCAGTAGTTGATTATTATTATAATTCATTTCAAGATGTAAGGCTCTATTTTTACCTAGTGACATATTAACACGAATACTACTTCTTATGCTTTCCTGTTCTGGTGAGAGTTTTTACCTTTTACTTCTCTTCTTTACCACTGTAATGTTTTCTGGATTTAACAAGGCAAATATTACAAAAGACAAAAATCACATGAACCAGTAAATATATTTCTTGAGATGGATTTAGCCAAACTCTTTGTGGAGTATGCGCAAGTGGTATTCCTAAATGGGCAAAAAGAGAGTGCTTATAAGTGTTCAAACTTAGGCCACATTTTTCCCACTGTCGGTTATCAGGAAACACTATTCACAGTCAATAGCTTAGTTGTTGCCTTAGCCAGTACTGTGATGTTCTTCAAATGTGGTCTGTAGATCTTCTGCATCAGAATCACCCAGGATATGTATAAACAATGTATATGTATTCTGTGTCAGGAATGAACATTTTTAAACTGTACCTGAAAGTCTGCACCCTAAAATTTCAGAATCACTGAAGTTGTGAGTAATGGCAGAGAAGATTTACTTCTCTGCAGAAGTGAGCAGTGGGTACTGAAGAAGGGAGCAGTATGCTCCTAGTATTTTGTATTTGGGGAGGGTGTTAAATAGATTCAACAGATTAAGGTTTTGCCTTCACATATTCTAAAATCTGTTAGGGTTGACCCAAGATGCACTTAAAGATGACATTCATGTGTGGCGCCTGGGTGGCTCAGTTGGTTAAGCATCTGACGTCAGCCCAGGTCATCATCTCGCCATTGCTGAGCCTGAACCCTGCTTTGGGCTCTGTGCTGGCAGCTCAGAGCCAGGAGCCTGCTTCAGATTCTGTGTCTCCCTCTCTCTCTCTGCCCCTCCCCCGCTCACGCTCTGTCTCTCTCCCTCTTTCTCAAAAATAAATAAAACATTAAAAAAATTTTTTAAAGATGACATTAATAGCATTAACGACAGAACTCATTGAGCTACTTTATTTCATTTACAAGGAAGATATTCTTAGTAGATCTCTGCATATACAGTATGAATTATAATTATATGCTTGTTGCTAAAACAACTATTCCCTTAGATAGTTAATAAGAACTACAGTGTCTAACTTAATAGAAATTAGCAACCCATATAAGTAAAATTTATTAAAATCCTGTCACACTATGATGTTACTAATCCAGATATCGAATCAAAGTAAAGGATTGTTAATGTATGATCTAGTAAGTAAAAGGTTTGACAATTTCAAATTGAGCCCTTTATACAATTCTCAAATTATTAGTGAAAAGAAGTTTACCAACATGCTCTACAAAGTTGGTTAGTTTTTCTTACCTTTAATGATAATTAGAAAACTGTAATGAAAAATTCTGCATATATTGTCTCCAAAAACAAAACAAAACAAAACAAAACAAAACAAAATCCACCAGGTAGAATGTGCCTGAGGTTTTGCCATTATGCCAGCTTAATTTGCCTATGTGCTTCAAATGAACAGTCTATGAAAATAAGTCCTAAACTTCAATGCCATTCATTAAAATCACCCAGAACCTTTCTTCCCTTATTCTTTTTTTTTTTTTAAATTGTACTTGCTCCTTGTACATGCTTCTATCTCTAAGATTTGGGGTTTATGAACTTATCTTGGTTCCCCTGCCTTGACTTTGGCTCTTTATAAAGTATGGTTCAAACTAAATATCTGACCATCTTAGCTCTGGTTCCTAGCATTCATCCAAGTGATCAGGACAGCTATAGATTTTGCTCCATCCTTTGCAAAAAAAACAAAAATAAAAAACAAAAAAAAGTACGTAATAATTTTGATATCAAATAAGTGGGCTTTTTAAAAACAGACATCTACATTTTAAATCTTTTTTCAAAACACCCATATTTTGAAGATTTAACCAAATAAAAATTTATCATGAATATAAAATGCTCTTAGTTTGATATCCAGTGATGTCTACAAATCTTAAAAATCTATCCCGGATTCAAATTAGTTAATAGTTTTACCTATCATTGATATTGCAGTTTAAAAAGAGGGATGTGCAATGTTTTATTACAAAGCTATGAACTGTGTCCAAACAGATATAAGGAAATATTGAAATAGGTTCCATGTAGGAGAATGTATGGCTTTTATTTTCCAAATAGCAACTTCAATAAATTAAAGTGCTCAATATTGTACCAGCCGGGTGTCAGAAATGAATAGTGAACCTGTCAGCAGAAATGTTTTCAATTTCTTAAGCACCATCCTGGTCCCTGACAGAATTGATTGGCTTTTTGACACAAAGTTATAGTGGCAGAGATTAAAAAAAGAAGAAAATTCTTCTTTAACAAACTACCGCAGTGACAAACTGTATCCAAATGTGATTCAATACACCAAATGGTCTCGTTTAGAGTGAAGCTAAGATAAATACCAGCACTATTATATTTTGGCACTTTAAATAATAATAGCAACAGTAATAATAATAACACTGAAGTGAATTTCCAAAAGAAAAATGTGTTTAAAAGTTAATTAAATATTTGGGAATTTTTTTGGCCACACATTTTTCTCCTGGATTTGCAACATTAATTAAACATTTTGTACCTATTCTACTTCAAAAATGCTTCTATCATAACAGAAATGCAAGTTAATTGAAGAAATTTGGAAAATACAAAGAATTCTCAAGATAAATATTAAAGTAGTATATTAAATATAAATATGGTTGTATAATTATTATAGTTTTTATATAACTTATCTGCAAAGTTCCAGAAAGCACTAGAAGTGCAGTTCTGTATACATACGTACTCACAGGTATATATTTATGATCATACATATGTATAGAGGCACACAACTTGAACTAGAAAGATTATTTGCAACAGTCATATTAAACCTAAGTTTAATGATGTATCCACTTTGTTGTTGTTTTGTATTTTTATGATTTCCTTACTTACATTTAAATCATGAAACCATTTTAGAGTTATTTGTTGTGTGACTATAAGTGAACTGAAATGCCAACCTAATAATGCTAGACTCATGTAAGTTATTATTTGGAAACTAGCAATAAGTTGCTGTCTAAACATATGTATTTAATAAATATATATGACTATGTAAACTTTATTAGATCCAACCTTTAGCAATTACTTTAGAACCAAGCCTAAGCAAATCTTAGAAAAGTCTAAAATTAGAGAACATATTAACTAAAATTATATTTTTTTGATGATCAAAAATTTCTCATTTTACAAAAAGATTCAAATCCAGCTTTCTTTAAATATAAGACTCCCAATAGTATGCAGTATTTGTTTATTATACCACTACTTATTCAGTGTTGCAGACAAAGGAATTTAAAATTAGAATAACATAAGTAACAGATGTAATTTAGTATAATTATATTAATATATTTTTATCTATGAAAAATAACACACCTATGCTATGGTTTCAAGACAATGATACTTTAAAAAGTCAAATACAAAAGAAAAAAAGTCAAATACATCACCCTAATCTAAATCCTCATCCATCTTTCATTCTCCAAATTTTGGCTACAGAAATGTGTACTGAGGGTCTATTTCATTTTCATCCATTGGCATAGTATGAAAAAAAGTAACAATAGGTACTGAGATATGTGCACAGTATCTCCCTTTCAGACACTACTGTTCATAATGTATTATAAAAGAGGTATTGCCTTTACCACCAAATCCAGAGCAATTCCTGCAGCAAACAGGGGAGAGAAGTTAAGAGTAACTTTCTTGCTGGAGGAGATTTAACCAATCTCGGGCTTCACACTCCACTAGTTTGCTTAGTTTCTCATTTTTCCTTGGAAAACTTGATATATTCAGTTTCTATAAACATTGCTGTGGCACACCTGGAAACACTGTACTGTATGAATCATTCTCAGTACCTTTCTGCCACATTGAAAACAAAAATATTCTCCCACTTATACAACCCTCAGATGCATGTCTCAGTGTATTACCATGAATTATTCTTCTGGAAGAAAAGGAAAGCTGTGAATGTTCATTTTTCTACATTTTATTACATGAAAAGTATCCATCATTAGTATCTGGGATCTAGTACAAATGTTCAAACATTGCACTCATTTGAAACTCAATGGTTGAGGAAATCATTTGGTCTAAAAAACACAAAAGACTAAAAACACCTCATTATAAGGAAGAAATCTTTTTAAATTTCAGAAATAAAAAGAAACAGGGGGGCCTGGGTAGCTCAGTCAGTTGAGTATCTGACTTCAGCTCAGTTGTGATCCCAGGGTCATGGAATCAAACCGTGTGTCAGGCTCTGTGCTGAGCATGGAATCTACTTAAGATTGTCTCTCTCTCTCTCTCTCTCTCTCTCTCTCTCTCTCTCTCTCTCTCTCTCCCTCCCTCCCTCCCTCCCTCTCCCTCTCCCTCTCCCTCTGTCCCTCTCCCCGACTCATGTGTGCTCTCTCTCTCAAAATAAATAAATAAGTAAATATTAAAAAAGAAATATAAAAAAGACAGGGACTAGTTTTAATAAATATTTTTCATGAAAGATAAATTCCAAGCTAACAATAAATCTAGGACTGTATATACAACGGCATCATGTCCAAATATCACATATAGCTCAGATTACTTGAAATCAAAAGATTGATATTTCTAGATGATATTCTTTATTTATTGACTTTACAAAGTTGTTAAATATAATACATATGTGTTTGCCCGTTATTTGTCAAATCCAACTTTGTAAGTTCTGGTCACTCAGCAGTGTCCCATGAGAGAGCATTGAGTTCACTCAGCCCTCACTTGTTCACCCATGTAATGCAATTTTCATCAATTCGGTTTCCACTTTTAGATTAACTGTAATTTGCAAATTTCTGGTAAGGCTCTGATAGCCTTCAAAAGTCATTGAAAATTCATATGTACATCTAAAAATAAAGCTCTTATGATAACTACTCAGTGAAACCTTTTTATGGGGCTCTCTTTATTAGATAGTAAGAATAAAAAACATGGATACACATATGTAAATGAATAAGCATAACTGACTATAAGTGCTATGTCACTGAAATTTCTAGACTTTAAATTTTACGAGTAAATGCAATTTCAATTAAAAAGACAAAATTTAATCAAAAGTCACTGTTGTCAACTTGCCTTCTAACATCATCATTGTATAAAGTAAATGGTATGATAACATCAATAAAAGCATAAAAGGAAAGCATAAACTTTAAAAAAAAAGTCATTGAGATAGTCACCTACAAGGTTAAAATGAAAATTCATCATCATCCTGAAATGTATTTTGAAAAGAAAGCAGGCAAAGAAACATGTTTATTGACCACTTTCTCTGTAACAATTTCCTCTATTCTCCTATATTTTTTATTTAAAACCCACATGCATTCAGCTCTTGTTGACCCAGCACTGATAGATGTAGCAAGACTTTATTGAGAAGATAAGACTTGAAGTTAGCCATGGAGAATGCAAGGAATTAAGACATTTTAGAAAAAGGAAAAGAGAAAGGTACTGAATGAGCAAAAGCATGGTGACTCCGCATGCCATGTTCTAGTGAACCAATTTGCTAGGAATCAGTGGTTGCTATAATGTCATTATGAGAAATAAAGATGGAAAAATAAGTTAGAATTAGACTGGGCAGGCAGATAGTAAGTGTGGTAGAGGCAATTGAAGATAATTGAAGGATTGTGAAGCAGGGAATAACCTTCATGGAATATCAAGACAGACTAAATCCCCATTAATGGGTTCTTAATAAATGGAATAGTAGGTTATAAAGGTGTTAGCCTAAATAGCGCAAAGGAAGTAGAACAAAAAGGACAGTACAAAAGAGTTAACAAAGGAAAAAACTCTACTTGTATTACTACGAGAGGGAAGGAAATATGAAGATTTGGCAGTAACTTGAAGAGGCTTTAGCTATTTCAGAGAGAGGATGCCACTATGGTTTGATCATAAGTCAGGAAAAGATGTTTATAAAACTGAGAGCTATTATACAACTTGGCATCTTGGACAGGGCATTGCTGTGGAATGTGCCTATCTGGAAAAGAGCTGACATGCAGGTGACCTGTAGGAGCTTCCTCATGACTGTTTGCATCCTAACACAGTATGCCAAGATGGTAGTATCTCTCCAGAAAAAGGGAAAACCATATTTGTATCCACATATTATGCTTTTATGAATTTAATTAGCTCTGTAAGATTTCACCGTTACGTGCTGTACCATGTTAATGATTATATCATCCTTAATTATCACAAGAAATAAAAGGAGGCTTAACATTCCATCATTCAAAACCGCAACACTAAATTTCTCCCCCAAACCTCTAGGAAGTGTCAGATAAACAACAGAGACAGCACCCATTAGGCACATAGTAGATATTCCAAATGACTCAGCCAGTCACAACACAGTAAGAAAACAGGGAACTGGAAAATCATGAAAATCTCCTAAACTGATATTATTCCAATATGATTTCAGAATTTACATGTTTTTTAATTTATTTTTAAGTGGGGGTGGGAGGGGCAGCGAGAGAGGGAGACAGAGGATATGAAGCAGGCTCCAGGCTCTGAGCTGACCACAGAGAGCCCGATGTGGGGCTCAAATTCACAAACTATGAAATCATGACCTGAGCTGAAGTCAGATGCTTAACAGACTGAGCCATCCAGGCACCCCTGATTTCAGAATTTAAAATAGATCCATACTGTAAACTGTTTATTGGATGTACTCAGATTTTACAATGATACAAGCTATGGTAATAAAAAAAATTACCCTTCATGATGCTTCTATTAGCTGACCTGTTTATATAAGTTGAATTCATAAGACACCCCAAGACCTTAGAAAATATCCTACCTAGCAACATTCGAGCAATGGTATAAAAAAAGCGAAACACCACAAAACAGCCATTTGTCCACCTGAAAATGTGATCACTGGGGGAAAAAAACAACAACAGTATTAAGCTTCAACTTCAAGCAATATTTGAGAGACCTGTGAAGCAGTTTAGTCACAGGTCATCTAATTTGCAGTATGACTTCAGTTTCAGTGGACACTGTTGAACAAATTGTTGTCTCTACACTGGGAACTTTTATCAATAATCTTGCACTTAAAATACATGGCCTCAAGACCTCAAATCACCAATCCAAAATTAAATTCTAAGAAATAACTGTTTCCCAGTCATCTCATATACCATCAGTCTTCTACCCCAATTGGGAGAGGAAATAAAGGAGGAGGAACTACTTCTACTTCTATTAACATTTGAGTGAAATCATAGCCTCTGAAGGAAATCCATTTATTGTCATAGCTTGATCAAATTAATAAACCAATGAAAATCTGACACTTATTTTTTAAAAATTTTTTTTAACGTTTATTTATTTTTGAGACAGAGAGAGACAGAGCATGAATGGGGGAGGGGCAGAGAGAGAGGGAGACACAGAATCTGAAACAGGCTCCAGGCTCTGAGCTGTCAGCACAGAGCCCGACGCGGGGCTCGAACTCGCGGACTGTGAGATCATGACCTGAGCCGAAGTCGGACGCTCAACCGACCAAGCCACCCAGGCGCCCCGAAAATCTGACACTTATGATACCGAGAAACAATCTGTTATTTCTAGTTCCTCACCTTAACTTTTCCCCACAGGGCTTCTTTTTTCAATCTCTATTATTGATAAACACTTGGCACCCAAAATTCACACTGGGTTTATTATTTACAGTATTATGCCTCATTGTCAAAATATTATAATTATTGTTGTTATCCTAGGATTCATTCTCCCAGAAAATGGGAGATGTCTGCTCAATAGTGGTTTTCCTTTTGAGACAGCGGGGTTATCCATCACTTTCAGACATTCTTTTGGACTGTCTATGCCAGGTTATTGAGTGTGACCACTGGTGTTAATCATTCCTTTAGTCCTTCCTCTTCTAGGTACAGTTTGTACATTTCCTGAACTATCTCACATACTCCCAGTCTACTTACATAGACAAACTCTAGAGCCATGTCTGTGACAAACAGAGAAACAAACTACTCATATATTTCTTAATAAATGATAATGTACAGAAGCAAATAGCAATGGACTTTGAAAATAATTCAAAAGGAACCTTCTTGTTTCACAGTATTGACAGATTCTGCTAGTCACTGCTAGTCATAGCTATTATTACATAACCATATAGGCTGATTAGCTGTGTTAATGGTGGAAATCCAGTAGAGTGGTTGTTATATGTGTCTTTGTACCCACATTAGTAAACATAAGTAACACTTTTCAACAATGGAGGGAGGCATGGAAAGTAAGGGAGAAAGGAAAGTGGGTCATTTCATATTCTCAAAGTTTTCAATACCCTTGACCTCCATCTTACTTTCTCTTACCAGCATATTACTCATTAAACATGCAAAATCCAGAAATATAAAGATATTCCTGAATACTAAGCAAACTTTCCATCTTGACCGTTCCTCCACACACACTTGTGTACTTTATTTGATTTGTCACACCAAATCTCTTTTCACAAAGCCAAGTCTACTTTCCAAGGCAAAATTGCTTTTTATTGTTCATGCCATAAATAAGAATTAATGCAAAACTACAAAGGTTGATTTTTACTGTCAAGGAACATATTTCATTTTTGCTCTAAAAGGAACTACATAAATATCGTCTTTATCTATGACAACATGGAGACCTAACAGCCGGTACAAAAACACCTCCAGTATGACAATAAAACTTAAAATGATATTGTTTCACTAAGTGGTCAGGTTATGCCCCAGGATAGAATATAACATGAGCACAGTCAAGGTTAAAAGGCAGGTAAGTGCCACTCAGGGAAGAGACCGGTGCATGCTTTGAGATCCCTGAGAACAGACAACACGCACACCAGGCTCAAGTGGCACGGTGTTTATTTCTAGCAAGAGAAGAGAGTACACAAGATCCAGCTCCTTGCAATGTGCTGGCCCCCCACAGCCGGCTTCACTCTGCAGCCAATGTGGGCAGTGCGGCTGCACGCACCCCACTTTGGCTACAGCAGAAGAACCCCAACCCTGACCGAGTGGGTTCTGAAATACAAAAAGAGCTAGGGGCATGGCCAAGGGCCATAGTAGCATATAGAGACATGCAATTCTAAGAAAAGTTTGCCTGTGCCAGATACAGAAGGAACAGAGATATGTATATTGTCTGTGCTCTGAGCTCCCTGCCTGCGATGTGATTCATGTGTTTGCCTGCGTGTCCTTTACTGAACACAAGGTTCTTCTTGGGAACACAGAGGAGGTGTCCAGCTGCACTTGGATCCTGCCCACACTGATATAAACCATTAAAAAAAAAAGACTACAAACAAGTATTATAATCAATTATAATACTTATATTTTATAAACAATTTAGAGATTAAAAGTCCCTTTGCTTATATAATCATAGCTGATCTTCTCAACAACCCACAGAATAGGCTGGCTATGTTCAATAATCCTCATTTTCAAATGAAGAATAAACTGTAATTTAATGAGATTTAGGAATCTACCAAAACGCCCACTGTAAATGAGTGCTGGAATTACTTAACGTTATGATTCTGGTCAATTTGGGATGCGTTTAATGTCTTTTCTACTACCGTGGTTTACTAAAGGTTTAAAAGATTGGATATGATAATGCTTTGCTATCTCTGTGAAAATGCTGATTAGTCCTTATTGGCAATTATAACGATAAAGATACATTTAAAGTTTGCATTGATACTAGACCTTTTATTTAAAGCATTTTATGACTGGAATTGTATTTTTGTATTTAATTTGTGGAATATATTGATTGGAATTAGGTTTTAATTGTAAACTTTAGTTCTTCAATATATAGAGAGACATGAAAGGAGTTTGAAAGATAAACTGTTACAGATATGGATATGCTCCATTAACAATTAATATAAGAAGTTGTTACAGGCTGGGTCTTTATAGAACACTAAATACATAGTTATCTATCTCATCACTTACCATTAAGTATGATATTTCAATACCTATATCATGAACTGAAAACTTTGAATTATGACCAGTTCAACAAATATGTATGGTGTGAATATTAGAAGTAAAGCCCTCTGTTCACCGAATGCAGGGACACAAGGATTAATCAAGAATGATCCCACTTTCAAGGAGCTTTTAATATAATAAGAAAGATGAGATATTGGTAATATAATTATATTACAATGCAGAAAGATACAGATCATAAAACCTCTATAGAAAAATAACACTGGGGGTGAGAGGAAAAGCAATATTTTTATTAAGGGAATCTGGGAGGGCTTCCTGGAATAAGATTTTGAGAAAAATCTTTTAGAAGGAACAAAATGTGAATATGCTGAGTGGGACAGAAATACTTCATATCCTGGGTGAATAAAATACAGTTTGTGAAGCCAGAAAGTGGAGTTCAGCCTATGTATTTAGAAGTGCCTTCATAAAATAAAAGTTCAGAACAGAAGAAACCAGTTCACAGAAGTCTTTGAATGATGGGTGCATAAGCTTGCATTTAGGTAATTAATATAGTTAAACATACCAGGTTCTATCAATTGTTTCAGTTTTCTGGCAAATCATAAGCACTAAGATCTTCATCAATAAAATTTGTCTTATTCAGTTCTATCTATGCATGAATATATTCTATGAAATTAAAGGTAGTAGTGTCCATTAAAAAATATAAAGAAATAAACTTATTACCAAAACTTTGCCTCAATGCAACCTCGTTTAACTTAATATATAGGAACAATATAAAAATTATTGAAAAGGCATCAGAAAAAAATTGGCTAAATGTATGGATGAATGCCAATATGACTCAATTGTACTGAAATTTTTGTCTTAAAAAATCAATCATTATTTCTAATAATATGAGTTAATCTTTTCTGAATATATAGGTCAGGTGTTACACAAAATTTGGGTTTACATACACTACCTTTGATCATCATAGCAGCTCTGTAATTTGGGAATTGCTAATACTACTTTATAGATGAAACTAAGATTCAGAAATGCCCAAGGTCACATAGTAAAATAAGTTTTGGGTCTGAGATGGTTACTCAGGTCAGTTGGGCAAGCTGCAAAACTAGTGTCACTTACTTTTAGCACTTTAAACACCAACCTAGTATTGTAAATGTTTATTTATGTATTTTGAAAGAGAGAGGGAGAGGGTAAGAGAGGGAGAGAGAAAGTGTGTATGTGAGTGGGGGAGGAGCAGAGAAAAAGGGAGAGAGAATCCCAAGCAAGCTCCATGCTGACAGTGCATATGCAGGGCTTGATCTCATGAACCCAACTCTGAGATCATCACCTGAGCCAAAATCAAGAGTTGGACATTTAACCAACTGAGCCACTCAGGTGCCCCAAGACCAACCTAATATCTCTAAAGGTAAACCTGGATCTCTGATGATATTAATACATTTGGGTTTCCCAGATACTAACTCAACTTTTTCCAGGATAAAAAATAAGAGAATTATTTTCTATTTTCTTCCTGATCACAGAAATAAATGATATTTTTACGGAAAAGCAGCAAGCCCAGTGGATACTAAAAGACAAGACAGAATTACTGATTCTGTAGGAATGCATTCTATTCACACTTTTATATAAACTCTACTGGCACTAATACTGATGTTTAAAAATGTCAAGTCGATTTCAAGTATAATCAGTTCGTGTGAATCCCAAGTCACATACAGCTTGAAGGGTTACACAAAACACATAAAATTTAATTTCCCTATG
Organism: Neofelis nebulosa; assembly: GCF_028018385.1. NCBI lineage: Eukaryota > Metazoa > Chordata > Mammalia > Carnivora > Felidae > Neofelis > Neofelis nebulosa. The sequence goes on from NC_080783.1 coordinate 65,593,720, forward strand.
TTAAAACACATACACCTACTGATGCAGAACATCAAATGCAATTCCAAGAAACCAGTTGGGAAGATGATCTGATAATCAGAGGGATAACACTCGTGAAAAGACCCCTTGGCAAAAGACATTTCTCATGGAACTGAATTTGCTCTAGGGATTTCCAATGGTCATTAAGGTAAGAGAGCTTCACATAATATCACCCAATCAGGACCACCCTGCTCCTTTGGGCTCCTAAGTCTATTAGCTATGGTATCTGGAGGTGGGGGCCTTTGGGAGCTGATTAGGTTATAAGGGTAGATCCCGAATAAATGGGATTCCTGCCCTGATAGGAAGAAACTCCAGAGAGCTCTCTCCCTCTCTTCCACCTTGTGAGGACGCAGCATTTTGGTTTTGGGTTCCCTAGACTCCAGAATTGTAAGAAATAAATTTCTATTGTTCGTTAGCCATTCAATCCATGGTATTTTTGTTTATAGCTGTCCAAATGGACTACGACATTAGGACAAACTACAATCAGGATGGCTACATTGTTTAAATTGCAACTGGAGGCTCTCCAAGGATTTTGACTTAACTACTTACTCCTGCTTGTGATTTAAATATGGAAGACATCCCTGACCAGCATTTTTATTCCAAAACTTGAATAACAAGCCTCTTGTCTATAATACATTTTCTTACAACAGAGGACAGATTTAAAATTTTATTTTAGGTAACTTAAAGATTTCATTTTAAATGGTCTCAAGGTTTCAGGAAAGGTCTTTTGGTTAAATCCTAAGGCATGATGAAAAATTTGTACCTTTAAAATTATGTTACATTACTACTTTTTTATTAAAATTGACAACTACCTTATTACTGAAGTTAATGTAAATATTTCACTGAACTTAAACTTCATATCATAGCTTAGTCTTTTCAGGTCCTTCCAAGTAAAATACTGAAGTTTTTATTCCTTTTCATATGTGATTTTTGAGGTAACCTCTAAAGTACTTTAATAAATCTTTAACTTACCATACATTCGTTGTAATCAATTTTCATAGGATATTTCTATATCTCCCACTGAGGTTTCACTAAAGTGCTCACAGTTAATCTAGTAAGATTTTATTCCACTTAAAAGAAAATATTAATTCCACCTAACACAGATGAAGAATGACCCAGAAGTGTTTCACTTAATATCAGAGCCTATTTTTTTAGACTTGTTATCTAGAGGATCAAAACATTTCTTTATTTTTTTCTGTTTAGCATGCTGCTAAATACCTAGTAGATTAACCTCCCCAAGGAGAGTTTGTCAATTGTCATTTCTTTCACTTACCCACAGACCCAAGTTTAATTTAATTTCAGAGTATCTTTGATTAGTATGAGGAGGAAGAAAAAAACACGTTGATTACAAGCACATGATCAAAATAGAATACTAGTGCAATAAGATGTGAAATGAATTTAAATGATACAAAATAGTTCCTCAATTATGCCACTTTTCTTGTCCCTTCTCTTCACTTTTGGGAGTGAAGATGAGTTTTTTGGGGCAGTAAGTGGACAAGTTTTTTTCTTTTTTGTTCAGCTTTCTTGAACTATAATTGACACCTAACTATAAATTTAAACAGGCAACACTGTACAGCATGTTGATCTGATACATTTTAAACTGCAAAATCATTACCAGACAAGGTTCTTTTTGACATCTAGGAGCAAACTGTGGCTCAAGAGCTCATCTTATTTTTATAGGTTAAATCCTTATTATTTATTTCAATTACATCATCATATTTTCTTTTTTTTTTTTTTAATTTTTTTTCCAACGTTTTTTATTTATTTCTGGGACAGAGAGAGACAGAGCATGAACGGGGGAGGGGCAGAGAGAGAGGGAGACACAGAATCGGAAACAGGCTCCAGGCTCCGAGCCGTCAGCCCAGAGCCTGACGCGGGGCTCGAACTCACGGACCGCGAGATCGTGACCTGGCTGAAGTCGGACGCTCAACCGACTGCGCCACCCAGGCGCCCCTCAATTACATCATATTTTCTACCTGTGACATTCTTATTTATTTATTCATCATATTCATCGATTGTAATTTACATATTATTTTTCTAATGATTTTTTAAAATTAAGAAAGAGATGAAAATAATTGTGGCAGACATTAGAAACTGACCACCCAAAGCCATCAAATCTTCTCCCTCGTCTTCCTCTACTATAGAGGCAAGATTTAGAAATGTGATCCAGTTCTGGCAGGGCTATGTCACTAAAACTTATGGGGTATGTGTGAGGGGAGGGCTTGGGCAATTGCTTCTTAAAGTATATCCTCTTTTATCCTTCCCTATTTAGCTTCTTGCATCTTCCCCTTTCTAATCCAACCTGTGAAAGAGAACTGAAACCCAAAGACAGAGAAGTTATCTTGCCATCATAATGGTGACCACATATACTCATAATACCAAACTTTTTTTCTCTCTCTCCTTTCATCACTAATAGAGCATATTGGAATTAAACCAAAATTAGGGCTCTTGGTTAATGTGATAACTGACAAACTCTCATAGGGTATATAAACCATTAACATACATTGACGAAGAGCAGAACACCATGCTAAGTAGTAGAAGGGAAAAATAAATGGCTGCTCAGGAGACAGAAGGAGCCTGGTTCCTTTGAATATCATTGAGCTATCCTGCGAGTCCTAGACCGCTTAAAATGAGTTAATGTTTATTTCAGGCACTGTGGACTATTTTTCTAATGTTTGGAGCTGTAGACATTCCCTCAGTGTTTCAAATTGCCAAATTCAAAAGAAAAAAAAATTCAAACTGATGAATTACGTTTATTTACCATTGACTGTATCACTTAACTGCTTTAAATAAAAATCCCCCTAAACTAGGTTTCAACACCGGAAATCATACTTTACACGTTTGCAAAAACATGGATATAAAGCAAGTTTGTCTTTTACTCCTTTCCTGGGTACTGACTTCATTTTTCACTCAACCTCCTTCACACTTAAAAATGTTATGATGCAAACATTTTTTAAAAAGATCTAAAAAAAAAAATGTATAGCTGGGGTGCCTGGGTGCCTCAGGCAGTTAAGCATCTGACTTTTGATTTTGGCTCAGGTCATGATCTCTTGGTTTGTGGGTCCAAGCCCTGCATCAGGCTCTGCACGGACAGCATGGAGCTGGTTGGGATTCTCTCTCTCCCTCTTTCTCTCCCTTGCTTGTGCACTCTTTCTCTCTCTCTCTCTCTCTCTCTCTCTTAAAATAAATGAATAAACTTAAAAAAAAAAGAAACAATGAATAAATCCCGCATGCCCTCCTGAAGGGAGGACATATTTTGGACCATCGCAAGTTTATTTGCTTTTGTTTTTCTTCTCTGAGAAAATTCTAAGAACCCAGAAGCATAATTTTCAAGATAATGAAAAAGAAAGCAGTGAAAGCAGGTGTTAAGTACTATGACAATGGACACAGAAAGTGGTGTCTCATGATCAGTCAAACCCTTTATCAGGCTATCTACAGCTGGAACTGGAATTACAGTTAAAGAAATAGGAAACTGAAAAAGGGGATTACAGTGTGAAGAAAACAAACCAAAAAAGAACTAAATAGCCAGAGAATGTGACGTGACATGACTCAATTCCAGCATATTTTAGAAGCTTTTTCCCTACTGATAAACTCAACTCTTATTAGGAAATATTGACTCCAAGACCTTTATCTCTTCTTAGACATTTTCATGATACATCTTTTTTTGTTAATATTTCTTTCATATCATTCACATTAATTCTCTTGGAGACTTAGATTTTTTTAAACCTTATAATTATTTTGTGTAAGTTAACTTATTTATTTTTGAGAGACAGAAGGACAGAGAGAGAGAAAGAGAGCACGAGCTGGGCAGGGGTACAGAAAAAGGGGCAGAGAAAATCCCAAACAAGCCCCATACTGTCAGCACAGAGCCTGATATGGGGCTCAATCTCATAAATCATGAGATCATGACCAGAGCTGAAACCAAGACTTAACCGACTGAGTCACCAAAACCTTACAACTCTTTATTGCTTAAAGCAGTATCTTTCAGATGTTTTCAAAAAATTTATCACTCTATTTTTTTTGTGCTATTTTGTCTATTGTCTGTTTCTTTTCATGGGCAATATCACGGTGCTATTTTTGATTTCCATGTCCAGTAACTTTTATTTGAATGGTACACACAGTGTACTGAAAAAAAAAAAAAAAGGTAGAGGCACCAGATAATGATATCTTCAACTAAACAAGTTTTATTCTTTCTTCTGCTGGGAATACAGTGAAATGACAACCTTAATCCAGTCCTGGAGAGAGTGATGTGAAGGGGAGTGGTTACTTTGGTAAGATCCAGTTACCTCTGGTTTCCTTTGTTCTTACAGGATAGTCTTTCAAGACTGCTTGGAAATCTTTGTGAATCTTTGTCTCTTCCACATTAAAAAAAACTGCAAAAAATCTCATCTTTTTGTAAGACTTTTATGACTTAGCTGTTTAACTCCTGCCTTGCACAGCTTCAGATTTCGACAAATATCTTGAGGGAGACTGCATGTTGTTTTGAGGTTCCTTAAGTTCCTGCTCCATTGTCAAAAGCAGTGTGTGTGTGTGTGTGTGTGTGTGTGTGTGTGTGTGTGTGTGTGTTTCTGTTCCACAGCAGTGGTTTCCCCTTGAGGATAACCCTCAGATTAAAAAGGCTGAGATCTGGGGCGCCTGGGTGGCGCAGTCGGTTGAGCGTCCGACTTCAGCCGGGTCACGATCTCGCGGTCCGTGAGTTCGAGTCCCGCGTCGGGCTCTGGGCTGATGGCTCGGAGCCTGGAGCCTGTTTCCGATTCTGTGTCTCCCTCTCTCTCTGCCCCTCCCCCGTTCATGCTCTGTCTCTCTCTGTCCCAAAAATAAATAAAAAATGTTGAAAAAAAAAATAAATAAAAAAGGCTGAGATCAGCAAAGCCAACGTGCCACTCCCTCAAGTGCTTTCAACTTTCACCTGGTGTTCTCGTGCACATCTCCTTGCCTCCACCCTGTATTTCCCAAATACACACAAATACAAGGAACTCATGATGGTTTTAAAAAGTTTTTGCTCAAAGTTTGTGCAGCTTCAGAATTCGGTAAATGTCAGAGGTGGAAACTGTACATGCGTTTCTCAAGCTCCAGTTTTGCTATTCCAGCCGAATGAGGTTGTAAAAAGTTCTGCTACATTCTTCATTTCTAGCAGTGACCTTCTGTCTGAACCTCACCCGTATTTGCAATCTGTAGCCTCTGTGTAGATCCAGGAATACCCTTAGGGACTATTGCAGAGGTCCACACCTCACTTTTGAAATGTTCTCCCTGTCTTCAATTTTATTCCTTTTAGTTCTCATTGTTTCCATTGCTCTCTAATGTCTTTAAATACATACTTTTTGTAATTAATTGGCTTTTCTGTTTGTTTTGGTGAGAATTTTGGCCTACTATAAACTATTTTATCCTTCCAGGAAATATCCTGTTGTTTTGAATTTCCATTATGGAATTGAAACCCTCATTTGCTTATAGAGTATTTTAAGACTAGCAACACACAAGGAATAATGTATCAAACACCAGTTTATCCTCCACGCAGTTTAAGATGTAAATGTTTGTTGGGGTGCTTGGGTGGCTCAGTTGGTTAAGCATCCAACTTTGGCTCAGGTCATGACCTTGCCTTTCATAAGTTTGAGTCCCACGTTGGGCCCTGTGCCGACAGCTCAGAGCCTGAAGCCTGCTTCAGATTCTGTGTCTCCTTCTCTCTCTGACCCTCCCAGCTCACACTCTGTCTCTGTCTCTCTCAGAAAAATAAATAAATTATAAAATAATTTGAAAATTTTTTTAAAGATGTAAATGTTTTCAATTCAACCCTCTTCCCAACTTAATAAATTATTGCAAGTACAACAGAAGGTTCATGTATATAATTCTTCCCCAAAATTATTCATTAACATGAATTTAATATTTATCATTCTTTTTTAAAGTTTATTTATTTATTTTGAGAGAAGAATGAATGGAGGAGGGGCAGGGAGAGGGAGACAGAGAGAGAATCCCACGCAGGCTCCACACCCTCACCATGGAACCCACTGCAGGGCTCTAACTCATGAACTGTGAGATCATGACCTGAGCTGATGTCAGACACTTAACTGACTAAGCCAGCCAGGTGCCCCTAATATTTATCAGTCTTATACACATCTTTGTGACTTTTGTTTACACCCACACACAACCACATCCACATGCTCCCAAACCCCCACACAGATACATTCAAATTCACAATTAGTATTTTTGTTTCTTCCTAAATTTTATATAGTTGGTATCATACATTGATTTACCTTGCGCAACTTGCTTTTTAAAAATTCAATATTCTTGGAGTGCTTGGGTGGCTCAGTCAGTTAAGCATCCTACTCTTGATCTTGCTGAGGTTGTGATCTCACAGTTCATGGGTTCAAGCCCTGTGTCAGGTTCTGCACCAACAGCAAGGAGCCTGCCTAGGATCCTGTCTCCCTCTCTTTTAGCCCCTCCCTGCTCTTGCTCTCTCTCTCTCAAAATAAATAAGCATTAAAAAAATTCAACATTCTTATTTTGAAATTTAATTGTGTTCATACATGTAGTTTCTGCTATACACTTTCACTAAGCATTTGAAATTTTTTGTTCTTTTGCCACTGCAGTCAATACAGATACGAATATCTTTATGCAGTTTATCCTTTCACATATGTGAGAATTTCTCTGCAGTTGATACCTAAAAGGATATTTTCTGGGACAAATGTTATGTACATCTTCAACTGGACAAACTGCTCTCTAAGATGACACTATTAATTTAAATGCCATCCACATTTTATAGGAGTTTTTGTTCCTCTCCATCCTCACTTAAACATAGATTAGTCTTTATAGTTTTGTCAATTTGATGGCATGAACAGGTATCGTTTTGCTACTTTTTACATTTATATTTTCTTATTTATTGAAAGAATTTTTATATATGCTCAATATTAATGCTTTTGTAAAAATGGTTATTTACTTTTGAGAGAGAGCGAGAGAGCACAAGTTGGGGGAGGGTCAGAGAGAGAGAGGGGGACCGAGGATCCAAAGCAGGCTCTGTGTTGAAAGCAGGGAGCCCGATGCAGGGCTCTAAACTCACAAACCCCAAGTTCATGACCTGAGCCTAAATTGGATGCTCACTGATTGAGCCACCCAGGCATCCCAGTGCTTTCTTGATTATATGTACTGCAAAATCTTTTCTCAGTCTATTGGGATGGGGTGGGGGGGGGTGGCTCTTACACTTTGCTTATTGGGTCTTTTAAAGTACAGACATTTAAAACTTAAATGTATTCACTTAAATCCTTACTTTACACATTTTGGGTCTTAATCCATCTATATCTGAAACAGGTATGAAGTAACTATCCAATTTTACTTTTCCATACATGGAGTCAATGCAATCAGCATTCCTTCATTGATTCACAATGCTACCTTGATCAGCTACTAAGTTTTTAGGTATGCATGTGTTACTTTGTGCATATCTATTCAATTCCATTCATATTTGGTCTCCCACAGTATATTTGTTTTCAAAATTAGCTGCCTAAAACATTAGTTGCCCATTGTTGGCATTTTGCTTCTTTGTATAAATTTTTAGTATTAGTTTTCTTAATCTAGGTAGGTAAGGCTCTGCTCCATAAGCAAAAGAAATCACCACAAAATTTTAGTGGCTTAAAAAAAAAAAGTGGATCTCCTCCAAGTGATGAATCAGGGATCTAGGCTACTTCATCTATGGCCATCTCAGGCGCTTCAAGGCCACCTAGATGCATATAATTTTCTCTCATGTTCCATTGGCTAGTCCTAATCACCTGGCTAAAGTAACTGTATGGAAAGCCGGGAAATGTAGAGTGCACAGTTTCTGCTATATATATAAACATTTATGCAAACCTATTATAATTTTAATTCTATGTTACTGAATTCATAAATTTTAAGATAATTGATTTTTTTAAATTAAAGTGTTAATTATTTAGAGCAGTTTTAGGTACCCAGCAAAATTGAGGGAAAAGTACAGAGATTTCTTATATACTCACTGCCCCCACACATGCATAGCTTCCCTCACAAATAATGAACCCTATCAACGTCCCCTACCAGAGTAGTACATTTGTTACAGTTAATAAGCCCATACTGACATACCATAATCATCCAAAATCCATAGTTTACATTATAGTTCATTCTTGGTGTTATACATTCTATGGGTTTGCACAAATGTATAACATTTATCAATCATTATTGTATTTACAGGATATGCTCACTGCTCTAAAAATCCTTTGTGCTCTATCAGATATAAGATCTGTGTCTAGATTAATTTTTTTGCCTATGGATGTCTAGTTGTTCCAGCATCATTTGTTGAAAAGATTATGTTTGCTCCATTGTGTTGCCTTTGCTTTTTGTTGTCAAAGATCAGTTGACTATATTTATGTGGGCTTATTTTAGGGCTAATTTGTTTCATTGACCTATTTGTCTACTTTTGCTAAAATCACACTGTCTTGATTTCTGTAGCTTTGTAGTAAGTCTCCAAGTCAGGTAGTGTCAGTCCTCTAACTTTATTCTTCTTCAATATTATATTGACTATTCTAGGTATTTTTGCCTCTCCATATAAATTTCAGAAACAGCTGTTGATATCCACAAAATATCTTGCTGGTATTCCGATTGCAAATGCACTGAATATATAGATCAAGTTTGACAGAGCTGAATCTTTGCAATATTGAATCTTTCTATCCATGGACATGGATGGATTATCTCTCCATTTATCTAGTTCTTCTTCAATTTCATTCATCAGCATTTTGGAAGTTTCCTCATCTATGAAACTATTCCTCACATATTTTGTTATAGATATGCCTAAGAATTTCATTTTGGGGATGCTAATGTAAATGATACTGTGTTTTTAATTTCAAATTTCACTTGCTCATTGCTGGTATATAGGAAAGCAACTGACTTTTGTATGTTAATCTTGTATTATGCAACCTTCCTATTAGCATTTACTAGTTCCAGGAAATTTTGTTGCCAATTATTCAGATTTTTTTTACATAATTATGTTATCTACAAGTACAATTTTATATCTTCCTTCCCATCTGTACACTTTTTGTTTCCTTTTCTTGTCTTATTGCATTAGCTAGAACTTCCAATATCATGTTGAAAAAAAGAGGTGAAAGGAAACATAATTGTTATCTTTACATTACTGAATATTTATGCTTATAAATGCAGTATGTATACTCTAATTTATTTAGATTCTCTTTAGAAAACATCCCACTTAGAGAAATGGAATTGGCTACAATGCAATAGAGCCACGTGAGAGTAGAATGACTTAATTTTGCACATTGATGCATTTCCTCCATGAACTTTGATAATCTATCTAGTATCTGGCTAGCTCTGTGTGTCAAGACTAAAAACTAAGATGACAAAATGCCTATTACTCTAGCTTACCCTTTTGATGATTACTATATACTTTCACCTGTGATCTAAGAAATGATAGATTCTATCTGCTCTGTATAACCACATAGGCCTTATTAGTTTTTTCCTAAAATGAAAAAATAAGTCACTTCCTTCAAAAGTATCTTGAAAATATGCAATTTTATCACATGTCTATCATTTTCAGCGTTTCTCTTATTCACACAGGAAAATGCAACAAGAGTTGCTAGACCCACTGTCTGCTTAGATTTCAGAGTAAAAGGAGGGTAGTATGCACTTGAGATGCCTCCTCTAATTGGTTTCTGGGAATCCAGAGAATTGGCCCAATGAGGGTAATAACATTGATTATTCTTTATTAGTAGTAACTTGAGAAAATAAATGCATATGAAATATTGCTTCCTAAACAGACTACTTTTCATGCTTTTTACATAGTAAGTGCTAAAAAGCCATTAAATAGAAAGGCATATTTAGTTATATGGCTGTAAGTACCTAAAGTTCAGAATTTAAATAGATATCCCATGCAGCAACTGTGCACCAACAAATTGTCTCTAGAAATAAAGGACTCAAAGAGACAGCATTTGAAACTAAAGGAGGTGGATTCTCTGTTGTTTTTTAAATTGTTAGGATGGCAGTCAGCAAATGAATACTCAAGTCTTTTTCAGCAGCCTGAAAGAATTAATTATATACCCCAAATACTAAAGTTATTGCTAGAAAATAAATTATACAGGAAATCCAGCTGGTCAGATACTTCTACACAAAGCAAATGTATTTTGGGAAAAGTTTTGTTGTGGTGTGTGTGCGTGTATGCATGTGTGCATATGTATAGGGTGTGAGTGCGTGTGTGTGTGTGTGCTTGAGGGGTGTAATAAAGAAATGGATGACAGATGGTTACTCTCCAGAAATAATTTTATATACTCCAAACCTCACAGCATATTACCTATATTCCCTGACAAGCACCTGTATTATAGAAAGCCACAAAAGTGACATCCTTTGACTGTCTTGTAGTGGAGTATATTTTTCAGTGAAAATTAAAGGAAAAATTCACCTCTAACTATAGTTTTGAACTTGCCCTCATGTAACACTTCAACATTTTGATCCTGCTTTAACCAGCCCTAGCTCCTCTACTTCCTTATCCTACCATGGAAAAGGGGCAGGGAAGCAAGGAGAGAGGTAAACCTTGAAAAGCTAGAGAAGAATTATGGAAGTTCTGTAGTTCCCACCTAGCCCTACAGGATGAGGAAGAGATTTCCAGGTAGATTCTATGCTCAATCATGGCTATAAGGTGAGTTACAATCACCTGGGCCAAATTCAGCACAAATTTCAAGATATGGACCCTTGAGGGAAAAGATTTAGAACTTTTCAAATTATTGTAGGATACTTATTAAGAAAAAACTAAAATTACTACATAACCTGTATCTACAAGTTTAGAGACTTTATGGTACACTGGTAAAGAGCTTAAAAAAACAAGAATTACTAACAGGCATGTATATTTTAAAGGAGATAAAGAGTGGACCTAGGAAACAAAGACATCTAACTTCTACACCTGTAAAAAGAACTAGAACGAATACAGTGCCAAACACCTAGAAAAGCATGAAATGCAGAAAAATCATCGCCTGCCTTGCTAGACTAATCCAACCCACTTTTATGTAAGAATGCCCCAGAGGACCTAACGCTGTGCTCATGGTACACCAGCAGCAACACCTTTCAGAGATTAATTTGAATGCCAACTAATTATCTAGTCAGATCAGCACCTTTGTTGATGACCATTAGAGCGAGTGCCTTCTGAAAGGCACTTTTCTTTTCTTTCTGGGTAAACCCTAAATGACTCACGAAGCATGAATCACAATGCCCACCCTTTGAAAGTGGGGGAAAATATATATGATTTTTAAGAACTCCACTTCATGATGTTTACTGTAACAGTGATCTTTGATGGCTTGAAACAGTAGGATCCTGGTTGATGTGTAAAAACTGACTTCAATCTGTGAGCCACTGTAGGCATAAATTCATGGAAATAGAGTAAACTTTATCAGGTTTTTCTCTGGGGTTCCCACCAACACAATATTAGCAAACAGTCCACTGTCTAGTGAATATAATTGAGGCAAGGAAAAGCAAGCAATAACATATACAAAATGTTTAGGTTTGTTGTTTGTTTTAAGAAAAGCTTTAAATTGTCTCCCAACAATGTAGTCACCAGTAAATTAACAAATAAGTTAGAATTTATTACCATTTGGCTAAAATCCCAAATTTCCATAGGTCCTTAATTTCTCATCTCTGAAATGAAGGTGTTAAATTATTAGATGATCTCTAAAAATCAATGCAGCACTATAACCCTATGGTTCTTGAAGATATACTGGAATTCTGTTTCCCATTATGCCTACCTATTAAAATTGTAAGTAACTATAGCCTAAGTAGATAATGTCTCTCAGTAGTTATTTCTAAGATGTTGAGCTGGAGAAGGCAGATAGTATAGTAAAAGTGATTATCTTTATACAAATAAGACTTCTTATTTGTTCATTATTAAATGAATAGATGACCCCAAAAATACCTGTGGTCCTTAGAAAGACAAGTAAGTCAATTCACTTTTTTAGAATACAATAAGTTGTGCTGCTATATTTTTTTCTTTTTCTTTTTCTTTTGAGAAGGTTTTAGAGAAAACAAACCAAGGACTAAGACCTAAAGAGAAGTAATTTAGACTTTTAAAGAGAATGGATCTTCACCTAGAAGCCCAGCCATATACACAAAGCCAAAAGTTATACCTAAGGTTGAAATACAAAAGAGGAAGAAAGCCTGAATGTCCCAGCAAAAAACAATAGCAGCAGAGCTTCAGCAGCAAATCTGAGAAATAAAGTTAAGGACATGAATGGACAAATACTTAAAAAATAAAGAAAATTACAGAATACAATCACCTGGAACTTATGAGAAAACAGACCTAAGAAAACTTTTGCCACAAAGAAAATCAATCCCATATCTGTAACATACTTCTTAAGAGATGATTCCAGGAACAGTCTGTGCAAATAAACCTTTGCTTATGCTAAAGTATTCCCAATTGTTAAAATATCTCTATATTCACCTTATTCGCCATATTTCATCTACTTTCGTAAATAAAACTTAAAACTCCTCATGAATAATGACACCCTAAAATACTATCCTTTTCCTGAAGGAAGAGAAATTATACTATCATCTTTCACTTAAGGATTGCAAACTTCTTTTTATTGCTGATTTCACCTTCCTCTTCCTTCAAAAAATATCCTAGTAACAGTACAGAATATGTTTCAGTATCATTACACATAGCATATATATAGTCCCAAACATCTTTGGTTCAAAGCTGGTTTCAGAGGGAATTACAAACCTAAATGAATCAGCTCATGACCTCTTTTAAAACTAACTTCGGAAATGACTGCTTCATGCTTCATCAACTGTCTTTAACATAATGAATTATAAAGCATGGTTAAATCACCTTGCAGGGACTATTTAAAAGTGAATAGAGTCCCTTTACTTTCCAACTTATTATTTCTCTTTGAGGAAGATTAGGAGAAGATACCAGATGGTTAGCTGTCCATCCATACTAATCTTAAAGGCAGTCAAATGTCCAATGATCCATACTACATTAAGTTCTTTTGTGCATAGTGTGTAAGTCATTTTTCAGGGTCACTAGTAGACTAATCATAGTAAGTAGGTAAAATACTTGTTGAATTTCACTGTATTATGTTTATTATCCAATATAAATAGGGTCATATGCTAAACTGTATCCAATTATAATATAATAATTGATACTAACTGACATTAGTAATAAAATAAAAATCAGCACCTGAATAAAAGTTTTAGTAAGAAAATGAGACAAAAGTGCAATGCTCTCACATTACAAAGATTAAAAAAAAAAAACACCTCCTTAAATCTAAATAGCAAGATTCCTCAGTGCCACCAAACACAACCCAGAGAAGAGAAGTTGCTTTTAAGTCTTTTAAATATGTCCTTATCCTTGCATTCCCAGTAACTTCACCAGAGTTTGGGCTAACCTAGTTAAGTTCTCTGAAATATTGGTAATCATGTAAATCATTTATCTTTGAACTATCTAACTCTCAACCTAGTGCCTTCTACAAACCACCAACCAATTATTTCTCATGACATTGTCCAGTTCTGAATCCTGGGTTGCATATACTGATACCAACAGAATACACCCATAGATCCAAAGCATTCCTTTGAAGAATCATTTTGGGTTATGAGATTTCTATGTAGGCAGAAAGAAATTCATAACCCAGTTTCAGTAAAGTGTCAGCCACTAACTAGCTATCTGAGCTTGAGGAAGGCACATTAGGTCAATCTAACATTAACCTTCAGATTGCAAAATTCTGTATCTGTGTAGTACTTTGGCAGGCAGAAAGCAGTTAGAGATCTGAGGACTTATTCTTAAACAGACTTTTGACCAATTCCCTTGGTTTTAGCCCTGCTTTTTAAAATTTTTTTTCCCATTTTATTTATTTTAGAGAGAGAACACGAGTTGGGGAGAGGGGCAGAGGGAAAAAGAGAGAGAATCTTAAACGGGCTTCACTCAGCACAGAGCCAGATGCGGTGCTCAGTCCCAGGAACATGACCCTGGGATCATGACCTGAGCCGAAATCAAGAGTCCGATGCTCAACTGACTAAGCCAACTAGGCACCCCTAGCCCTGCTTCCAAGCATACCTCTCAGCACCAATTGAAGCTTTGTGGAGATCTAGGAAGTGAGTTATGTAGTCTCCTGGCCTTCTGTACAATTACCCTGGGATTTAACTTTTTTAATACTGCTAGGTTAGCTATCACCTGTCCATCTATATTTTGGTTTCCAAGATTATGTTGCTGTTGTCTCCTCTTCTGTTTTCTGTCCTTGTGGGTTCATATCTTTTAAAAAAGTTACCCTTATTATCATTTTAACAGAATTTCAGAAAAAAAGTGAAATAAAATGCACATGTCCAATTTGACATCATTACTCAAAATTAAATTTTCTTAAACTTATTTCAGAAAAGGTATGCTGTGAGGGCTAATTTCAGCAGACCTGTAATTGGCCTGAGCTGTGTTACTAAAATAAGTGTACCTGCACAACAATGACATTGGGTTAAGGCATGAAATGTACTGATTAATAATGTTGCTTTATAACCACAGGTCCAAAGAGTTTGGAGGAGGTTTCTAATAGCTTGTCAGTATTGTTTATTGGTAACAGTGAGATGGATGATTTGCATTTGGTCTCCAGGAAACTCTTACAGGGTCTGCTGTTGGGGCTGGTTATGTCACATAAATCTGTCCACATGAGCAACAGAGCTAACTGGGCTGAGATTCCATTTGTGGTTCTTGGTTCTAAGGAATCTTGTGCACGTGTCCATGGTTTCTGATCTGGGAGGGAAACTGTATTCAGTGTGGTCTTTCTTAAAGAGGACAGTTAGAGCTGGCACCTGTTTTTTCCTAAACCCTTGCTGTGATACAGCCCTTGGATGTGACGCTTTTCCTTCATTAAATGCTGTTCCTATATTTCATCATTTTTCCTGCAATAAACTGTAGATTTGTATGCATTGTTATTTTGGATCCTGTGACTCTTAAGCAGCCTAACCCTATTTAACTGTCCCTATTAGTGCAAGAGGTCAACATATAATTTTACATTTTCATAATATTGCTTCAGTAATTTCTGCACAACAATTTAGGATGTTATATTTACTAGATGAAAATCATACTTGCTGGCTTCAGGTCCTAATAAAATAAAATTCTCAAGTATGAGTAAATCAAAACATGCCATTAATTAGCCTCAAAACAAACACAAACTTAAGAAACAAAAAACAAAACAAAACAAATAAAAGCTACCACCGCAGGCAGCAAAGTTACATGCATTTTCGGTGCCATGTAGACAAGCTATATAATTGATTGCTTATAATTATCACCCTAAAGTCTATCATCTATTATGAAGTAATGCACCTTGTACTGTGAACTTAATGTCATGAACTAAAGCATTCAGAATATCTAGAGACTTCCATAGATACAGATTTTCCATCAATATACCTGGAAATTTTTAACCAAACTACTATTGTTAATTTTAGCTGTTAAGTTAATAATAAAAAAGAAAAAGAATCATAGTGAGGTAAGTCTAGCCCATAACCATAGGGATTTCAAAACCCATAATGATAATTTGAATTACATTTTGAATCAAGGTTAGTGTTCACTCTGAAAAAGGCTACTAGTGCATTTCTAGCCTGAACAGGGTAGCCAAATCATACACTTGCTGAAACACTAATCAATCACAGTTACATATGAGCCACGAAGCAATAAGCCACAATGGAGATTACTGGTGGCCTGGATTGCTTCTATCAAGTGGGAACATTGGTAAGCAAGACATTATCATTGGTCATATTTCAAAAAGGAATAAGGCAACTGAGTTAAAGTTAAATTCTGGACTCACAGTACAACTTCGGAGCAAAAGGTCTGAGATGTCATAGGCAAAGGACAAGTACAATTTCTCATATAAAGAAAAGAGAACGCTACAGTTGTTGAACATCTATCAAATGTGAAGCATTGAGCCAAGAGTTTTATACACAAAACCTGATGAGAAACATATAATTATTCCCATGTCATGGATGAGAAAACTAAGGCTCAGTTGTATGAATTGGAAAATATTGAGCTTAAGTAATTGGCTGATATTCCCAATGCTTGAAATGTCATCAGCAGAACACAGATGTACATCGTTACAACGCGTCACAGTCTCTCCTGAAAGCAGCTCGATTACTCTCCATCCTCTGTCCATACATGCTCACAGTTAATACTCCCCTCTGCATGTTCTAAGTTAAATGTGGCTATCTATCTTCCTCAGTTATTGAGTTTCTTAATAATCTGACATTTTACCAAAGTATCCATTCATTTTATCATACATTAAAGAAACAGTTTCTGAGCGCCAACCTATTCAAAGTGATAGAACACAGGCAGTTGTATGTACAAATAGGAATACAGAGGCCCTAACCATGGAATTTTCCACAAGAGAAACCAACTTGCACTTAGGATATACTTTATACCCTAAAATGGATCTTTCATATAGCCAACATATATGCCACACAATGTTTTACACCTTATTTACTCATACTCTTAAGTTTTCTCTCCTTTGCTAAATTATGACCTTTATAACTTCAGCTGATGAACAAGTATTTCAAGCTATTGAACAGTAGGACTACCTGCCTGTCTGCTTTGCATGGCTGTGCCCTCACATAAAATACATTTTTGTCTGTATAACAAGGATTGTTTGAGCAATCATAATAATGTTTTATTGCACTCTGCCTTTATTTTATAAAAAATGACCAGAAAATAGAAAATGAAGGCATTGTTTTAGAGATAATACAATTGAGACAAAATGAAAATGATTAGTCATGCCAAAAGTGATGAATCCTATGCTGATTGGCTCTGTTTTCAATTGTGAGGGGAAAATAGCACAATCCAAAATCATGAAAAAGAACTACCAGACTGCTATCACTGAAGATTTTGTCTGAAAGCCTCCATTTAGTGATAGAGAAAATAAATAAGCATTTTAAATTACAAGCTTAAAAAATAAAGGTTCAAAAGCTCACCCATAATTTGGATTCAGAGAGAGCTTTACAGTCCGACAGAGCTATAGCTATACAGTTTTATAGGCTCTTATACCAAGAAAAGAAAATTTGGAGTTCACTTTTATTTTGACACATTCCTCAAGGAAGTTGATGAACCATTCCCCCCATACCAACACTTTTTGGGGTCCCAGACCCATTTTCAGTGGGAGAGAGAGGGTTCTCCCCCCACCCCTCCCTCCACACACAACACCAGGCAATTCTCAGATACCGTACTGGTGTCCCAAGAATTCAGTCCACTTCTGACACTATCTACCAGGAGATAACACCAGGTTCCACAGGTTAAGGGATCAGTCCTACAAGAATGCCCCCACCCCCACTTCAGATGCCAGACCCAAGCCTCAGACTATTACCAATGTTTCTGACCCACTGGCTACATACATCAGAGGTTCCCAGGACATCCTCCTTAGGTTTTTTTTAATTTGCTAGAGTGGCTCACAGAACTCAAGGAAACATGTTTTAGCTATTTATTAAAGGATATGATAAAGGATATGAATCAACAGACAAACAAAGAGATACACAGGCAACGTATGGGGAAAGAGGGTGCTTCCTACTCCCCTGCACCTCCCCCTGCACCTTCCTACATCCCCCTACCTAGTCCTCCTGCACCTCCCTGCACCTCTGCTCCCTGAATCCAGTCCTTTTAGGTTTGTGGGGTTTTTTGTTTTTTTGTTTTTTTAAAGGGAGGAAGAGAGAGAGGGAGGGGGAGAGAGAGCTACACGTGCAAGTGGGGGAGGGGCAAAGGAAGAGAAAAAGAGAAGAGCATCTTAAGCAGGCTCCACACCCAGGGGCTCAGAACCGGACACAACTGTGATATGATGACCTGAGCCCAAATGAAGAGTCAGAGGCCTAACCAACTGAGCCACTCAGGTGCCCCCCTTTTAGGTTCTTAGGGAGACTTTACTGCATAGTCATGATTGACTAAGTTAGTTATTGCCTCCTGGAGGATTCAACCTCCAGCCCCTTTCCTCTCCCTAGATATAGCAGGTGGGACTGAAAGTTCTAACCCACTAATCACAAGGTTGGTCCTCCAGGCAATCAGCCCCCAACCCTTGGGTGGGGTCTGAAAGTTACCTTCCTTAGTTACAAAACACCCATGTCACCTTTATGGTTCTGAAACATTTTTCAGGAACTATGAAAACTATATATATATATATATGTATATATATATGTATATATATACAGATGTATCTACATATATATACAGATGTATCTACATATATATACAGATGTATCTACATATATATACATATGTATATATATACAGATGTATATACATATATATACATCTGTATATATATATACAGATGTATATACATATATATATACGTATATATATACATACACACATACATATACATGCACATACATATATATACATATTTCTTATAAATCATTACACTGAGCCATCAAATAAGCAGCAGAATCTCTTACTCTTCCCTTGCAAAAGCATCAAATACTTCTCAATATCAGATAAGTTATTTGAGTTTTCCTAAATGTCATTCAAGTAAGCTGTGAAATTATCTAGTAAGTTATAGGAAAAATATTGCACATTCATGCATTTAGAGAAGTAGAACAGGTAAACTATTCCATTAGACATAAATTTCTCTATATTTAGGGCTTAATCTGGTTTTCAGTTTTTAAAAATGTTACAAACCATACAGCATAAAAATTCAGTATTTATATAATAATTACAGATTTTTATCTTTTTAAGTTTCTGGGAATTGAATCTTATTTGGGAGATTCTACTGTTTTTCTTTCAGATATTCAACTATCAAATACATTTTCAGGAATGCTTTTACTGGAAGGAAGGGGACACCTTATATCAGGCTAATCCCTTTAAAATATGTTGGGGAAGAACTTTTCATAGAAAGTAGGTTATAATTTCATAATAAGTATTTCTCCTTGTAGAAATTAAGCAATACATTTAACTATTAAATTGATTTGTTTAGATGTTCAAAATAACCAGATTCTAACTTTCTGCAAATATATGCCTTTTATCACATAGGTAATAGAAAGGAAAAAGTCTCACATTTAGTACCTCACTATAACTAGGACATTGGCTGGATTCTTAGACCCATTCACAAGTTAATATTTTAAAAATTAGAATTCCCTGCCTCAGAAATAGTTCATCTCTCAAATGAAATATCCCTACAATTTTTCCCACTCCATATTAGTGTTCTTTTTTATTAAAAACCTTATAAATATTGTATAGCACATATTTTTGAACTTGTTAAGTATATTAAGTTATCCCCAAATAGCTAAATCGAATGGGATTTATTATAGGTTTTTGTTACACTGGAGCCTTTGAAAGACATGCCCAGTTCTTTATGGAATGTTTTATGCAACCATCTCTTTTTAAGACAAAATATCTCAGGATACAGACTGTACTTCTGCTCATTGGTAGGGTGGAGAGATGGTTAATAATTAGACTTAGACATTTTTCCTTAGCACAAAATAAATTTAATTTTAAATCATTCAATTCAATGTTTGAAAAATAAGAAGTAACAATTTCCTTGCTATTTTATTCTGAAAGTGTGTTTTTTATTGTTTTCAAGTCTAGTACAATAAAAGAGCTAATAGCTTTGCATGCCAATCCTCTCAGAGAAAATGCAATCTTGTAAAATGGCATTTTATCATCCTTTAACAATGTAAATGCTTGCCACAAAAATAGGGAAAAAGAAAAAAAAATCACCATGTCCTTAGAAGCACAAGGACATAATTTTAGTTTATCCATTTTTGGTCTGTTATTTTTTCAACCTTCTGCCACCTAGTCACTATTAATGTGCATATAAAAGCTGTAAAATTGTCTGTTATATTACAGGAAAAATATAGTACAGTGATGCACTTAAATTACTTTGAATGCCAGATTTTGAGTCAGATGCTCTAGGTAAGACATGGCAGAGAAAGAAAGAAAGAAAGAAAGAAAGAAAGAAAGAAAGAAAGAAAGAAAGAAAGAAAGAAAGAAAGAAAGAAAGAAAGAAAGAAAGAAAGAGGAAGCAGAGAGAGGAGGAAAGAAAGAAAGAAAAAAGAAAGAAAGAAAGAACAAAAGAACGAGCAAAGAACGAGAAATTGTCCTGATTCTCTGAGGTACTTATAGACCACTCAGCCATGGGAAAGTGTCTGGTTATGAGGTAGATTATTAAATATTAGTACAATGAAGAATGATTAAGCAAATTAAAATATCACTTTGTCATGTAAAGAATTGACAATAGAAGAGAAGCTACAAAAGAAACAGATTGAGCAACCAAATCCTATGAAGAAAACCAGGATACTGTAGTGTCTTAAATATCACAGAAGAGTTTCTGAATAAGAAAGGAATGGCCAAAGTTATTGGATGATGCCGAGATTTCAAGCAAGAAATGGATCAAGTGCCTTGTATACTAGCCCCTTGAATGTTAATGGTACCCTCATTGAAAGGTCTTCTTTAAGTGAGTGGTAACTACAAAAGTTGGATTATAATTGGTTGAAAGGTACAAAGAGGTTGGGAAAATAGACCCAAGTTTACATTGGCATTTGACATGTTTATAAGTGGAAGGAGAGAGAAAGGTGTAACTGTTAAAATGGGAAATAGGAAACACAGGCACTGTGTTTCTGTTATTGTTCTAAAGATAGAAAATCTTTAAACATATGAGAGGCATCAATAGAGAGAGATAAAATTCCTGATAAAATATGAAAGCAAAATCTTGACAGCAAAGTGGAAGGATGCTTCCTCCACCCTGACCTTGTTAAATGATCAATGCCTTGGTGGAAATGCAGGTATCTCAGTAAAAGTGATATCTGGATATTGAAGATCTTCTGCTCCTAACTTTGATTTTCTCTGTGCAATGATAGGAAATGTTAAAGGTGAAAATGGTGGGAACATGGGATTCAAAGTATATAGGCAGGGCGCCTGGGTGGCTAAGTTAGTTAAGCGTCTGCCTTAGGCTCAGGTCATGATCTCCCAGTTCATGGGTCTGAGCCCTGCGTTGGGCTCTGTGCTGACAGCTTGGTGCATGGAACCTGCTTTGCATTCTGTGTCCCCTTCTCTTCCTGCCTCTGCCCTGCTCTCTCTCTCTCAAAAATAAGTAAACATTAAAAAAAAAAAGAATACAAAGAGAAAAAATAGACATCATATATAGTAAATATCTAGCTTCATGGTGTAATACAGTTAATCTAATAGTCTGTATGCTACAATCAGTAACTTTATATATGCTGAGACATTTTTTTTCAAGACTATTTTCAGAGATTTATTTTCTATAAAAGAATTGTAAGTACTAACTTTTCAGCATTTATTCACTTCAATAAATATCCTTTTTTCTTTAACTTTATACAGAAAACTTTATAACTCTATAACTTTTCTTTAACTTTTTACATTAATAGATTTTGAGGATCACATTATCATATGCTAACCAACACAGAAAATCTCATATAAAAATAATGCATGACAAATAAAAAATAATTTAGGAATAAATTTAATGAAGGAAATGTTAGATCTAATCCTAAAATTTGTATGTAATCGCAAAAGACTTTGATAGCTAAAGCAATCCTAAGAAAGAACAGAGGTAGAGACATCACCCTTCCTGATTTCAAACTGTACTACAAAGCTATGTAAAGCAGTATGGTACTAGTATAAAAGTAGACATATAGACTAATGGAACAGAATTGAGAGCCCAGAAATAAACTCCACATATAAAGACAACTAATATTTGACAAGGGACCCCACAATATTCAATGGGAACATACAGTCTCTTCAATAAATGATACTGGGAACACTGGATAACCATATACAGAAAAAATGAAATTGGACTCCTAACTTACTACTCAAAATGAATCAAACTTAAATGAGAAGCTGGAAACCATAAAACTCCTAGAAGAAAACATAGGAAAACAGTTCTTTGGCATAGTTCTTTGGCAATAATTTTTTGGATATGATGCCAAAAATACAAACAACAAAGACAACAATAAGGACCACATCAAACTAAAAATCTTCTGCACATCATAAGAAACAATCAAACTAATGAAAAGACAATCTATGGAATTAGAGAAAATATTTGCAAACCATATATCTGATAAGGGACTAATATCCAAAATATATTAGAAACAAATATAAATCAATAACAACAACAACAACAATCTGATTTAAAAATGGGCAGAGGAATTAAATAGAATTTTCCAAAGACGAAATACAGATAGATGGCCAACAGATGCATGAAAAAGTATTCAACATCACTAATTTTAGGGAAATGCAAATCAAAACTATAATAAGATGCCATCTCACACCTATTACCATGGCTATAATCAAAAAGAAATAAAAAGTGTCTGCAAGAAAGTGGGGGGGAAAAGCAATCCTTGTGCACTGTTGGTGGGAATACAAATTGGTGCAGTCACTATGGAAAACAGTATGGAGTTTCCCCCCAAAATTAAAAATAGAACTACCATATGATCCCGCAATCTCACTTCTGGGTATATAACCAAAGGAAATGAAAACAGGATATCAAAGAGGTATCTTCACTCCCATGTTTATTGTAGTATTATTCGTAATGGTCAGGATGTGGAACCAACCTAAGTGTCTATCTATAGATGAATGGATAAAGATGTGGTAAATGTAGATGCGCGCACACACACACACACACACACACACACACAGGAATCTTCTTATCTTGCCACGAGAAAGAAGAAAATCCTGCCATTTGTGATAATATGGATGGCCCTTGAAGGCACTGTGCTAAGTGAAATCAGAGAAAGATGAATAATGTTTGATATCACTTATATCCAGAATCTGAAAAAAAAGTCAAATTCATAGAAACAGAAAGTAGAATGGTGGGTACCAGGACTTGATGGGTGAAGACAATGGAGAGATGTTGGTCAAAGTGTATAAACTTCCAGCTAGAAAATGAGTAACTTCTGAGACTCTAATGTACAGCATTGTGATTATAGATCACAATAACCACAATACTGTGATTATAGGTCACAATACTGTGTTCTATACTGGAAATTTGCTGAGAGTGACATGGTGAAGGTGTTAGCTAACATTCTGGTGGTAATCATACTGCAAGACAGAAGTGTATCAAATCACACAATGCACACCTTAAATTTATACAATGTTACACATCAATTCCACTTCAATGAACTTGGAAAGAAAAAAGAGTGATCAAGTGAGTTAGAAGACAAGCCACAGACCAGGAGAAAGTATTAGCAAAAGACACATCTGATAAGGGACAGTTGCCCAGAATATACAAAGAACTCTTATAGCTCAACAATAAGAAAACAAATAACCTAGGGGTGCCTGAGTGGCTCAGTCGGTTAAGCGTCCGACTTCGGCTCAGGTCATGATCTCACAGTTCCTGAGTTTGAGCCCCATGTCAGGCTCTAGGCTGACAGCTCAGTCTGGAGCCTGCTTCAGATTCTGTGTCTCCCTCTGTCTGCCCCTCTGCTGCTTGCACTCTGTCTCTTGCATTGTCTCAAAAATAAATAAACATTAAAAACAAGTTTTTAAAAGAAAACAAATAATCTGATTAAAAAATTGGCCAAAGACCTTAACAGACACTCCACCAAACAAGACACACAAATTGCAAAAAGGTACATGAAAAGATATTTCATGTGATACGTCATCAGGGAAATGCAAATTAAAACAACAGTGAGATACCACTATATACCTATTAGAATGGCCAAAATCCAGAACACTGATACCAAATGTTGGTGAAGATGAGCAACATGAACTCTCACTCACTGCTGATGAAAATGCAAAATGCCACTTCAGAAAACAGTCTGCTGGTATGTTACAAAACTAGACATGTCTTACCATATGATCAGACAATCACAGTCCTTGGTATTTAACCCAAGGAGTTGAAAACTTATGTCCATAGAAAAACCTGTACAGATGTTTATAGCAGCTCTGTTCATAACTGTCATAACTTGGAACAAGCCAAGATGTCCTTTTCCTTTGGTGGGTGAATGAATAAAGTGTGGTACATCCACAACGAAATATTTTTCAGTGCTAAAAAGAAATGCACTCACAAGCCATGAAAACACATGGAGGAAACTTAAATACATACTACTAAGTGAAAGAAGCCAATCTGAAGAAGGTTATGTACTGTATGGTTTCAACTATGTCATTCCAGAAAAAAACTATAGAGACAAAAAAAATAAAAAGAAAGATCAGTGGTTGCAGGAAGAGGGGTCACAGAGATGAATAGGCAGAGGACAGAGGAGTTTGGTGACAGTGAAAATATCCTATATAATATTAAAATGAAGGGTTTATGTCATTATGCATTTGTCCAAACCCATAGAACGTACAATACCAAGAATGAACCATAATGTAAACTATGGATTTTGGATGACTATCATGTGTCAGTGTAGGTTTATCCCTAGTTTGAAAAAATGTACCATTTTGGTGAGTGATGTTGATAATTGGGGAAGGCTATGCATCTGTGGGGGCATGGATTATATGGGAAACATGTTTACCATCCTCTCAATTTTGTTATAAACCTAAAACTGCTCTAAAAAAATAAAGTCTTTTAAAAAAGTGACATGAAGGCCTTGGCTTAATTTTTTTCTTCTATTTTAGCTTTTTCTGTATTTTAATACATACTAGCTTTTTGACTTTAGTTCATTTTTCTTTTCAACCTTTTCAACGTTTTTTATTTATTTTTGGGACAGAGAGAGACAGAGCATGAACGGGGGAGGGGCAGAGAGAGAGGGAGACACAGAATCGGAAACAGGCTCCAGGCTCCGAGCCATCAGCCCAGAGCCTGACGCGGGGCTCGAACTCACGGACCGCGAGATCGTGACCTGGCTGAAGTCGGACGCTTAACCGACTGCGCCACCCAGGCGCCCCTCTTTTCAATCTTTTAAATGATTTCCTTTTTGCCCTGATTACCAAACTATGTTAAAAATGTGACTTTATCTTTTTCATTGCTTAGGATATTCGAGAGTAAGGGTTCTGTTTTATGGTGATTGGTAGATTTAAACTTGGATGTCTTCCTTTTAACCTAAAAAGCAGATGTTAGATGAACATTTTTCTTCAAGAGCCATTATACTGCTACAATGCCCACTTCTGAATTGCTTCATTCCATTTATCCAATTAAATGTTTTCAATTGATTTTTTAAAAACATGTTGTTTTCTAAAAATATAGCTACATCATATCAGTTTATAATCTATACAGGAAACATTACCTAAAGTGCCTTGAAAATGCTTTTATACTCATGTGTTGGGGTGAAGACATTCTGAAGAGAGGAAAGTGGATTTCACTCCTAAACATAAGCATGGCAATGTCCAGCTTTAGCATAAACCTGAAAACCTAGGTCTGGAGCAACAGAGACAGTCTTAAAAAATAACCCAGTATGTCATAAATAAATATATAAATAAAACCAGAATTTATATAAGTTTAAATAAATAAACCAAAATTGCATAAATGGGGAAGTACTTAAAAGATTCATAATACCAGAACATTCTTCAACCTCATTATAAAAGGCAAGTTTTATTGTGTTTCAAAAAGAAAAGCCAAAGGGTGCAAATTTTCAGTTATAAGATAAATAAGGTTCTAAGGTACAGCATGGTGACTAGTTAATAACACCATATTGTACACTTGAAATTTGCTGAAAGCAGATCTTAAGTGTTCTCACCACACACACACACACACACACACACACACACACAAATATACACACACACACAAAAGGTATCAATGTGAGGATGTAAAGTGATAGATGTGTTAATTAACTTGATGGTGGTAATCATTTTGCAATGTTTACATATATTAAATAGCAAGCAATATAGAACAGTGATTAATCATACCAACATACGATTATACTAGATCTGGATTCAAATCATAACTTGATCACTTCCAAGGTATGGAATAGAAAGTATGCAAGTAACCAAGTCACTTAACTACAGTGTTTTCATCTGAAAACAGAGCTAATGTATCTACCACCCAGCCTATTGGGATCAACTACATAGCTTTACCAGAGTCCTAAGCACAGAGCCTTGGCACACAGGAAACATGGGGTGCCACTAGTCGTGATTATTAATCATCAAAAGACTTTCCTTTGTATATGATTAAGTAACTATACTTGATGAATTACAAACATCATATGTACTATGACTTGGTATGTCCCTCTTTTAAATGACAAGGAGATAAGCTTCTTTGTTTGAACTAAAGAGAATGTGCTCTTTTTTTTGTCCCTTGTGTCAAAAAAGTAATTAGGCCAGTGGTGTGTTATTCTTGTAAGAGAATTCTTAGAAAGTTCAACATAAGTCATAGAGACCCTCTATGCTTTTCTATTTTCTCATTACCATGGCCACTGTGGAAAAGAATTATTATCACTTGCATCTTTGCACAGGTATCTAATAACTGAAAACAATTTTGCTTTTGCTGCTTTTGTGCATAAGTACCATCTCCAGACCATCAGGTGAGAAGACACCTAGGCTTCCTGGAAAGAAACTTCATCTCCCAGAGAAGAAAATTACAAAAAGTAAACTACATTCAGGAAAAAAATGGAAGGTTTAGAAAGCCCTCCTAAAAGTTTAGCAGTGTTTGCATGCAGCCCTACCAATTGTAGAAATGAGATCAAGGGCATGGAGATTATGGCAGCTTCACCCCTAATGTGCTCAAGACAGACATCATGAGCAAAAAGAGGTCAGCCTTCACTTTGCCCACACTATTATTATTCCTCACAAAGAGTCCTAAAACCCATCACAAAGCAAGGCAAGGGCATCTAACACTGGATTTTCTAATGCCAGTCTGACCCACCTCTGGTAGTCATCCTTCACAGCTATAAATAGAAGTGGCTCAAGCTCCTCTGAGAGCAAAGGTGGCAAAAAAGGTGTTCTTCACAGCGAATGGCACCCTGCAGGCTATGACAGGCTAGACCCTCCGGGCTGCCCAGGGACCCATTGTCCTGTCTGCAGCTGCTTTCTGGGGCCAATTTTCGGCTTGTCAGAGGGACTTTTCTCAGCCTCTGTGCACACCAGAATCTACCTGCCACGGTGGCACAGCACATCCCCCAGGGAGGCTGGAGGAAAGCCCAGGGACCGCAGGGAATCCAGGAAGCTGGAGAAGGAATTTTTTTCCTCTCTTTAAACAAGGAGTGTGGTTGACTTGCATTTCCGAAACAAAATTGGATAATTAAGGTCAACGAATGTTAAATTAAATAATGATAAAAATCTTACTGAACATTTTAAAAAATAACATAACCTTTTATAGGAAATAACTGCAGAGACACCATTGGATTTTTTTCTCCCCACCCTTCCCAAACTTCAAATTTCTTAATAGGATAAGGGCCTAGTTGGAGAGAGCAGACTAATGGTAGAAACCTGATTCACTCATGGGTCCCATAACACAAGTAATCAGGAAATCTATTTTGTATGTAGATTTGCTTGGGCAAATGTCTGCTATTATTTGGGTTTTAGCAGGATTTTTTAAATGTAAACATCAGAATATTAAAATCACAAAAGAAACATACAGGATAATAATTTTAGTATTAAATATAACTAAACTGATTTTGAGTATATTTGCAACATTTTATCAAGTTTCTTTCAGCTTCTAATGATGGATTTAGGTTTTCACGTTGGAATGGAGTCTAATTCACAAGGTGAAAACTCATCTTCCAGAAATTCTGAAAGGTTTCCCTTTTTTAAGTGAAATAATCTCAGAATTTAAATTCTGCAATTTGTTTAGAAAAAATCCTATCGTTCTTATACACAAGCAGCAGCAACCATTTACATTAAAATCATAAGATGTATTGATTTATTTTACTATAATTGCTGTGACAAACATTATTCTTAATTATCTGATTTTTGATTTTTTAAGGGAATTTGTTAATATGCTGGATTGTAAGTATGAAATCTATATCCACCCCAAATTGTGGTGATGTTCCTCAAGGAGAACATAATGCTTTCTTTTGGAAATTCAAATAAGAGGGTAGGTTTCTTTTTTATGGTTTCATAGAGTATACCAGATCATCTTGGTCAGAGTGCTCAGGAGGCTTACATACTTTTAAATGTGTCTTCAAGTCACCCCCAGCAACATTGTGACTGTACTGTATTAGAAGAGTTAAAGCACCCTAGCTTTTTCTTCTCCATAATGTCCAGGCACTGGAGGCAGGCTGAGTTCTATTAGCAAATGCTTCCCTCTAAAGCTGAATTTGCCCACTCATTTGTCTGTTCAACTGCTATCCCAGGTAGCTGAGCTGATTATCCGGACTCTCTAACATGTCTGCAATGTTCATTTATGTTTTGATCAATACTGGAATAGCCCACACGTTTCAGTCTATCCTCTGACACAAACACATTATTTATGAAGCCCTCTAAATGCTTATATTGCTTCACAGTGAAATAATTAGGACTGATCTCTTTGTTTATTCCTCTCATCCTAAGACATCCTCCACAGTCAATCCTCAGTGGCCTGGGGAAATGGAATAGTTCTATCACCAAGTCTCAGAGGAATGATGTAAACTAGGAATTGGTAGAACAACCAAATAAACAAAAAACTTGACTAGTATATCCCTTCAGTACCTGTGCTATAAATTTTCCCTTGTTCGTGTCTACAGAATTTTGCAGAAGGTACTTCTGTTAGTTTGGATTCCCCCGGAATTAGACCTGTGAGGAGAGTTTGAGCGGTAGTAGTGTATTTGGGAGCTGATGTCAGAAAGCACTAATAAGGGAGTGCCAAAGTGAGATAAAGATGGGGGAGGGGAGTCAATAAAGGATATATAGGGGAGTAGGTTACTGCTTTAGGCAACTGTCTTGCTAGGGAATGCTAGGAGACAGCACAGAATATACCTCAGACTTACCCTACCTCGGAAACAGGAAGCTGTGAACTTACCTCCGACTTCAATATATTATTCACTGAGATGTTCCTGAGTACAGTAACCTCTGGGCATGCTCAGTCTGCCCTGCAAGGGGTCTGAAAGCCCTCAGGTGGAAAGTGATAAGACTTGCAGCAATGGCATGTGCCAGCATGGCCAATGCTGAGTGACTTATGGGCAGAAATCAAATAAAGGGCAGATACCACTCTTCTTTACATAGCAAGTGTGATGTCAAAATATTTTAAGTCATATTTTAAAGGATTTAGCAAGATGGCTGTTTATGTGATAATTGTTTTCCAATTGCCTATGATGGGCCAGAAAGCATTGCGTTATGCAAAAATTCTGTGGCAAAAGTTTTTGCACATCTAATACCCATCCCCACTTAGTTTTTGCTATTGTTATACATTTTCACACTTAGGTGTGCATAAAGCATTCCTTACCATTTCCTCCCAGAAAGAGAAAAATTCTAAAGAGCTGGTATAGAGTCTTTTGCGCTAAATACCCTAGCTCTCCCACCCTCCCTTCCATCTCTATCAGTTCTCACATTCTTGGTAAAAGCACAACTGTACTAGAAATTCAGGATTTTTTTTTTTGTTTTATTTTCAAGGCCTGGTTACATGAGAAAGAAAATCCTGGTCAATTGTAGTATATTTATTCTCATCCTATTAGGAATTATGGACTAGGTACTGAAAAACACTTGTGGTTTATTAATAGGTAAAAAAATAGATTAGTAAATATGATACAGTACATAGAAATGCTTCAAAACATACCCTCTCGTTTATCAAGCCAAGTGAAACCTTTTCCTTACCATATGGAAATAAAACTATCATTACATTTTTAAAATATCTTCTCTCATCATAAACTTTGGAAGTAAATAGAAAGGCTGTGAAGTCAAGTCTGCAAGGAGTTAATTCTGCTCAACTCACTGAGCTAAAATGGGATTATGTTTGGCAATGGAAGGATGGTGGGGGGGGAGAAAGACATTTTAAATTTCATGGCAATTATAAAGTATTATGTTAGTCTGCACTTTCAAGATACAAGTATCTCCTTTTATCCTCATAAAACTTTTCTGAGGTAAAGTGCTGTTTCTTTCCATTTTTTAGATAGAAAATTCAGTGATTATTGAAGATCTCCCTGCCAGCCACCACACCCCACCAACCGCCCACCAAAAAAAAAAAAGGGACCAGAATGTAGGGGATGATGAAGGTAGCTACTATTGTTCACTCTACCTCTGTTACAGAAAACCAAATATTATGCCATAGGCCACGGGGTAATACACTCTCAAAGAATCCCATCTATGACTGAAAAAGCCCAGTGTTTCTCGTTGACATGTAACAGAACATAACAAGTCTATATTAAAAAATCCTCACTTCATTTTGTATCTGGGTTAGCAACTATTCTAGGATCCTCTTCATAGTAGGTAGATTTATACTTAGTCACTATATTAAAGAGACTTTTAAACATGAGTTGACATGCAGCAAAAAGCATGGTTTATTATTCTGAAGCTTATATTTTATTATGTAGAACAAGCTCTCCATTTTTAAAAGGTTAATATTTCAATTAAGTCTCAAGACTCAATGGATATATATCACTAACACCACTTTAACAGAGTTCTTACTAAATATGCATGATTTATTTTAATAATGTTGAAGAGAGAGAATTTAGTAAGTATTCCTGTTCTGGAGATACTTTGCAATCTAATGGACACATTGAACTGAATCATGAAACAGTTCTCTAATTAGAAATAGTCAAGGGGCGCCTGGGTGGTTCAGTCGGTTGAGCGTCCGACTTCGGCTCAGGTCATGATCTCACAGTCCGTGAGTTCGAGCCCCATATCGAGCTCTGTGCTGATGGCTCAGAGCCTGGAGCCTGCTTCCGATTCTGTGTCTCCCTCTCTCTCTGCCCCTTCCCTGCTCATGCTCTGTCTCTCTCTGTCTCAAAAATAAATAAAAACATTAAGAAAAAAAAATTTTTTTAAAACAAATAGTCAATATGTAACAACTCATTTATGTAAATTTAAAGAAGTTTTATTATAAGATGATATATCCGTATAATTTATGCAAAACATCTCTTATAACCTTTATTTATGAGAAAAAGAAGGTCCCAAATCTTGAAGGGTTTTAAAATATAAAATAGAAGCATTATTTTAATCCATATAAATGCACCAAAACATTTCAGCAGCCTAAGTTAACAGTGTTATCACAGGAAAAAAAAAATGTGTCCATATAAAAATGTGTCATATTTGCAGGCAAGCCAAGACAAAACAGGTATTTTTAATAAAAATGACAATGTATATGTCAAGTATATCTCAATAAAAAATAAAATAAAAATGACAATTTAAAATGATAAATAAATCCCTATTAGGAGTTCTGAATATTTTTAAAACAAAAAAAAAAATCTATAGTTTGATTCTACACAATTAATTTGATAAAACCACAAATGATACATCAACTCCTGGCACAAATTGTGTCCTTACTAGAAGAGCTAGTGAACATATATGACCAGAGGGACACTTGTTAAAGAACACACTGACAACATACCAATTAGCTTGTAATGTTCATACAAGTGAAAGTAAAATTGTATATGTTAGTCACAGTGACAGACTTGAGTCTGGTGCTGGTAGGAAGCCAGGTTAAATTATTAGGGCAAAGACATCATTTAAACAATTTTCTTTCCGCTTCCCAAAGGACTCTTAGATTCTTCAGCATCTAGGCCAATTTTTCCAAAACTTCTTCTTAATTTTTTTTTCTCTTCCACATTTTAAATATGACAACCAATGCCAAGCAATGCCAAGTATAAATGCCAAGCAGCATTTATATTTATTAAATAGGAAGTATTTTAAATACTCACTGCTAAGCTCAGTTCAAAAGCACATCAGGCTAATATTGTTAACAATTTTTTTGTGAAAGATTAGGACCCTCCAATCTCCCGATCAGCGATGCTCATAATAGGATATGATCTTACTGAGGATTTTAACCTAATGACAAAGCCACACTATTTTTAGTGGGTGCAGCATAAGAGATACTCTTTGCATACTTCAGAACTTCAGATATGTAATCAAAAGATAGAAGGGCACTTTTATTTCATCAAAGGAAAGCATGGACAAAGAAAATCTCAGGGACTACAAGTAACCTGGGCTTTGACAAGCCTGAAAAAGAAGAATATTTTTTGTTAAGTATATTAACTTTTTGTGTATCTATCAAATACACAATTATTTCAATTGTCACATAACAATTATCAACAAATGAATTATTTTCTCAAAAACTGAGGGAAATAAGAGTGGACACCACCTTTCACAGAAAGTCCCAAATCTGAGAAACTAAACAGATGACCATACAGGAAGGGAAGGAAAAATAAGATACAAACAGAGAGGGAGGCGAACCATAAGAGATTCTTAAAAACAAAGAACAAATTGAGGGTTGATGGGGGCAGGGGGTTGGGGGATGGGGAATACAGGTGATGGGCACTAAGGAGAGCACTTGTTGGGATGAGCACTAGGTATTGTATGTAAGTGATGAATCATGGCAGTCTACTCCTAAAGCTATGTTGGCTAAGTTGACAATAAATAAATTAGAAAAAAATGCAAAATATAAAAAAGAAAGAAAAAAGAAAGAAAGAAAGAAAAGAAAAAAGAAAATCCCAAATCAAGAAATTCTATATGACAGCATCCAAATGCTGGAGTAAACAAATAATTGTATCTCTCCCTGCCTTAACCAGGGCAAAAATATAAAATTAAATTAAATTAAAATTTAAAAAGTTAAAAAAAGCAACAAACTGAATACTTTGCATTGGAGGGGTACTTTATCTGACATCTTAATTAGAGTTATCAGAGGACCAGAGTTCTTAGAGTCCTTTTGGATTGGGAGATCCAGCCTGGATTGAGACTCTAAAAATATCCTTAATCTTTCTATATACAGACATCTATTTATGTTTAAATTAAACTTATTACATTAAATCATTTAACATGTTGATCATAGCCAAGGACAGTCTGTCCTTGTAAGATTATTTAAATCACACTGGGTAATTTACTGAAAGATGGTGTGGAAATTGAGATATGGACTTCAAAATATGCCCTATGCCTTTCTCTATAAGAAGCAGAGAATACGCAGACAAAAATATATAGCAAGTTATCATGAGGGAGAGTTAGTTTAGTGAGATCTACATAGGAAATGGCAAAAGTGATGCTATACTGGCTTTTTCATGAATGAGAAGGAAAATCAAGGACACAATAAATCCAAAATGTTGCAGCATTTAGCAAGTAAAGTACTCTACCAGATCATCATGTTGAGACATTGCTTCACATCATTGAGTATACTTTGAGGGAGTGAGAAAGACAAATTCTATTTGTCTATCTGTCTATATGCCAGACAAATGGAATAAAACTAAAATTGAACTATAGTAATAGTCTAATGGTACATTTCTATATCTGTTCTTTGTAGTACTTTTAAACTAATCTATGTATGCATAGTATATATGAATGAAATCTTATGTTTTATCACAAAGAATTTTTCCAGTTTTATTGAAGTATAATTGACACATACCCTTGTATAAATTCAAGGTACAACATGTTGATTTGATATATGTGCATATTGCAAAATACAGTTACCACAATAAGTTAACACTTTTATCACCTTACATGATCACTTTGGAGGGGGTGAGAACATATAAGATCTAATCTCTTAGTATCTTTCAAGTATATAATATGGTATTATTAAGTAGAGTAGGTACATATATCCCCAGAATTTAGTCATCTTATAATAGGAAATTTATACCTTTGACCAACATCTCCCCATTTTCTCCACCCCGGCCACTGGCAACCACCATTCTACTTCCTGTTTTTATGAGTTCAGCTTTATAGAATCCACATATAAGTAATATCACATAGCATTTGTCTTTCTCTACCTTATTTCACTCAGCATAATGCCCTCAAGGTCCATCCATGTTGTTGCAAAAGGCAGGATTTCCTCCTTTTTCATGGCCTGATAGACCTGTGTCGATAGATAAATACATAGATAGATAGATAGATAGATAGATAGATAGATAGATAGATAATAGACACATTTTCTTTATCCGTTCACGTATTTATGGACACTTACATTGTTCCCATGTTTTGGTTATTTTAAATAGTGCTGGAATGAACATGGGAGTGCAGACATCTCTTTGATGCCATGTTCCCATTTCCTTCAGCTATATCCCCAGAAGTGGGATTGCTGGATTATAGTATAGTTCTATTTTTAGTCCTTTGGAGAACCACCATACTGTTTCCCACAGTGGCTATACCAATTTACATTCCCATCAACAGTCCACAAGGGTTCCTTTTTCTCCAAATCCTCACCAACAGTTGTGATTCTTATCTTTTTGATGACAGCTATTCTAACAAGTGCGTGGTATTATTTCATTGTGGTTTTGATTTGCATTTTCCTCATGATTATATCACAAATAATTTTTAAATATTAATACTGGTGTGATATTTCTTTCAGATGGATAGATGTGTAATTCTTATAATTAGCTATGCCTAAATTGATGTGCTATCTTTAAAAAAGCCATCAATATCTGCACATGAATCAGTGAGTAGTGGTAACTTTCTCTTTCAAAAAAAGAATATTTGGGGGGGGGAAGATATTCCTTTGTAAATTCTACATTGTTACATTTTTTAACACAGTCCAAAAAACTTTGAGACTGACATCATTTAATCAATTTACAGTTTATGTTATTACCAAAATACTGTTATGACTTGACCATCTTATCTTTTCTATTTATTCTGATTGTACTATAATTATTTGCCATTTTTATTTTTTGGTCTCCTTTTAGAGTGAATGTTTAGTTAGCATTTCATTTTTCCTCCAGTATTATGCAATTTTTATTCTCCCAGATTTATGCTAGAAATTATAGCACACATCCTCAACGTATCAAAGTCGTATGTCCTTCTTCAGACAGTTCAAGGACCAAAAAGGCCAATTTAACTCCACTTAATTTCCCCTTGACTCAGATAATTTTTTGGTGCGTATTGTAATTCTCTCAATTCAATTTATTCAACTTCATTATTGTTTTATAATGCCAAATTTCATTTAAATTTATGTACACACTTTTCATCCTTTTTTGGTCTTTATTGTTTCCTGTACCTGTGGGATCATTTTTTCTCATACACAAAGTAACTTTTTCAGTTGTTTGCTGGTGATGAAGTCAGGTTTTGTTTGGCAATTTTTTTCTTTTCTTTTTTCCATTTTATTATGTTCTGTTGTTTTAACAATATTTCCATTGAGCATAAATTTATAGATAAGCGGTTATTTTCATTCATTATACTGACTATAATATTTCACTATTTTCTGGCTTCCACTGGTGTTGTAGATGTTCTAATCTAATTTATGAAGGAAAGCTGTGTTTTTCCTCTTGTACTTTATAATTTTATAATTTTATTGTGATGTGTCTAAGCACGATCTATTTTTTAAAATTACTTGGGACTCTTTGGACTCCTTAAATCTTTGGACTAAAATTTTTAGTCAGTTCTGGAAATTTTTCAGGCATCATATCATCAAATATTGCTTCTGCTTCCTTCTTTTCTTTCCTTCTAAGCTCCATTAAAAATTTGGAAGGCCCTCCCACTGTTCTCTTACCCTCCTTTCTTTACCTTCATCTGACAATGATGATTGCTTCTACTGCCTTAACTTTCAACTTGGTAAGTCCCTCTTCTTTTATATCCAGTTGAGCAAATTCTCAGTTTCAGTTACTGTATTTTCAATTCATAATTTCAGTATGATTCTTTATCAATTCTGCTATGTCACCTTTGCATAGGTAACAATTCAGAAGTTCTGACATACGTTTTACAAAAATGTATGAGAGACCTACAAGCCATAGAGAGTCATAACTTTGAGCTGCCTCATTTGTTTCTCTTTTATCTTTTCCATGTATAGTTTTTAGTTGTCATGACTCCTTAATCTCCTTTAATTCAGAACATTTCCACATCTTTTGTCTTTTATGACACTGATATATTTGAGCAACAGTCTGGCTCTCCCTCTTTTAAATAGAATGACCTCATTAAGCTTTATCTGTTGTTTCCCAATGATGTAAGTTATACATTCTGAACCATAATACTACATAAATGATATTTTCTCCCTCTCAACACATTATATCAGGAGGTACATGCTGACCATTGGCCCTTCATTGACAATGCCAATTTTGATGACTTGGTCAATGTGTATCTGATTAGAATGTATACTGAATATCATATGTGAAAATTATTCACTAAAACATTTTAAGCCTAAGATGATATTTCCCTCAGAGAGGATTTTCATTTTCTTCTGACAGACAATCAAGATGCTAGCCAGCTTGAACCACCTTAATCTGATTTCAAGGTTTGTGGTTTTCCAGGCCACCCATATAATGTGCAGGTGGGTTGCAACTGATGCAAAGACAAGTTTGCTTCCAAAAAAACTTATTCCTAAAGTTCAGATTTTTATAAGTTCAGTCCCAAGGGGAGGATGATTAGCTAGTGAATCTCCCTGTGGAGGTTCTTGGATTCTACCCAGACCCACAAGATCACTGAAATTGCAACTCAGTCTCTCAGACATTTTCTTTTGATGATAAAAATATACTCAAATGGTAGACACATAGCTGTCCTCTCCCAGATTTCAGCACTATAACCCATTGTTATTTTTAAGAATGTTTTCATTTTCTTTTAAATTTCATGCAATTTGTGTTGGTGATGGAAAGGGTGGTTCAAATTAATGTGTGTATCATCGTTGAAAGCTATGTTTAACAGAAAATGATCTGCCCATTGTTATCTAACGGCCATTGGGCAATTTTTCCATTCATCCAAATGATAATGAAGTTTGTTCTGTTAACCTGGACTCTAAACACTTCTTCTCACAAAAAGTAACCCAAAAATTCAGAGTGGTAGCTTCCAAGAAATCCAGAAAGCTGAAGTTCATTTGCAGTAAGTCCCCTTCCATAGAGGGATTCAAAAGAAGTGGATATAATTTCTTTTTGTATCCTCAACAACTTTGGTTAGGGTCATGATCAGCCCTTATATGTAGTTCCAGAGAACAAATGTGAGGCAGCACTCTCTTCTGATCACATTAATTCAGTCACATGACCCAAATTGTGACCTTTGCTAGAGTTATGAGGAAAAGAGACTCGCTCCTTTTCTGGCATCTTTAATTTGGAAAGTGCCAGTTGTGGTGTGAGGAGGTGGGAGTGTGAGGTATGAGAAAGAGAGAGAACCTGCCTGAGAATCAAACTACACAGATGTTAGCCATAATACAAAGATGTAGGATTATAGAATACCTTCGTATCCTTGGCTGAAACCTTAATCCTGATAAAACCGAATTTATTCCTTGGGTCACTCAGTTAAAGAAGCCAAGAAATTCTTCTAAGTTATTTTGAATTGGAATTCTGTCTTGCAACTTAGAGTCCAGACTGATTAGAAAGTTTTAAAATCCCTGGGTGCCTGGGTGGCTCAGTCAGGTGAGCATACAGCTTTTGACATCAGCTTGGGTCCTGCCTGATCTTACAGTCATGACGTTAAGCCCCACATTCAGGCTCTACGCTGACAGCTGATGGCATGGAGCCTACCTGGGATTCTTTCCCTCTGTTCCCTCCCCCACTCATACTCTCTCTCTCTATCAAAATAAATAAACATTAAAAAAATAAGGATAAAATCTATGTACACAATTCAATTCTGTATGTAAGCACAGAGCAGGTCTCCACTCTGAACTTGCAGATCAGTGAGCCAAAGGAAGAGAAGAAGGCATATAAAATGGTATATTGTAGAGTAGAAATTAAATCTAAAGAGAAGAAAGGGTGGAAATGCTAACAGCATATTTAATTTTCACATACCTAAATCCTTTAGTGTTTTTATTATTGATAAGCTGCCTTAGGAAAAATAAAATGCACATACATGGTAAATGTACAATACTGTTCCCCACTGAGTCCACAGCACCTTGGTTTTTGTCATTATTCTTATGTAACACGCAGAATAAAAAGTGAGACATTAGCAAACAAGAAAGTTCATTTTCAGAAGTGCTTGAACACAGCTGAGGCGTTTCTAGCCCATGTTTCCAAGGCTACAATTATCTGCCTCGTGGGTCTCTGAAATAGCCTCTCTATGGTTTCCCTACCAGGCTTTTTCCCCCTATTGTCAATTCTACACCTGGCAGCCAGAAACCTATCAACCCATCTTCCCAGTCAAAACTCTCTTACTGTTCACATGTCAAACTCCATAATCCTTTCCATAGCTTACAAAGGGCTCATTCTCCAGCTCTGCCTACCTCTCCAATCTCACCTCCTACCATTCTTCCTTACTCATTCCTTCCAGTAGCACTAAGTTGACCAAAGTGTCTCTGATCTACCAGGCTCATTCCTTTTCAAGCCCCTCTGCCTGCAGGATTCTTCACCAGACACAACATGGCATGGTCCTACTTTTAATTCAGGTCTCTGCTCAACATCACATCTTCTGAAAAACCTTTCTTACCCACCCTACCTAAAAGCTATAGCTCATTCTTCCAAAAGTCTCTATGCCCTTCCTCTGCTTTTGTTTTTATTCATAGCACACTACCTGATGTGTCATTATATTCCTTATATGATTGTTGCTTCTCTCCTCCTGCCCTGTCCTGTTCCCTCTCCCTGTCCTATGACTCCCCACCCCAACTAAAAAGAAAATCCCATGAGGAGAGAGGCTTTGTTTATACACTGCTGCATTCTCACTCAGTAGAACAGTACCTGGCACATAATAGGGACTAAATAAACTATAGTTGAATACGTAACTATAATTGAGGTTAAATATTTTTAAATTATTTTCTATTAACCTAGGCCAAAGACACACACACACACACACACACACACACACACTCTACAAGGAAGATACTGGTTCACCAGTGCAAATAGAAGTTGTTCAGTGAAAATAATGCATCCCATTGAAAAAAATTAAATCATAAACAATGCTGCACATTGCTAAAACAGTTTGCTTTTGATGTCTACATAGAAAATCTTGTACATATTCTTGTTTACTATTTTTGTGGTATGTATTTGACATTCCTGTTAAAACTAACACTTATTGCATACATATGATATCCAAATATTCATTAACCCATTTATTATTAGTTTATTTGAACTGCAGTTCCTGCTGGTTTTGAACACTTCAGCATTTGCTGAAAAACAAAATTTTAATAAAACTTATAAACAGAAAAAGTATCTAGATACTTTTTTCTATTTATGGCACACCTATTTCAAAAATGAAAGTGAAAATACAATATTAACTTAGATATATATGCATTTTCCAAATTAAATTTTTCAAAATCATCAACTTAAATTTTTTTACAAGTCATTTTTTATCTTTTCACTCTTCATTGTTAATGAATTGGGCTCTTGGAATTATAATGTGATTTGAAAGGCATAAGAGAATATAGATGTTGAATATTTTCTAACTCATTTAGATGACTGAGATTAAAAAACAGTCTACATAATTTTTAAGAGGAAGTCAATGTAACTATGAACACTAGGACATTTACTTGTGTGTACAACATACACTAATTCTGCCACACATAAAAAGTGGTTCAGGAATACAAAGTAATACTAAAGAAGTGGGTATATAATTCTAAGATACATAAACTCTAAATTTTCATCTTTCCTGTGTTCATATATTATCTATTTCTTCATTCTCAGAAATTCTGAACTCTTGCTATTTTGGGGGGATCCTATAGTACATTAATTTAGTTTTGAGCTAGCACTGGATGTATAAGAAGCAACCAGAAAGAAAGCAAAGCAAATGAGAGGAAAGAAAAAGTGAGTAATAATGATTAATGCTGAATCTAACCTTCCTATTCTGGAGCATCTAGGATCAAATATAGACCAGGTTACATTTTTTAAAATTTATTTATTAATTCACATCCAAGTTAGTTAGCATATGGTGCAACAATGATTTCAGGAGTAGATTCCTTAATGCCCTTCACCCATTCACACCATCCCCCTTCCCACAACCCCTCCAGCACCCCTCTGTTTGTTCTCTATATTTGAGAGTCTTTTATGTTTTGTCCCCCTCCCTGTTTTTAAATTATTTTTCTTCCCTTCCCTTATGTTCATCTGTTTTGTATATTGAAGTCCTCATATGAGTGAAGTCATATATTTGTCTTTCTCTAATTTTTCTTAGCATAATACCCTACAGTTCCATCCATGTAGCTGCAAATGGCAAGATTTCATTCTTTTTGATTGCCAAGTAATACTCCATTATATATACACCACATCTTCTTTATCCATTCATCCGTCAGTAGACATTTGGGCTCTTTCCATACTTTGGCTATTGTCACTAGTGCTGCTATAAAAACTGGGGTGCATGTGCCCCTTCAAAACAGCACACCTGTATCCCTTGGAAAAATACCTAGTAGTGTAATTGCTGGGTCATAGGGTAGCTCTATTTTTAATTTTTTGAGGAGCCTCCATATTGTTTTCCAGAGTGGCTGCACCAGTTTGCATTCCCACCAGCAGTGCAAAAGAGATCCTCTTTCTCTGCATCCTCGCCAACATCTGTTGCTGCCTGAGTTGTTAATGCTAGCCATTCTGACAGGTGTGAGGTGGTATCTCGTTGTGCTTTTGATTTGTATTTCCCTGATGATGAGTGATGTTGAGCATTTTTTCATGTGTCTGTTAGCCATGTAGATGTCTTCTTTGGAGAAGTGTCTATTCATGTCTTTTGCCCATTTCTTCGCTGTATTATTCATTTTTTGGGTGTTGAGTTTGATAAGTTCTTTATAGATTTTGGATACTAACCCTTTATCTGATATGTTGTTTGCAAATATCTTCTCCCATTCTGTCGGTTGCCTTTTAGTTTTGCTGACTGTTTCCTTCGCTGTGCAGAAATATTTTATTTTGATGAGAACCCAATAGTTCATTTTTGCTTTTGTTTCCCTTGCCTCTGGAGATGTGTTGAGTAAGAAGTTGCTGGGGTGAAGGTCAAAAAGGTTCTTGCCTGCTCTCTCTCTAGGATTTTGATGGCTTCCTGTCTTGCATTTAAGTCTTTCATCCATTTTGAGTTTATTTTTGTGTATGGTGTAAGAAAGTAGACCAGGTTACATTTAATAGTCTTCAATCATAAGTTATGGGAAGTCGGTTTCTTGAAATACAATATTAATGTATTTAGTTTAAAAAAAATCATGATTGTGATTCATGGCCCCTTAGATGTTAAGCTAGGCCCTGCTGAGTAAATTACTTTTGCAACTGGTAAAGCTACAGATATAAATATGACAATTAATATGACACTAAAAGAACGAAGGAACAAGGCTTCAGGTGTAAGCCCTCAGTTCAAACAGGAGTTAATCATCGAGTTTATGAATACTGAAATCATGCTTTAGATATTTTGGGGTATATTTTAGGATTTAATATACATGAAGATGATCAGCCATCATAAATATTTGCCAAGCCACTGATGGTATAATGTATTTCTCAAATCCTATCTGAGTTATAGGGGAAAATTTAGTATAGGATGTCATTTTCCCATCACCAACTAAAAATGGAAAATAAATGATCACCTTAAAATGAGGCTTTAAAAAAGATCTAATAGTAGCAATGCACTCAACTCCTCACTCTCCTCCTCTCCTCCCCCCCCCCCACCAAAAGCTTTGCTCAGCAGCCAGATCTCTTACTTTCATTTTTAAACTGGAGGGAAACTTATTGGAGGATTTTCAAATTTTATTTTATTTATATTTTAAAAATGTTTATTTTTTGAGAGAGAGCATGATCAGGGGAGGAGCAGAGAGAAAGGGGGACAGAGATCCAGAGTGGGCTCTGTACAGATAGCAGAGAGCCCAATGTGGGGCTTGAACTCATGAACCATGAGATTATGACCTGACCCAAAATAGGATGCTTAACTGACTGAGCCACCCAGGCGCCCCGCTGATTTGATTTTAAAATATCCCTTATTTCATTTCCCAATTTTAAACTGAAATATGGAATAAAACAGCATAGTAAACTACATGAATAAGACAGAAATTATAGCCAAGGTAAGAGGAAAATGGAGGTGTTTTTCCATTAGACTACACTGTGCCTGTTCACCTGAAATCTCCTTTCTAATGGTATAGATACACATATACATATTCATATATACATATATATGCATATGTGTGTGCATGTGTATGTGTGTGTATATTTTTTGTAAGTTTTTTTTTTATTTATTTGAGGTCAGGGGGGAAGCAGAGAGGGAGGGAGAGAGAATCCCAAGCAGGCTCCACACTGTCAGTGCAGGGCCATGCATGGGGCTTGAACTCACAAACCATGAGATCATGACCTGAGCCGAAACCAAGAGTCAGATGTAGCCGAATGAGCCACCCAGGTACCTGTGTATTTTAAATTTCACTTCCTTTACTGGGTTTGTTCAGCAGAGGGGGAAAAGATGAAAATTCAATCAGTCTATAAAAAGCCAATAAACAAAAACCATACACTTTTTGTTGAGGATCTGATGTTGAACTCTTAGCTCTATCAAAAACTCATTTTTGAGGCTTATTACCTAACCTATATCTTTTTCTCGGTTTCAACTTATAAAATAGAAATGTTAATGACATATGCCTCCTAAATAGTTTTGCTAAGTATTTTTTAATAGTTTTCTTTAAAAAAAAAATTAATGTTCATTTTTGAGAGAGAGAGAGAGAGAGAGAGAGAGAGAGACAGAGCACAAGCAGGGGAGGATCAGAGAGAGAGGGAGACACAGAATCAGAAGCAGTGTCCTGGCTCTGAGCTGTCAGCACAGAGCCCAAGACGGGGCTCAGACCCACAAACCGTGAGCTCATGACCTGAGCTGAAGTTGGAGGCTTAACTGACTGAACCACCCAGGTGTGGCTTAGTTTCACTAAGTATTAGTTCATATCATGCCTGTAAAATGATTAGCAATTCTCTAACACATAGTAACATTCCCCTTTTATTTACTGTTACTATTATTCTCAATAAAAAGTTCAACGAGACAGGAACTATTGTCCTATTTACTATAATGATATTTTAACTTTATTTGCAAACCTTCTTATGCCATCCCTACTCCTTTAAAAAAAAAAAAAAGCTTGCTTATTTATTTATTTATTTATTTATTTATTTATTTATTTATTTTGAGAGAGAGGGAGAGAGAAGTGCAGAGCCCTATGTGGGTCTCTAACTCACAAACCATAAGATCATGACCTGAGCAGAAATCAAGAGTCTATGCTTAACTGACTGAGCCACCCAGGCACCTTGTCTTCCCTCCTAAGTATGGGCTGGACATTTATCTATAAATGTAACTTTAAATGAATATGTTTTTAGAGCTTGAAAAGCTGTTGAAGGTCTTTTTAATAAAGATACTTACAACTTCAAGCTATCAACGGACGTTGGTGGGAAATTTGGAATAGCTGGTGTTACGGAATAGCTGGATCACTGGTGGAGAAACCAAGTGGCACTCAGAGATCTTGGTGGATCGGAGTTTTATTTTACATGGGCGGGCTCAGAGGAGATCCTTTTCCAGAGACCTGAGTCCTGAGCACAAGCATGGGGGACAATTTATTGCCTTTTACTTCCGCATTACGCATTAGTAGTAATTTAGCGTGCAAGGCAAGCAGGGCAGGAAGATGAACCCAGAAGAAGTCTCTAAGCTAGGAACTAGAGCTTAAGTTAGTCCCATCAGCCATCTTATGGTGCATAACTTTACTTATTTTCCCAACATTCCCCCCTTTGATGCCTTTTTAAAAATCTTTTTTAGCAGGCATCACCCTTTAGCTCTAGGGGTTGGTACCCTCGGAAGGCTAAGATGCATGTTGCAGTTTCCAGGTAATGTTGAGGCACCTGGTTAGGGTTTGTATAATGTCCGCCAC
Organism: Neofelis nebulosa; assembly: GCF_028018385.1. Lineage (NCBI taxonomy): Eukaryota > Metazoa > Chordata > Mammalia > Carnivora > Felidae > Neofelis > Neofelis nebulosa. The sequence continues at coordinate 65,637,306 of NC_080783.1, forward strand.
AAATGCAGGTCCGTTGTCACTGTGTATGGTTAAGGGCAGACCAAACTGAGGCACGATTTCCCATGGAAGAGCTTTGGCCACCTCACGACTTTGTTCTGTCCTGGTCGGGAAGGCTTCCACCCATCCTGAATATGTGCAGATTATTACAAGGAGGTACCTGAATCCTTTGCCTGGTTGTGTATCTGTTAAGTCCCCCTCCAAGTCTTCGAAAGGGGTGGGTTTCTGGTAATTGTCAGATCGGGTTTAGGGAGGATGTGGTTTGCATATTTAGAGATCCATCCCGTTTTCCAGTTGTTTAAATAATCATATGCCCATGGGGTCTTATTACTATCCCCACAGAATAACAAGCACTGAAGATTGTGTATACATGAAATACTGTGACAATTTTTCTGAAGTTTACCTCAAGTTGTCTAGTTTAGGCAAACAAACATTTAAAGACAATCAGAACTAGAATTTAACATCCATAACGGTGTATTGTTGAAACATAGTTTTTCTCTCTAAAATCCCCCCTTTCCAGAGGTATCCAAATTGAGACCAGTGCATTTGTAGAACAAGTCCAGTCTTAACAAACCTGGCCTAATTATTTATATAAGCTCAGCAAGAATAGCCGTTGATCATGAGGATCTTTTAAAGTTTGCTTTGCCGGAACCTTTTATAAGGAATCTCCAGGTTGAACTTTTAGTAATCTCCCCAGGCCAGAAGCCAAGCCAAATACTTGCCATCAGACAGACCTGCAATACCTGTAGAACTGGGTGAATTCCTCTTCACGAGGTCCCCAAGATATCCTGAGGTTCCTGCACATGCCAGGAAGTGACCTTCTTTACACACCTGGGGAGGCTGCTGGGAACTCTGTAAGCAAGGTATCAAGCCAACATTTCCAAGGGGCTTTATGGCTTCATGTTTCATAAAGCCAACCTTAGTTCCTTAAAGCTGTCTGGGAGTGAAATCTCTGAGTTTGACTAGGAAAAGACAATGAAAGGGATGATCTTGGTAGTGATAAGGCTGAAGTGTACAGTAGAGGGAGGTTCCAGAACTTAGAAGCAAAACAGAATGGATTCTTTAAAATTTGACCCAGTCTCAGATGATAGTCCTGGCTGGCCATGGATGGGGCATCGTACAAAGCAAGTCCTTTAGAAAGCACTTCTTTCCACTGTGACTTCAAAACGATCCCATTACTCATTGGTGCACCATCTCAGAAAATAATGTCTTTGTTATGAAGAAATTCAAAATCAGTTCACTTGACAGGAAATATAAGTAGATAGAACTGTAAAACAGTGCTTCAAACATGATATGACACTCTTCTCTTTGCAGTCTCCTTGAAATCAACTGTGAGCTTAATACTTTGAAGATAATGTGATAATCAACTGGGCAAAGATAACAAGATAGTCCAGGATATAAAATGCACTTCAGTAAAGAGAGATAATGTCGCCACATTCATTTTCCAAAAAGCTAGTGGGGGAAAAACACACTTCACATTTTTCCTTCCTGCTTCATTTCAACTTAAATTAACTCCTAAGTTTAAAAAAAAAAAAGTATTTTTTCTCATTATATTTTAGTGATTTGCTCTTTCTCAAAGATATACAACTGTCATGGGCAATCTTATCTAGTGTCCATCTATTCCATGGGGTATGCCTATATGCAAGATATATTTGCTATGTTGTTAACTTTCCCTGTGTATATTTTAATGAAATATGTAGAATTTAATAAGGAATTAGGAGATAGTCTGACTTGGCTTAGCATGTTTGAAAGGAGAAAGATCAGCATGATAGAAGCTTAGTGAGCAGAGGGGAGAATGTTAGGAGATTAAGTCTAAGTCCTGAACGCAATAGGCAAGTTCAGGACTGTTCAAAATATTTGAATTTTTCTCCCAAAGAGAAAAAAATATCCATCACAAGGAATGAGACTGAAAGGAAGTTTAGTGATTAAGATGTCTTTTGATGTACAGAAAGGAGTAAGAGAACACTCCTAAAAACAACATGCATTGCATTGCACACTCTAGGATGAACTCACCTGTATAAGAAAGACAAAAAATCTCACATCACTGAATAGTGGCAAAGAAGTTAACCATCAAAAGCTTTGATTTATATTCAGTGCAAAATATCAAAGACAAAAGGGAAAATCTAATTATGTTTTTCATTTTTTTAAATTTAAAATGTTGTAAAATATTCTAGAAAACTGGGGATGAAAAGATAGGGAAGGAATCACCTATTTTCCCACCATTTGATAACACATTTATAATTTCAGTGTCCATATGTGTAGGTTTTATATAGCTATAATAGGACTCATACGTAATTCTGTACCATTTTCCCCAAGAAACATGATAGCATATGTATTTTTATTTTATTATAAGCCTCAATTCTACTTTTAATGGCTGTATGTTACCCTCAATTGGACATGCCTAAGTGTATTATTGGCCATTTGTGTTGCTTCTGATTTTATATTTTACATAATATATCTATCAACATCTTCAAACATAAGACCTTTCCCATATTTTGTACTATTTCCTTAGGATAGGATCCCAGAAGGAATATTAATGGATCAGACAGTATGAATATTTTTGTAGTTTTTTCCCCCTAAATGCTGCCAAATCGCTTTTCAAAAGGGCTGTGCCAATTTTAATTGCAACGAACAGTTTCTGAAAGCACCAGATTCACTGCATCCTTGCCAACATGGGACATGATTATTTTTAATATTGTCATTTAGTAGATGAATAGGAAGTGCTCACATTGCTCATATAATTTATTAGTCTAGAAGACCAGAGATAGGAAAAGAGAATGCCTGACATTAAGGAACAATTTGACAAAATCTCCCCATTTTAAGGGGCTCTCTTTGTGATCACGACAGTTATGCACATGCTAGATCACCAAACAAGATGAGTTCCTGATAAACTGCATACCTCCAGAGCATGCTGATAGAGAAGTGTAAACCCGGGTGGGAGTGTCTAGGGAAATGTTATGAATTGATGTCTTTGGTTCAGGCTAATTCAGCATTATTAATCATGCAACTGAAGACAAGAAAAGCAATATAATTAAATGTGAAAACAAACAAACATACATTTTTCAAAGTAAACAAACACACATATGTCTAAAACCAGTGACTCCACTTCTAGGTCCTATAGACTCTCATACCTGTGAAATAATGTGTACAAGATTACTCATGACAGCAATGGTTGTGTTAGCCAAAACATTTGAGAAAATAAAATTTTCCATCAGGAGGGAAATGTTAAATAATAAATAAATTATAGTACTTTTGACAAATGTAATACCATAGAGTTTAAAGAATGAATGAGGAAACTCTACGTATCTACTTCGACAGTCCTCCAAGATTATTGAGTTTAAAAAGTAGGAAGCAAAGCATGTATATAAAATGTTACCATCTGTATAAAAATTGAGAAAAAAAGGAAAAAAGTTTAAAAGTTTAGTGTTTGCATGCACTTGGCAATCTCTGAAAAGATACTAAGAAACAAATGAGGGTGGTTACCTATTTGGGGTGATGAGGACTGGGTGTACAGGGCAAGGATGGGAGAGAGAGAGAATTTTTACTGTGTATTTTTTGAACCATGTGTATATTATCCATTCAAAAATTAGATATATCATTTAACAAAAGAAGATAACAACAAAATTGGCCCTATCTTATACGCTGGGATGGAACTAGCTATCAGATTGCACATTCCCATGAACCACAAGGCAGTGACTATTAGAGGGAACAAATGATCAGCCAATTCTTCTTCCTCTTCTGTTCTTTTCAAATAATTGCATTATTTGTTCAAGTATAATTCATGAGATCATCAAAGTCATTCTGTACAGAGCTCAGCCAATAATGCCAAAGTAAACTACTATCCCAAAATGTATTGTAATAACAATGCACTTAGGCTTTTAAGAAAATTCCACCCACTGCCATATCTAGACCCCTTTGTTCTTCAGCACTTATTATTTCTGAGCTGTAGGTATGAACCAAAAAGAAAAAAAAATCAAAATATTCAGCTATATTTGCTTTCTGATTTATATATGGAAGCATGGTTTTCTGTCTTATTGTAATGATATTTAACAGAATCTTTCATGGTACTTAATAAATAACTGGAGCAGCCTATAATTTATCTTAAGCTATAATAGCTCATATTGTCTCAATTTAAGCACAAGTTAATGAGGATTAGCAGAATAACTGATGAGATACACACACATATCAATACATGTAATCACTTTTATTCTGTTTTTAACTTGCTATGCCAATAAGAATTTTTCATTTGACCTGTAAAATGCAAATACATTTTCAATTCTATTACAGAGATAAAGATTTGAGAAGCAAAGTCCAAAATGACTCCTGACTATCAAAGTAGGAAACCTAGCCAAATTTCACTTATAGTAACAAACAATGTGGAAAAAGGAATATTGTACAATTAGCTCCTTTCCTTTCAAAATTAAATATACCAGTCCAATGTTTTGCTTCCAACATAGTTGTATGGACACCCAAAGCCACTATCATTCCTCTAATTATTCTTTTGTTTGTTTTAGTGTAGATTTTTGTGTGATTAGTAAAGCAGTGCCTGCTCCTGGCAAAAAATATTTTTCTATACTTAAAAGTAAAATTCCCATAATCCCAGTATTCCCCCAAAACAAATGTTCATATCTTATTTAAGCCTTTTTATATATGCAAATGTCAGTTCTTCCTTCATAATATTACATTCTGTATTTTTCACTTATTTCATCAACATTTTCTAAACTTATTTTCAATATCTTTCAATATCATGATTATATACCATAATTGAATCACTCTATTATTGGCCAAATAGATTCTTTTTTTCTATTAAACTACTACAAATGGCATTTTAATGAAACCGTGTATTTCTGATTAATTACATGGAATTAATTCCTAGAAGTGATATTACTAAAACAAAGGAAACATTTTTAAGGCTTTGGATACACACAGTGGAAATCTGTTTGTTTTGTTTTGTTTTTAGTTTTACCTGTCCAGAGTCCTTTTTCCCTTCTGCTGGTAAGAGTGCCTTGATTTTCCTTTGAATGTGTTCTTGATAGGACTGCCCAGTGATTCACTGACTAAAGTGTAGGCATAAAACCTAAGCTAGGTCATATTTCTCATTCCAGGAATCTGGTTCTGGAGCAAACTGATACATTGACAGAAAAGGACTGATGCTCATTTATCCCAGTGATGGTACCTAGCAAAGATTTCATCACCTTCTCTTGTGATTTCTGTAGCTACTCTGTTTCCTCTCCTTTGATTCTGTAAGCTACCAAATACCTTCCTTTGGGGTGGATCTTATTTAAGTTAGCCATAATTAATTTCTGTAGTATGCAACAGAAGAATTCTATAAACACCAATGAAGAGTCTTACCAGAAATTTAGGAGAAACAGGTTTTGTTAAATGAGCCAAACTTCACTTGTAATCTTTGCTACTTTGATGAGCTAAAAAGTACTATCATTTAAAAATTTGTTCCTTTACTTTTGAAGTTAAAATTTTAGATGCTTATTAACCTTATATATTTCTGTTTTATAAATTATGATTTGTCCTTTTTTCTACTGGTATACTTATAATTTTTAGTAGCCAATAACTATGCCTATTGCTCCCCAAATATGGTCAAGGCACTAGGGAAAATGATGAACATAAATCTCTCTTTTCAAGAAGTTTTCAGGTGATAAAGGGAATAGATATAAGCCAGGAATCACAATATTTTGAGGTAAGTCCTCTAACAAGAAAACACCAAAAGGTTTTTTAACAGTGAATATGAAACTGTTATTAGCAATATGTGTTCAAAATATTTTCTTGGTTTATTTTTGGCTTCTGACTTGAAACTGTTAAATTTTACAAGGTCATATCTTTATATTTGTCCCATTATATTTGTGTTTGTGAAGTTTTTATTTTCTTCTAACTTGATTCAGAATTTCTTTATAGTAACCCTTCACTTCATCTGTCACTTATTCTGGAATGTTGTGTGAGATAGGGAGTGTATATTTTTCACATTCCATTATTCCGTTTGCTATTCCATAGGAACTTTAGAATCTCTAAATCTTACAATAATCTCTTTGGCTTTTAATTTGGATTATCTAGATATGTGAATGTCTATATATGTGTATACATGTATGTAATACTATTATCATTTTACAGACACAGAAACTAAAGTAGTGATGGGCTAGGCTATGGTAGGAACTCACCAGCACTCTGGTACAGACAAATGTAGAGTAGAGTCTATTAGATCATATTCCCTATTCATAATGAATTGGGTACATTTAGTGTAATTTTTCTTGTCTAATAGCATTTACATTATAACTAATTGTTTACAACCAAACTATTTCTGGCCATTGTTTTTGACTGCTAAGTGCTAAGGGCCCTGGGGAAAATCACCCACACATTTTATTGTCCTGTAAAGAACTGATTCAGCCCTGATGTAATCTATGTATGTCATGAAAAAACTTCATACTCAAAGACCAAACAAAATGCTAAGTGCAATAACTAACTCAAAACCAAGTGTCTCTTCACACCACTGTGGAAGCTGTTTTCTGATGGAGTCTGGCAGGAGGGGTTTTTTTTCTTCTTGAGTGAGGAAAGTACTAATTCTTTAAAGTCCTCTCACTATCCATACAAGCTCCCCTTTCCGCCTGCTTTTTTGTTTGTATTTTGTTTTGTTTTGTTTTGTTTTACGCTAACTTAGAGCAGTAGCTCTTAAGCTTTTCTTAACATTTTTTCCTTACTATGGAACATTCGAGAATGCAAAAAGCTTGCAAACAATTTTGGCATTTCTTAGAGTCCCTAAAGCTCACCTGTTGATCCCTTTGAGGCCCACAGACCTTTGGAAATAAAAAAAAAAAATCCTATGCTAGAGACATAAATATTTAAAAGGAATTCCATAGACACAACAGCTGAATAAAGTACAAATATTTTACATGCAAACTTACCTCTAGCCCTATAAATCTTAGATGACATCTCTAAATGCAATCCAATTTATCATTTTCTTGATCCCAACATAATATTAATATAATGCAGTATTATGTCAGATATTAAAACATTTAGATGTACAAATTGGTAGGTACAGTCATTCTTAACATTACTATTTTACAAAATACAGAGCTGTTTAATGGGCAACTGACATGGAGTGAATGAACTTACACACCTAGGAGTTGACAAGGGGTGTTTCTAGATCTGGCTCTACTTTCAACTGACTTTAGGCAATTATCAACTTCCGGGAGTACAGTTCTTCCTTATACCTAGTGGAGGTTGGACTGATGACCTGGATTCTTCCCAGGTCTAAATATCTGATTCTTGCTTAGCTCTCACCCAACATTTTTATAATCACCCAGAACTGGCTTGTGTGCAAGGTATGATAACTGCTGGTTGGTTTCCTTGCCTTTTTTTTTTTTTAATTTTTTTTAACGTTTTTTATTTATTTTTGAGACAGAGAGAGACAGAGCATGAACGGGGGAGGGGCAGAGAGAGAGGGAGACACAGAATCGGAAGCAGGCTCCAGGCTCTGAGCCATCAGCCCAGAGCCCGACGCGGGGCTCGAACTCAGGGACCGCGAGATCGTGACCCGAGCCGAAGTCGGCTGCTCAACCGACTGAGCCACCCAGGCGCCCCTCCTTGCCTTTTTAAAATGAGTTTTGCATTTGGGCCAGAACAGAGCAAAACCAGGCAAAAAAGGTAAAGGTGTGGGCTGGTAATATATACGTTCTTAAATCTAGATAAATAAAACATTGAGATAGTATTATCAGGAGACTTTTTCCCATCTCCTAAAATTGGATTGTTAACAGCAATCTTGAAGATTTTTCTTAAATGGTGAAAATCCACTCAGAAATGACTGTTAGTACTGTGTCAGCACTAATATCTTGTCATAATAGAACTTGTGACTAAGTTGGCATTAGTTCATTATATAGTATGGTTTCTTGGGCATACAATTTCAGCCTTTCTCCAATATGAAAAAATTGTTCATGAACCAATTTTTGAAAGTCAAGCTAGATTCTTGACTTTCTATATATGAGGGTCAAAACAAAAATAGCAAGTCTTTAGAGATGTAACCTCAAGGCTCTAAAGAAAATAACTACATGGAAAGCACAAAAAGTGAAACTGGAATTATAGCTGCACACTGTTTTATGCATAATAGAACTTGGGAAAATATCACAAAGTTTCATCTATAATTGGGCTGATTGGATGACCACATTGATTTTGAATTAAAGACAAACTTATTTTGAAATTTTTGAAGTATTTTGCCATTTCTTATTGGAGAATCAGATTATGAGTCTTTTTTCTGATGCAAATACATTAGGGAAACTTTGACCTCAGATGCTAGGATTTTTTATCAACTTTCACAGAGGTACATGAATATGTCACTCTCAATTTGGAAGAAGTTTTCTCATTAAAATTATGCTTTGGGATCTTTCCTTACTACTTCTAATTCACTCATCTCCTTTAAATGAGGTTATGTAGATTTGATCTTGGGTACTTAGCAAATGTCTTTTAAGATGTTGTTAATTTGAAATAAATTTGTTAAAGAATGTTTCCCATTTTAGTTCCTCTGAAAAATATAATTTGATTTTAAAGAATTTTTAAAGGACAGATAATTCTGTCATTTCATTGCTTAACCATCTTTGAACCCCTCTCTTACCTTTAACCTTCCTCATATAGTGCTGTTATTGTTCGGATCTATCAACTCAGGAGTAACATGTATTAGATTATCACCACTATTACTTTCCAGTTCTTAGATTAATTCGAGTATATTTGTGTAGGTGTGGGGGTAGGTGTGTATTAATTGGAAAGAAAATAAGATGTGAAGAGACTGGACCATGGGGTGGAGATTTAGAAAAAAATAGATCAGTAGGACAGAGAAATATTCCTCAAGCTTTTTTACTTATTATATTTTTTGTTTATGATCTATTTCACTCCAGTAAAATACAAGCTTCATGAAGGCAAGGGTCTTTGTCTGATTTATTTTCTAATATAGTCAAAGCAACTAGAACAGTGTCTTGCACCTAGTAGGAACACAGTACAATTTGTTAAGTTTTAAGTGAATAAACCAGTTTCATAATTAGGATGAACTTTTGTCTTATAAAGTACCTTTTTCATCATTCAGGTTCAGTTGGTTAATTTGTTTCTAATGCAAGGTGGTTACATTCCTCCTGAGAGTGGTTCCAGTATACGTGTATGTGTGTGTGTGTGTGTGTGTGCGTGCGTGTGTGCGTGTGTGTGTGTGAGAGAGAGAGAGAGATAATGCAGTGAATTTCTGATAAACTAATTGGCTGAGATATTTAATTCCCCAAAATATGTTAGTTTTCAATAGAAAACAGTAATTTCATTACTGAAATGAAAACAAATTATTAATAAAATTAAATAAACCTCACTATCTTACCTAATAATGTAGAAACTCTAATCATGACTCTTTTGGACAAATCAAATATGTTTATTTAATAAGATCATGGTGTTTTTGCATTGCTATTTATAGTAAATGGGATCTTTTTAGAAAAGTTATGCAGTGTTGAAATTAAAATCTGGCACAGGTCAAAAAGTGAATTTACTGGCCTAGAGTCTTGACAAGTTGACATTTACCTAAGTTACTAAAATCCATGTGAAAAAGATGGCAGTCTGAGCTCATGGGCTGCCCTGCAGCAAAACAAGTCAAAACTGAAGTGAATTTGCAGAAGTGGCAGAACCTGAATCGCTTGTATAAACTAAGTGGCCAGCACTATTACCTCCTGTAAGCCTCTCCCCCACCACACAAGCATCTCACATCATTTCTGCTTTCAGTCAAACACAGACCCTACTGCTTCATCCTAATATTTATGTTCTTTGATATATTTCTCGGCATTGGATTACATTTTCCCCTCATGGTTTAAAAAATGTATTTAATTATTTGGGGGGGGGGAATGTCCCCAAATAAAAGTGCCCCTGGTTAAAAACACACATGCACTCCTTAAAAATGAGTACAAAAGCTCTGTTTCTGTTTAAAGACTTGTGGCTTACCCCAATACGTAATGCAGTGAATTTACAAGATGTTACTTGACAGCAATGTGAAAAACCACCTTCTCAGCTAAGTAGTTAAAATTTTCCTTAAAAGTTCTACTTTTATTACTGGTAACTTGGCTTTGATTTATCTTATTTTAAAATTATTAATAATTCATAATGCATTTTAATCCTCTCTCCCCCATATCAACCCACAGGGGAAAACAGTTCTACCACCTCATAGCATTGCATAAATGAAACACAAAGCTAAAATCAACTCCTTAATGTGCTTAAGAATCTTAATAAAGTCCTGAGAGTTACAACAACTAAAATATTGCAACTTTGAAATAATCACCTGGCAGCAGGTAGATTTGTGTTGAAACACAACAACCACAAGCTATACACTCTTGAATTATATCAGAAAACTCGTCTTTTAAACCACATGTGATGACTACTAAGGAGAAAATATTTACTACGAATTTTCTACTAACCCAAATGTAATGTATAAGTGTGTTCAACTACAGGTATTAAAAATTCCATTTGCAGTTCAGGAATTAAGTGATGAAAAATGTGGAACCATCTTCGGACACAAAACTAACATCACGGTTAGTTCACCAGTAAGTCATTCACCCTCTACACAATAATTTACATTACGAAATTGGATGAAAATGGAATCTTTACAATTAAAAACGTGAAGAGTGCTGACATTTTGGACAGCTCCCTCCTGATTTGCGTACAGTATTTCTAATTAGGTATCTTACTTTAGTTTTCTCTGCTTTACCAAATCAGAAATGAGCCCGACCAAAGTGGTTTCTGCTGTTTGGGTTGGGGTTTTATTTTTGTTGTGTTGTTGTGTTGTGTTTGGGGGCGACAGATTCTGCCAGTGAAAGAGATTAAGGAGCTACATAACAGGGAAAGTGCTGTTCTCAGTTCAAGATCCGGCTCCCTGTATTGAGCCAATTTATGTGTTTCCAAAGATTCTAGCTGGCAAGCTGGGAGCTGCCCTCTCCACTTCCATCTCCCGCTGCAACCCCATCGCCTCTGTAAAGGACCACAGCCTCTCTCCATCTGCGTCAGCATGGGGACAGTTCCTTAGTGCCGAGATATTTCAGGAACTTTCCCTAGTAGAGACTCCTACCGAGACACAGGCCACATACAAAACAATCGCTAAGACTAAGTTTGTGCGTCCTGAAGAGGGATGGAGAAACCACTACACCGAGCTACGGAGATTCGGACTTAGCCCAGCAGCACCAAACATTTACAGCAGCGCATGAAATCCGCCTTTTACGGAAAGGTTCGCAGCGAGGGTCCAACTCCCAATGGCTTTACAAAAAATAAATAAAAATAATTTAATATAAAACAAAAGCAGCGTCGGCACTGGAGGAAGCTGGGTACGTAAACCTAGTTACACTTCGTGGTCAACGTGCTCTAGGTCGGGTTGCCCAAATCGCAGCCGGCCGGAACTTTCTCGGAGAACCGAGCCGCCCGCAGTCCGCAGCTGCCCCGGGTGCTGCAGGCCGCCGGGTCCCGACCCCGGAAGGTAGCCGGGCCAAGGCAGCCCCGGGAGGCAATGGCTCCACCTGGACGCGCATTCGAGCCCCGCCCCGCCCCGCTCCGGCGGCGCAGCGGGGTCGCGGACACCCGTGCCCCAAGCCGGCGCCGGCCAGAAGCAGCCTCTGACGGCCCCTCAAAGCGGGACTCTCTCCACCCCCAAATCTGCGCTCCCGAAAAGTGTAGCGAGCTTCCCACAAGGAGCGCCAGACAAAAAGCCGCCACTCCCCAAGCCTAGTTGCATCCCCCCTTTTCTTTGGTCCTTTTCTTGAGCGAGGCGGACTCAGGGTTACTTTCCCCTCCCCTCCGGGCCCTTTTGAAGTCCCCGGCGCAAAGTGGGACTTTGGGGAGCCTCGGTGAATGCGCCTTGTCCCCTGGCGCGCCGGAACACAGCTCCCTCTTTTCATTAAGGCAGTAAAGTTCAATTTGCCCGGCTCTTTGCGAGCCATCGTGGACTTCCCCGTGCGTTCCGCGTGCTCTCCCTCCCGCTGAGCAGGGAGGCAAACCTATTCACTCCATCCCAGCCTCATTCCCTGAAGGACGCGGGTTCACGTCAGGGGACACCCACCGCGCTCCCTGCCAAGTGCCCCAAGGCGCGCGCCCACACACGTATGGACACACACAATGCCATCCCCGCGCTATCAAAGTGTGTCCGCGCCGAGGGGAGAACGCACGAACAGGAGTGGCACCGGCGCGGGCTTCAGCCTAGCCGTGCGTCCGGACTCGCTGTCCGGGTCCCAAACACCCTTGCCAGGATGCCCCGGGCACCACGAGCCTCGCAAGCCCCAAAGACAACACCGGCGGTCCCGGGGACGCGCGGGCGCCGCCGTGCCGGATCTTACCCGAGGGGCGCGAGGTCTCCCGCCGCTTGGCTGGCCCGCGGGCCACAGGGACGCTGCAGCCGAGGTCCCGGAGATGCTGCTGCTCCGCTGCCGCTGCCCGGATCCCCGGTGCCAGCATCACTTCTCCGCCGCCTCCGCCTCCTCGTGCTCTGTTCTCTCGGCCGCCCCTCCCCGGCGGCCGCCTGCAGGACCGGCAGCGCCGGCGGCGCGGCGGGGTGGGCAGCAGCGGAGGCGGCGGCGGCGGCGGCGGCGCCCGCACGAGCTCGCCCAGCTGCACCAGCTCGAGCAGCCGCGGCGGCAGCCGGAGCACCCAAGCCCGGCTGCGCTTCCCCGGCGAAGGCTCTGGCCTCGGCGACTGACAACGCCCGGCAGCCAATCGCTGCCTCGCCCCGCGCGGCGGGGGGAGACCAATCAGAGCGGAAGGCCCAAGGTTTTCCTCCGCCTTTGCTCAGCAGGCTTGTTTCCGGGAGCGGCGGCGTCGCTGCTGGGGTTTGGGATGGGGGAGGCGCGCGAGCGGCGCGGGGTGGGGGACTCCTGGCTTGGGAGCCCTAGGTGCTGCGAGACGGCCGGGCCCGCCCAGGTGGGCCTGGGGCGTTTTCGGACTGCCGGGAGCCCGTGATTTGGCCGCAAAGGGCGCCCCGGGGTGACTCTGTCCCCAGAGCCTCGGCCCGGACGTACAGCGTCTTGGCAGCCCCGTGTAGCGGTCGTGGGACCCAAGTACGCCCCGCGTTGCGGGAGAACGGATCCCTGGAGGTGGTCGCCGCCTTGAAGGAATCACGCGAACAGTCACCAGACAGCGCCCCCGTCCTTCTCCCTTTGGCAGCTTTGGTAGCAGGAGAGTGGTACTCGTGAGCCTCCGAACCGCTCCAAATAGTAATCAGCCCAGAAGTGTGCCTGAGCTATACAAGAGGCGCAGGGAGAAATGTTCTCAAAGTTGTAGGTAGAGTGGACCTTCCCGATCTTCCCTCCAAATAAACTCTCCCACCTTCCCACCATTCAACAAAACACCTGGAGAAGCAATGCAAAAAAGAGTTTAAAAAGGCAACCTAGCTGGTTTGCCTTTTTTTTTTTTTCTTTTTCTTTGGAGAATCACACACGAATGATACAATATGTATGTGTGTGAGTGACACAAACACCAGATAAATGATGTCATTTAGGTTTAGCAAGGCAAGAAAAAGAAAACGGACGTGGCAAAATCTTTTTTCTCACCACTCTTTCACAAAAACTGTGGTGGTCTTTCTTTGTGGAGTGTTTAAGTCCCTTCTGTGCAAATACATCGGAATCGTCCATGTTGCAGTAAAAAAACCAAAACAAAACAAAAAAGGAAGTTCTACATGAAGACTTGAATAGGTGTGGGTCTTTCCTCAAGTGAACTTTTCTTACTCCTCTCTTACAAGGTTGTCATGAAGGTCAAAAACCAAGTGCATGAATCAGCTACATGACTGTCTGACAAATAGTTGGACTCAGTATGTATTAGCTACGCTGCTGTTGTTTCTAATTATATTTTAAGTGATTTTTTTGCAATAATCACTCCTTTCTTCATTTACCTTCCTTTTAAGATAACTCCATGCATCCTGTGATTCCCAAAATAAACCCTGCCTAAATTTTTATGAGAAGGAAAATTTGATTGCAGAGGTATGTATTGCCATCTTTTAGTATACTGAAAATGTATGCATATCAGAACTATTTTTCCCAGTTTTCTTGTGCGCCTTCCCCCCCGCCCCGCTCCACCTTCAGTCATTAAGCCAGTCTAATCTGGGAGCTAGACCATTTCTTCTTAAGGAACCAACTGTGCTAAAACAGGTATTGATGTTTATTTTTTAGGCTAAACCAAGAAATATGTACTACATCACAGTGAGTTTTTAATCTAGAGAATGTTTTTAGTTGTTATTGTTTAGTTTTTTTTAAATAATTATTTGTTATCATTTATTTTTGTTATTATTATTGTGTAACTAAAACTCAACACCCCCATCAACCACACGAGGTAGTCAATAACACAATGGAGTTGAAGTCTGGAAGAAAAAGAAAAAAAAAAAAATAAATGTTTTGTTCAAACTTCATGTGGAAAAGAGAGTTGGTATTTGCAAAATGCAGAAATATTAAAACTGAAATATTAAAATTAGAAAATTGTAATGGCAGTTAAGAAATATCTCTGATAGAAGGTGAGTTTAGAATTATGTTCAATCAAAAGACTAGTCTTGACCAAAGAATATTAAATATTAAGATGTTACCAAACTTTAGAACATTGTGTGCTACTTAGAAACCCTGAGATGTGCATATACAAATATTTGCATAACTTTTGTAGCCACTTCTCTGTACCCTGACACCTATACTATTTTTCAAGTATATTATTTTTTCATGTTATCTGGTATTGTGCAGTGTTAATCCTAAAAATATACAGGCCCTGCATTCCATATTCTTTAGTGATTAAGATCATCAAATGACTATATTACAGAAGCAAAAAAGTTAAAATCAGTAACATGCATACAGACATAAAGGTACTATCTCATAATGCTATGAATAATAGCAATATTCATTGCTATGAATATAGTGCGATGAATAAGCAGCTCTCAGCAAAACAAACCTGCACACTTAACAATTTACTAACAGTGGAAAACATGAAATATTTCAAATCTATACAGAAGAAAAATTAAGAAAAAAATTTAAAGTAGCTAAAAGAATCCCTGCTGATGATGGTTTATGCATTCCTATGAATTTCAGGAGATGTGTTGGATAGAAAGTCTAATGTTATTTAATTATATGACCATTTTATTATCTAATTATGTTGAATTAAATAAATTATATTTACTTTTTTTTTTTTTTGCCTACTTATATATGTCTGTTTTTCTCCTCATGCAGTGAGAGAACTCACTTATCTTGTTAGTGGAGGAAGAAATTTGGGCACTCCGTAAATCAATAACCACTTACCTATTCTTTATATACATAAAATAATTTCATATTAATTCATGCAAAAATCTATATCAAAAAATAGAAACTGAATACTTCATTGGAGTAGTTCTGACAAAAGCTAAATCTAGCAGGCAGAAAACTGGATGAAAAGGAAAGAAATCGGCCTAGTTTCAGATCTGGTTATGACTAGGTGATTGCAGGTCGGTCACTGAAACTTTCACAGAATTCCATATCTGTAGAATAGAGATTAACAACAAAATCAAATGTATAGCTGCCTTTCCCAGATGTGAGGATTGATTTATAATTGAAACTTCAAGCCACAATGTGGCTTGCTTCAGAAAAGCCCTTCCCAAAAGGTAGAGCACTGAACTTTAATGATGTAATTACCCTCTCTCCAATGGAGCTTACTTTAATTCTCACGATGGCCTATTCATCATGGATATGTGATACCTATTTCTACAGAGAAACATATTAAGTTCCAAAAAGGTTATTTTACCAATTTTGTGATAAATTGACTATCAGGTACATTCATTTATTTGTTGATGTTGTCCAAGAGGAATGTTTTTCCCATGGTTCCTTCACTATGCCACTTCCAATATGGTTGAAATGTGCAAGTTTAAAGGCTGGTACCTTAATTTAAATGAAGGACGACCCATCATTTAATATTGGATGTCAACTGAGCCTGGGATAAAGCTATTTCCCCAAATAATATAATCAATTAGAGAACTTTTAAACCACATAAAGTCTCTTTTCATATTTAAAATTCTAAACCATCTATAGCAATGGATATTGCCCATACTTATGTTAAAAGATGACTATTTAAATATTTTGTGTTAAAAGACTAAAACAAAATCAAGATTCAAAAACCCCAGAATGGATTGGATTCTATTTAGTTCATCACAACTAGTACAGTTTTTAAAAATATAAATATACTTTATACTAGGACCAGTTTTCTCTCTCTCTCTCTCTCTCTCTCTCTCTCTCTCTCACACACACACACACACACACACACACACACACACACACACACATAAATAGAATAAGGTCATTCATCAAAATTTTATAGGGAACAAAGACTCCAAACCAAACAAATGTTCAGATTCCTAACCCAATACTTTTCCAACCATATGATACCTTTCTCCTGAGATTTGGGAGATGTCGATAGAGAGGGTGTCACTGAAACTGAGAGAATGTAAAAGATATTCAAGGATAAAATGTAGACAGATCAACAAGCCTAGGAGACCATTAGTAATTAAGAGAAAGTAAGGATTTTGGGGGGTGGGGGGGGAGGGATGGTGGCAAAATTTAATCTGAAATCCAGGAAGACAATAAAAAGTAATTTGTATTGTAGAATCCAAGGAAAGATAAGTTTGTTAAAAGACTGAAAGTTGAATTATATCAACTTAACTATAAGTATTGACAAGAGATCATGGATTAATTGAGATCCTGGTTTCTTTTGAAAAGACAGTTATGATAGGGGCATTAGGATGAAAACCATTGGCTCCACACAGAAAGAGTAGTCCAGTGGGTGTATTTTTATATTTTAGGAAAAAGTTATGCTATTTTAAGTTCAGTATTTTGAAATAGAAGTAGAGTCGATTTATACAGAAGGCTACATAAAGAACTGCAGTGGGCAAAGTCTTAAATTATTATTATTATTACTAAAACAAATCATCTGCAGATATGCAATCCTTTAATGAGTATGTATGTTGTAGAAATCAAGCCATTATCAAAATTGAAGAAAAGATATTTATTTAAATACCCTATAGATTCCATCTTTTTCAATTTTTATGATGTTGAAGTACGCTATTTGCTTGAATAAGAGAATCCAACCTCTTTTAATAAAGAGTTTCTTTTTTCCCTGTTAATCACTAAAGAGCAGCTGTATATTATATTGGTCCATTGTGCAGTAGAAAAATGGAAAGGAAACATGTGCGTGTGTGTAAGTACGTGGGGGCTGTGTGGTAGGAGCAGTAGGAGCTGGGAAAAATAAGGAGAGGAGTAGAGTTTTCAAGTCATTTGTGTGGCAGTTCTCCATGGTTTCATTAATCAATGCTTCTTTCAGAATCCACTTAAAGCAGAGGACACTAAAAAAATTAATTTAAAAAATTAATTACTTCTACATTACCACAACAAAATGCTGTTTAGATGTCTAGCATAGTGCTAGGAGCTGAATAAATATTTGCTCAAGAAAAAAAAATGGGGGTACCTGGGTGGCTCAGTCGGTTAAGCGCCCGACTTCAGCTCAGGTCATGATCTCACAGTCTGTGAGTTCGAGCCCCGCCTCGGGCTCTGTGCTGACAGCTCAGAGCCTGGAGCCTGTTTCAGATTCTGTGTCTCCCTCTGTCTCTGACCCTCCCCCGTTCATGCTCTGTCTCTCTCTGTCTCAAAAATAAACGTTAAAAAAAGAAAAAAAGTGTATAAATGTTGCATGGGGATTTTGGGGGGAGAAGCGGGTGGGGGTTGCTGCTAACAGCTAAAACCCACTGGTAACGTTTAACATCCTTCTCATAACTGTGACTATTTTTAAGTTTAACATGTAATTTTATTTTCCAGGGTTCCCAGGGCTTCTGGTCAGATTACACAATAGAATGTGTCCTCTCCTTACACTGAATTTCCATTTTCCCTTAGCATCCAGACCCCTCACCCAGTCAGGCTTTTAACTAAAATTCTCCAGGTGTTTTAAGGTGATTAGGAAGTGTGTCTGGAGAAGGTTCCTATCTGGCTGGGAGGAAAGTGTTAATAAAAGGTCAAAGCCCAGTTCCTAGGGACTGTGGCTGCTGAAGCTAATAGCATGAATCATCATTAGCTTTTACTGATGCCAAGTCATGCAAGTCTGTGAAGTTCATACAGAAAGAGAAATTTGGATCAATAGGACTTTATGCTACCATGCAGCTTGATAATTACTTTCGAGAAATTAAGTTTGTAAAGCTTTTTTTTCTTTCTTAAAAAATGATTCTTTGTTCTGAAAGCCTGCCTTAGTCTTTGTACCTATAGTGCAAGATAAAGAGAAAGTGTTTTTCCTTTAGCTATCCTTTTTTTTTCTCTCTCTCCATGTTTCATGACTACGGAAGTTGGCTGCATGCATACTTTATATTCAGTAACCTTTGGTGTGTGTTTAACAGTGGGATAATATCTCATAACACGATTGATACTTTAAATCCACTCCTCTGAATGTCTGCCTACAACACTAAGTCACAAGCATATTTCAATATTTTCTTTGCAATCTGCTAGTATACTGGCTTACCTGGCGATTCTGGGGCAGGTGGGCTGTGTTGTTTAGTTGGTAAGTGAAGCATGCAAGCCATTGCTACTTCTGTTTTATTGCATGTTGATTACACTGAGACCAGTGAGCACAATGGAACACTTTTACATTCACAGGAAAAAATATAATAGACTTCCCCATTTCAGTGTCAAAAGCCTTATATAAAAATACCCAAGAAAATACTTTTTGCCCTTGCTATGTCAAGAATTTTTGGAGCTTTAATATGAATCAAGGGGTTGAGAGCATGTGTTTATGAGCTTAACGCCACAGAATGTAAGTTCCTTTCCATGTGGACTCAGTCCTACCCATTTGCCTTTAGCTTCTAGCAGAAAGGACTTCTACATGTGATTAGAGAAAGTGGAAGTAAATTTTAATGATTGAAAACCCTAATTTCCTTATTAGCATTAATTTAATCATAAGTAGAACTCCGGTTTCACATTTCAAAATTTTCTTAAAATTAGTTTACATAAACTAGAATATTAGAAATCTTATAGTCTAGATTTTTATGTCACAGTCCTTTCTAAAATACTTATAGCTCTATTCTTCTATAGACAATTTGTCTCACCCCCAAAATGTGAATTGCTAACAGTTTATGTGAGTGTCTATGAATAAAAAATCCATTTAATTTAAAAAACTTATAATAATAGTGGCTTCTATTTTTGTATCCTTCAGTACTTTGATTGAGATTTTATGTGTATGCCCTATATTCATTTTTCCCTTCATTATACTCACCAGTTAGACATATACAGTACTTGACTTGAGGACTTCATTCTTAGAGAAGCAATTCTCATTATTATCAAGGACTTTCTAATTGAGACATTAATTATAAATATTTATAACAAGGACATTGCAAAACATGGCTGTACAGGGTAAGATAAGTCAGATTCCCAACATGATACATTTGTAACACCTCTATCAGCCTTTAGGTACTCTAGAAATGTTAAATAAGAATTAATGTTAATATATATAAGAAAGATGACAACATATTTTATTTTGCTTGTATTTAACTATCTCCCCCACTGCCTTCTGGGTGGGCAAATCTCATAAAGCCACTGACCTGTGATTTTTAAGTCTGTAGTATAAATCTCCTTGAATAAATCCAGTGCTAAACCACATGCAATCTTAATCCTCTCTAACAGCACCACAGGGTTACATCCTCTGGTCAAGTATACCAAGATATTGTAACAGGACAACCTATTAGATGTTACATAAAGTTTCAAGCAGTTGTAACAACTTGGAAATCCCTTAACAGAACATTAAATCAAGTACTGTAATGTAACGAATTAGTGTCTTTTTAGTCTTTGAAAAAAAATGTTATTTCTGAGAATTAAACAGGAGACCCTGTAATCTAAAAGCAACAGATCGAATCTGAGCTGGAAGATAATTTCCAACAGCTGGTATTGGCACTAGACCATAGATCCTCTTGGTTGGGCTTTAACTTCTGGGGGAAGCACATCATGATTTTCTCAAGAGTAATAGGATAATTGCATGAAGCACAGTTTTAGATCAGCTAAAAGAAGAAAAGAAAGACCAAAATATGTGCATGTATCTTTTTTTGTTTGACTTTTAATGAGAAACTAATGAAAAGTAGCCACAAAGTCATTCATCTGTATGTCTATATTCACTGGAAAGGAGTGGCTAGTATATAAAGACATAAACGCAAGTAAGAGATTTTATGGGGTTTTCTGGACATTAAGTAATAGTAGTACTACGAGACATGTACTAGTTTGGGTGATCAATGGAAGGTGTGTTTAACAAAAGGATGGTTTGGATCCTTTTGGAAAACTCAACCACAAAACCTCAACCATTCCACACATGTTTTAATTTATGTCAAATGGGTAATGGCAGGGAAGTCTACAGTGTTTTACTTTCTAAGAAATAGAATGAAGTAATTAAGAATGGGGATTTTAGGGACACAACAACTATTTTTTAACAGTGAGTTGAAATTCCAGGTCTACTCTTATGAGATGTGTGACCTAGGCAAGTTACTTATATCTCTGTGCCTTAGTTTCCTCACTTGTGTAAAAGAGATAATAGTAATATCTAGTTTTTAGAGGGACTTTGAAATTTACATGGGATAATAGACTCTAAGTGTTTAGTTTAGTATCTGGAAAATAATGGCTCAATATTTATTAGTTATATAGATAATTATCATTATTATTAATTAAATCCCCAACAAAGCAGCATTATCATAAAATTATCACAAAATTGAGGTGGTTGACTTGCCTCAACTTCCATCCATTCTTTAAAAGACTGACCTAGTCCTACAGTTTTTGCTCATACTTTTCCTACTAAAGCAGATATGTTACCTCATTGCAAGGAATTTCAGGAACCATTTCAATTTCTTTCTTTTTTTTACTATGGGAAGTCTTCAGTAAGGTATTTGTTAGGGTAGCTATACTGCAACAGATAAATTCCAATATATCAATGGCTTACTATAACAGAAATTTATTTCTCACTCATTCTTGTCCTGTTGGTTTAGGGAAGCAGAGAAACAAAGGGATTTGCTCCAGAAAGTCATTCAGTGTCTTTCATCTTTAACACAGAATTTTCAAAAGCCATGTATGATTCTGGGAATCAACATACAGATGAAAGATGGAATATGAGACAAGAAAGGCTATTCAGGTGTATCATGTGTCATTTCCATTGACATTGGCCAAAACTCAATGACATTGCCACACCAATTGCAAGAGAGTCTGGGAATGGCAGTCCAACTGGGCACCCAGAGGAAAAAGAAATGCTTTTAGTATACAGCTCATCAGTTTCTCCCACAGGTTTCCCTTCTTTAGTTTTACTCAACCCTCACTATGGTCGGGAAGATAAACTAATTCCCAACCAGATAGTGCATCTGCCTCAAAACCAAGATATATGTGTGCTGCATGTTCTCATCAACTAGTTATCTACCACCCCCAAATCCAGTGAACAATGGCACACTTAAAAACTACCTTCTTAGAAATGAGAATAATGGGAGATACTGCAAAGACACTAGTCCATAGCAATGAAGAACACTTTACTGTAGGCTTTGTGAAAGCCCGTATATTACAATGGCTAAAATCCAAAAATAGCTGGTAAGAACATGGTTCTCATTCATTCCTGGTGGGAACATGGAATGATTCAACCACTTTGGAAGACAGTTTGGCAAGTTTCTTACAAGGGTAAACATTGCTATGCTTTGTTAGGTGGTATGGTAAACCACACCATCAACAGGCTCCTAGGAATCTACCCAACTGATTTGAAAAGTCATGCTCACACAAAATGTGTATGCCCACATACAAATGTTGGTAGTAACTTTATTTATAATCACGAAAATTGAAAGCAACCAAGAGGGCCTTCAATTGGTAAGTGAATAAGCAGACTGTAGTAATCCATATAATGGAATATTATTCAGTGAGGAAAAGTAAAAATATTTGAGCTATCAAGATAAACAAAGACATGGATGAATCTTAAATACATAGTGCCAAGTGAAAGAAGTC
The DNA here is from genome assembly GCF_028018385.1 of Neofelis nebulosa. NCBI lineage: Eukaryota > Metazoa > Chordata > Mammalia > Carnivora > Felidae > Neofelis > Neofelis nebulosa. Next base: position 65,659,289 of record NC_080783.1, read on the forward strand.
AGTCTGCCAAGGTTACATACTGTGTTATTCCGTTTGTATGATATTTGAGAAAAGAACAAATGATAGAGATATTAAGCAGATAGGTAAGGGGTTGCTGGAGGTTCAAGGTGAGGGGTGCAGAATAGGTGAAGTACAGGGAACTTTTTAGGTTGGTAAAACTATTTTTTTAACAGTACAATGGTGGATGTGTGGCAAAATGCTTTTAAACTCATAAAACTTTTTTAAAGTTTTTATTAAATTCCAGTTAGTTAACATGAAATATAATATTAGTTTCAGGTGTACAATAGAGTGATTCGACACTTCCATACAACACCTGGTGCTCATCACAACAAGTGCACTTCTATCCTCATCACCTATTTAACCCATCCTCCCACCCATCTCCCCTCTGGCAACCATCGGTTTGTTCTCTATAAAAACTCATAGAACTTTATAGCAGAAAGAGCAAACCTTAGTGTATGAAACTAAAAAGAAATCATTTAGGGGGGATGATGAATCCTGAGATGAAAGTTATATAACTCTACACCTGGAAATAGCAAATATTATCTCTCGATTATGAAATTGCATTGACTTTTTAAAGAAAGTTATTTTAATTATATCAAAATGGGGGGGATGGGCACCATTATACAATTCTAAATCTTGTGTGAAGCATTTCTTGATTTATACAATATCTACTATTCAAAATTCTGGGTTGTGGAGACTTCTGCCAACCCCACTGTTACTGAAGTATGGCACCTTGAACACCTTGCTCACCAAGACCAACACACTCAAAGTTAGCTTCCACAGCTGGAAGTACTGCACACCTCGCTCATTTCTGTCTACAGCTTCAAAAATTACAAACCAGGAAATGGTCCTCTTCCTACAAGTTGCCAGTTCTTGCCACCTGAAGCCATTGTCGCTTATCTACCAAGTAAATTCTTACGAGGCTTCTAGCTTGCTTTTGCTGCATAGCAGCAAATGGCTGTTGCCAAGGTCATCCACGTTTTCCTTGGCACCTGAGCTGCTGGGTGCCTCCCTGCTCTGATCCGCCTGGACTGCCCAGCAGTTCTGGCAGGGAGGATCCTCACTCAGTTCTAAATGTCCTCTTAGCTTAGTGTATAGAATTCATTTGATTTCTCTTTTATGTTGCTCTTATCTCTTAAAAATGATGCGGATGTTTGGGTTGGAACATTAGAATACACAGCTACTCTAGTGAAGGATTTGAAGTTTCAGAATTGTTCAGCACATCGTTAAGACCAAAACCTTTTTTGGTAATTCTGCCATTTTTTATGAGTGCTTTTTTAGAAAACTATCAAGAAAAAATATTGCCTTATTGCTGCACCTACATCCTTTTTCTTGTATTTGTTTTGTTTTGAAATCATTATGAATACTACCATTGGCGTTTCCATCAATAAAATTTAGAAAAGGAGATATGAAGGAGCAGATACCAGTTTTTCAAAAGCACAAAAGGCAATCTGTACAATATTCCATTTTCTGTGTCTCCTGATGAGCACTAAGCACCTTCTCATTCTTTCATTTCCAAACACTTTTTGAGCAGATAAGTCTAGTACTATCAATATCCTCAGGCTAGAAGTCAAGCTAGAAACCCACTGTGGACCTTCTCTGGTTTTCATACATGTTTTCTCTGGTCATTCAGTGTTTTAAAACAATTTAAAATGCTAACCCCAATATTTGGGAGATTTAATATAAAAATTCAAATTTCTGGCTTATCTGTTTTTTTAAAGAGGACTCTGTCAATACTGTGTCCACATTCTCCAAAACAATAGTAGTCTTATACTGAGAAGAAGTTGCCCCTTCTGATAAATGAGGAACACTCCAGTCTGCTACAGGCTCCCTTTCTTCCCTTGTCATGGAAGGTGAGTGTCAGTTACTACTTATGACTGAGCTTCCATTCTGAAATCAATCCTGATCATATATAGAAGTCCTGCTTGATTTCATGGGCATTTGTGTTTGCTACCCCTTTTTGTGCATTTTTAGACCTATAGGAGAGAGACAAGCAGAGTACCAAGTCTACACCAGTGGCTATTTCCTGTGCCTAGGTCACTCTGTGCTTCAGTCCTAAATCCAAAATTTGGAAGGAGCAGAAATGCGTTCAACTTATGCAGTTTCATTCAAAATGAGGAATATACTTAGGAAAAAGGGAACGATGGATCAACATCTAAATTACCTTTTATTTATTTTTTGTGTGTCAAATATAAAATGTCTGGTGAATCCAGGAATTTTTCCGTATTTATTTTTTTTATTCACAAGGAAAACTTACAGAGTAGTGGAAAGAACACTAGGTTTATAGTTAGAAAAAAAAGCAAGTGGTATTCACTAGCTGTGTGTCTTGGGGCAACCCACTAAACTCTTATGAACACATGCATACACTTATCTATAAAATGAATATAATAGCTCCCCTATCTTTCACAGGGTTATGAAGGCTCAGGTATGATTATGAATGTGAAAATGCCTTAAAAAACATGAAGCTCTTAATGTAAGGGATTATTTTAATGAAAAATAGACTCTCAAATGTTAATGAATGAATGAAATTCAGGCATTTAGCTACCTTTTATTGCCTTTTGACTATCTGAGTTGGCCAGAATAATGTCCTCCCCAAAGACAAACACATTATCCTCAGCCCCCCTAACTATGTTGCATGGGTAATAGGACTTTGCACATGTAAGATATTGAGACGGTGTAATTATCTTGTATTGTTACTATGCTGACACACATGAGTCAAAGATTGTATGAGGCTTCTAGAAGCTGGAAAAGGCAAGAAAGGAGATTCTATCCTAGTGTCAGTAGTGCCACTCTGTCCTGTGAATATCTCCATCTAAGGACTTCTGACCTCTAGCAATGTAAAATTATAAATTTGTGTTGTTATAAGCCACTAAGCTTGTGGTTATTTGTTAGAACAGCAATGGAAAACTAATACAACTTCATAACATTCATGGTCTACACATAAAAATGAAAGGGAAACATGCCACAAGCAATATCGTATTTCCTGTATTGTTTGGAAATTTGATTACTCTTGTCTTAATCCTGGTCCCACATGCCTTGGGCACCTTTACCTCAGCACAGTTATTCTTTATCTGATTATCCTATTCCAATTTTCATAATCAACATCATATTCCTGTCATTATTCCCCCTCTCCAATATCTTATCTAACTCTCCTCTTCTTGTATCTAAATATTTCCCCCAAATATTGTTTCTTATTTTGTTAGAGTGAAAACAGAGCAGAAATCTCAGAAAGCCCTTGGGTTGTACTTATTCTTTTTGACTTATGTTACTTGTTGAGCATTTATTTTCATGCTTCTGTTTTATTTGGTTTTGGCTGTTTATTAATTTGTTAGCATCAAGCATCTTAAATCCTGGGCTCATAGGTACTATGTACAAAATTCAATCATTTATTTTGAAAACTAAACATATTTTCATGCTCATGCACAATCCTGATATTTTCAATTCATCAGTCCTTATATATTCTGCTTAGGCAATTTCATCCATATCCATATCCATTTTGTGTAGATGAATCCCAAGTCAGTGCCTCTGGTCTAGCTTTTACCTGCTTATATTCTTATAATTGAGAATACAGACATGATAAAGACACATTTCCCCAGCTTCAAGATATTTGACAATTTGCCGTATTTCCATGCATGAAGGCAATAAGAAGTGTAGAGGACAAGCACCTTAGTCAGTCAAGGTGGTGAGAAGAATGCTTTCAAAATGATATGATGCTTGAATTGATCTTAAGAGACACATACGAGATATGAGTTAACCCAGAGTCCCAGAGACAGCAAAAGGAGAACAGAGAGAGAGAGAGAGAGAGAGAGAAGACATAGAGATAAAGAAATAGAGAAGGAAATTAAAGATGATCACGAGTTTGTTGAATTCAGTCTGAGGCCATCCCACTCAATTAACATATTACAATAGGTGGATATACAAACATACACAAAAGGGGAATGCTTGTGGAGAACTTCAACCTGCTGTATTTTATGTCTCTGTGGAAGAGCAAACAATTAAAAACAAGGAGCCAGAGCTCAAGAGGAAGGTCCAGCCTCTAGAGCTAGGGACATAGCGCTGGGATTATCCACACAAGGTGAACATGCAGAATGTATAATGACAGAAGGCAAGAGGGCTAAAAAGAAAAGTCTAAATTCCGGAGACAGACGTGAAGCTGCACATGGAAAAGGCAGAGAATGAACCACTAGAGAGTTCAAGAGAACCAGGAGAGATGTGTATCAGCAAAGCTAAGGTCAAAGATGGCTTCAAGGGGGTATAGTAAACAGTGTCAGATACTGCAGCAAAATGAAGTGAATTGATCCAGGCTATTTCAGTGCTACTTTGAAATAACCAGCTTTGGGAAGAATTTCAGGGTCCACAGATGGGGGACGAAGTCAGTGAACCCTGCATGAAGGAAAGATCTCCAACATTAAAGAGGAGGTAAAGCCAAATACCAGGAAAGGCACCAAGGTTCCAAATGTCAAGGGAAGAATGAAAAACATCACCCCATCCAGGAAGGTCAATAAAGGGTATGAAAATACAGGTATTGAGCCAGGAGGACAAAGAAAAGAACTGATAGGACCTGGAAACAGAGCAGTATCGAAGCTTCAAGAATCAAAGACAGATTGAAAGTGGTCTTTAGGCTCCATTATGAGGATGTCACTAGTGAGAGTCGCGTGATTCCAGTTTATAGTTGGCAGAGCTCTGTATGAAAAATAAGGGGGAAAAACTGCAACTAGAAAAATACGCTTTCAGGAAACTCCATTATGAAAAAGAGGAGACACAATGTAGGTAATGGAGGATGCATCATTAGAAAGTGTGGTTTTCCTTTAAGATAGAAGTGATCAGAACATGGGAAAATGGACAGATAGAAGTCCTCGGAAACAGGAAGTATGATTGATGGAGCAAGATCCCTGAAGAGGCAGGAGGATGAAATCCAGAAGAAAGGAAAAAAGTTCAACAATAATTTAGCTTCTGAGATTTTTGATATTGGGGAAAGAAGAAAAAGAGAAACTTGCATTTCCTGTATATTGTCCATAATAATGATGAAATTAAGTAACATTTAAAAGTGTAGTATGGGAGACTTGTTGCAGCATTTAGAGAAGTTTATACACAACACATTTTACACCTATAGATACAGAGCAACACATTTTTCAAAAGTCTAAGCTCATTTGGTATGACAGATCAACAGTTTATTTTTAAAATCAGCTTTGAAAAAGTCAACTCTATAATAAGGTGACACCTGAGTCTATTAATTATATATCCTATTTAGTGCATCATAAGTCACTGGTTTATTTGATGGGGAAAAATAAACAACTCCTCTTTAATAGGAAGAATTTGTTCCTTTGTGTTCCCTAAATTCTTTCAATCTATTACTCAGAGTAGGTGCTAGTAATTTCATATCCAACAGAATTGAATTAACTTGTTAGTTAATATGTTCAAGGTGTATTTCAACAATTAGAATTCAAGTAGGCTTTAGCAAACACCTGTGTCTGATTAGGCATCTAAGCCAGGTTTCTCTATAAATATAATTGCATTTCAATACTTGAAAGAAAAAAATAATTTATCCATTTATATGTTAACATTATCTATATTCTGCTCCATGCACCCAGGCTCTAAGAGACCGCTTTCTCGTTCTCTTAACAAGAACAGAATATGAATCATCTTTTGACACACAAGAAGCCCATCATGGAAGGTAAAGGCCATACCTGCCAAAGTATTCCCAGATTTTTGTATCTATAAGCTTATAGAGGCACCAGATTTGAATAATTGCAAGAAAAATACAGGGGAACACACAAAACATACAGAGAAAACTATAGGGCTAAATTCAGTTGTCTTAGATGGCCAAGGAGTATCCATCCTTGAAGGAGGAAGGGACAGAGCCAGTTGGTGGTAACTGTGGTAACATGTTGTGTGATCCATGGGTGCGTCATACAACATTGCCTGCCTCCAAAAATGTGGAATTTCTCATAATCTACTCCAGCAAAAAGGCAGAGGTCACAGCTAATGCAAAGCAGTAGATACTGCCAATGCCAAACCATTTGTGTTTGGATTTAGAAGGCTTTTTGCCCAGCACATTTATCTAAAAATGCTAATGATCGACTTTTGGAAATTGTCCCCCTTTCCCTCAGAATCTGGAGCTAGAGCTATCTCTTTGCCAACCATTCTCTATTGTCTCCATTTTTCTGCTTTCCGCATTCTTGTAGGTTTAGCAGCAATTCTCCAGTCTCCAGCATGGCATCTTGCAAATCTCCTGCAAGTGACTCAGAATAGTAACCAAGTCAGTCTTATCCCCAGGGCTCTCACTGGGGCTATCTTGGCTTGTTCTAAGTTCTCAGAGCTGAGTCATTATTGTAGACTCTCTCCTACCACGTGTCTCCCACCTGGGCAGATTTTTCTGCCCTTTCTATGGTTGGGGGCTGCTTTGAACTCTCAGGTCTTCCAAGGACTCACGTTTGATTGAAACCTCCCAGCCTGCATTCTTACCCTCAAGTTCTGTGCTGTGAAGTGCCTGCCTACTTGGTCTCTGCCTGATGCTAACTCCTGAGTGTGAGTGCTGCTGGCCTTTTGGGATATCCTTGAACAAATTGCTGAACCTCCCAGATATTGTCTACATGTTTGCTTTAACTTAGATTCATTAACACATATAAAAATACCTATGGGGGATTTCTAAATGAAAAGCTTAAACCATACAAGTATAAATTTTGAAGAATAATATTCAGTAAAAAGGTACTGAAAAACAGGTGGTCTGAAAGTGTCTGAAAGTCTGGATTTCCATTGTGGCAGTGGTTCAATTACATGCATATTCTAATTTTCTTCCTGGGCCTGAAATTGGCTCTATTTCTCAGGCTTCCTTACAGGTAGGTGTGGCCATGCCACTGAGTTCTGGACCATGACAGATAGGAAAAGTGAAGTACCTCACTGCTAGGTATGGCCCACTGGTGAACCTCATTCTCTTCTCACTCTCTGCCCATCATTTGAGGGGATTCCAGGGCCTCAGAGGAAGACAGAACCATCATTTTTGAAGGACTTTATGGAGGAGAGTCCTCACCAACCCACTATGGATTATGATATAGCAAGAATTAAAATTTTCTTGTCTTAAACCACTGAGATTTCAGGGGTTATCTGTTACACCTAGAGTTACTACTACCAATGCATTACATCTACTTTCTTTGCTTCTGAGGTTTCAGTGCTAGAATCTGAACTAATCTGTTTACCTATCCTCATTGATGAAGCTCCAGTTATGCTGCTATGCCCTTTACTTTCCTGCATCTATTCATTACCACCTTCATTTAAATGAAAAAATAAAAAACAAAAACAGAAACAAACACAAAAATCAAAACATCCTTTTAAGATGTTTCTTTGGATAATTTTCTCCCTTATTACTCCCCATATATCTCTACTTCTCAAATCTCCCAGATTAATTTAGGCACACTAATTTTTGGCCAGTGTCCCCATGGCCTCTCACAACTTACTATAATCTGCCATTTTCTAAATGGGTAACCTTGGGAAAATAGTTAAACCTCAAGACATAAATTCTTTGCCTAGAGATGATGACATCTCAGAAATGTGTTGTCAAGCCAAATGAACATCAGTTACCTCGATTACAAAATCATGATACTAAGAGGTATTTCATCTGTTTTAAAATGTCTCAAATGGATGTTAACAGATCTTTATTTTGAAAAACCTGAACTTTGGCAAAATGTAGGCATTCTTTATAAGTTTTTTCCTTCCTTTTTTCTTATCCCCTTACCCTCTATTATTAGCTATGTTTGGGGATGAGGGACTGAAGATGTTTCTGCCAAGTGCTGTCATTTGCTGCCTACAGGAACTTATGCCATTCACTCATTCATTCATTTATCAAGTACTCATCGAGTACTCATCCTATGCTAATGTAAGGAAGACAGAAACAGGATGCCTTAACTAATGAAAAAAAGCTGGAAAAACTGGTGGGGGGCGGGAGGGGCGGTATAAATGGCTGCATACCCTGAGGGCAGGAGAGAGATGAAAGGATGAAAGGGAGGACCTTCCGGGGGAGTCTTCAGCTGGATCTTGTCGAAGATTGCCATTGAAAGTTGAAGCAGACAAAATCCGTATGCCATTTGTGCTACAACTCTCTTCCTCCTGCCTTGGAATAAAAATATCAGTGGAAATTATTCGGTAAATGTGGCCATTATGTTTTACTTCTGCTGATATTGAAGTTCGTTCTTATTCCCCGAGGACACAGGTAAAGGTGGAAGCAAGGCAGTGGTCTGGGTAGGTTGGAGATGCCAGCCTGGAATTTAATATTTTCTGTAGGCAATCTCTTCATGGGTAATTGAAAGTGGGCTCTTTGAAATGCTAGTGATTTAATACTTTTCTTATGAATTAAAAAATAGGCACATGCTCTTCCTTTATTCTTTATAAAGTAGCCATTTAAACATCTTCCAGTGTTGGAAGTATTTCTAGCTTAAATATTTCAGAACTTTGAAAATTAAAAGGCTTAGTATTTAGGGCAAATACTCTCTGTCCTGTTTCACATAACTAGGGCTGAACCTTTAATGTCCTGACATTTTCTGGCACCGGGACAAGTGCTGCCATGTTTTACAGCCACACGGAGAGTGAGGTAATCACTAGCAGCAGAGGCATTGATGTCTTTCTCTAAGTTATTCACAGTATTCAGGTCCCACATGTGCTGATTCCTACCTGACATCTCCTCTCTGCCACATTCAATTGCTTTTGTTAATTTCATTGATTTAAAAAGAGCAGTTCTGCTTTCTGCTTGCCTTTAAGGTAGGCAGGAGGATTGATGTATTTCTTTCACTTCCATTCCCTGCGGTTGATGACATTTTCAATAAATAATCTTATTTTTTTGTTTCCTACTTTGCATTATAAATGTCTTTGGAATGTATGGGCATAGGTACCTGGTCGTACTCATGGTATAATATACATGCAAGCATGTGTGTGTGACTGTGTGCAAACATACATATACACATAGATATGTATATGTATACACATATACTCACACAGAAAAAATATGTGTGTATACATTATGACTATGCATCTTCAGTATAATACAGTCATAGGTGGATTACTTACTCATACTTATATTTATATGTATATATGTGAACATTTCATGTATATATTTTTACACACACAATGAAGTGTTGGGAAGCCAGAAAGATGTGGAAAACCATATCTAATGAGCTATTTGGTCAGTTAGGACTAATTTCAGTCCCTGTCTCAGTACTTAAAAGCTGGGTAACTTGGTAAACTCAGTCAAGTAACTTAACTCCCTAATCCACAGGTTCTTCACCTGGGATAATAAAACCATATCTCATATTGTACCCATGGGGTATTTGGGACCGTTAAATGAGATCAAGGGCCACGGTGTTCACCCTCGCGGTGATCTTGGAACACAGCAAAAGATGAACGTTACCTGCCATTAGTTTATATTGTTTTTGTACAGACATGTGTAGCCATTCTCTAATTAATGGCAATTGGTTCCCTGCTTATCTGTAATTTCTGGTTAAATAATGCCTAATCCAGAGCTCTTTTTTTTCTTGTTGTTGTTAATTCTTGTTAAAAACCTTCCCAAGCCAATGAACGCTACAGATTATCTAAATTTGTTAAAATGATCAATATGTTAAATTTCTAAATATACTGAAATTATGTTTCATGTGCAAAAATTAATAAATTTTATTTTTTTTCAGCCAAATCATGAGTAGGACCTTAATTAAGCAATGGATGTTTCATTTGGTTCTAGAACATATACATGTGTATGCACACACGTAAGTGTACATATATGTAGAAGATATATGCATATATGTATAAACAGTATAATCATATACAATGATAAATGAAAAAGCATAAAAATAAACCAGAAAATAAAAATTAAATGCATGATAGCACAATCACAATACTTTCACAAAGACTACTTGGGTGGAGGAAAGGGTATGCGACTTCTTTATTATGTCTTTGGGTCACAATACTTAAACATGTGATCTTGGTTTTAACTATCCAACCTTAACGTCCTACGCAAATTATTGTGCAGAAAAGTTTAACTTCTAATGTTTGAGAAAATGTACATTTTAAGGCCAATAGAGATTCTTGTCTATGTATTTGTACATGTGTACTTATATGAATGAATTTGTCTGTCCTTAGGTACTGGATTAATTTTGTCAATCTTTAATAAATATGTTTTCCTGTAACATCTGCTGAACCCTATTTGTAATAATGAAAGCTACCCATTCATTCAGCCATTTTTCTAGACATACACCCAAGGGTGTCATTGGCATCTAGATATGCAATTTGGGAGCACAACTGCAGTCTCTTGAAAGTATTGTTTTTACATGTTATATAAACATGGTCTGTGGTGGATACTTTGCATATAATCCAAAAATCACTCCAGAAGATATCCTTATCAATATTTATTTATTATTTTTTTAACGTTTATTTATTTTTGAGACAGAGAGAGACAGAGCTTGAATGGGGGAGGGTCAGAGAGAGAGGGAGACACAGAATCTGAAACAGGCTCCGGGCTCTGAGCTGTCAGCACAGAGCCCGACGCAGGGGATCATGACCTGAGCCGAAGTCAGACACTTAACCAACTGAGCCACCCAGGCGCCCCCCTTATCAATTTTTATATGTTACTCCATGTACAGTGACTCAAATTTTAGATTTATATGGTGATTGGCTCTTTCAACAAAATTTACCAAATGCCTACCATATGTCAAACTTCTTGCTGGGAATTGGGAAAACATGGGGAGTAAAATCAGACCCAGTGCCTGTCTTTGTAAAGCTTCCAGTCAGTATGGGGGGTGATGTGGGATAGAGTGCCATGGGCACCAATCAGATAACAAAAACACGTACAATTGTAAATGTGATATGTGTAAGGAACAAAAGATGAGAGAAATATTTAAGTAGTAAAGGTCAACAGGATTTGGGGAAAGATTTTAATTGGGAATGGGTGAAAGAAATAAGGATATAAAATATACTCTTAGTTTTCTGGTTTTAGTAGCTGGATGGATAATGGTGTCTGAGATATGAATTGCTAGAAGAGTGCCAAGTTTGAGGTTGGAAATGAGGAGTGAGTAATGCTCTGATTTGGAGGTGTTGGATTTAAGGTACCATTTAAATGTCCAAGAGAAACTATCAGGTAGTTGTATGTATGATTCTAGCTTCAGAGGAGAGCTAGATATACATTTGGGAGTCTTCGGTATTATGAAGATAATTGAAGCCTTGGGCGTGTATAAAATTACTAGGAATAGTATAGATGAAGAAATAAAAGAGATTAGCAAACATTTTGAGAAACTGTAAATGGTTATAGGAAATTATGTAAATGGATGTGCATTTGTTCATAAGCACTATATCAACAACCACAGATCAATGCAGGTATTAACAAAATTCAGAGGAATAAAATGCATAATATGAACATTACAACTTATAACATAAATGCTATCCATTTGATAATAAATATTTATCCAACTAATGTTGTTATTAACTTATGACAAATATGTATTCAGAGTTGATGATTTTGATGGCATTAAAATTGAACATGTTGGCTTTCTAAAAACAGACTGAACAGCATTGAAAATTGCTGATATTGGTGTTTTCATAATTTGAACATTAACTATTAAACACATACACACTAACATTCACACATACAAACATAGAAACTTAGAGTATGAAATGTAGAAATTAAGACTTAAAAGAAATCAATTAATGAACTAGGGCATAGCATTTAATACATTTTTTCATTATTTGTTCTCAGATATTGATGGCATTGTGTCTTATATATCATCTCTGTTACTAAATCATTGAAATTTTTATTGAACAATAAATATTTTAGGTTGGATAGAGTTCAGGAAATAGTAAATTAATTTGAAATTCACTTTTAATCAATTTGTTTGATAAAATTTCTATATGGGCAAATAAAGATGATGGAAAGATGTGTTCAACAGAAATATCCTTTAATCAGTCTTTCTCCTAGAGGGAATGGTTTAATGGGGATGAAAGGAACATCATGATAATTAATAAATAAACATCTGCCACCATCTTATAAAACATGCAGTAAGTTACAGGGTGGACACAGTAGTGGTCATTACCAATTACTGTGTCTTTGAATGTTTTAAATCATCGTATATCAAAAACAATGTTAAGTTAAAATGATAATGAGATGGATGGATCCAAGCACAGCTGGACACCTTCCCTTTGTTCCTGAAAAGAACCTGTGCTTCGTAAGGACATGCTGGCAACCTCACAAATCACGTTGCATGCAAAGAGCTCAGAGCAAAACCAGTACGTACCTCCCTGTTCCCTCTGTATCTGGCAAATGTAAACTTTTCCTGTAACTCCTTGGCTAAAGTGCATAAATGGCTCTTGGGCCTTCCACAGGCTTTCTGTACTTTAGACTCCATGAGGTCAGGGTTGGGGTCCATCTGCATCATGAAGTAGGGTGCCCACAGCCAACATTTCTACATTGCCTGTGGAGTGGATCCACCAGGCTTGGAGGACCAACACATTAGAAGGGGCTGGATTTTTAAAAAAATGTTTATTTACTTATTTTGAGAGAGTCAGAGAGCATGAGCTGGAAAGGAGCAGAGAGAGAGGGAGAGAGAGAGAATCCCAAGCAGGCTCCACACTGTCAGATCAGCACCCCATGTGGGGCTTGATCTCATACAAGGGATTTTATCCTTCTATGGAGCTCAACAACTTTTACAATTAAATTATATTTAGGCTTTAATTGCTGATTAACACTTCCAGATTTTTGTTAATTTTCCCCCCAGAGTGATAGGGGTTAGCAATGGGTACTCAATTCAATTTTCTTTAAAAAAATTTTTTTTAACATTTGTTTATTTTTGAGACAGAGAGAGACAGAGCATGAACGGGGGAGGGGCAGAGAGAGAGGGAGACACAGAATCGGAAGCAGGCTCCAGGCTCTGAGCCATCAGCCCAGAGCCCGATGCGGGGCTCGAACTCACGGACCGCGAGATCGTGACCTGAGCTGAAGTCGGACGCTCAACCAGCTGAGCCACCCAGGCACCCCTCAATTCAATTTTCATTGTAATTGCTATTTCTTCTACAAGTCTCAAATATTTGACACACACGGCACCAGCTATGCATTTGCTTCAATGTAGGCATCCTAGTTTATGACAGCTGAGAATTTTAACAACTGCACAGCCATCTTATGCCCATTGTCAGCCAGGTAGCAAATAGTTCAGTTCTAAAATATACCAGTATCTGCTTTCTTAGGCCACTCCCAAGAGTCCAGCTTGTCCAGGTTGCGTTCTCAAAGATGTAGATTCTGAGACAGAGATTAATGTGAAGGAGGTTTTTCAGGGTGTGCTCTTGGTATCAAAGGAAAGGAAGGGATACAAAAAAAGCAGGGTTGGATATAAGAGAAGTTGATGGTGATCGTGTCTCCGTGGAGGCCTTAGCCAACCCTACAGGGATATTTGACACTGGTGTGACCCTTCTGAGTTCTGCTGAGTTTTCTTTCACTGATCACTTATTGAGCACAGTCCATGTGGGGGTTAGTGCTATCTTTAGCTAAAGCAATCCTGGTAGGGGGCTGAAAGTTGAGGGTTTTCTGTGGGCAGCGCTTCTGGTATCTGGGGAAGTAACTCTTTTGTTCCTGAAGGAGGATCTTGACTGTGCATCATAGAGTTTACAAACACATAATTACATCTAAGTAAATTGTGACTATGGCAAAATGAATACAATTTAGCTGTTAAACCGGAAATTTTTCACCTATTTATTTACTATTATTTTGAAGTCTTCCAATTTAAGAGAACTCTTTGTGGCTATATAGTTCCTGTATTGATACCCTTCTGCATCCATAAGTATCAACTGTGATTAATTTTTTTTGAATGCCCCTTTTATAGTCTGAGAGATGATATGGGAGATGCCATGATTTATCCTTTTTTTAAAAAAAAATTTTTTAACGTTTATTTATTTTTGAGACAGAGAGAGAGAAAGCACGAATGGGGGAGGGGCAGAGAGAGAGGGAGACACAGAATCTGAAGCAGGCTCCAGGCTCCGAGCTGTCAGCACAGCCTGACGCGGGGCTCGAACTCACGGACCGCGAGATCATGACCTGAGCTGAAGTCGGACGCTTAACCGACTGAGCCACCCAGGCGCCCCTATCCTTTTTTTTTTTAAATCACCCTGCCAACTAATACCAAGGGCTCCATATTTGTTGAGTTGTTGTTGACTGGATGATACCACAGTGTTTGTCAGGCTTTCTACCCATTAATTTACTTTCTACAAAAAGGTAATATAGCAAAAGATGATGACCATACTGTAGATATTCTACTACTATTAATTTTCCTCTACCACCTAATTTGCATATAAATACCTAAAGCTTAAAAATTTCTCACAGTATTTTAGGGGAAAACATCCACAGTAAATGGACCTTGTTAAATAGATTAAATTAGCCTTTCCAAAGGACTCTATCAAAGCTGAGATTAAATCACTTTTAGATTATCTAAAAATATTTTTTGTTTTCTATTAATTTCCGGGGGATTGAGGCTCTGTACTGATCAGCACCTCTCATATGCTCTCAAAGCTCTTATTTTGAATCTGAGTATTATGTCCATGGCCTATTTCTGATCTCCATGTAAATTCGATTTTTATAAAATAAGATTTCACATTACTGTTAATACCTGCAGATTTCTGAACTTTTACATTAGATTTGGAAATCACCCTTGGTTCTCAATAGCATTTCCAGATAGAGAGAAAAAAAAAGCATTTCACTTCTTTTTCACTTCCACATCTGTGATAATCTTTCTCTAAGTTCATTTTCTTGGCAATGGGAAAATTTTCTACTCCTCAATTGGATAGTCACCAGTAGTCAGTAACTATCAGAAGAGAGCAGAGAACATATTCTTTTTTCTGTCTTTCAGGTCCTTAAAAAATTAATGTGCCTTTAGAAATTACTCTAGAGATGTTCATAGAAAATTGCCAGATGTACATGTTGGTTGCACATTTGGGAATAGGTGCATTCTGTAGTTTTACTGCACTGTGGGAAAACCATTGTTCTAATCCAAGAAATGTGCTGCCCAAAGCCCCATATCTGTCACAAGGATTGATTGTGTGGAAGCTGCAAAAGACAATTCAGCACAATTTTCTGGGGGATAAAACATTTTTACAAGATTCATTGGAAGGCCCAGGCTCAAATAAATATTGCAAAGCCCCTTACATGCCAAGCTCTGCCATTACATAGCCTCCTCTGGTAAAGCATTTGGTCTATCATGGGCCTATCTTTACTCCTTTGGAAAAGAATTATCTTCCTGGAAATATTATTTTTATAGCATAAATATAGATATGACATAGTTCTGTAATATAATCCCAAGTGAAAAATAATTGAGAAGTTGTTTCATAATATTAATAGGCATATGTTTAAAAAAAGAATCCTAAAAGTATAATGTGGTTTCTTGCTGTTATGGGCTGAATTGTGCCCTCCTAGAATTAATATGTTTAAGTACTAACCCCTAGAATCTCAGAATAGGACTATACTTGGAGATAGTCTTTAAAGAACTAAAATAAAATGAGGTCACTAAGGTGAACCCTAATCTAAATGACTAGTGTCCTTATAAGAGGAAGAACTTTGGACTCAGACCCATACAAAGGGAAGACCATGTGCAGAGAGAAGATGGCCATCTGAAAGTCAAGTAGATAGGCTTCAGAAGAAACTGACTTGCCAACTTGATCTTGGACTTCCTGAATTATGAGAAGACAACTTTATTTTGCTTAAGCCACTCAATGTGTGTATTTTGTTATGGCAGCCCTAAAAAAAAAGTAAGTCTTTGATATCTGTTGACAACATACTAGCAATATTTGTTATACTTTCTAAGAAAAAGTAGTTTTCAAAATTACATTCTTTTCATACTTAATAGAAAGTCAGTGGTTTGTGTTTATGGAGAATAGGGGATAAGACCTGTTTTTGCATATGAACACTCCAAATTAATGTGAAGCCAGTCATTTACATTGATGTTATTTTTTCCTCTAAGCATCACTAAATGTATTTGGAAAAAGTCAAAATCAGCAGAAAATTCAGAAGACAAATTTTCCAAAGTTTGTTTTTACAATGGAAAAACTTAATATCCATCCAATAGGGTAAAAAAAACCCTGACAAAATGTAGTAGTAATATGATTTGTATATTTGTTGATTACATATGGTAAGCAATAAAAATGCAATGTGCATAATTTATTTAAGTAACTTCTAAAATCTTTGTCATTCAGTTGATTTCTAAGAATGGACTCCACATTATTTTGAAGAAAAATTGATATTTTTCATTAAATGTTTATAGACATTCCATGATAGTTTAATATAGGCAATTATTTTAAAAAAACATAATCATCATATCTTTAAAAATACAGAGCAAACAAGAGAATGAAATTTTATATTTTCTGATAATACTGTGGCTTTGATTTAGTATTTTATTTTTTCCAGGATTTTGTGTGTGTGTGTGTGTGTGTGTGTGTGTGTGTGTGTGTTAAATACCTCCTGCTCCTGAAAAGACAGTTTCCAAATTATGCAAAACATATATACTTAAAATCTCAATATATTTGGAAAAAAGTTACGCAAGTATTTTGGTTCGCATCTCAGGTGATTTAATTTTATTTCAGCAGAAATTATAGAGAAGGTATAAGAATTATAATAAATACCAGCAGCACAGAATCTCGCCAGTGATGTTATCTGGCATGTTGAAAACAGAGATATACTTAAGTGCCATTTGACAGGAACACAGAGCCATATTGTTTCATCTTTTCATTACATTCAGAATAAAAGTAGATTCAAACCGATTATGGCAAACACTGTATAGCTTAATGCAAGGAAAATTCCATTGTGATAGACATGAAATTTCTGAACATCAAATTTACAAGTTCAACAGAAGGTTATCGAAGTCTATTTCAGACATCAGTGTGTCTCAGACTTGAGTGTGAACTGCAAGTGGGCAGAGATGTTTTACTCAGTGTCACTGTAGCACCTATTCCTTTTAATTTGCTCTTCCACGGTGAGTTGTTCAGACTGGACCTCCACTCTGGGAAATGAAGGCTTAGCTGCACATGCACTGCTTGGAGCATCACAACCTGTATTCCCATTAACGTGGGCTGTTACTATTGCTTCACCATGCCCACATTTGATGCCCTTCTCAAATTCTCTCAAATACAAGCATGGCATATTTTTAATTTGATCTACAGATTCCATTAAGTCACGTTCGAAAATGTTCTCATTCTTTTTGGAAAAAGCGGCGATCTTCACAGGGTTAGAAAAAAGGAAGTGTAGATTTTTGTTATTTGCATGGTTTCCTTTGGTGTTTAAGATATTTGTATCAGAAGAGGCTAAGGATCTTTCCTCCTTTACTATTAACCTGCCACTGAGACCCAGTTTGGGGGCAGACTGCACGGGACTGCCAGCAGTAGCTCTGTCAGCCTGTTTCCCGAGAGCCATGGCTAGAATATTCCTTGAGTACACCTTCTCAGATTCAAATATACCAAGTAACTCTGAGATTCTAGATGCATTTTCTAAATTTTCAATTTGAAATTCACTTGTGGTATAGTTTGCTTCCCTTGACAATGGTAATAGATTAGGAAATTCTAAAATAGATGTCTTCTGCCTGCAATTACTCAGACACGAGACTGCTACATAATTGTTATTATTATTCTTATTCAAATTCTCTTTACAATTTTCTGGCACCACCTCATCATCAGTGTTAGCAACCTGTAAAACTTCTGCACCATCAGGTTCATTAGTTTCTTCATTTTTCCCCTTCCGAGCACTCTGCACAACCACATTATTGTTGTCATTAAGATCCATTTCACTTTTCCTTTTATTCTTTGTATCTTCAGCCTCATTCAGCTTATCTTGCACATTCTTATTTCCTTCCTTCTTCTCATCTTTTCCTGCTTCGTACATGTCCATGTCTTTGATTCCTGTAACATCCTCTTTTTGACACATATGGATGGACTGCAGATATGGCTGCAGGAAAGAAACATTATCTTGCTCCTGCCCTTTATTTTCCAGAGCTTTAACGGGTTCTATTCGTGATTCACTTTTAAATTCAGAGGATGTAGGGACTGTCATTTCTGGTGGCCATTTAGGTTTACTCATTTTGAACTCTTCCTCAAGGGGGAAGGTCTTCGTAGGCATCTCCCTGGAAGGGGGCCAAATGATTTTTAATTTTCCCCTCTCCCTGAATTTTTTCAAATCATCTCTTTGTCCTCTACTGTTACTATCATCTAACTGTTTATTAAGATCTCCAAGTAAGGCAGTGTTTTCCACACTACTTTTACACATATTTGTGGCTTCATTAGGAATAAAATCCACTGAGCTGCTTTGATTTTTGTAATTCCATCGATCTTTATGCTGTTTGTGTCCAAAACCTTCATCATAATTTCCTTTAGATTTGAAAAGCTGGTTAAAGTGAGGTTTACAATATATTTGTCCATGAAGTGATGCATAATTTCCCAAACTGCCGAAAAGAAAAAAAAAAAAAAAGAAAAAAAATGTTTAACATTCCATATATATATACTGTAAATTCATAGGGAATTAGGAAATTAATTATTTCAAGAATGAGTCAGAGATTCAGTACAATTAATTTACTGGCAATAGGAATGTACTTATTAATTGAACGTTCTTGTTAGATAATGGTTACTGCTAACATTCAACATGATACATGTCTTATTTAGAATTTCATGTTTAGTATTTAGAATTTAATGTTGTATGTCAAGTATTGGTATAATAGCTATTATAGTATAATACATATATGGATATAGATGGTGTAAAATGATAAGACTAAACCTTTGTTAATTCAGTGGTTTTTGCGGGGGCTGCAGTTTTCAATGAATCCTGAAGAGTACACACACACACACAAATCAACCATTTAAATTTCCTTGTTAACTAGATTTTGAATGTATTGGAAAGGTTGCCTATGCAATTGTTTATTTGGCCTCTTTGGGGAGATCAACAAATAGAGTGCCTGTTAAAATTAAAATCAAATTTAGTCAGAGGCATCATTTTTTTTTAGTTATCACTGAGTCTCCACATAAATACAGATACACGAATTAGATACCAAAACTTAAAGCCCATGGATAAAGTTTATAACAAAACTAAGTGATAGGTGCTCTGGTGGCTCAGTCAGTTAAGTGTCTGACTGTTGATGTTAGCTCAGGTTGTGATCTCATGGTTGTGAGATCAAGCCCCGCATTGGGCTCCACGCCAAACATGGAGTCTGCTTGGGATCCTCTCCCTCTCCCTCTCTCCCTGCTCCTCCCCACTCATGCTCTCTCTTTCTCAAAATAAACAAATAGATAAACATTAAAAAAAAAACAGCAACAAAAGTAAGTGACAAGGTATCCTCACCAAACCCAAAATATAAGGAGGTAAAAACAAACCAAAAACTCTAAGACTAGCCTGAGAGTCGCATCTGTATGAATGACAGCAGAAGAAGCAAGGAAGGTGTCTAAAAAAAACAGAAAATATAAAACCACAAAATAGTCAGCCAGTATTTTCTGGAAAGTATCACATGCCAATCAGAGAATAGCAGCTGAAACTGGGTGGGGTTTTACCTTCTTCATTGGCCAGTGAGTGCAAGGGCCCTGAAGCAGGGAAGTCTGCCAGAGAAGTTAAAACTCTCAAAATTGACCAACTGAGATCCCCTTTTAGGATAACACTTTATACTGAAAACAAAAATATGGGAATTGAATCAAAACGTAATGGATAATGATGACAGAAATGAAAGAGAAGGTCCTGACTAACATGGGGGAGATGAATCAAGGCAGGAAATCCCAGAATTCAAGTCATTGTGGTTTTTTGGACAGTGTATGAAAACTGGAATTGGTAGTACTGTGAAATTGGGAAAACCATCCTAAACATTGCCTTCTTCTAAGATTTGGGAAAACTAATGCCATGTGAAAATGAGCCACAGAAAAGTATTAAGGCCAAATATCATACAGATTTATTATAAGAAATGAAAGAGTAAAGAGAATTTTTCATATCACTACAGACAATGAAAACATGCTAGAAAAACATGTTCTCAACATCAAAATTTTAAAAATGAGTGAAAAGACATTAAAACATGATAAAAAGGCTTGAAAGTTTAGAATGAATTGTAATTAGAAAAATGTCATAAATGAGGTGTGAGAAATCAGGGGAAAATCACAAATAAAAGAAAAAATCAGTAATAGAAACTAAACTAAAAGAAATTAAGAGCATATAAACACAATAGAAAATATTTTAAGACGAGAAATAGGAGAATAAGAGGATGAAAACTTACAACCAGAAATTTAAAAAAGATGATTTGAGAGAAGAACAATTAATAAAGACAGGCACAAAATATCCATGTAGGTATAACAGAAGTTTCTGAAGAAGAAAATAAAGTAATGTGATAGGTTAAATGCTAAAAAGCTATAGTTTAAGGAAACTTTCCTCAGATAAAAAGGTATGAAACTATGTATTGAAAGAGGCACACTAGGTAACTGAGACTATTTGACCCAGAATGACCAACATCAAGAAATATCCTAGTGAAATCACTGGACTTTAAATAAAAAGAGAAAAAAATCCTTTGTGTTTATCTAAAAAGAAAAGAAAAGCATATGATTTATAAGAGAAAAAATTAGATTATTATCAGTCATTTCCAACACTTTACGCCAAAAGAAAATGGAATAATGCATTTAAAATATTCAGTGAAAGAAAGTGTAAGTCAATGATTTTTCTTTCAGCAAGACTGACTTTCCATTATCAAGATCACAGAACAGCCTTTCTGAGGGATCTACTAGAAAATAAGCTTGCATAACTAAAATAGCTACAGAAGTATCAACATAAACATCTGTTGCAAGCATTATATACATATAAATATAAAACTTATAAACTAAAGATGAAATGATGGCAATGAGGGAGGTGGTGCGATATGTAATGGCTGCTTAATATGACACTGAAGACATAACACAATTAAAAAAGAATGGAATGCAGATGAATGGGGAGCAAATGCCATTTAAGTTTTCATAATCAAATTAGGGGTGCTGATAGTTTTGCTATTCCAAAACTGTTGTTCAAATGAATATGGGATACTCTTTTTTTTAATGTTTTATTTATTTTTGAGAGACCATGAGCGGGGCAGGGGCTGAGAGAGAGGGGACAGAGGACCCCAAGCGGGCTCTGTGCTGACAGCAGTGAGCCTGATGCCGGCTCAAACTCTCAAACCATGAGATCATGACCTGAGCCGAAATCAAGAGTTGGCTGCTTAACCGACTGAACCACCCACGTGCCCCGAATATGGGATATTCTAATTCTTTCCTCTCCTTTGTCTTTGAGAACCGGAAGTCTTGAAGTGAAAGCGAGGAGGCAGATGTGGAATAGAAAAGAGGCTAAGGCAAAAGCAATGCAGTTTTGAATTCAATTTGAGATATTCCTACAAATTCATGATTTATTTTTCTTTATATATAAACATCTACTAGCTCTTAACACTAAGAAAGCTTCAAAATAGTAACCAACCCAGTAGAAAGAGCATTGAGATTATAATCTTAAAATGCCATTTCTCACAAATAAAAAGTAAAAAGGAAATGACTGATCCTGGGTCTGGAGGAAGTAAGTGTATCAAAGGGGTATGGAACATCTAGTCCTACCAGATAATGAGAAAACTATCAGAGAGTACTTAGGTCTTGCCAAAAGGACTGAAGAGAGAACCTGAAGAGGTCAGGGATAGAATGATTTGAGCTTCAGAAATGATAATAACTGCATCTGATTAAAACCAATCAAACATATGTAAGTCTATGAGTTTATAAATATATCATGAATATTTTAAAATTCGTTACCTCTTAGGAGATAAGGAACCATTTCATTACATTGTTAAATAAGTAACTGATACATTGGCAAAACAGGTAAACAAAGGGAAAAAGTTATGTATTTATTCTGCCTTTCCTTCACCAACTGTACCACCAAGTGACCACATAGTAGATGAGGGGAAGAATCACCTGTAAAAGTAGTCAAACTAATAATGAAAAAGAAAGAACAAAATGAGAATATGAACATTTTGTAAATATCAATTAATGCATATAGGTATTAAGATTTCATTTTTGCCATGATTGCAAAACCAGACACGAGCAGACACTATGTGCTTACTATATTCTTGCCAACACTCCCTATGTTCTTGAAAAAGGTATCAAATCTTAGTTTAAATCAGAATCTAGATTCAGCTGACAGTTTTTCAGAAACACAGGGGAGAAAGGAGTATGTGAACTACATGATAAGTGAGCAATCAGCAAATCCAGACTGGATAATTCTACAGGTCAAATATTCCAGGTTCTTCGCAAATAAATTGTAAGAAATGAAAGAAATGGATAGAAAACCCTATAGATTTAAAAGATGTAAAAGACATATCAAAGTTTTAAAAAATGAATACAACTAAAGTATAATATCCAAGAAAGCATATTTGGATTAAAAAAACTATAAAAATGCAAGGAAGAAACTATTAAAAAGAATACTATTTACTCAGAGAGAGAGAACTGGTTGTGTTTGGGTGAGGCACATGGAAGGAGCTTCTGGAACCACTGGCAATGTTTATTTATTGACCTTGGTACTAGTTAGAAAGCGTTCACTTTATAATAATTTATTAAATCATACATTTGATTTGTTTTTTTCTATATTTGTGGCTTTTGGTATAATGACTTTTAAAAAATATTAGTCACTGGGGGCACCTGGGTGGCTCAGTCTGTTAAGCATCCGACTTTGGCTCATGTCATAATCTCATGGTTTGTAAGTTTGAGTCTTGTGTCAGGCTCTATGCTGACAGCTCAGAGCCTGGAGCCTGCTTCAGATTCTGTGTCTCCCTCTCTCTCTCTCTGCCCCACCCCACACTCACGCTCTGTCTCTCTCTGTCTCTCAAAAAAAAAAAAAAATACACACTAAAAAAATTTTAAAAATATCAGTCATCAAATATTTTTCAGTCCTTATTAAATGTCAGGGCTTTACTAGGTGTGAGAGTCAAACATTAACACATTTCCTACAGCTGGAAAGCAGTTACATTAGATTGTGTTAAGAATGAGGCAAGCACTGGGATGCTCCGGGAGCACATAGGAGGGACACTTGAATCCATATGTGGGGATCAAAGCAGGCTTTTTCAAAGACATAAAGTCTCAGTTGAGGTCTGAAGAATGAGTGGATGTTAGCCTGGTGAAGAGCTGGAGAGGGGGCATGGGAAAACTCCTACAAGAAGTGGAAATAACATTTGGGACCAACTAGATATGAGAGAGAAAGATAATGATTTTGAGGAACTGAAATTCAGATTTCATGAAAAGTAACATGCAATGGGAGGAAGGGGTGTTGGGAAAGGAGTAGGGTAAGATTCTGAATTGCCTGTTAATTCATAGTAAGACGCTAATTTTACTTTGACAGAGGTAACCATCATATGTTTTAAACAGATTTGCATTTTAGAAAGATCATTTTCACTACATCATGGAGCATGTACTGGGGCAAGTTGTTGGTGGTAATGGAGGTAAGAGATAATGGGGGCAGGGAGGCTAATTTGCTAGAAAGACTGTTGCATTAGTACAGGTGAGAGACGACAGGTGGAAGATGCCTGGGCTGTGGGGATGGAGGAAAATGTACAGCTCAAGAGGCATTTATGGGATACCAGTTACAGGACTCAGTTATTGCTTGGGCATAGGGAATGAAGAAGAGGAAGGACTGAAAGGTAACTTCATGTTTCAGTCATTGAGTTAGTGTTAATGTCATTTATTGAGAGACTATCATACAGACCAGAAGTCAAGGAAGGAATTTCAGAAGACAGAAAAAATAATGGGGCATATTGAATTTGGTGTACAAGTGAGAAATCTAATTAGAGATGAATGCTAGTCATTGAGATATAAGCATCTGATAGAGGAGAGAACTGGGCTACTGTACAGATTTCAGAGTTATTCTACATGGATGATGATTAAAGTCATGGAAGTGGATGCAGTAAACTATATATATAAAGAATATAAACAGAAGAATAAATGGCCATAACAGAATCCTAAGAAACTCTAACATTTCAGTAATGGACAGAAAAGAGTCACCCACATAGGAGTCTGAGAAGGAACACCCAGAAGGTAGGATGAAACTATTATACTCTGGCGTCATGGAAACCAAAGAAAAAGAACATTGCAGTAAAGGGTGTTTGACATTGTCAGTTTAAGTCAGGAAAGATATAGCCTGATACACACTGGATTTGGCAAAATAATTACAATTTCAGCATCTCAGACTATAGCCACACCAAATGCCACATTCGTTAAAATGCATTTGTTACTGTATTGATACGGTGCTTCTGTTGCAACAGACAGGAACAAACAAAACAAAAAACAAAAGACAAAAAAGACCTAGTATATCTTACCTGACACTGACAATACTCTACATTCTTATTTTTTCTTCTTTTATTTAGACACAATACCCAGACATAGGTATACTCTAGCCCATCACCTAATTTTGTATATGAAGTTTTACTGGAATACAACTGGGCCCATTAGTTTACAGCCACACTTGTTCATTTAGTTAACTGTGGATGCTTTTCCACTCAACTGGAAAGTTGAGTAGTGACAGAAATAGTATGGCCTATAAAATTGAAAATATTTACTATCTGGCCCTTTACAGAACAAGTTTTCTGACTCATGATCTTGAATCTAGACTTAAGGGGTGCCTGGATGGTTCAGTCTGTAGAAGATGCAATTCTTGATCTCAGGGTCTTGAGTTCAAGTCCCATGTGGGGCACAGAGCTTACTTAAAATAAAATAAGGTTGGGGGTTCCTGGGTGCTTCAGTTGGTTATGTGTCCAACTCTTAATTTGGCTCATGTCATGATCTCATAGTTTGTGAGATTGAGCCCCCACGTTGGGCTCTGTGCTGCACAGAGCCTTCTTGGGATTCTCTCTCCCTCTCTGCCTCACTTTATCTGTCTCAAAAATAGATAAATAAGGGGCGCCTGGGTGGTTCAGTCAGTTAAGCATCTGACTTTGGCTCAGGTCATGATCTCACAGTTTGTGGGTTCAAGCCCTGCGTTGTTGTGCTCTTTGCTGTCAGTGTAGAAACTCTCTTTGGGTCCTCTGTCTCTATTTCTCTTTGCTCATCCTCCGCTTTCTCTCTCTCTCTCTCTCTCAAAAATAAATAAACATTAATTTTGTTTTTTTTTAATGAGGCACCTGGGTGGCTCAGTTGGTTAAGCGACCTACTCTTGGTTTTGGCTCAGGTCACAATCTCACAGGTTTGTGGGTTCAAGCCCTGCATTGGGCTCTGTGCTGACAATGCAGAGCCTGCTTGGTATTCTCTCTCTCTCTGTCTCTCTCTCTGCCCTTCCCCTGCTTGTGTTCTCTCTCTTTCAAAAAAAAATAAACTTAAAAACATTTTTAATAAATATATTTTCAAATAAAATATAATAAGATTGAAAGTAGAATCCAGACTTCCGACTCAGGTGGTAACTCAAAAATGCCTATTTGTACAGAATTTCTTGATTTTTCTCATCTGTGTGATCTCCAGGTTTAGACAAAAGGAACCTTTCTGGATTTGATTAAGAAAGCAATATTTCAAAAGGGAAAAGGTCACCGCCATCCTGAGAAAAAAGAACCCAACAACACCCCCTTTTGTAGTTGTGTTAACTGATGACAGCGAGATCTAGAAAACGTTGTATCTTCTAAAGACATGATGCTATAAGTATATTGTAGGCTCCTCCAGCATTTGTGCCACAGACCTCAAGACATTTTACCTCAGTTTACTGTTGCAGTGGTGGCATCGGAAGCAGGATTTATGAAAACTCTGCTTGTCCGCTACTAGGCACTCCATTGGATAAACAGTCTTTTGACAAAGTGTACATATTGCCTTGTCTTGGAGCAGCAGCTTCTAAAAATAAAAATTTACCAAAGGTTATATGATGCTGTCTTCAATCACACTGCAAAACCAAAACAAATAACAGTATATTGACTAGCCATGCAGTTAAAGTAAAAGCTCTTAAGACTCCTGTCCTAACAGCGCTTCTGTGGAAACTATCCTACCATCAGGTTTGAGGTTCTGGAACATCAATGCCCAACATTTTCACATTTTAAAACATCCTGGAGAGAGTTCTCCAGAGTGCCTACATAGCTCTTAAAGCTGAGGATATTGTATTTGTTTAAATAATTTCCTTGATGACTTCGTGTTGGCTCTGTGACACCGTTTCCTAACTTTAATACAGCAAGACTCCTGAATATGTTGAGACGTTCAGGGCCATTTCTCCTCAATCTAAATGGCTTTAGATTGTAGGGCTTTTGGGATTCTCACGTTTGCCTTTTACATGCTCCCTACCTCTTCCCTGGCTATATCATCCCTGTGGCCCCCTGCTGCAGTGCTCAGGTGGATGCCAGCTCCTGTGAATCACAGTAGTGCTTAGACAGTGGTTCAAAACTGACATAGAACTTTCACCTCAGTACTGTTTTGATCCTCCCTACAATCCCATGAGACAAACTAAGCTTTCATATAAGTTATATATAAAGGCATATATGCTCAGGGTTCCTTTTACAAGTAAGTGTGTATTTTAGAGCCTCAATGTTCAATTTGAGCTAGTAAGAGATCTCCTTTGTTTATTTGGTAGGACACATATTTCTATATTTAACACCGGGTGGGTTTTTTTTTCCTTTTTGTCTTTTCTACATGCTTTTAGCTATCTTAACAGAAACTGAGCATTTGAAGTTAATTGGACAGCTTTGCTTGATTACGCCAGAAGCAAGCACATTAAGAAGTCATATTAATCTGATAAACTAGACACATATGTTGCAAATATGATAGAGGGATAATTATTGGTTTCAGCAGTTTTTATTTTTAAACTTCCTATTCCTTTCAATCTGTTTAAAAGAATGGACTACGTTAATGGTGCACATTAATTATGTCAAATCTTTTTATTGTAAAGCCTCATTAATTGTAAAACGTAGCGAAATAAAAAGAAATAAAGTGTTTTCTGATGTTAAAAAATATGTACTAACTCCATGTGTTTTGAATTTCCCTCCTTCTAAATATAGTCAAATTTTTAAAATGTATTGTCCATGTTCATGTGTGAATGAGGCCAAGTGAACTATCATTTGGAGTTTAAGAAAGGTGAAATGAAATTAGTTATAGAATAAAAATAGTGCCATTAGAAAACACTAACTCATCCAATTTAATAACAATAATTCTATATACAAAAGGTCTAATTCCATATGTGTATTTTCATCAAAGATATCAATCAGTACAAATCATGAAAGCACACATGAAGGGTATAAATTGTTTCTTGGGTTATTAGCAGGCTGTGTTGAATTCAAACACAACACCACTCAAATCTGGCAGTTAAAAATATGTCAATAGTAGGCCAATAGATATTACCTCATATTGTCTTAAACAAGTGGATAAAATACTAACTTTTAATGAAAATATAAATAATGTGCTATGTGTGTACCGTTATTAATAAATACACTGTTACATATAATTGTCAATGCTATCACAGCAACAATGATTGTATCTGCTGTTCTACCTCGTCTTATTTACCTTGACAAATACACGTCTCAATCAATCTATGTTGTTATTCTCACACAGTGCAGATGAATCCTGTGTTAGATGCTTTTGTGAAAAGAAAGCAGTAAGAGCCAGCGAGCATTGTAAAGAGAAGGAGATCCTCCACCAGGGAAAGCTGTTAGTTTTTGGTTATTGCCAAGCACCCTTCTAACTGCAAGCCATCCTAGCTATGGGACATGTGCCTTTAAGCGGGTTAATCTTCACACTCTGCACACTCTCATTTACCACTGATAAATGCAGAGTCCTCGTGGAAGGTGGTTCTCATCTCAGTGGCAGAAGCATCTGAGGTTGCACAGCCCAGGCTTTTGAAAACGCTTTCACTCTCCTGCCATGCCTTCTGAAAATTCCTCCTGAGTTCTTTAGGTGAATCAGAAATATCTAAAATATGGCCAGCGATGACATCTTCATAGGTTGGCGGGGCATGCTTGAAGTCAAAGCCAGATTTGCCAGCTTCTGAGCTATGTGATGAAGAGACCGTCATCCTCGACCCAACAACTTGGCCCTCAAATGCATCCACACCTGAGAAATGTTCACTTAGCGTCCTTGTTTCAGAGCGGACGCTGGGCTGCTTGACAGAGATTTTTTCTTGCAGCTCTCTAGGACGGTTGCAAGAAAAGCCTGTAAAACTCGTATTTTCTAGAGATGTTAATCCAAATTCCTCCTTACAAAACGAATGACTTTCTTGTTTAATATTATGGTTTGTTTCTCCATTGGTATAAACTCTTCTATTTGACTTTGCTTCAAAAGCTGGACCATCTTCAAATTCCCTGAACCATCTGTTTATTTCATTTTCATGGTCACTCACGAAATTTTCAGCCATTTGGACAGTTTGGTTGGCGGCTTCAAACCTCTGTGTGTGCTCTGAGCGGCGGGGCCCTTCGACCTTGCGGATGATTTCCACCGCGTCAAAACTTTCAGTGTCCGGCAGGAGGCGCTGCGCGGAATTCCCAGCGTCTTTGTGAAAGTAAGTCGCCCTTTTCTCCACTTGCCTAACTTCCTCTTGAGCTTCCATGGATCCTCTGAAGGAACCACTATCTACATGGTTTACACTTATAGGTATTGTGATTGTGGGTGGAGAGTCCCTACCACGGGTTTCTATCTTAATTTGACGACGAAGTGTTGCAGGAGACGCGATGATCTCAGACCTTTTCTCCACAATCGGAACCGGGGTTCCTGATGTGCACGGGACGCCTCCTCTGGACAGCTTTGCAGTGGTGTCTTTGAGTTTGACAAGCTGCTCAGAGCGACTCCTGGGCGGAGGAGGGGACGCATCTGCTCTGCCAACTCTAGATGTTTGTGCCATGGGAGTTCTTGGCGATGGTTCAGCAAAACTGTCCTTTTTAGGGGACTGAGAGAGCTCATCCTTAGTAGAGGTTTCTGTTCGCCGGGCAGTAGACTCGATTGTTATAAAAGTTGG
The DNA here is from genome assembly GCF_028018385.1 of Neofelis nebulosa. NCBI lineage: Eukaryota > Metazoa > Chordata > Mammalia > Carnivora > Felidae > Neofelis > Neofelis nebulosa. The sequence goes on from NC_080783.1 coordinate 65,688,210, forward strand.
TGACGGTGGGCGTGTTTTTAAGGAGGGAGGAGAGATCTTGCTATTATCTAATTTAATTTCCTGATGGGTTTTCACATGATTGTGAGCAGTTGCTTCATGGTGAGTTGCTACTTGGCAGTGTTCTGTTTTTTCTACAATCGTATTTTCTTGCTGTTCACTAACATTAGGCATTTTAGGTAACGTTTCGTTAAGGCTGGTGGGTTTATGCCTCTGCTTTCCTGCTTTGGAGGATATCACGGCTGTTTGAATTATATCCTCACAGGACATAAGCATTTCCTCTGCTTGAGTTTTAATATGCGTTATTTCTTCTTTGATTTTTTCTATGTTATTTTCCATAGCAATGCAAACTCCATATTGTCTTTTTTCTTCACTTAATAGCCATACTGGAATAATATTTAACAGTGTCTGAAATGTTTTAAGGCCATTTTTATCTGGCTCTGCTTCAAACTGTTTTACCCTAGACAAAATCTGTTGTAGTTCTTCACGTTTTCTCAAGAATTCCAATATATTTATAGCACATTTTCCATCATCCTGCTGGGATTCTTTCACAGAGGAAAATAAAGATTTGTTCTGTGTAATCTCTTGCTTTGAATCTTTAGTATTAGAAAAGACTTGCTTCTGTTGTATGCCCTTGACTCCAAGACATTTTTCTTCCTGCAGCTTATTATACGGCTCGGGCAATTTTTTATGTTCAACTTGACTTTCAGAAGTCTGTATTTGTGTTTGCTGAAAATTCTGTGTCTGTGAATCAAGATGTACATCAGTAACCTCTTGCTTGACTACCTTCTGTGCCGATTTATTCAGATGTTCTTGTTTTCTTTCAACTGTTAGTCTCTCTTCCTTTGGACCAGTCATTGATGCTTCCTGCTTTGTTCTTTCGTTTCCTGGAAGTTTCCCGCCCTCAGATGCTCTATATTCTCTTTGCTTCTCATGAACTATATTGAGTTTATTTTCATGGCTTTTCCCTGTGGGTTCTGTAGGCAATTTGATTGTTACCCTTTTCTCCTTCTTAGGTAATTGACAATATTTTTCAGCTACAGATTGCTTATTACTATAGTCAGTGCTTGCTTCAGTTTTCTCAGTTTTCTGGTACTGTCGTTTGCTAATGGTTTGAACATCAACTTCAGATTGCTTTTTATGGCTTTCATAGATGTGGTCTGTTTCATTTAATTTGTGATCTGCAGTTGGAAGCTTGGTACTCTTAACTGTGAAACTTGGGGAAACTGGTTTTCTTTGGGGCAAGTGCAACTGCTCCTCCACATACTTCTGTTGTGCTTGTTGTGTCTTACATTCCTGGTGACTCTGTTTAATTTCACAAGCTGATATAGATTGTAGCGTGTCCCTCGAGCTCTGTAAAACTTCCTTTTCCATGGTATCTTTGTCTTCTGAGGCTGGTAGAGTACGTTGGCGCCCCTCGGCAGCAACCGTCACCGCTGGTGTTGTGGAAGGCGGGTTATCCGTGCCCACTCCTAGTACTTGAGAATGACTTTGAGAGTCCATTCCAGGTAGGGGAACCACCTCATTTGTTTTTTGTAACAGCACTTCCTTTTTCAGCTCTGACATATTTTGATTTGGGCTTTCTGTTTTGACTATCTTGTAGCAAGAACTCTCATGTTTCTGTTTTTCAAGCTCTTCTCTTTGTTGTCTATACTTTTCTTCAGCAATCATTAAAGGTGTCTTAAATTTTCTCATATAAGGTTTTGGACTTTGTTGTCCTGAGCCTGCTGAGAATGAATGCGACTTTACCAGAGGTGCTATTGTGTTTTCCTTGGGTTGTGAAGTTTCTGGAACTGTCTGTGAGAGAGATCTTTTAGAGTCCATAGATAATTGTTTGCTTTCATCAAGATTCCTAGATAAGTTCTGCTTCATTTCTGTGTGTTCACTGCTAGTCACCATTATTACTTTTTTCTGATCCTTCGAGGAAGTGGCTTTACATTCCATATCTGGTGGGGAATTTTCCAATTCACCTCTTGGGGAACCATGATTCTTTTTATCTTCCATCTGTTTGAAAAATTTGGGTTTGGGGAATGTGGGAGGTGGCAAAATTACTCCCGATTTTCCTGTTAGGACTTTAGCCTGAGAATGAGTTTGCTGCGAACTTGAGGCTTCTTCTTGGGAATATTGTATGATTGCTCCACTTCGCTTTTCTTGAACAGAGGAGGGAAGGAGATGCGATGGTTTAAGAGATGGGGTTGGAGGAGGGGGAGGTGGCGGAAACATTGACAGACATTCAGATTTCTCATCTTCTGGTGGTGGAGGAAGAGGGAGGCCTGGGAAACTTTCAAATTCAGCCTTTATCATCTCTGTGGACAGTGAGGGAGGAAAAACGTTTTTTTCAGGCAACATCATTAAAGGAGGTGGAGGAGGAAGAGGAAATTCAATTTCGGACGATGCATTGGAAGGTGGAGCAGGAGGTGGAGATGGAGGTGGAAGAGAACACTCACTTTCTTTTAAATTATTTTCAGGGTTAAAGCTGATTGAATTAAAGGACATTTCCATTGCCCTTTTTAAGTCTGTGGAAGTATTTGTCCTCATTAGAAAGTCCTGACTCTTCAGATGAACATCAGCCTGCTTTTTGTCACTTGCCTTAAATTTACTGTGGCTTTTTGGGGAGACTTTTACTTCTGTTGTATTTGATATATCTTGATCTATAGGCAAAATTGGCTGAGGGTTCATGTTCTTCTTCCTTATACCTTTACTAGAACATTGTATTTCTTGCTTTAACGAAGTTTGCTTCTGAAAGTCCTCTGAAACTTCGCAAGTTTCCACAACTGTCTTGTTGACTAGACTCTGGGTTGGACTGGGCTTAGGGCTTTGTTTATCTGTTGATATTTTAGTCTGTTTGGTATTTTTTGGACTCTTTATAGAGAAAGACTCAATCTTCTGGTGGTCATTTCTCAGTTCGCAAGTTTGAGTCTGTTGCCTTCCAATTGTTTTATCAACAGATTGGGTAGAGTTCAAGACCGCATCCTTCTTCTGTTCTCTCACTGTCTTTGATTCCTTAGTTTTTAGATTTTCCTGAGCTGACACAGTTGAAGTCAATTGTCTGCTCATATGTTCATCACCAAAATGCTGCTCTGCTGTGGTATCCATCCAGACACCCATTTTGTCCCCTGATTCCAACACATTTTTACTAGCTTTGTGGTGTGAATTAGATAGTCTTCTAAGGTTTTTCTCAAGAGCATCGTTGTTTTGTTCACGATCTATGACAATCTTTATGGTGCCTTTTGGGGCTTTTGGAAGATTAAGTTCAGTTCTTTCTTCTATTAAATTCCCATGACAAGATTTGCCTGTAGTTTGATTGGGAGTATCTGTTCCCCCTTGCCACCTGGATACTGGTTCAAAAGGTGCTGGTCTTGGCTGAAGAACACTTTTTTTGTCCCTCTGTTCAGCCACCTGATGAATCTTTGTTTTCTGCTCTTCTGAAGAACCTACCATCACCGCCTTCACATCTTCTTTCATTACACTTTTCTTATCCACCTCTTTAAAAGCTCTCTGTGCTTTTTTCAGATTCCTTAATGACATTTCAAGGTCATCTCGGATAAGCTCCTTTTTCAGGATTTCTGTCCTTGTGTTTGCAGTCTTTTCAAGGCATTCAATAGCTTTCTCAATATCATCAGGGATGACACTGGGTTGTTTAGATTCTTTCCATTGGTGGCTTGATTCCTTACACTTGAATGTGGCCAGCATGTCACTTTTTATAATTTCTTCTGTTTTAGCTACTGTTTTCTGACTTATGGCCTGGTTGAGGGAATTTAGGGTTGATTTCAAATCACCTTTTATAATTTCTTCTTTGGGTGTCTTGCAAAATGTAGTCTGAGGCTCTGTCATAAAAACCTTAACTGTATTCTGCACATCTCCTGGGATGATGTCAGTTTCGTTAATAGTACGTTCAACCCGAGATTGCCTTTTCTTCAGTAACAGTTTTGTGCCCTCCACATCACCACCAATTATTTCTTCCTCTCTTTCTTGTTTCCCAGCTGTTAGTGTTTCATTTGACCCTGTCTGGAGTTGCTTAAGATAATCCAAAGCTCCAATTTCTATGCATGTTGTGAAAAACTGAACATTTCCCCTCTCAGAGGCATCAATTTTAGCCCTTTCAGATATTTTATTGTTTGATATGGAAGATAGCAAACTATGAATGGTACGTTTCACATCACCCCCTATTACTTCTTCACGCTCAATTGTGTCACCAGTGTTTTCATGAAGAAGACAATAGATAGTCATGTTAATATCTCCTTTTTCATCTTCTTGAATTAAAATGCCTTTCTTTACAGATCTTTCCTCAGAGAACAGGTTTTTTATTGCTTGTTGTACATCACCGCTCACTATTTCTTCTTTTTCAGCATGAAATTCTGTTGATCTGTTTAATAATTGAGTTTTGGTCAAATTAACATTTCCCTTCTCTTCTTCACTAACCAAAATCTCCCTTTTTGTACAGTCTCGTTTGGAGAGTAGGTTCACCATTATATTTCTGAGATCAACCCTAATAATTTCTTCTTTCTGTATCTCAGGAGAGGCTTGATTCATTAGCTTGTATTTTGCCATTCGAACATCCCCAACTTCATCAGCTTCAATGATGATTCCAGGAGCCTCAATAACTTTTTGAGAATAGAGTTCTTCCAACGTTTCCTTAATGCTCTTGCCAATAATTTCTACCTTCTCTACCCTACTTTCATTAAATTCATGAAGGGGTGTAGTTTCAAAGAGCCATGTAGTTGTTTTGACATCAGAAGGAGGGATTTCTTCCTTGATGATTTTTGTGGTGCTTTCATCTGCTTCCTTAATAGAGTCCAAAGTCTGATTTTCAAAAAGCCATACTGCCTGCTTAACATCACCTTTCTGTATATCTTCCTGGGTGACGGTTTTGATATTTTCATATTCTGACCCTTCTCCTCTCAGTTCATCTATAGTGTGCGTTTCAAACAGCCAAGTAGATGTTTTAACATTGCCCTTTTGTATTTCATTGACACTTACTGTTCTTATATATGTATTCTTATCAAAATTTTCAGATTCAAAAAGTTGTTTACTTGTTTTTACATCTCCACCTTGAATATAGTCTACAGTGGACACGGTATCACGTGATTCTTCTGAAATCTGATCCAATGGCTGGGTTTCAAATCTGTATCTGACAGAACTAACATCTCCCTTCTGAATGTCTTCTTGTGTGACAGATTTAATAACATACACAGTCTCTGACTGATTAATTGAGTCTAATGGTTTTGTTTCAAAAAGCCACCTCGTTCCTCGTACATCTCCATGAATCACCTCTTCCTTTTTAACTGTTGTCACTTCATGATAATACCCTTCTCGGTCTTGAATTGCATAGAGTGGCTGGGTTTCAAAGAGCATTCTATAGCTTTTTACGTCACCCTTTATTACTTCTTCAGCAATTGTTTTCTTGGTACTGATACAGTCAGATTCTTCTTTAATCTCATCTAAAGAAAAAGTCTCAAAAATAAAACACCCCTTCCTTACATCCCCACCTTGTATGTCTGTCACTGTCTTAACTAATTCATCACCTTCTTGGCTCTCTTTTATCATATCAATTGGCTGGTTTTCAAAAAGCCACCTACAATTTAAAACATTGCCTTTCTGAATATCTTCAGTCTTTAGGGCTTTGATCTTTTTCAAAACTTCCTCTGAACTGGAACTTATAGAATCTAAGGACTGATTTTCAAACTTATGCCTCATGCTGGAGACATCTCCGGCTTGGATATCCATTTCCATGGCCTTGATTTCTTTTCCTTCTTCTCCTTGTATGCTGTCCAAATTTTCTGTCTCAAAAAGAAAACATGCTGTACGAACATCCCCACCTTGGATCTCCTCCTGTTTTACAGTTTGCAATTTGACTGTTGCTTCAGAGTCATCTTTTATGGTATCAAGAGGCTTAGTTTCAAAGAGCCAAGTGCAGGCTTTGACATCTCCTTTACGAATTTCTTCACAGTCACTCATTAATGAAACTTTTTCATAAAGAGACTCCATTGGTTGGGTTTCAAAAAGCCATCTACAAGTTTTGACATCCCCTTTAACAATATCTGTAGCTTGTTCAGTTTTACTTTCTACTTCTTCCATATTACTAAAATATTTAATTGAATCAAGAGGTTGAGTTTCAAATAGCCACTTAGCAGACTTCACATTTCCAGTCTGTATTTCTTGAGCAGATATTCCTCTAATTATCTGGAATTTATGAATGCTTTCATCAAACTGGTCAATGGGCCTTGTTTCAAAGAGCCACCTACAACTCCGTACATCACCTCTTAGGATTTCTTCTTGTTGGACTGTCTTTACTTGATGATATTTTCCAAGGTGATCTTGAATGGCGTATAGTGGTGTTGTTTCAAAGAGTGATTTATTTAACTCTACAGCACCTCTCGTGACTCCTTCCACCTGTATTTTATGTGATGCATCAAATTTAATTAAATTGTTCGATTCAAAGATATGTGTGTAATTCTTTACATCACCTCTGTCAACTTCTTCAAGTTTCACTGTTCGTATGTACTCTTTTTTATCTTCTCTAATGTCTTCCAGAGGTTGGGTTTCGAAAACCCATTTTTGGTGTCTAACATCCCCCTTTTCTTCTTCAGAGGCAGTAATTTTTTGAAGTTTTCCTACATCAGGGCTATCTTTTAAAGCCTCTATTGGAAGTGTTTCAAATAGATGCTTAGTAGTTTGTACATCACCCCCTATTATCTCTTCAGATCTTAGAGGATCTGCATCAGAAACTTCTTTTAGAATGTCTAATGGCTGTGTTTCAAACATCCAACACTTTCTGGAGACATCTGTACCTATTATTGTTTCCTTTTCAGTGATGACCTCTTTTGAGTCTTCTTTGATTTTCTCCAAAGGTTGAGTTTCAAATAACCACTTTGCCCTACTCACCCCACCTTTGACATTTTCTTCCATGGATATTCCTCGGACAACTTTAATTTCTGTGATATCCTTGTTAATTGTGTCCAAGGGCTGTGTTTCAAACATCCAACGTGCTGTTCTCACATCTCCCTTTTCAACATCTTCTCTGTGAACAGTTTTAATTTCTAGCATTTGACCTAAACCATCCCTAATAACATATAATGGTTGAGTTTCAAAACATTTTATACTTCTCTTCACATTTCCTTTAATCTCTTTGAGTTCAGACCTGAGTTGCAGAAGGTGAACTTCATCCACTGAATGAAGCTGTCCAAGCTGATCCAGATGTTGAGTTTCAAACATATACCTCACAGTCTTGACATCCCCACCGGTGATGTCCTTTATGGTGGTTACCGTTGATTCTTCTTGACCTAGGTGCATTTTATTCATTGAGTCTAATGGCTTTGTTTCAAACATCCACCGGGCTGTGCGGACATCTCCTCTGGCTAGTTCAGGAATTTTCTCAGCATTTTCTTCCATGCCAGAAGAATGATCACCCAGTGCATCTATGGGTTGGGTTTCAAACATCCATGTTGTATATTTCACATCACCACCAGCAATGATTTCTTGATCAGCAATGCCCCCGTTGATGTTATCTTCACCTGGAGAGCCGTTGTTGATGGAATCTAATGGCTGATTCTCAAAGATCCATCTCATGGACTGCACCTCCCCCTTCAGAATTTCATCCCACTCCAAGTGTTCTCTTTCTGAGTTCAGAGCTTTTTGAGAACTGTCATTTGTATTTTCAAAAACATACCGGGCTTGTTGCACATCTGCTAAAACTGAGCTCCCTGGGTTCACTTGACTAGAGACAATTTCAGAAACCTCACTGATATAATGTTTTTCTAAGTTTTTTCTTAACTCAGGATGGATGTGTTTATATAAACGGTTTAATTCGTACAAATTTCTTTGCTTAGAATATAATTCTTTGGGTACTGGTAGTGTTCTAGGAGGGTTGGGGAATTCAGGGGACTGGGAAAATGCTGTCGCATCTATTGGAGCTTGAAATATTTCAGGTGGGGGAGGAGGAAATTCTTCTGTCTTTCCCGTAGGAGTGGCATTAACTTGTGCTAGAGCTGAGGAAGTGGCACTGTGGGTGCCATGTTTTGTGGTTGATGTTTCCTTCCTCTGGCTGGTCGAAGTGCAAGAAGTAGAAGAGGGACCCACAACTGATGATGGTTTTAAACTCTCTTCATATTCACTTTCAATCTTGAAGGGAAAGAAAGTCAAATCTTATAAAAATGGGTGTAGTGGTGAAGATTTCCTAGGCACTGTCCCTTACCTGTCCACCTGCTATGATATCTCCTTTGGAAATAGCAGAAGACAGACTCTTTTTAAAGACCTACTTAGAAGCAATATTCAGTTTTGTTACTATCTTTCCTATAATTCATTTGTGCTTTTAGGGTTCTATTCCCCATTCAATATATCAACAAGTCAGTATTTTAACATTTACACATAATCTTGATTTTTCTTCCTCCTTTACTTAATATACTGTGCTGAGTAATCTGGAGGGATAACAGTAAAAGTCTTAAAGTACTTTTGAGAATTATTTTGTTTTCCTTGGAATTTTAAGCAGAGTATCTGACATTTAAAATTGACTTTATTATTTTATCTAATGCTAGTTATTAAACTTTAGAGCATATATAATTTTTTCTTCCCTATTTTTTTTTTAGTGAGAAAAGTTTTAACTCTACTGCTTTTCTCATGTAGAATAATATTCTCCTTATGGGGGGAAAAAGGTAATGGCTCCAGATTTAGTTGAAAAACCACATAAAACATTCAATAATTTGAAAATGCTATGCATTTACATCTGGTTTTACACTTAATATGTTTCCATATAGAGATATTGTTTTACCTTAATCTGCTTGGCTGGGGTCATCTCTTTCTCAGAATAAAGGACCTTTTCCTGGGCAGACTTTTCAAATTGCTCTTTTAAAAACTTTGTTGAAACCTTTGGAATCTCTTCATCCTCAGGTGTATCAATGACTGCAAACAGAAAAGAATACCAGGGATGTTATGTAACTAATAAACATGATGTTTGAGAAGGAAGCTTCTCACAATATATGTTAAATGAAAAGGTTCAAGGTACAAATATATGCATATGGCACCATTTCATTATGTAAGTTAGTGTCAAGAAATATAGGGAGAACAATGGTGGTGGTTCTCTCTAGACGAGAAGTCGTAATTGAAGGAACTGTTATTTTAATTGTATATATTTTTCAAGTTTTCTACAAGCATGTTTTACTTTCATGGTTAGGAAAAAATAATATAAGTTATAAAACAAGAAAAGCACACAAGAAGGACAGAAAAGGAATACCTGCTTCCTTTGCAAAACCAAAATAAAGCCAAAATACAGACAGACTCAAGTAATGATTGGGTCACAATTGGCTTAAATCTTCCCTTTTAGCTCTTCAAGGCAACAAAACTTCTCATTCCCCTCTTATGGGCAAGACAGCCTGTACCTGTCTTATGCAAACTCGTACAGATTTGTCTATAGTTTAATTTCATGTATGTAGGTTGAAAACTGAATTTAGAAGTGTTAAAATCTGTTATTAAAAGTAATACAATCTAGATAACATTTCTGTTCTTAGGGAACTTGATAAACATTAAGTTTTACTGTAGGTGCCTGAGGCAAAAAGCAATTCAGAGATGACTGGCGTATCACCTTCTAGGCTGTTAGGATGAATTCATAAGACTGATGGGCAGTGAACTATTTTAGAAGCTTATTGCATCTGTTACCATAGGCAGAGCCTAATTATGTATAGAAATACTACTTTGTCTCCTTTGGGACTGTGAGTCATAGTTATTAAATGTACTTAGTGGGAGGGATTATGCTTTGGAAGTCCTCCATTCAAACCCAGACACATGAGTAGGAGAAAGGCGTACTGGGGTCAAATAATACCAGATTCTCACCTGTTTCTTGAACACATTGATGGAACTGAGAAGCTTGGTTTATTTCTTCAGTGTGCTTTTCAAGATGAGAGGCCTGTGTTTAAAGATAATTTTAAATAAATAAATGTTTTTAAGAAGTCAGTTATTTTAGTACTGCATATATATTCTTCATTTCACAGTGATTTTCTTTCAAGAGTCAGTGCACTTTGAGAGATGCTAACTAAACTTCTGTCCCTTAATTAATTAATTTTTAATTTGAGAGAGAGGGAGAGAGAGCAAGCAGGGGGGAGGGACAGAGGAGAGAGAGAGAGAGAGAGAGAGAGAGAGAGAGAATATCTTAAGCAGGGTCACATTCAGCATGACCCCATGATCCTGGGAGCCAAAATCAAGAGTCAAATCTTGAGCCAAAATCAAGAGTCAGATGCTTAACCAACTGAACTACCCAGGTGCCCCTCTATCCCTTGTTTTAATGCATGGGCCCATGGTATAACAGAACATGTATAAATTAACAACTAAAGTGCACTTAAAATTTTAGCATGATCATTTTATTTTTCAAAGAACATCAGTGCCAAAATGGGGAAATAGATGCTGATGTATATTGGTATTAAATACATAAAGGACATTAAAAGCAATTGTTTACAATGAGGTTAGAATTTCCACACAGTTTTGGAAATGGGAAAGTATTGTGTTTCTAAGTAGTTACCATTTCTGTTTCAAGAACGTCACTTTTGTGTGCTTTGGAGGCTGCTTGTTCATTTCTTTCCATTTCCTGGCTGCTTCTTGAAATGTCCACTTGGCTGCTGTGGATCATCTCCTGAAAGGAAATGAATGAAGAAATACACCATGTTTTAATAAAAGTTTGAAAATGTTAACTTTTTTTTTTATTGATGCAATTTTAGTGACAGTCTTCTGAAAAAAATTAAAGTTCCTCAGTGTATTAGTTTTCTTGGCTACTGTTACAAATTATTACAAACTTAGTGATTGGTTTATAACGGCACAAACTTAATATATTTTACAGTTCTATAGGTCAGAATCCCTGAATGGATATCACTGGGGGTGGTGACAGGTGTTAGAAAGTATGCATTCCTTTCTGCAGGCTCTAGGGGAGAATCTATTCCCCTGCCTTTTGCAGTTTTAGATAGCGTGCTTATTTTCCTTGGCTCACGGCCCTGTTCCTCTATCAGGCTCAGGGTTTCTCACACTTCCATTCCTGATTCTCTCTTCCAATCCCCTGTTCCACCTTGTGATTACATTGAGCCAATTTGGGTAATCCAGGACTCTCTCCCTGTCAAAAGGTCAGCTGATTAGCAGCTGTAATTTTGTTTGCAATCTTAATTCTCCTTTGCCATGTAACTTAATATATTCACAGATTCTGCAGATTAGGACATGGGTATCTTCAAGAGCCATTATTCTGCTTACTACCCTTAGTAAGCTATAATATGAGAAAGATGAACCTCAAAATGAAAATGCAAATCCTTATGGAAAACAAATGTATTTTGTTGTTTATCAGCCAACTTTTCAGAAAGACTTTTCAGCCAAACTTTTTACAGAAAGACATTCTAGTCTCCAAGTTTGTCATCTAGTTTGATGACACATCCAGAGTTCAAATGAAGAATATAACCATTAAATGTAACCAACATAAACAGACCATATTATGCTAGTATGTATGTCTCTCTCCATGCATGGGGCAACTTTTGATTTTGGTTAAGTTATCACAGGTGACCCTGGCTGAATCGGATACTTTGATGCTCCTATTAATTTTGGTGATCCAGCCCTGTTGTTACTATAGAATGTGATCTGACATAAGTATATGATTGATTGATTGACATGATGAGTCATTTGGCATATTGCTAAAAATCTTAACTTCAAAAAATAAGGATATGAAGAGATTCTAAGAACACATGAATTTGAACTTGTTTGAAGTTGGAAGTTCACTTTTATCTTGATATCTACATGACCATCAAATACTGTTTTTGAGGTCTAATTTTTAAAAATTTGTCTTTGTAGAAAATAGTCAGGTGAGCCAAGGTCCATTATTATTCATCAAATATGAGCACTAATTTTTTTTACACAAAGTTAAATAGTTTTGAGCAGTCAAATTCTAATCCTTTAGACTAAAAATAAGTTTATAATTAATGAGAACTTAACTTATTTCTTTTGTTTTTGTTTTTTTGCTAGTGGACTTTTTCCCTCTAAGGCTATTTGGTATACAGGGTAAATGTTCTGATTAACAAAGCAGCAATCAGACATCTGCCTAGAGATATATAGCATGATCCAATCTTATTTTACTTTTCTAGGAAGGAGAATTAAGAAAAAAAGTTTGGATATTCTTAAGGAAAGTTTACTTAATGAATGAATGACTAAAATCACAAAATTCTATTAACAAATTGATTTCATTCAACACTCTATTTGCCAGAGAATGTCCTAGAAATGAGATGGAACAACAAACAAATCATGTACTTTACTTTCTCAAGAGGGAGTATAGAAAATAAATAATCCATATCCTTTCCTTTAAGTTCAAATAATCAAAATTTGATTTAATAGGAAGCTTTGCATAATTAAGTTTTATTTAAGGAGATCAATAACACTGGGCTGTAGGGAAAAATAACAATCATTGAAGGCTGCAAAGAGAAAAAATGCATGGTCTTTTCATGATCATTGTTTACAACTGTGACAAGCATTTCCATCTATGAAGATATAATGGAAATATTCTTTTTTTAAGTTTATTGATTTATTTTGAGAGAGGGAGGGAGAGAGAGAGAAAGCAGGATAGGGGGAGATAGAGAATCCCAAGCATGCACTTCACTGTCAATGCAGAGCCCAATGTGGGGCTGGAACTGAAACCGCAAGATTATGACCTGAGCTGAAGTTGGGCGCTTAGCCAACTGAGCCATCCAGGTGCTCCTAAAGGAAATATTCTATGGCTTTCTTATGATACAGATTAAACAGACAATGAAAAAGCAAAGGACAGTGGGAACCTGAACAGTACCAAGATCCTTACTGAAGGGCACCATGATCCATTACTATAGAATCATGTCTCTGCTTAGTTCCAGGTGAGAAGCTACGGACCAGAGACATGCTTATTGGTGTTTTAAAATTGGAATTAGTTAATACCTACAAAAATCAAAATTTCTGCCTGCTTTTGAAAACTTTGAAGATCCAGCAACACTGGGTTCACATTTCAACATGGGAGTTACTTGCTGGAACAAAGTAAGTAGTGGTCAACCTTTTTAGTTGGGACATGTACTTTTGAGTTGGTCACTGTTCACATTATTCACTAATAAGTGACACCAAGTTGACATTAAAACAAGAACAACAACAACAACAACAAGAACAACAACAACAACGACAACCCTGCCTGGAACCTATAGAAATTTTAGCTTCTTATACTTGCTGCTAATCATCAGGTTGAATGAGTAGAGTTGGTGATTTGAATCTGTATGTTAAGACAAATGCAAGCACTGGGAGTAAAAAACAGTAAATAAATGTAATTTTGAAATATTTTGAAAGTTACCATTTTCTGGGCACTTTATACTTAATGTGTATCTACTTGAGTAAAAACAATCCATGCCTATCATATCTAAGTATGTTTTCTTGTAGGAGATGACACAACATAAAGAGTACAAGGGTACATAAATTTTGTTTAGAGCTGGAAGTTTCTACTTATGTGCTATTACTAAATAGAACTGTAATTGCTACATTAGTTTGGTATGTTACTGTCCATATATCAATTTTACTGCCCCCAGGTTGCTATAATTTATATCCAATCTATCTTAAAATATGCCAAGATTTTATTTCTATCATTACTGTGTTTCATATTTTGCAGCTAGTTAAGTTTGGATTTTAAATATGCCTTCCATTCTTCTCAGTTGCTGTGTCTACAAAGTACAGGGTTAGGTAAAATGATGGATCATCATGATGCTCAGGAGAAATCAAATTACACAAATAAAGTGTAATAAAGAATTCTGGCAAGAACACCATACATAAATTCACACAAAACAATTAATAAAATTTGTTCCTGAATATTAAATTCAAATATAGCTCAGGCTGCAAGAGACAAAAATGCAGTTGTTCACAGATGGATTAACCAGGAATCAGAAATGGGGACTTTGTACTAACTCCCTCCTCTACTGGGTATGTCATAATATTGGGTAAGTCACTAAATTACACTTAATTTTTTTTCATTTCATCCCTCCATTTATAGAAAAAGGAATGATACATGTCTTCTAATACTGGAATCTAAAGAAGAGAATGTGGCACAACCACAAAATAATATGATGTTTGCATAGCTCATACCAATCTGATGTTGGCTCACATATTAGACAAGTATCTTACAAAAAGCTACCCTTGATATATATACTTCTTCTAAGGAGATTTCTCCAGCACAGGAAAGACATCACATCCTGCCTACCCAACTTACTATCATTATAGGAAAAAACGTCGTACATTTGTACCAATAAAAATTCAAACTCAGGAGCCTGGGTGGCTCGGGCAGTTAAGCCTCTGACTTCGGCTCAGGTCATGATCTTATGGCTCATGGGTTTGAGTTGCATGTTGGGCTCTGTGCTGACAGCTCAGAGCCTAGAGGCTGCTTCAGGTTCTGTCTCCCTGTCTCTCTGCCCCTCCCCTGCTGTGCTCCCTCTCTCAAAAATAAATACACATTTAAAAAAATTTAAAAATTCAAACTCATTCTAGCGCAATGAGTAAAGAAAGAGTAGGACCAACTTTTTTATGGTGACTCATTATTATTGTGACTTTTAGGAGTATACTCAATAAAACAAAATGTGATGAAAGTTTGGCAAAATAGTGCATAGTAACTGCCTCACTATGGTGGGAAAAAAAGTTCATGCTCAATGCCAATAGTTTAGCTATTTTACCCACCACTAATCTCATTTTTAATAAATCTAGAAATAGTTATGATTTTTTAATGCTATTTGTATCTTTGTCAAACAGACATAATACCAAAAATGTGCTATTTATGTTAGCAAAAATGTCAATGGATTCAAGGTTTGAAAGAATAATCAGTTCTTCCTTTTAAGTGATGAGCATAACAATTTCTAGTTGATATATTTTGTTTCTCTAGATTTGGATATATTCAAATTCAGATGTGTTTCTTCTGCCATGAGTTTTTCTTTTTTTTTTTTTTATAAAAATTTGCTTTAAAAATTTACAATATAAAATTTGATTTCCCTAGGGTTTGAGCTTCAGGTTAAGGCTTTTCTACATTCACTATACAGTTTTGAAATCACGACTCAAAAATTATTTTCTGTTTGAAAACTTCTACAGAGAGTTACGTATTCCTGCTTCTTTTTTTTGTTGTATTTCCATCCTCTCTGTAGATATCTTTATTATCTGCCTATCACATTTTATAGCCATTATTTTATAATATGAATCTCTCCTTTAACTAAACCCCTGTATCCTCAAATCTCAATGTTTAGCATCTGGCAGACAGTAGATGATCCCTCCCCCCTTGCCCTGAAATATCAAGGAGTAAGTGCATAGGCAAATAGTCATATTTTTTTCCAAGAGTGTGAAAATTTTATAATTTTAAATCTAGTTTAAAAATTGAGATTCTAAACTTTTTCCACATAATCCTCTGATTTTATTTTTTAGTATTTTGGCTGACAGTCTTTGATACTGAACATTTCATAATTGGTGGAATTACCGAAGCTGATGTGTATAACAATAACATGTCAATCACTTTACAAAGTGTTCTCAGAAAGAGGCCCCTTGGTAACACTGCAAGTGATCAGAACATTTATGGATGAACATGGCAGTGCTGTGATGCCATAAGGAGCACTTGGCATCTTAGGAGGAGAAGCCTGTACCAAGAAAACAAAGAACGCACAAAGGCAACAAACATACAGAAAGGGAAAGAACTTTTAAAAACAGAAAAATATATTCTCAGATAGCCTTTTTATAAAAGGATCTTCATGGTGCTAAATAGACTAGTTTGTATGTGTGGATGGATGGATGGACGGACGGATGTATTTATTTTTAGTGAATTAGTATTCACTGAGTTGATGAAATTGGAGTGTTGTCAGGCATCATCTAGAAACAATACATTGAGCAGAATTACTATGACATGAAGAAAGCAAGCTGAGATATTTATGATCGATGAAAGACAATACTCTATCCTAATGCAAAATATTAAAAAAATCTTTTAAGATAAGGTAGTGACTTTTTCCTTGGAAATCATTGCATCCCTAAGCATGTTTGATTTTATATAGCTTCACCTATGCATTTATTCAACTAACAGCCCTTGAGTACCAATGATCTCCATCACATTGTGCTAGGCATTGTCAGCATTGTTTTAATAAAAGTTTCTATAATTATATCTCAGTGTACTTAAATGTCTATCAATCATCTATCCATCTATCGCTGTATCTGTACAATATATAAAAATATATTCATATATTAGAGTAAAAAGTCTCAGCTTGAAATTCTCTTGAGGCAAGGTTTGTAATATATACAGGTGCATGAATTATGTAGTTTTATTACACAAATATCTGGGAGAAGTATTATCATTCAATTAATTTCACCTTTTTTTCAATGAGAATAATTATGCTTTTGTCTTATTTAGCTACCAAGAGCAAAACCTAACTTTTTAAATAAAAAAACACTTAAAAGTAGAAATATTTGACTTCAAAAAGAGGTTTCTGAATAAGCAATGCCAGCTTTGACTGCAAGAACTCTGACTGCCTCTTCTTTCCAAAAATATTATTTATAGGGCCATATTCCTGTTTCCAAAAATGCTGAAGATTCATAAAAAGGACATATAAAAGATACACTCTCAACTGGGCCATCAAACATATTAGTTATATAAATAACAGTATTTATTTGATAAACTCAAAAAGCAGGATACATATAAACATTCAATTTACTGTAAAGGATGCCCTCTAGAAGTTTTATGTAGATGTATGTTAAAGATATATGTACGTATACAATATTTCAGATCAACATAGACATAAAGCATCTTAAAACCAAAGAAGCACTAGGATATAAATAAACACAAAAGTATGATAAAAGAGGCTAAATCTTAGAGTCTCAAGGAACAATGAAATTATAAATTAAAAAACTTGCAAAAAGAATGAAAATATTTTAGAGAAAAAAGAAAACCAGAGGTTACATGTATCTGTTAATTAATGCAAACCAAAATAAAGAAACAGAAGAATTCTACCTCTTCACTACCAACCCTCCCTCAACAATATCCAAGAGATTTATAAGCCCTGCCAATTTTATGTTTAATGATCTCTTGAGTCCATGCCCTCTTTAGCCTAAACTTTTGACCCACTTAAGTTCCTTATATTTAATCTATTTCAGTAGTCTCCCAACTTTTCTTCTTCCATCTAAACTTGACCCCCTTTATTTCAGTCTTAGTTAGCCAGAAACATCTTTCATCAGTGCATATCTATTCATTTTACTCTCCTATTTAAGTTTCTTCAATGGCTCTTGATTGTCTTAGAAAAATGTAACAGTTCTTTAACATAACTTAGAATTTCTTTATTATCTGGGCTTCGCCTGCATCTCCAACTTCACGCCTCAGTTATGCCTCACTGTATTCACAAATATATCATACTCTTTTTACCTTTTGTGTAAGATCTTCCTTTTGCCTAGAATGCAATTCTATATTCATGAAAAAATTATTTCAAATCTCAGCAGGAGCATTCTCTGTTCTCACATGTCCTCCTTGACCATCTTTCATTCAGAGTAATTTCTGTCACCTCCTGTGTCCCAACAAACCTCATTTATATTTTCTATCACAGAATAATTGCACTTTAATTTTTGTTATATGTCTATTTCTCTGATATAGTGAGCTCCTTGAGGGCAAAATAATATACTCATCATTGAATTTTTGTGCCTGACATATGGTGGGTGCTTAATGACTATGAGCTGAATAAAACATATATATATATGTATATGTATATATATATATATATATATATATATACACACACACACACACACACACACACACACACACACACACACACACACATGGCACAGACTCCAGAGTCATTCTTCTTGAGTTAGGACCACGTTTGCTCACTTTCTTTGGGCAAGTTAGTTAGATCTTCAGTGTGTCCATTTCTTGTCCTCTTCCCCCTACCCCCAAATACAAAGGACTAATAAGGGAATAATAACAGTGCCTGTCTCATAAGGTTATTGTGAGGAGGAAGTAGGTTAATATATGTGAACACCTGGCTCATGAGTGCTACATTAGTGTGTGCTATATTTACCTAACAGACATTCATTGAACACTTACTTTGTGTCAGCTATTTACACAGTAAACAAGGCAAAAAAAAAAAAGTATGGGATGAAAGTAGGTTGTCTATGGCTTTTCTGTGAATTTTACCATCGAACTTCACCATGAATTTTTGATTACAGAACAAAGCCCAGAAACTAAAGAAGAAACAAGTTCTAATACATACATTTGTTTTTTTTTCCCCACCAGAGAAATAGTGGATTTGGGTGGTTTATTAAAAGAGAAATAAGCAAAAAGTGCCTGTGCATATTATGACTCTGCCAAATCATTCTGGCTGCTAGGACATGGAAATACTCTACAGAGACATGGCCAGAGACTGCCTTTGTGATCACCTATTCAGTTTTTCTATGGTTCATCTTCATGAACTGATACCCAGTGAAGAGTCAGTTCATAGTGATTTCATCTACAATTACTCATTTCTTACTACACTTAACTCTTTCCTAAAAGTCCTGTTGTATGACTCTCATGTAGACAATAAATTAAGAAATGTTAATATTTGTAGATTACATATCTTTTCATCTCATCACAACTCTCAGTTTCAACCATCAGAGTCTGACTGATTGAAACAGGAAAGGTAATTTGGTAAAGAGACATTGGGTAGCAGAAGTGGGGAGTGGAATTTATAGAATTTCCAAGATATCCAAAAATAAGACTTGGAGATTTTATAGATGGTAACAGAGCTGAGTAATGCTGCAGAACCGTCTGGTGAATGCACCCATGCTGCTGACACTGAACACCAGACACGTTCATTGCCAAAGCTATCAATACTATATAATGGATGCTGCTTCGAGAATAGTTATTTCTTGAAATTGGATGTAGCTGATCTCCTGCCACCAGCCATAATTAAAATTAATTCCAACACAGTCCCTGCTTCTGATGTCATTTCATTACTTCTTTATGCAAAGTCTCAGTTGGAGTATCTGATTGGCGCAGTCTAGTTCATAGGTCCCAGAATCCGGCAAGTCTAGGAGAATAAGTGTATGGTATTTGCAGCTTCTCTAGTGGAGGCCGCTTCTGCCTCATTGGGTAGAGGAGTTCCCAAGTATAGAAGGAATTTCAGATGTCAAAAAGAATGAAAAGTGCCCATTACCTCTGCTAAAAAAGGTATTATTTATGAACACTGAGGTCTTCTTAACCAAATGTAAACCAGTTAAAAACACAAGTATAGGTATTTACTTTTGACAACAGATAACACAGAAAACACTATTTATGTCTTATAATGGAATAGAATTGGGCCTGTTTCTTGGCAATGTATGTTCCATATGACATTACAAGTACATGTAGGATGACTTTGAGACAGTACAATTTGCCTGCTAAGAGGTCATAAAGAGTTCATGGTATACAAACCTGCCTCCTTCTTTTACTATCTCTCTGAGTCTCTATGGCCATCAGTCTTGCTCATTGGGAGTAATGACATTTCAAATTTTTATGTAAATTCCAAATAAAAGGAAGAAGCCCAATAAAACAGATTTGGCTCTGATGCAAGCATTTCTGTTTGCATTTCTGTGCAAACAAAGCAGTGTAATTCTTATTTTTTTAAATGTTTATTTATTTTGAGAGAGAGAGAGAGAGAGAGAGAGAGAGAGTGTGCAAAAGTGGGGGAGGGGCAGAGAGAGAGAGAGAGAGAGAGAGAGAGAGAGAGAGAAAGAGAGAATCCTAAGCAGGCTCTGCCTGACATGGGGCTTCACTTTCAAGACAAAATCCAGAGTTGGACACTAACTAACGGAGCTACCCAGGTGCCCCAAAGTCGTTTAATTATTAATTATGGTTACAAATGAATTATTCTGATCATTTGGGTTTTCTTCAAAATAAGGAAAAATGGGGAAAAATAAAAGGATAACTAGTTGCAATTTCACTGGTAAATATATCTACTAGCAATATGGGGAATGGAAAGAGATTGAAGTGGCAGATAGGAATATTACATTATGGCTGGTGTTTGTCATCAATTCAAGTGACAAATCAGGTAAATAAGTCACAACTAATTTCAGACTCACTTAGAAGCCTCATTTGTAGTCTGCCCGGACAGAGAGTGGGGAACCACAGTAGGAGATAGATATGAAGGGCTACCATTGATTGAGTGTTGTACACAAAGGAAATGTGCAAGGCTCTTCACACTTGTATAATATCTAAGTCATTTAAAATTCTACCATTCCTAATTCTACATGATGATTACACATGAATGTAATAAAAGAGATTGAAGGAAGAACGCTACGCAAAATTTTAAAGACAATAAACATATACCATGAATATAGTGTTTTTGTAAGAATTTCATCAGCCAGCTATTTTTAACCAATGTTTTTAACACCTAAAAGCAGTAAGTGATGTATTCAACTCGCTTATATTATGTGCTTAGAGTGCGTTTGAAGTAGGGATAAGAAGAAAGGAGAGGCATTATCTTCAACCAGTTAACTATGCTGAAGAACTGCACAATTCTGAGATGCCTTCAAAGAATCCAAAAATTAATAATCAACTGCAGTAATTTGTATTGTGCATTAATTCTTAAAAAAAAACCACAGGGTCTTTCACTAAAATATACTTCCTTTTCGCTACTATAGCAGGTAACTACACATTTTCCTTTCTTTTAGGGTTGGTGATTCAGTGAACCATCTTTTCTATTAGTATAATGTTGGTCATCAAGTGCCAAGACTCAACAAATAAAAAAATCAATGCCAGAAGTTTGAGGGGTCTCAAAATTGAAAAGAGGTTCTTATTAAAAAGGGCCACAGACTATTTGCTTTAGGTATATGCTTAAGTAGTTTCATTTTACATAAAAAATATCAACAACTAATAAAAATTGAGCCACTTAACTCCTATAGATTTATAGAAAAAAAATCGGATGAAATGAAATTTAAGGACATACTCTTTGATCTGTAATGGATTTCCTCCCAATTAAACTTATCAATACCAGTGCACTGCAAAGGACAGAAAACCTACCTACTTGCTGGAGGCTCATAACTGCAGATTAGGTTTGTTCTATAAGGATGGATCAGGGCAGATGAGACGCAAACAGTCATTGATAAAAAGGAATGACAGGTCTTTAAAACATTTCAAGTATAGTGGTCTATGAAATACTGGAAGATAAATACTTGACCACATATCTCAAGATTATAAGAAGAGAGATTATACTGAGTGTAAGTGCCAAACACAGAGCCATGATTATTAAATGATTTAACAAGCATTTTGTGAGAAATGATACTGTCTGTCTCACCACTCTTTAGAGGAACAAATCAACATAATTACATTTGGTTCTAATATAGAAAAAGTAGTTTTGTGTGTGTCTATAAGTTTCTCATGGATAACTTTTTTACACTCCCTCCTCCCCACAAATTATTGCTACTTTTGTCTATTTTCTCTACTCAGATGGTATACTTTGTCAATATCATAATTCCCTCCACAGTAATGAAAAAGGCCCAGAAAAATAAGGACATTGGAGGAAAAGGAGTTGAGGGGAAAAAAGGGAAAATTCCTGTGTTTGATCCTCCAAAAGAAAAAAACAAAGACAATATAATTTGGGGGGACTGTTGTTATTTTTAGAATAATAGCACAAAATATTTATGATAAAGTCCCACAAACTGAACCCCAGCCTAAAGTACTGACTTCATCAAAGTTCCTCCAAATCTCCCCCAAATATTTCTAAACATCGTGTGATATGATGAATTTTAGTATTCAATGTTTCCAATTTGTACTCTGAAGACAATGAATTTCAAAAGCCGTAGCAGGATAATGTCTTTAGCACTCCTGGTATTTCCACCAGGGTAAAGAAGATAGTTTGAGCGCTTGGCTCCCCCTGTTGGTATCAATCTGGTGGCTGGTATATAATGCGCCCTGTCCTCCTGGTTGGGTCAGAAATGAAGTAGCCTCAGCTGATTCCTAAAGAGATGCATCCATGGTAGATGACTATGGACAGAGAGGGATAAAGAATAAGCACACAAAAAAAAGGCTGTTAGAATAAGATGTAATCTTACTCCAAGTGCTGTGATCTTGAGATCTGCATGGAAGCTAGAAAAAATAAATTTCCCAAGCAATATCCCAGATAGTACCTCTGCAAGAGCATGGTACTCAGAACAGAATGTTTTAATGTCTCTTCCTTTTCTCAGGCTTGTATTTTCCCAGTTTTTTTTTTTTGGTGGGGGTTATGATAATTTGTAATTTTCAAACTAATAAATGAACATGCAAAAGAATAGACAAGCTTGACTCAATCTAATCACTTTCAAAGATTCCTGAGGATGGGTTTATTTTGAGAAATATTAGACCCAGAAGTAGAAAGAGCTAATAATACCTTATGCCAAGTGCTTACAGAAAGCACCCATTTTCATACAAGTGACTATGTGGAAAAAACATTTTGCAGCTTCTACAAAGTTCTACAAGCGTGATGGTTCTATAATGTTAAAGTTTTCTTTTGTTATAATTTTCCTTGCTCCTCAAAAAATAGCAAAATCTATGAACTTAAAATTCTGTAGCTTGCCATTCTAACAATTTAAAAATAAAGCAAATTTAACTAGTACAATATATTGTTTCTATATTTGAGAATTCTGTTAAGTGTAATTATACAAAGAGTACATTTCTATTTTTAAACTAATATGAGACTTCAAATTGAAGGAGGGGCCACATAACTGCATTCCTTCTTCCAGCTTTCCCTCCCTGTCCACCACCTCCCATACAAGACAACATAAAATTCCTCTGTGTCAACATGTCTGTGTTTTACATCTTCATCAACATCACATACTTTTGGGGATCACTGGGAACATGAAACTCTGGGCTGTGATTTTGTGTTTTGTGGGCAAGGGGCCAGGTGACACTCCCTCAACAACCCTGGGCCCCGAGATAAGAACAATACCACTCCTTTTCCCTAAAGCAATCCCAATTCATTTTACTTGAAAGGAGTGAAGGGTGTATCTGTAAGTGCACTTGTCTTCTGCAAATGAAATTGAAAATGGGTTCTATAAGAACAAATAGCTTTACAGAAACAGAAAACCCACAGAACCATTAAGAAGAAGAGGAGCTGTGGAAATGGTACTCCAATAATAGGGGTAAACACTGCTCCTACAAATTCTATTTTGGAGAATGAGTAAGATGAATCGTAGAAAGAAAAGCAACCAAGTCAGGATTTTTTTAAAGCACTTGAATCTGTACTTGCAACTCAGTCTTACTTATGGGTTTTTTTACTCACCACTGAGGCTCTGACAGCCTGAGAAGTAGTGCCAGGGCCCCCTCCGTATGATAAAATTGCTAAACCCCTCCACGTCGCCAGGGGGATTAGCTCATTTAGTTATTAACAGCGTAATAAAGGATCCCAGGCTGAATGCATGTACTGGACAGATGCGCTATTTCACCAAGAAGACAGTTTCCACAAAGGACCCAGGCAAACATTTTGCCAATGTCTTCACAGTGTGGGAGTAGAATGAGCTTCCCTTTATAATGATGCACTTCCGTGTCCTGCAATACTGCCACAGGGGAGGGAGAAGTGAATCCCTCTCTGTGCTACAAGGAGAACTCATAGACCAACAGATTCTGCAGAAAGAGGCTGAAATTGGAAGTTGCAAAGGGACCATGACTAAGACTTTATGGTCATGCCTCAGCACAGTTAGCAATTGCCATCAACTTCATTTGGGGACAGCAGAGGTTGAGAGTTATAGTGTGTGGCTCCAAAGTAATGCAATTCATGTCAGTAGATCACAAAAACAATAGTCTTATTGTACTTTATGGGCACTCCTTGTGTCTTCAGGAAAGAACACACATTGGTTTAGTTTTGTAAGGAGCCAAACTGACTTTGAGTAGGTTCACTGCATTATTTAACACAGTTTATCACTTTATAATTAAATCCTGTGTC
Source organism: Neofelis nebulosa (assembly GCF_028018385.1). Taxonomy (NCBI): domain Eukaryota; kingdom Metazoa; phylum Chordata; class Mammalia; order Carnivora; family Felidae; genus Neofelis; species Neofelis nebulosa. The sequence goes on from NC_080783.1 coordinate 65,712,107, forward strand.
TTTCAGAAAATAATATTTGTATAGAAATAGCAAAGGCACAAACTGAAGAGATATTAGGTGTACAGATTGCATATAATCCTGTAAAATTAAAATTTTCTGATAAAAGATGACAGTAATGAATTAAGTCTCAGTTTTAATTAATTATTGGTACATTAATGTGGTGTAAGCTAATAAATTCATTCATTTTATTTTAAGTTTTGATATATCTTTCCATAGTTCATTTATATCATTAAATTATTTAGGTTATTTTAAATATTCAAATATATCTTTGTATATACACAAATAATGGCATTTCAATATTCTCTGCCATTAACGAAGGAGCTAATGGGACTTGGCGGTATCAGTAAATTGGTTGTTTGGCTGACATTTATTATATTCACCATGATTTCCTTCAACCCTTGCTTTCTCTTTCTCCACAGTCCCTGCTCTGTTCTTTGACTTGAGATGTAGGCATCTCAAGAGAAATGTCAATATAAATAGGAGGGTCCTGCTATCAGATTGCAGAAGAGTGAGGTGGGCAAAGAAGAAGCCTCCGATGAGAAACAAAGAGGGGAGTAGTCATCTCTGGGATAACAAATCCTGGCCCAGGTTTGTACTACCATGTTCTTTGCTGCACATCAGATTCACCCAGGGTGGGTGGGTGTGCCTGGGTGGCTCAGTCAATTAAGCATTTGACTCTTGGTTTCAGCTCAGGTGATGATCTCATGGTTCATGAGTTTGAGCTCCACATCAGGCTCCGTGCTGACAGTGCGGAGCCTGATTGGGATTCTCTCTCTTGTCTTTCTCTCTGCCCCTTCCGTGCTCTCTCTCTTTCTCTCTCTCTCTCTTTCAAAATAAATAAAATTAAAAAAAAAAAAAAAAGAAAGAATCACTTTTAGAACTATACCATTCCCTGATCCCTGACCACACACCAGAACAATTTAATCAGAATTACCTGGGCTGCCTGGGGAGTTCCAGTGTACTAACCTTACTGAGGTGACTTAGGTAACCTGAGTTCCCTCAGAGGTTCCATGGCCCAGCCTAATAGCGAGAATGATGTGATTCTAAATCCTTATCTAGTCAGAGAAGAGGTAGGAGGAAACAAGGGCTCTGAAAAGATGCCCTGCTTCTGGTTCTGGGTGATGTAGAAACCAGTAGACAGAGGACTCATTGAAACCCACCACCACTACATCCCTGTTCCCCCAAAGAGGGAAGCCGGGGATAGTAGCGGCTTCATAAGGAGTGTGGGATGCACTTCTGGACAAGTCACGCTCATATAGGCCTTATGGAAGCAGGGTTGGTTGGAGCCTGTAGGAAAAGCCTTTCTTTCTTTCATCCTGAGAAATACAAATTCTTCTGGAGTTTAGTTTGTGTTTTTGCTTTTGTTTTCATTAGAGTTGGTGCAAGCAGTACTCACTGCAGTTAATTTACTTTGCGACTTGAGCAAGAATTTTTTTTTTACAAAATATAATTCTTTTTTCTTCGATTTCTGAGGAAAAAACAATGGGATTCCCCCAAGACATGGGTAGGAAGAGAAGAGACGCAGATGGAGACGGAGTTAATGGGAAGGCCACCAGTGGCAAGGTGGCAAGGCAGCAGAGGCCAGGGCACAGGTGCGAAAAGCAGTAATAAAACGGGCAATCTTGAGCATAACAGAGAGGGTTTTGAATGCAAAAGTAGAGGTAAAAAAATCCATTTATGAAGTATGCATTCCAAACCCACAAGTGGATCAGAGATTGAATTCCTACTTCTTGCTGAATTGAAAAGGAAACTGAGTAATTAGTGTAGAGCAAAGCTGGTTTGCTGTATGGTGTCAGGAATTGGAATGTTTTGGTTAATAAAGTACTCCAGTGAACTGAATTCTGCATAAACCAGCTTGTGCGGGTCTGGCTGCTAGTGGGTTACAGACCTCACTTGGTTGAGGCCCTTATTTTATTGTTTGCTTTATTTAGCAAACACTCAGTCTTCTGATTCTGAGTCAGCATTCAAAAATTAATCTCATTGTGCTCTTTTCATTATCAAAGCTCACTCAGCACTAGGCCCTGAGAAAGAGTTGTAGAAGATAGTTTAAATGGTTTGCCTGTGGGAAATTTATGTGTATTGGTTGGCCTATTTGGAGAAAGGTCAGGATGATTCCCTGGCTGGTGTCAAAGGGAAAGAAACAGTTTTCTGGCAAATAGGAGCCCTTATTTCTTAGTATTTGTAGATCTTAGCACTGTATCGTGAAACAAACAAACAAACAAACAAACAAACAAACAAACAACTACTTGCTATACTTCCTTCATTCAGACAATTGGAGGAGTGTTTCAAGTGCACAAACCAGAAAATGTCACACAGTAGGCTCCACCCCTTCCAAATATTTCCCTCTCCCTTCCACACATTAGCTAGAACAAGCTGAGAAATCACAGCCCTCGTGGAAGCAGAACAACTCAACACGGCCCCCACTCTTTCTCCTTTCCTCATTTATTCAAGCAGGATAGTCTTTTTGTTTGTTTGTCTTTCCCGATTCAATTCGTATATTAATTATATTTTCCTCTCAGTACATCGTGTCACAATACCGCGAATAAAGCAGTCTTCCAAAGCAAATGTTGTGTTCTTCATTTGCTCCCATTTGAAACACAGGCTTTATTCATAATGGCAACCCAGGCTGCAGCGGACCTGTGCAACATACGCTCTACACATACTCCTCTCCTCGCTCTCCCGGACATCCCCTCCTCTTGTCGTTTCCTATAGTGGGGGTTAAGCACTTTTCCTCAAAAGGAGACCTGCTATTACAATTTTTAAAATATGCACTAAAGTTACTGACTACTCCAGAGCAACATATGCCCAAAGCATTCAGAGGGATGTTAATTTTAAACTAATCTTTAATTACTATTAATGAGCTCCTGGGAAATGATTCTGTCTCCAAGGGCCAAATAACTGAAGAAAAAAAAAAAAAAAAAGCTGAGGCGTGTGAGGTGTGAGGCAAAGAACAATGTCATTCTCCTTTGTCTCTTTACATGCACATAAAATGTTTACGAATCATATTCTCCTTTGAGAATAATTACCACTTGATTATGCTTTCTGGGCTTTAGTGGCAATACTGCTGATGATAATAGCTGATGTTTATTGAACGATTCATATATGCCAGACATTTTAGGAAGGATTTTACAAGGACCAACTTATTTTATTCTTAAAACACACCTGTTACTTCATCCTCATTTTATAGAAGAGATCAGATGTCTAACTCTGAGGATGATAACGTGGGCTGTCTCGCTCTAGAACCAGCAGGCTGAAGCATTACTCAAGCTTTCTCAGTTTAAGTGAGATTACTTTAAGTTGTAATGGTTATTTAAAAAATAGCATACCCAATTAAAAGACAATATAAGACATGCTTTTGATCACAACCTTATGTGTTGATAGAGATCTAGGTTAGGTTGGTACTGATGATAGAAATCCATGACCTTGAAAAATTATTACGTGGCAGAAAGCTAAAGGTAGTTTTAAAGCACTTATATGAGAAATGCTTTGCAATGTGGACATTTTGCTGATAAAAAATATGTTTAGTCTGCTAGAAAATAATTATGGGTCACCTTTAAAGAGTCTAAAACACACAGATGTCAGATTATATCTGTCACAAGCTGTCAAAAATGTTTTCTGTCAGCCTAAAACTGTCTAGGGATTGTTCCAAATCCACATAATTTTACCGAGTGCTAATGTTTATGTTAGGATATTTGAAACAGCAGATATATGTAGAAAGACACACACTGTGTTGCAGCTTTCTCCTGTCCACATGAGACTTGGCCATAGGGAGCAAAGGTCAGGAATACTTCACACTCTTGACATGGATTTTAGTGCAGCCATTTTCACATAAAAGCAATTACCTAAGCACTGTATTGCACCGATTACTTCCAAAATTTTTGGAGCTCCATCTGCTCCTTCCTACTTAAGCCACTTAGAAAACAAAACTGAAGCAAACCAAGCAACCCCAGAAAAGTAAAGGCTTCCAGGACTTCAAAATTAATAAGCACAGAGTTACTCAGTACTGCATAAGTATAGGGGACAGAAAACAAAGAAGAAATTCATATGAGAAGATGAAGGCCAAACCTTGAGTGTGAAAATATGTCACAAAAGGGGATGTCTTAGACTGCTAATAGGTCCAAGGTTTATTTGGGGGGCAGATGGGAATGTTGTAAAATTAGACTGCGGTGATAATGCACAGCTTTGTAAATATACTAAATAGCCATTGAATTGTACACACAAAGTGGGTGAATTTTATGGTATGCAAACTGTATTTCAATAAAGCTGTTAAAAAAGGGGAAAAAAAGAAGAAAAAGAAAGTCCTGAAAAGACAGAAACCACAGAATGGGCAAGTGAAAATGAACTCAGAAAGAGATGATGGCAGTTTCACACCAAAAACACATGTATTCTAATACCTTCTCCAGCATATTTCAAGTCACCCTTTTAAGAATATGGGAATGGGGGCGCCTGGGTGGCTCAGTCGGTTGAGTGTCCGACTTCAGCTCAGGTCATGATCTCATAGCTTGTGAGTTCGAGCCCCATGTCAGGCTCTGGGATGACAGCTCAGAGCCTGGAGCCTGCTTAGGATTCTGTGTGTGTCTCTCTCTCTGCCCCTAACCTACTCACATTCTATCTCTGTCTCTCCCAAAAATAAATAAACATTAAAAAAAATTAAAAAAAAAAAGAATATGGGAATGGATTACATAAAGTTTCCCCAACACATTCTTTTGAGAAGCTGAACCCTTGTCCCATGCTTCCTTCACTCAGCGGGTCTGATTGTCCAGAGTGGCTCCCTTTTCTAATTTACATAAGGATACTCCATAGGCTAGCAGTGATGCTACTAATTTAAACAGGTAGAACCATAAAGCATGACAAATCTAGCATATCTAAATATGACATTATCTCAAATTTTAAATGTCTGGCAGAAATGAATGTTCCTATATTTTATACCTCCTTTTTTTCTATTTCAAAACCCCATTTAAATTTTTTTAATTTATTTATTTTTGACAGAGGGAGGGAGAGAGAGAGAGAGTGAGAGAGAGATAGAGAGAATGAGCAGGGGAGGGGCAGAGAGAGAGGAGACACAGAATCTGAAGCAGGCTCCAGGCTCTGAACTGTCAGCACAGAGCCCCATGTGGGGCTTGAACCCATGAATCATGAAATTCTGACCTGAGGCAAAGTTGGACACTCAACCGACGGAGACACCCAGGTGCCTCCAGAACCCCTTTTGAATAAAGGGTGGTTGATAAAATAGTCTGATCAATCAGCAGACAGAAGGGATCTTTAATTTGAGAGACACTTTAATTTTCTAAACTTGTTTAGCCCCTTTGCTGATTTCTCAGACAAATGGTTACCAAATAGCTAAGTACCCTGAAACATCTGATTTCAGTACATTAGAAAGGAAAAAGGCAGATTGAACTTAATTATTACACCTTATAGGATTACTAATTGTGACCCTGACTACTGTCAGAAATCCAAAACAAATGTTCTTTCTTTTAACTCTAATCAAACTTAATTTTCAAATTAATATTAATTTTTACATGCTAAAAATTTTTTTTTTTTTTTTTGGCCAGGGACAGATTTTGCAGAGAGATAAATGTCAAGTACTTTCAACAAGCAAAGATTGAAAACATCTGGGTGGACAACAGCTTAGGTAAAACCGAATCAACAATCTGCCTCTACCTGTGAATGTCCTCTATCCCTGCTGATAAGAGAAACAGGTTTTAGAATGCATTTGATGGCTTTAAAAGTTTAAGTGAGTATCTAATACATGATTTTTCTACATTTTCCTCTCTCTAATCAAAATTGACATGTATCTCAAATTTCTTTTTTTAATATGAAATTTATTGTCAAATTGGTTTCCATACAACACCCAGTGCTCATCCCAACAGGTGCCCTCCTCAATGCCCATCACCCACTTTCCCCGCCCTCCCACCCCCCATCAACCCTCAGTTTATTCTCAGTTTTTAAGAGTCTCTTATGGTTTGGCTCCCTCCCTCTCTAACTTTTTTTTCCCTTCCCCTCCCCCATGGTCTTCTGTTAAGTTTCTCAGGATCCACATAATAAGGATTATAAATTATTTCATTTTCTGAGGTACGGATGACTTTTTTCTTTCATCCTCCTACAGACTTGCATACATTTCAATAAAAGACATTTACTCATTTATTCTAACATGTTTCCTTTATGTTATTTATATTACGTAGCATTATGACCTAGGTGTAGTCATTCCTCATGGAATTATTGGGGATAATTAGCATGTCTCAAAGTAGATAATGAAACTGAAGTTCAGAGAGGTCACGATAGGCCCAGAGTCCTGCAGATATTCAGCCTTTTAGTGTACGTTTTTTATTAGACTCACATGCATTAATATTTCATGTGCTAGAGCCCAGACTACAGTTTATAATAATAGATTACATTTGCAAGGAGCTTGTGTGTGTGTGTGTGTGTGTGTGTGTGTGTGTGTATCTATATATCCATAAAACATTTATATGTTGCTGCTGTTTGGTTTTGCTTTTACCCAGTATCCACGTATTCTCCCTTGATAACTGAATGCTGAGAACTTCCATTTAGGTAAACAGGTACAGAGGCTTCCACCAATCACCATCCCCTGGCTATAGCAATTAGTTCTAGGAAAAGCATGAGTGTTCATTTCGAGCCAATTAGATGCAGTAAGATTTGTTCCTGAAACTTCTGGGAAAAGGATCTTACTTTTTCTCTGCATCTTTTTTACTATTATCTGAGGGAAATCTGGGTGAGAATGAAGCTAACTCAGAGGAGGTGAGGTTAAAAAAAAAAAAAGAAATATAATCAAGGTGATACACTGTGTAGTGCTTACAGTGGGCCAGGCACAGTCTTAAACACTTTACAAATATAATTCATCTAATCCTCTTAACAGACTTATGAGGTAGGTACATTTATAATCTTGACATTATAATCAAGGAACTTGCCTAATGTTATGCAACTAATAGATGAGGGAGTAAGGATTTGGACCCACTCTTAGCTACTATGCTATGGACATACGTTGGGCCCTTACATTAATGGTAAGGAAATACATACTTAACAATGGGTTCTCAAGAAAAAAAAGAGAGAAAAGAAGAAAGAGAGAATGAAAGACTGTATACCCCTAATTTGTTGCATTTGCCAATTTCTCTAGTATAAATATTCTCAGTATGGCTGATTTGAAGCTATTTACGTGATCTCATCTGGTTTGCAACATTCCTAAAAATTTAATAACCAGAGAGTTGGTGCAAGCCAGCTGCTCTAGTAAGCTACCAGAGCTGACACCAAATCTCCCTTCCACAAGACTGCATTTTTGTGAATCTGTGATGTTCCTTTTGGTGTATGCCACTTTGGGTTGGGCTTTGTGTCTCTTGCAATATGAAGGAGTCCTATCTGATTTCAAGTTTCACGGATACTGAAATACTTTCACGGAAGCTGCTCTTTGTCATATGAGACCTCCACAGTAACCTCATGAGATGGACAAATCACTCATCAGTTGTCCCATCTTAATTGATCAGAAACTGAGAGTTGAGAGGTGATGAATTTCATTTGTGTAGCACGGACTACATAATTTGCCAGAACTGGTATAAAATGAGAATGCCAGAATTGGGTCCCTTGTTCAAAAATTATTAAGAATTTCAAGATGATGACAGCAGAACGTTAAGCTAAGTGCAGGGGCCTTCTGAGAATGGGGCCCTGAGTAATCACTTAGGGCCATGCCCCATGAAGGTGGCTGTAGGTCTGTGTCACTTAGCTGGTCTGGCAGCCTCTAAACTGAGATCTTTAAGTCCCATAGCCCTTACACTCAATCACAATATTTCCCTGCAAAATAAAGGATCTGTACATAATTCATTTCTATGTGGAATTTGTTACTTAAGTTGTTAATTATAACTACACCTTGTATCGTTGATCAGTTTCAAGTAAACACACAATTGACTCACTTAAAGACTCCTATGTTGCAATGCCTATATATTGGACCACAAGTATATCCAATCTTAATTTCTTATTTACATTTTGTTTCTATTAGGCAAAGTTAAAATAAATTGTACCATAAATTTATTGAGCTATTTAGACTGCACATTTTTTTTTTTACTTTTCAGACAGAGCCAGAAAAAGAAAACAAATACTATTTTACATATCAGATTTTTAATCATTCTATTGTTATATTCCCCCCTACCTCTTCCACCCTCCCCCACACACATATGATACACACACAATTGCCTTCATTTTGAAAACTTAGGTAACTCCAAATATCCTAGGGATTTTTCTTCAAACAAACAAACAAACAAACAAACAAAAAACAACCTTTTATCTTCCACCACAAAATTTTAGAAGTTACTCTCTTCCTCGTGGAAAACATGGACCTAAATACGGCTGTTCACAGTGCAATTACTGTTTTTCAAAGTGCTGAGCTAAGTCTAATGGGTTTTATTACTGGGATTCTCCCATTCAAAAATCATCATAACCCATGACAATATTTGGTGATATATGACAATGGAGGAATGAAATGGGAAAAAAAATCTTTTATAGCAGATAAAATGTAGAAGTTGCATTATGCAGTTTTATATAACATCTGGGTTCTACTACTCAATTCTTGATGATTTTAAGGAAAACAGAAAACTCATCACAATAATCAGCTAAATAATGCTTCAAATTTAATCTGTCCAAACAACCAGCAGATAGTTTATCATGAATTATAACCTAGAAGCAGAGGCTCAATGTAAACATTTGCTCTCAACATTTCTATTTACCTGTTGACTAACCCAGGAAACATTAGAAGCTGAGAAGAAAAATATTCCAGCATGGTGCCCTAGAAAAATGCTCCAAGTAAGGAAATCAGTACAGTGGTATGCTTTAAAGATGATTTTCTGAAGCATTTTAAAATTACAATATTTGTTAATGAGTAATGAAAATAAATGTGCCACTAAAGAGGGGGCTTTCTACATTGGCCGTGGAAGAGAGGACTTCAACCCTATGTGATTTATCCATTACCTGTAGTAGTATTACCTGCTCAGATCTTTTCTGGTGCTGGTATTGGTACTGAGACAAGGTATTATAAGAAGAAGCAATTTTGTCCTTCTCAAATTGTTTCTTCACTCTGGCCAAACCACCAGGCACCGTGCACATTCCGGATTCCTCCATCATCTAAGATGATTTAAGAAAAGGGAAGATTCAGTTTTAGATCTGCTCAAGATGGGATTTGCAAGCTATTATTTTTTATCGCTGACAATTATTGATGGGTGGTATATTAAAAAATATAACAATACACAGTTATTTCAGTAGGCCCTTATAGAAAACTTTAATAAAAATAATCTCTCCGTGTTGTTTTCTCATTTATCAGTCTTTTGATAAAGTCAGAGGGAACTTAAAAATATTGAGTTAATTCTCCTCAACTCAGATAGATTTTGATATCTGGAGATTAAACCTGTAGAATGTATTTCTCTAATAATACTCAGACTAGTAGAAATTAGAACAATGGATTCAATTTTAACCCACAGTAAGGTTGTCATTAAAATCCTAAACATCTACATAGGCAACACATTATTCAGAATATTTAAAACATTTGACTCATTCCAAAATGTATTTAAATCACTAAACACGAACAAAATAATTTTCTCTTATACAAAAATGTCAATATCAGTAATAATAACAACTACTTAATATTAGTGCTGAGTGATTTCTATGTGTTTGCATATATCTTGTCATTTGATGTTTCTCCAACTCCTGTGAGATATGGGCATTTAGCCTCATTTCAAAATGAGGAAATTGATATTTGGGGAAGTAAGACAACTTGTTAAGTTCTTATAGCTGGGGTGTGTGTAGGAGCTGAAATCTGAACCCCTATCTGTCTGTTTTAATGACTGCTGTTTGTCTTAATCACTAGTAGTAAAGGGCAGGCAGAAAAACAATTCCTCCGGGACTGGCATACCCCAGGACTCAGCTTTTAGTATTGTGTGAGAATCAGAGGGTTTAACGTCAGAAAAATTCTATCATTGACATTTTGCAGAATAGAAAGCCTAATTCAATAGGCATCATTTGGAACAACTTGAAAAACACTGAGGAGCCTTGTCAGATCTCATGCCCCTGTGGGAAGTGTAGAAACTTAAGGGCTTTGGTTTTGATGATTCAACACACTCCTCAGCCTAGCAGGCACTCTAACCCAGATGGGATGATAACTCTCAAGCAAACAGGCCCCATGCCAACCAGCCCTCCTCTAGGAAGCTTGGAGGGCTGCTTAAAACTGGGAAGAGATTCAGCAACCCTTTAAACTACAGGGAGGTCTCCTGAGGTCTGGCCCAGTCCTGACATAACCTTGAAGCCTTGAGACCTGAAAGTAACTGGATACCTGTGAGCTGAGGCTCCCATAACATGGACTGTGGACTCCAGGGATCCTGGAATCTCTACCCAAATATGTAGTTTCTCAAACTGATACTAAAAATACAACTATTATCGTGGGTTTTCCTAAATTCCAAAATATTGGAGAGTGAGTTAGTACTCAGGATTATCTGAATTACTAGCAATTTCAAGTGGTTGCTTTAGCAAGTTCATAACCTTGCCCTAATTCTGTGAACTATCCAATATTTAAGAATATGCATATTTGCTGTATGGAAAGAAGGATAAAAATGTATATTTATATGTTTTAGATATATATTCTATCAAATTCTGCAACAAACTTCAAATATAAATCCCCGCCAGTTACAGCCATTTGATACATGTTAAGGTCATGAGAAAGTATGGCATCTATTTTGAAATTTAAGATAAAGAAGGGAAAGGGTGATTTAAGGCCACGATATTTCTTGTACCTTTCCCCGTTGCCATTTAATGTACATAAATGGCCTTCCTTGATTGATCAGACATAGATAATATAAGAGCATTAAATTATGGAAATTAAGGCAATTATTGTTAAGAAAAAGCCCACTCTTTCCAACAACTATAAACAATGTCCAAATCGTGTGCAAATTAATCTAATAAGCCTCAGTAATTATGTTAATGACTGAATACTTTCCTAGTAAGTGCATTTTCACAAAAATATCAGTTCTGATACTGAACGTGTTGCTTCTCATGTACGAAATGGATTCAAAACCCCCAAATACACCCATTCCTTTCCTTTCACATTGCGCTTTGGAATCAGACCATGTTACATGTGCAAAAATGCATGCAGTTGGTTATTTTTGCCAGGAGTACTACTATTATACAGTCTTGTTGCCACTCACCCACCTAAGTGAGGAAGTCCGTTGAGCTGTAGTTCAGTGGTGGTGATATGGTTTCTTTATTCAGCTCAGCTTGTAAATGAAGGTTTACATATGTGAGATGGCAGGACCTGCTCAAGGAGCGGTCTGTGGTCACGAGCTAGAGTGATGTTTCCTTGCTCAGGTGGAGAGAGCATCCCTGTGCCTTTGCCTTGTTTGGCCCCATGCACTGTACATTTCAACTAACCCGTGTTATTGTCAATGACCACATAACTTAGATTGTTTGTATTAAACATTTTTATGTTGATCCTTATTCAATGTTTCTCAATCTCAGACTCAAATAAGATTTGAAATCTAATGGGTATGCCCATAATAATTAAGCCATTTTATTGACAAACTGATTTAAATACCTAACACAGAACCTAATTAAGTTATTTTAATAATAAAGTAATTTAGCTACCTAACACTTACCTAGGTGAATACATTACACAATCATCTATTTTCTTTGCGAAGAACTGGCCTTGGGTTCTAGGGTATAGTAGAAATAACATAATTGGGGAATTGGACAAATAGTAATTCTAATCCCGGTTCTGACACTTAAAACCTTAGACCAGAGTTTGTGAACCTCGGTTTTATTTCTTATAAACTGGGAAAACAATGTATTTTCCACATATTTCTTGTGAGTGCTAAAAAAGATAAAGGAAGTAAAACTGCATAGCACAGAATCTGGCATTTTAATTCATTGCTTAGCAAATGTTACCTCTCCCTTCTCTTCTAGGGTGCTTCTGCACACCATTGCCTTTCCATGGGCATGACTTTTATTTAGGTTCAACCAAATGCCATCTGGCTGAGGCTAGGATCATCAAAAACTGATCTCAATGTGACTGAAATATAATGGATTCAGTTTGGGGCTGAATCAGAGACTTCCAGATTATGCACATAAACTAATGGGTTTTTTGTGTAGACAGAAATGTTGTTAATGGCAGTTTCCATGATTTTTTTTTTTTTGGACAGAGAGCAGGGGAGGGGCAGAAGAAGAGGGAGAGAGAGAATTTTAAGCAGGCTCCATGCCCAGTGCAGAGCCCAGTGCAGGGCTCAATCTCACAACCCTGAGATCATGACCTGAGCCAAAACAAGCAGAGAAGTGTTATTAAATTATTTATATGTAGGCTACCTTCATAATAGCATTAACATTTTTTTTGTGTGTTTGTATTAAATAGTGGGATAATTTAGTTTTCTTAGTGCCCGATTTAAATATTCTGTTTTTTAGCACAGTATAAATACAAATTTGTCTTATGGTGTATTCTCCCAGTGCCTGTAAGATAAAAGTCTTCCAAAATAAAAAAAAATGTTTACTAAATAACCCTTCTCTCACTAGGTACTTTCAAAATCAGTCTGTTTCCCCAAGAATCTTTTCTCCAATTTAGAACACTAATTTGTAGTAAAGTTCCCTAATGATCCAGCAGGGGGTGCTATCTAAGAGGACTGGCAGGAGGCACTGGAGTGATACTATTTATTTTGGAAGAGATCTAGCTACTTCTGTGATTTCTGTACATTCATTCAAAATCCGTGCTGCATCTAAAATGGATTTTAATGACTATGTAAAAACTTAAATGTCATTTAGAATTACAATATTGTTAATGAGTTTGGCACAGTCAGCCTTGTCTCTAAATAATTTGTAAAGAAGAATGTTAAGAGTAGCTATTTTAGAACGCCACCCTTCTTGGCTATTCTTTCTCTCTCTTTCTCTTTTGGTTAAATGAACAACTTTGCTAATTTGGAGATTATAATTATAAAAGAGTAACCTTATATTCCATTAAGCTATAAAGCTGCTACTAATAAAATGACTCATCAAACCCTGTGGATTGAAGGCCACAGATGATAGAACCCAACAAATTCTTTTGAATATGACTTTATTATGCTTTGGCTCTAAAATTGGTGGTCCTACTGAATCCTGCTGTTTCCTATAATCATAATTGGTTTAGCAGAGTGCCTACATTGCTAATCTCCCTCATTTCTATGTTGATTAAGCTACTCCTAATGGATTTAGTGCATACAGAGAAATGAGAAAAGCAAAAAAAAATTTATACTGCCAGTGAATTTAAATGAACTATACATGAGACCAAGGAGGGTGGCATGCAGACCCACATTATTAAAATTTGAAATTAATTCCCAACCTTCCTGAGGAGAATAGCTATAGGTTAAATGATAATGATGGCAATAATAACACATTTATACTCTGCCTTATGGCTTACACGTAAATTATCTCTTTGACTTCTCTCTAAGATCCTCTGTGGTAGATGGCTATTCCCATTTTTCAGTTAAGGAAACTGAAGCTCAGGGAGGGGTTAAGATAGTAGCCCAAATTCACACAGCTAGTAAGTAGCAGCACTGAAGCTTCAATTCACATCCTTGCCTTTGATTCACACTATGTGCTTTCTCTGCTTTATCCCACCACCCAGTGGTATTCTTGCATTAGAGTAAGGAGAGTGTGCGAAGGGCAGACAAAAAGCACATTGCCTAATGCAAAACCACCAGGAGCAGCTTACATTGGCAGAGAAGCTGCGGCAGTCACCCCTGGAAACAGCAGCCTGGTACCTCGCCATCCGCTCCTTCAAGGACACCACCTCCTGGAGGTCTGACACACCTTCGCTCTGTGCAGCACTGTCTTCTGCAAACCCACTGGCAGGCTTATTAGGGCCAACGGTCACTGCAAACAAATGTAGCACGCTCAGATAGGTGTTTCAGGCTTTGAAAAGAAAATACCATCACCTTATGAACAGTAAAGGCATTTAAAATATCTGCTCTCATAAAGCAGACTGCATCATTTCACAACACTGTATTTGCAATGTTCCACAGTCTCCCTCTTTTCTTCAGGCTTTCAAGCAAAGCTACAAAATGCCTCTACAGAAGCATATGCTTATGAGAACATCAAACAAAAATATTGTCTCTCCTCCTACTCCTGTGATTATTCTGATGAAAGACAGTGATTTATTAAGAGCTTCATGATGTTAATAATGAACATTCCTGAGGCACCGTGGGTTGAATTTAGGTTAAATGCAGTAAGAGCATTTTCTCATTTGCTTCTCTTGTTTAACAACCTCATGAGGTAGGTGCTATTATTTTCTAAAATTTATAGATAAGAAAATGGAGAGTCACAGTGGTTAAAAAACTTTCCCATGATCACACAATTACTTAGAGGCAGATGTGATGGGTGGACCAAATCTTTAGAATGTCTAAAAATTGCTCTTTGCTTGTCTCCCCACCCCTAACACTCAGGAGATGGATCTAGCCAAAATAAGCGATTGCCATGAGAATTATAGACTGTGGATTTATTTCCTTTATTCATAGAGACCTGTAATACATGAGAAAGAAATAATAGTACTTTAGAAAAAGCTTTGTCAGTCACCCATTTCAGATGGCCTGATATTTCCCCATTTAAGCCATCTACTTGACAAAAATACAGGGTAACAGGAATTACATATTTGGAAACAGAGCAAAAGACTGATTGCATGATCACAGAATAACAGTTGTTAGAAACAGAAAGGTCCTAAATATCATATAGTCTTACCTAATCTAACAAGCTCCTTTTTGGCATAGGAAAACATGTCTAAATGTTTCCTTATGTGAAAGGAAGACAAGGGCCCTCCGTGGTTATGTGATTCTCCACGGTTTTTTAGTTATATGTGCCAGAGCTGGTCTCAAAATTAGATTTTCGTATTTAATCTAGTGTTCTTTGTTTGATGGTTTACTATTCACTGTTAAAGAACTCTAATTCCAAAATCATTGCAAGGGTTTTTTCTGGGACCAATCAGTGTATATATACGTACACATATATACACATGCATATGCATGGATGCATATATATTCATTACTCATTCATGCACCTCCTGCCTTTCATCTTAGGGCTGGTATTTTCTGGAGCTTGTAGAACAGGGCTCATTGGTATACTTTATTTGGATTGGTTTGATTTCATCACTGTAGACCATGGCCCAAACAATCCCAGGTAACAGATAACCAAGCTGTTTCTTTTCTTTTCTATTCTTCATACCTCCTCCCCCAGCTCCCACATTGAACCATCTTATAGAATCCTTTTGGTTAAGGTTTATGTATACAATAGCAGTTGAGAGCAACCTATGTGATCAGAAAAAATTAAAAATCATTTGTGTTTTGGCTCCCTGAGTATCTGGTTTTCCACAGAGACTTCTTACTCAAATAAACATTTTCATATATTTCAGTTAAAATTGTAAATATGTTTTACTTAAAATGCTTTCAAAAATACAAAATATACAGGAATACAAAGTTGTGATTATGAATGCTATGATTGTACAACACTGATTTGTTCATAACAAATGTCAGTTAGTTTTGAAATTCACCTGTCATTCAAAACCTCACATTCATACAAAAGTACATTCCTTCAGTTGATTCCGATAAGAAGACATTCTCCCATACCACATGATAAAGAAAATACATCTCTATTTTCCCCTGTGGATTATCTATCTGCACAGATGAATTCAGTTTATATTCAACTGTACTATTACTTTGTTGTGAATGATTACTATATAGATTTTATTGAACATGACTCCCTAAAGTTTTTCCACATTAACACCCAAATTTCATTTTGTGTATTATTCATAAAAGATGTCATTCTTTTATTTATCTTAACAGAAAGTCACAGTTTATTTTTGCTAAAATTTACAGATGGTACTTTTCAAATATTTGAGTTTTATCATTTTTCATCCTACTGCGAAATGCCCAAGACTAATGGTCAGGAAATCAGTGACCTGATTATTAAGAAATTTGTATTCCATTGCCTTATGGCCTTTCATTTGGATCACAGACAAGACACTACATTTTAATCTCTCCATTTCTCCTTCCTGTCTGTAACTTTGCCCACACAGGTAGTCATGGAGTAGAAAACTTACTTGAGTTAACAAACCGTGTCCATATTGTTTCCTAACCTTCTAAGTTAATACCTATCAATTTCTTCATCTGAAAAACAAGGTGATGCTTCCTGCCCAGTGTACTATAAGGCAGTGTATCCGTCTGCTCCTATCTTGAAACTGATGACACTGGATGTAACTTTTTAAGGTTGAAAAGACAGCTTCTTTCCTAGGGATAAGTGAGGAAAAAAACAGGGACATTTGTCCCCTGATCTCCTACTGTGCTATTTCAGAAGGCTTGAATGCAATTGAGATTGGAGAACAGTGTAAAATGAGTTTAGGGAACCTTTAAAGAGAGAGGTGACAAAGAAGAACAAATAAAGATGCTCTTGTCACAAAACACCTATGGAAAAATAGGGGGAAATTTGCATACCTGTAAGTATGTAAATCAGACTATGTAAGAACATGCCATAAGGCTAAAGTGGTCTGTGAAAAAGGAAGGGAAAAAACAAACTCTTCAAATGACTATTTCTGTTAGAAGTCATTATAAATACTAAGATCACAAAATCATTGTACTAGAAGTGACTTGTCTCTGGGGCTTAGTGGTAATTCATTGTGCAGATGAGTATGAAAATCCAAAGAAGTTCAGTGAATTCTCCCAAATCTCCAGAGTTAATGGCATAGCTGGACATAGACTCCATTGCACCCTAAATATTGAATGTTTTCTTTTGTTTGCTGATGAGAAAATAATTGCTAATCTACCCCAAATGTTCATTCTTTGCATAATAGAATAAATCCTATAAAGCAGAAAGAACATATAATAAGTAAGCACTTTGGAAGAAAACAAAACACAAAAAATTATGAGGTGTTACCATGAAAACTATAACACAACAAGGATAAGAATGTCTTTTATAAGAATTCTGAGGTTCTTAGGAAAAATACTTATGTTATTATTTTTTGTAATATACTACAGATAGATCCACTTTCTATTTTCTTAAATCACGAGACTTAAATCATGTGACTACAGATCTATTTTCTCGCTCTCCAAACATGCGCTTTTCCTCTGCAGTTTTTAAAAACAAAGTGACTAAATCAATCAACCAATAAAATTTGCCCAGTTACAGAACTTGTTATGTCTTCTTGAATTCTACTTTATATGGTAAGTCCGTGTTTAAAGCACTAAAAAAAAAGCAAAGTAGTACAATAGAAGATAGAATGCTCTTCCTTTCTTGACCAATTATTCACATGCCTGTAGTCGGTCACAGAAGGATGACCATGCATCCTTGGCATCCTATGCATCCTGTGTTTCCTTGGAGCAAAATAATAGCTTTAAGAAGTCAGATGTAGAAAACAATGAGAAATAGTCAATGTAATTAATACACTCTTGGATTTTCTTCTAATTTCACAGCTTCTATTATTAGGGAAAGAATTCTTAGAAATATGCACAGGCTAGTATTAACAGACATTTCAAAAGGGCCATTGTTACACTTATAATAAACCATTCTTCTAACCAGCTGTTCAGGAAATTTTAAATTTGGAATTCTGTGGTTTATAAAAGGATATGCTCGCTCTTACAACATTAACAAATAACAAATCTATCTTCATTTCCCATTAAACAAATAATTGTCTAAAATCTGAAGTAACAAGTTATATATATAAACCTAAAATCTTCAAAGAGTAAGAACTTGGAGATAAAGGTCAATGGTTTGATACATAGTGCTGGGATCAGTGTGTTGCTCAAAAATATGGTCAAAGTCAGAAAAATGTCTATTCAGAAATACCCAATGTGGCACAGTTCTCAAAGCCAAGTGCTTTGTCATGATCTTATTTCTAAAGCAAGATTCCATCTCAGCACATTTTCTAAATGTAATATTTCTTCTTCCTGCAAAATATGAGAGGTACATTCCTAAACTGTAGTGGTGGATCAAGTTTTATGGAAAGGATGACCATGTTATGATACTATAATGGATATAATTGGATAAAGGATAGATATAAACACCAGATGGTTCAAAACTGGCTTGCACAAATACCGTTTAAATTTTTGTGAGTCACCTTATTTCTTTTCCCTTTTGCCTACCCAATGTGGGTTACGTGGAAGTCTGTAGAATAAAGTTTAAGATACTTTGACCTCTGTATTTCACTGACAGACCAGTTGCTGGTGTTATGAGACTCATATTAGCTGTGTCTGATTTATAGGAGGCACCTGGCTGAGGTAAAATGAGAAGAAAAGAAAGCTGTCAGAGATGAGGAAAGAACCAGAGGTATTAAAGTGTTTAGAAGAATTAAAACACACACTGAAGGCAGTAAATAGAATAATATATGCTATAGCAATGTGAAAGGAGATGCCAGAGAAGAGAGAGCAAAATCCAAACCTTACAATTACAGCATTGCAGTGAGAGGCTGGGGGAGTAAGCAGAACATATCATATATATTTGAGGAAAAATTGCTGAAAATAAAAATTTGGGCATAGATTTAAATTATTTACCATAATCCAGAAATAAAATTAAGTTTAAAGCACCAATATAACAATAAATCCTTGTAAAACTTGAAATGTTTTACAAGGAGAGAGAAAAGTTCTACAATTATCTAGACGTGAAGAGTTTCTGTGATGAAAAAACAAAATTCAGACATCCTTAGATGCCCCCTTTATAAAACTAAACACTAAAATCAATTAGAAAATTGGATACTGGTTACTGAAATTTTAGTTCTGTGAGCTCAAGTCTATATGAGTCCACTTTGTTTTTATTTATTTATTTATTTATTTATTTATTTATTTATATATGAAATTTACTGTCAAATTGGTTTCCATATATATGAGTCCACTTTGGTACTCATGTGAGACATCAACACAAAGTCAAACACAGTCCATGTGACAAAAGTCAGTCAGAAAGAAAGGGTTTTACCATATAATACCTAAACAAGAAGGTAGAAATAAGATCAGATATAACAGTCATGAAAATAAACACAGGTCAAACGCCATACCAAAAGACAAACAAATAAATCCAACCATATGCCGCTCACAGGAAATAAACCTAAAACAAGACACAACATTTAAAAAGAAAATATTGGGCAAAAATGTAACAGGCAAATATAAAATGAAGAACAGTCATCATGGCTATATTCCTTTCGTGCAAAATAACATTAAAGACAAAGTGTACTAAATGAGATAGAGGGCCATTCAACAGATAGAAGATACTAATCCCACTGTGAAGCTGTAACCCTGTAGGCCTCTACATGCTGACTAGCATAGTACAACAACATATAAACACCATCAGTAATAAGAAAAAGGAGAGCTTTATGGGAATCTAATTGCTGTGGGTGACATTCACATATCTCCCTCCATCTTTGCCATATGAAATTTCAAAAGGAAATGATTTGCATTATATAATTAAGAAGGCTTATTTTAATATATTTACTCATTATCTTTAAACAACTATTGGTTATCTACAGTAAGCATATGATACATTCACAATGCACCTTTCAATCTAGTTGGAAAGAAAGGCAGGAAATTATAACCCAAGAGTTAATAGGTTTGTACCAGCTAAGTTGGGAGCCTCTCCCGTAGGCTCGGTGTATACACCACTCGGGTGTATCAATAAGCAGCTGTCAGGGCAAGCATCCTCAGAAGGGGGACATCTGCCCTGAAACATGAAGGAGCTGGCCATGTGACTATGTGGAAGAACAAAAGGGAGGAGACAGCAGCATTACCAATGAATCATGTTGGGGAAACTGGGTAATGATTTTGTGGAAAGCATCAAACAGTTCCTCATGTCACAGCATGTTACAGAGTATTAGATGGAGTTAAGAGTTAGATGGTTTTTAAAAATGATAAAAAATCTTTAGAGAAGTAGCAAATGATTTCAGTTGGACTTTCTAAGCACAAAAAATTTAAAGTAAAAAATTTTTTAGTGGCTCAGTCGGTTAGGCGTCTGACTCTTGATTTAGCTCAGGTCACCAACTCATGGTTTGTGGGATCAAGCCCCCATGGGGCTCTGCACTGACAACGTGAAGCCTGCTTGGGATTCTCTCCCTCTCTCTCTGACCCTCCCTGGCTTCCACACGCTCTTTCTCTCTCAAAATAAGTAAATAAACAAAAAAATCTTTTAAACAAAAATAATTATAAGACAAAAGGAAAAGTGGAGGGGCAATTGTAATAAATAAGCTAAAGTATTACTTTTTCAATAAAGTACACTGACAAGTCAGAAATAAAATTGTAGACATGATTGAAAATAAAGGCCTCAAAAGAATGATTCACAAATAAAAAATGATAGCAAATATGTATGAAATGGTTTCTACGTGTCAGACATTAATCCATTTAGTGCTCTCAACCACTCTATGAGGTAGAGACTATTTTTATTTTTTATCTCCGTTTTTCAGATAAGGAAACAGAGACACAGGAAGCTTGCAAAACTTGCTCAAGATAGGTGGCTGGTGAATTTCAGAGCTGGAAGGGGAAGCCAGGCAGTCTGGCTCTAGGTTCTGTGACTTTACAATCTGTGCTACTTCTCAAGAAATATACGTGTCCAAAAACCAAACCCAAACACTCACCTTCCCAGTAAACAGATGAAGCGAACTTCAAACAACAAGGAGACTGTTCTGTCATGAACTGACTCCTATTGCATATATAATAAAAACATATAGAAACTAGTCCCAGAGAGCTAACCCAGTATATAATTATGACTCAAAGAAATTCCAAGTTTTAATAGTAATTTGAACTCTTAAGCAAATAAACAAGAAGATAATTTTTTTTTCTTTGCAATTTTCTAAAGCCAATCCAATAAATCTTTATTTAGTCCAAACTAAGAGCCAGGAAGAAAGTGAGCTGGTGGGCCACAAAGAAGCCCACAAAGCTGGTACAAACACAGATATCAGCTTCAATAAGGCAAACACACTTTCAGTGATGCATCAGTAGGCTTCCTGCTGTATTTTGGATGCGTTATAAAGAAGTCAACTCTTTAGTACTTGGAAAATTGATTTAGAACTAAATTGGGAGAGTGATGAACTAACTTCTATCAAATCTAAACATATGATCTATAATCCAGCTCAGACTCGTGTACAGGATATCATACTGATGGACACAGCACAGGCTCACAGCCATTAGCATGAATAAGTTTTCTGTAATTCTCAATATTTGCATATCCCTCAGCTAATAATAAAATTCATCTCTTTTAAACATTCATATTGCTGCTGCCAAGTCAAATTTGTAATCAATTTGAGTTTTATATATTTTACCCTCATTTGAATATTATAAAACCAAGAAGTAGATGGAGAATAAAATGAAAGAGCAAATATACAGCACAATCTTGCATTAATTTATAGTTCTTAAAAAAATACATGGAGAGGAAGGGCAAGGAGTAAAATGAGTGAAAGTGTGTGCCATGACAGCACAAAAACTGTACTGTGGCATCCATCCAGTATATGAGCAGAGTGAACCAGATTCCATTTTTAAAACTAGCCTCCGTATGGTCCTATTCCCTCCAAATGCACTGTGTTGTTGTGTATACACTTGTCACCTTCCCCCAAATTTTTCATTCATTCGAGTTCATTTGATTACCATGCTTTATACATTAACAAAAACAGATAATCTCTCAGGGTAAGAAAAAGAATTAGTTCTTGCCTCCTTACTAACCCTTCCACCCTTCCCTAACCAGTACTCTCCCAGTTCACCAGATACTGTACATCCAGTTGCCTGTGAGAGGAAGAAGACAAGATTCAGCAATGTTGTAAAGCAAAATATTGGTCCTCCAACAATGTTCACATACTAATCCCCAGAATCTGTGAATGTGTTATTCTACATGGCAAAGGGGACTTTGTAGATGTGATTCAGTTAAGAGTTTTGAGATGGGGAGATTATCCTGGATTATCCAGATGGGTTCCACATAGTCCCAAGGGTTCTCATAAGTTAAAGAGAGAGGCAGGAAAGTCAGTCAGAAAGGAAAGGTGATGACAGAAGCAGAGGTAGGGTTGAGAGAGAGAGGTTGAGGGGGGCAGTGCAGATTGTACATTACTGGCTTTGAAAGCAGAAGACATGAGTTAATGAATGTCGGCAGCTTCTAGAGGCTGGAAAAGGCAAGAAAACAGATCCCCCCAACCCCCTGGACCTTTTGGGAGGAGCTTGCCCCAGCCAACACCTTCACTTTGGCCCAGTGAAACCCATTTTGGATTTTGGAGCTCCAGAACAATAATATAACAAATTTGTGCCATTGTAAATTACTACTTTTGTGGTAATTTGTTACAGCAGCAATAGGAAGCTAATGCAAGCATCCACTCTACATGTACATACACCTGTCCATGTCAGAATTTACTATATGGTAGATTCTTTCTAAACATCTTTATTTATTTATTTATTTATTTATTTATTTATTTATTATTATTATTATTATTTTTTTTTAATTTGAGAGAGAGAGAGAGAGCGAGCGCACATGAATGGGGGAGAGTGCAGAGGGAGAGAGAGAATCCCAAGCAGGCTCCACGCTCAGTGTGGAGCCCAACGCAGGGCTCAATCCCACACCCCTGGAATCATGACCTGAGCTAAATCAAGAGTCAGATGCTCAACCAACTGAGCCACCCAGGCACCCCAGTAGATCCTTTTTTAGTCATATTTTAGTTCCAGGTCCCCCAAATCACACAGATTTATATACACAAACCACCTTGTGACAGAAACATCTTGGAAGTTATTCTTCATGCCCCAAAGAAGAAATGCCCATCTACTTATAGATAAGACTAAGTTTAAATGTCCATTTAGATTTTAATCTCTCTGAGTAAAAGAACTGCCCTTTCTAATTGTAGTAATGTATTATCATATAGACTTGTCCTGTTTTGTGCAGCTCCTAGCGTCTCACATGAAGTACTTCTGGTACTAAAGCAGTTAAGAACAAATAGAATTTAGTCAGAAATTAGATAATTATTAGTACAGTAATATTGCCAGTTTTGGGTATATTTGGACATTTAATCATATTGCTATTAAATATTTCAAATTAATTGCTTAGTGTAGTTAAAGAATTGCCCAGTTAAAAAATCAATAATTGAATAAAATGACTTAAATTTCTTTGAAATGGTCAAATAAATTAGAACCATTAAATGCCTATCAATGGTGCATAGTTTTACAACTTATGTCTCATGTTAGACATTTCCCTAGCATAATCAAACGTATATTGCATTATAACAATGATAACTGCCTGTTAATGAGTATTGATTATGTGTTAAGCATTTTGCACGTATTCTTATACACCTACATTTTACATCTAATTCTTACAGCGACCATATCTGATCGGTGGTATTATTTCCATTCAATTGATGAAGAAAGTAACATTTAAAAGATAAAATCATCTAGTAAGTGGCTGAGCCTGGAATTGAGTTCAAGTATTTCTGAACTACCTGGTCAATTCTACACAGTCTCTCATGTAAATGTTTTTAATTAAAATATAACATTTTATTATAAAATACATTTTAATTAAGGCTATGAATCCTTTCTGCTTCCTAAACATCTATACACAAACCCTTTCTAAACATTTATTTTAGTGCATGTAGGGATAAGTCAAGGGGAAACCAATAAAGTTGAATTTCTATGACTCTAATTGGTTCTTTTTTCATCCTTATAAGCTTGAGTTTAGAATTAGAAATCGAAGTAAATTCCTCAATTATATTTCTTTGGTCACTACAGAGATCAAACTTGAGATGGGGTTAGGTATCGATCCACACAAGCAGGGAAATGACAGACTTGACTACAAGGGAAGAGAAATGCAAAGCAAGGGCCACTGCTCTAATTTTCTCTTGATCAATTCTGCTCCAGGGCATGGCAGGTGGTGTCCTGCTTCCACCACAGTGTCCTCTTGTTTGAATCTGCATCCCAAGTATACAATAAAAGTATCTGATAAACTCTCTTCCTAAGGCTTTAGTCATGCGTTTAGTAAACATCTACCACTCATCTACCATGAGCCAAGCACAGTGCTCAAGGCTGGGCATGACCTAATCACCATTATATTCAGTCCTGCTCTACTTGAAGACAGAAGAAAAGAAAAAAACCAGAGAGCTTCTCAGGAAATACAGTATTCTAAGAAGTGTTGATTTGGCCTTAACTCTAAAAACAGCAATACAACAGGTTGCATCATTTCAACATGCTGACTTCTGAATAAAACCAGCTCCCAGATGGCTCAGCCTGCTAAGGAAGCTGGCTTGACTGAAGACACACCAAATGTAGTTCTCTTTAGGTGGGGAATCTTGAGGAACTTGGTGGCACACACTCCACATCCCCACCCCCAAAACCATATTTGTTTATATGGAGATGATATAAGATGGATCAAGCTCAATCCTATTTGATGGGGTTAAAGAGCCACTTATAGCCCACCACAGGCTCAATTTCCCTTTAGATTTCCCCCACTTAACCTGGGCAGTGAGTAGCTCCCTCCACTGTGCTCTCCCACCACTTAAAAATTACACTTCGATTTGCATGACATTACATTTTAGTGTATCTTTCAAGTTCCTCTGCCTGCCATATCCCCGCCCACCCTCCCACCTCCCACTGGGCTTCTGTCACCTTCCACCAACATGCAAGTTCCCCCAGCACAGGACAGAGCTAAGTTAATTTTGTAAACCTGTTTTACTCCAGGTTCTGTCTTGGGGTCTTATCCATCAGGAGGCAGACCCACAAACAGATCAACCATCCACTCTGGACCCAGGAGGCCCAATATTATTCTATCTCTGACATTCACTTTTGACTTTAAGCAAATTGCTTAACTTTTCTAAGCCTCTTTCTTCTTCCCTCTATCATGGGAATGATAACAGAACCTAGTGATTCCCTGTGAGGACTGAAGGAGATCTTATAAAGTAGTTTACATAGTATCTTGCACACAGTAAATAATAAATGGTCACTAGCTGCCAGTCACCCTAGGTGTTATTATATCTCCTGCATGTAATTATGCAGGTAATCTGAGCTGATACAAGTCTAAGAATAATAAAAGTTATGAAATTTCCCAAGGATCAAAGCTATAAGGAGAAAGGATAGGACTTGACTCTGATCCACCTGAGTCTAAAGCCTTCTGTAAGGATATTCCATTCCTCTTTATAAACCTGGTATCTACCATGTTTCCTGAAACAAAGAGAGCACAGTAAATCATGAAGGAATGGACCTACACGATGAGATTCAAGCAAAGAAGATGGCATAGCCCTACTCATATGGCCACAGGCATGGAGAAAATATGTAAAGGAGAAGAAATTACTAACTCAATGAATATGATATTCAAACTGTATCTTGACACTAGCTCATGAACTGGTTCACCAGCAAGCAACAAGGCAGTCCTCTGAAAACGTAAAGCTCATGAAAACCACCCTTGTATACAGATCAACTGTTTCCTCCCAAAAAAACATTCCCCACATTTTTCCCTCTTCTACGTAATTTAGGTAAAGTCATGAAACCATCAGTCAGTTATTTAACATTTTTCATTTCCCTATGCAACTTCTGAGTGGTTTGCATGGTGCAGTGAGCCATGGTCTGGACCAGCCAGGTGGTGAGGATGCAGCCACTCCCTGAGTCTCTGCTGCCCTGTGGCTGCCTGCTACAGGCAAGAAGGGTCTTGGATTTTTCTCACCTGTGATCCATTACACTGTTGCTCTGCTAGGTAACTTTGCCTTGCTATGTACCTCTACTAAATACCTCTACTAAGTACCTTTATTTAGGTGTTAAGTAATCCCTAAATAGAGGTGTTGCTATATTCATTTAATCTGAATGTAGGTATTCTTCCTACTTGAGTATTCCTTTTATTTAAATTGAATTCCATCCTTTTCTTCCGAAAGTCTCTATTGCAGAAAATCCCCAAATTTCATGTCATTCTACATTATTCCATGTCTGCTTGAGTTGCTACCTTTTTGATACAACTTTTCCTCACTATTTTCTAAAGTACTCCTTTTTTATTCCCACTGCTTCATTACTGCTTTTCCTTTTCACAAACTCCCTGTGATTACCCATCTCCAAATCTCCTTTACGTGTGGCACGTTTACTAGTGGGCAGTACCTTTGTGAAGAGAATATCTTCCATCTTCTTTCTGGTTGTTTTGTTTGTTTGTTTGTTTGTTTTAGTTAGGCTAGAACTTGAAAAATGGCAAGCAAATGTAATCACTTCTTAACCACAGAGAGATAGTCATCAAAGTCAGTCTGTGATTAGCAGCAAATGTGTGTGCCTCTGAAAGGCAATGCAGGAACAGACTAGTTAACATGTCCATCAGCACCTCTAAAACTGTCAGGACCTCCAGATTACACAAAGTGACTTCATTCTGAGGTCAGAGCAATTTGTTGGTAGATGGAGATGAGTCATGCATACTAGCTTAGAATCTGTCTTCCCTAAAATGGTCCACTTTTTTCTCTCATTGGTTTTGTAAAAATCCATATGAAGCTAGTTCATGTATACTGAACTGTTTTGTTGAGTTCCAAGTATGTTGAGGGCACTCAGCAGGTCAAAAAACAAGCCACAGTAATATAATGGAGATGCTGAAACTTTACTAATTTGCAGCTTTGAGAAACATCCCGTGGTGTGCCCATCTTTAAGTGGTTTGTTTGTAGGAGGCAGAGGTAGGGAAGTTAATTACTTCCCGACTATGATTTTAAATCATTTCTGTGCTAGTTGCATTCTGGAACAGCCAGAGGTTTCTGGATCTGTTTTTAGGAATTCCCCGATACTTCGCCCTCTTTCTAACTCTCACCTCTCTTCTAAGGTTAGCATGTGACAAAGGATATTAAAAGAAAGCCCAAATCATCAAATTCTGACTCTCACTAATTTAGACAACTGATGCTGTGGCAGCTTTTCTCCTACTAATCATCCTTTTCCTTTGAGTAATAAAATATATTTAAGCCTTTGTCTTACAGAAATTTAGTCTCCAAATTTACACCAAATCTTTTCAATGACCTTAAAGAAGTCTTTGTTTAAAAGTGCTTTCTCTGCCTAAGTCTACAAACTACAGTATCCTTTGAAATGTTATTTTTTCTTTTAAAACTAATGGCCGATAGGCTTGATCAAAAAAGGGAAACCACACTAATTCTACGTACTTTCTTTACTGAACATTATTTGGAAAAGCTAAGCAGTCGAGGGAAAAGAGAAAATGCTTCAATAATGTAACATACTGCTTGGTGAATAACTGACTCCTCTGGAAATAAATTCTGTCTTTCAGAGCAGTGATGTTCTTAGAAAAATTCCACTTTCTAAGAAAATGAATACTTTCAAAACGATGTGGGCTTTAATCATTTAACCTTGGGTAAGATGACAAAAATGCTAATGTTCAGCAGAAATGTTATGAATCTGGGGCACCTGGGTGGCTCAGTAGGTTAAGTGTGCAACTTCGGCTCAGGTCATCATCTCACAACTTGAGTTTGAGACTCACATCAGGCTCTGTGCTGACAGCTCAGAGCCTGGAGCCTGCTTTGGATTCTGTGTCTCTCTCTCTGCCCATCCCCCACTTGTGCTCTGTCTCTCTCTCTCAAAAATAAACATTAAAAAAAAAGAAATGTTATGAATCCATGTTTTTCTTACAAAAGCTGTAGGTTCTACTAATGTGCTCTAAATTGAAAGGTAATTTGCCTCTTGTTCAAATGTTTGTATCTTAACAACTACTTTCTCATTACTGTCCCTATAATTGTAGGGGGCGCTAAAAATGCTCTATATATTTTGAACAGTCTTTTAAATATAGAACAGGGATGTTCATAAAGAGTAATAATTTTAATCTATCAAAACTTTGAATCAGTCGGGTCCTGGGTTATTCTGTCACCAACAATTAACGTGCCCTACATGCCCTTTGCATATAAATGTGGACTGTAACTTCAAAAGAAAAAGATGATGTCAGTTTCCGAATGATATGCAGGTACTAGGGACAGTCCAAAGAGGGGAAGTAATTTAATAGTCTGCCCTGCTTAAGATACACATGAAGTACATAGTTAGTCAGTCTCATCATCCCTTAATTTATTTATACTTATTTATCTTTAAAAATTTGGCATTGGCATTTGTTTCTTTTCCCTTAGAGTCAAAACCTAATCCTCTAAGTGCACCATAAGTGGAGGAACTCAATTTGTGCTGCTTATTTCACTCTTGTTTTTAAAGGGTGAAGTGTAAAAATCACTCTTTAAATGTTATCCAGATTAAAACTTGCTCTTTTCTATGCACATTAAAACAGTAACAACAACAACAAAAAAAGACAGTAACATCTGTGAACAACAAAGAATTTAATTAAAACTTGCAAACAAAAGATTTCCTAGGCCAATGGTATTTTAGATCAAGTGTAAGAGAAGGTGAGAGGTGGGAAGTTGGGGGGAGTGAATTGTAAGAAGCAATTTTAAAATTGTATATTGGGCCTCATTGTAAAATTCCATATGAAGCTTTAAATTGGATTAAGTTCCCCAGACTATTTCTTTTAGACACCAAAAGTCTTGGGCAGATGGACAAGTCATTTCAGCTTAGTGTGACCTGCCACTGTATTAGGACACCTCACCTGATAGGGAAGAACTCAGACTGTAAACTTAAGCAACTCCTTGTTTGTCAGCAATTGCTATTTTAAAAATTTTAGACATGTAACCACAACTGCAGGCCATCAACCACTGGCCAGGAGCTCAGCACTGGTTTCCATCTCTTAAGTCTTTTGTTTGCCTGCATAACTGTATCTACCATGATTTCAGTCAAAGTCTCTCTTAGCTTCATCAGTTTACAAAATGGCCATCACAAAGTGGCCAGAAATGCTCTTTATGTGCCCTTATTTGGGAGTAGGAGGAGTCTAAAGCATTTCTAAGAATGATCTGCTCGTGCTTCCCGTAATGATGAGTGGCAGAGCCTTTCCTAACATTCTTGCAGAAGTGGTTATTGCATTTTTATTATTATTTGGAACTAAAATTCCTAGATTCCCAAGACATAAATGGACAGTCGAGATGAAAACAGCTAACTGTTTGTTTTAACGTTTGACATCACAACGTATACACAGTGGATGACCATTAAGCATTTATCAAATGAATTTGTCTTGAAATAATAGTGCAAGATCCAGTGCCCATCTTTCGATAGTTCCTGTTGACAGATTTTGTTACTTTCTCTCTTTTACTTCTTTTTAAAGAGTAGAAAACAAGTTCCCAATTCTGCAACAGAAGATATTTAAGCAGCCTGGAGATGTGAAAGTTGGGATTACAGCTTCCAGGAGGGAACAAAAATAAACTTCTTGCCTGTGAACCCGTGAGTCTCCCACAATGAAATCCAGCTCATCACCAAAACTGCTCCTCAGGACACCGCATGAACAAGTGAAAATTAGAACTGCACAAGAATGTTTGCTTGGAAAGTAAAACCAGTCAACTTTGGGCTTTCTGCCAAATTCAATTTCTGCCAGGAATTCTTCTGTTATTACATATCTGCAGAAAGCAATTAGAAAAATATTATAGCTAAAAAATTCCAGATATATTTATGTCTCCATCGCAGTTCAGTCCAGAAGAAAAGAACTAGCCTTCTCAGGCCAGAGGGCTAAGAGCAGGATTACAGACAGAACACGCAGACACTGACGCACACTCACATTTTTCCTTGGAGGAACATCTAATCACAAGTGGTATCCTATTTGCTTTCTGAGATCTAGGAGAAGGACCTCAGTAGGTATTCAGGGTGCCCCAGTGCACTTCTGAGATGGAAGGTTGCCAAGAAAAGCAGATGTGACAGAAAGCCCTACGTCTCATTCACCAGCAGTGCAGGGCCTAAGGAAAATGTCATAAACCTCACCAAGCCTGACACTTGCCATTACAGAAAGTATCTCAGAAGGAGGAATTAAAAATGTTGATGCTTTGCAGCACGCTCTGCCTTATTCTTTATAAACTGAGCATGGAGCGGTGAGTAGCTTAGACCAGACACATCTGCTCTATCATTTTCAGTCTCCTGAAAAATTCCTGACACCCAACCATATCTAGTTTCCTGGGCTCCATCCCCAGTCTTCTGTTTTTGTCTCACCACACACACTCCATCAGCTCTCGGCTTCATCTCTGTTACACCCAGGGCATATCTCTGGTGACTATCTAAGCCCTAATTTTATGTTGTTAAGCATTTTAAAATTCAACATAGCCCTTTTCTAAAAAGCATTAGTCACAAACCTGTTTCTATCCTCAAATTTTCCAGATGTATATTAGAATAGAGAACATCTGGGGTTCTCGGGAATAATGGTAAATGTGATAAGGAGTCAATATTTATATATTATATATTATGTATTATATATTATATAATGAGAGAGGCATCCTGGGAATGGGAGTACAAATAATACATCAGGGGAAAATGTTGAATTGGCTTCTGGTGAGATAAATTTAGCTCAAGAATGTGGGAACAAATGAAACAGAGAGGGGTCAATGAAAACTCTACTGTTGCAGCTGACAATGGGGCCCCAGTTGAGTGGGCATCAGGTCTAAAGCATGTTTCTTTAAGCTCTTAGACCTATCCCTGAAGCCTGGATTCAGGAGCCCTTAACTCCAGGTATCCAACACTCCTGAGTTGTTCCTGGCCTCAGTTTGAAATGCAGGCATGATGTCCACCACAGGCTCCAATCCCACCTTGTTTCTAGTCCTCCTTACTTCTGACCTTGCCATTTCTTTTCCTATTTATAGCTTAGCTACATCCCTCAAATCTGATGCATTGCACCTTTCATTGGCTCGTGATCTTTTGCTTTCTTTTCAGCTATTGGATTCTTGTTGGCCTTTGCTGCTTCAGAGTCCCTTTGTAAACAGTCTGGTCCCTACAGCCCCATCTTTCAGTGCCTTCCCCCTCAGTGAGTGTTCTCCTTCCATCTTTACTCAGACACTGCAAGTGGATCCAAGTTATAGAGAGATGAGGCAAAGAAAAGTAGAGAAGCTGAGGGGCAGGATGTGTTGAAGATAGGAAGATTATGCTGAGGGCCAAGATCAGTTTTAGTTGAAAACAGAGAAAACTGTGGTCTAAGAGAATACTTTGAGAGTCCAAGAACTAAGTCAAAGTAATGAAAAGGTCCAGTAAGTGGCTGTGAGCAGCTCTATCAGAAAGGAGACAGAGTCATTAGGGTTGAGGTAGTTGAAGAGTTCGATTTCTTGAAGTAATGTGATGTTGACATCAAGAACAATAGGAAGGTTATTAGTTTCAAGTGTTGGAATTATTATAATAGAAAGAGGGCACTTAATAGCTTTCTACAACTCCAGAGAAGACAGAAATTTAATTTGAGCTGAAAAGTGCATCTCTGAAAGGTAAGGATGACTTTAACAACAGAACAACCTATTAAATCAGGTAGATGATTTTCTCTCTGAAACAGTTTTTAGTGTGGTGTTTTTCTGAATGTTCAGCATCTAGGAAAACTTGGTACCGTATTTTCTTATCTTGCTCTCTGGGAAAGAGATAATGGTTATGTTATACTAGCCTCATATATTAAATAATAATAACAAAAACAACAGTAACAGCAAAGGCTTATACAACACTTACCATGTACCAGGCACTATTGTAGTCATTTTACAAATATTAATTTATTTAATCCTTAAAACAACCCTATGAAATAGATATTAATAGTGTCTCTATTTTCAGATGAGGAAATAAGCACAAAGCTATTAAATAATTTGCCCAAAGCCACCCAGATGGTAAGTATAAGAGCCAGAATTCAAACCCAGGCAGTCTGGTTCCAAGGTCTGTGTTCAGCTAATTAGGGTTCACCTGACAGCATTTTCTGATTTCCCAATAAAGTGTTATCTGGGGTTCATTTGGAACCTCTTTTGGCCCTCAGAGATGGTGTTTTTGTGATTCTGGTAAACTGAGGGCACTGCATACATCTTAAGGATAATATACTAAAGAATATATTCCAGAGGTCTTTAATGGAAATGAGATTAAAAAAGAAGGAAGAGGAAAGGCAAAGAGAGAGAAGATATTGCATCACTTGAGAAATCTTTCTGATTTCAAGAACTATTCAGATTGATTAAAATGTAAAGATGATATCAAAAATGAAGTTTTACATATCAGCTCCTGGAACTTTTAACATAAATCTATCCAGGGGAGAAGAATCCTGTAGAAAATGTTTATGTTTATTATTATTATTGTTGTTGTTGTTGTCGTCGTAAGGATGTTTGACACTTTCTTGATACAAATGTTTACAAAATTTTGTGTCAGGTTCAATGTTATGCAAAGAGTAAAAAGAAATGTCATTTTGGATGATATTGTGGTTATTGGTTCTTGTCTGAAGACTACTCTTTATTTGAACATCCAAATGCACTTCAAGAATATGAAAGAAATGGAAGACAATATGGAGACACCAGTAACACCACACTTTATAAAAAATAATATATAGAGATAAATATGAGCATAATAGAACATACTGGAAAGAAATGGTAATAACGTACTATAATGACACAGTCAAGAAACTGGGGCCAGTTGGGTTGAAATGGTGAGGTAAATGAAAAGAGGCGAACACTGAAGCCTGAGGTAATTTATTGCTTCTATTTAAAGGGTGGACTATTAGAAAGTATAAATAGTAGTTTGGGGTTGATAACTGCAATAGCCGGACTAGATCTTTTCAGGAAAAAAAATGTAACTTAAATACAAATACATGCCTTCCTTTCATATTTCATTTCTCTGATATTTTACAGAGGCAAAGTTGGGGCTGTTGTCCAGTTCTGGATGACAGATGGATGATGATGCATCCTGAAATTATTCCCACTCCAGAATGAGTCAGTGACTGAAGCAGGAATGTACTAATACAGTTACATTCCTAAAAATATATGATTTTGAGTGCTTTGGGACTCAGAGGGCTAGCATAGTTTCTCCTGAAGAAGGTGGGGCTGTAATGAGGTTCTGTTCCCACTCTGAGCATCTGGAAGGGTTCATAGGACAGAAGGAACTAAGCTGGCTGCTGATGGCCGTCACTTGCTCCTTTAGCATCCCTACCTCTAGCCCCTGTATTCTACCTGAAAACTGCTGCTGGGCTTTACCCTCAATAGCAAACCAGCAGACTTCCTCCCTGTAGCAGGGAAATATCTTGGGATCCAACAGAAGCAGAGGCAGTGAATTTTATAAAGAGCTTGTAGCTGTAATTGACAACCTTTAATCACGTGAAAAAACTCACTTTATTCTTGTCCCTTCCCAGAAATATTCCAACTTAGCAGTACAACCCTTGTGTGGAGAGTCAAAAATTCTAACTTAAAAAACAGATACATTAAAAGGTGACCCTTAGCTTTACAAAAAGTTTTTTCATTGTCTCCTTCAAGCTTTTATTTACCATTCCCTATGAACCTCGAATTATTTGACAAAAAGGCTTCCTGGCTAGATAAGGTAAAGCTGAGTTCTTATTATGACAGTACTGACTAAAAACAAACAAACAAAATTACCAGAAACAACATAGACAGTGATAAAGCACCTAGGAGGTTATAATGTAATTCATCGGGAAATGGGACTCTACTTATCAAAATGTAACATACATAGCTAAAAAAAACCCAGCCACTTTATAATGTGAATTCTACCTCCGTTTTATTTCAATGCAATTAACTTCCTATGAATTAAAAATTACATTAAATGATAATCAAACATTAGTTTATGTTAAGTCACATTCATTGAACTTTAAATGAAGAACACTGAGAACATGTTTGGAAATCATTTATAATGCTGGATTTTGCTTGTAAAATTAATGGTGATATGAATTTTTTTTTAGGTCTTCAATGTTGGTAACTACCACGTTAACACATTTAGAAATACACATGCTGATCTACTCAGATTCTTTAGGAAGATGCTATTGGATCTTGTACAAACAGAGATATTTCCCAAAATAGATTCTTTTAATATTATATTTATCTTAAATCATGTGTATGTCTAGAGCAATTTGGCAATTACTTACTTTTGAACCGCCAGATATATCTAAAGTGTTCAATTCACCAGGCAGCAGGATATATCCTGCATACAATTATAAGAATGTAGAAGACAGATCTACTTGAAGGTCTGCCAAAAAGAGCAGTGAAAAATCATGTGCCAATGACAAGACAGTGGGGGTGGGGGAAGAGTTCTTCTAACACAGAGGATGAGCAAACTTAAATGCTTAGTAAAATTAAAAAATAAAGCCATCATCATATTTTGAATTTTAACTAAATATGTGGACTAGGTCTCCTTTTACACAATTTTGCATAATTTTCTGAGAACAGGAAATGCAAAATAAAAAGCAACAAAAACCTACTGTTGGAAAAAAAGGACTTTATCAAGGTATACCTGGAAAGATATCCCACGTCATGGGGGTGGAGTGGGATTGGGTTGATGTTAATGGCATAAAGCTTTGTGGAATGACATACAGCATGAAATAAAAGTCAAAAGGGTTGGTTTCTAGTTCTCTGTGCTTAAGAAGAGTTTACTAATTAATGTTCCTTTGCCTCAGTTTTCTTATCTAGAACTTAAAAGTGTTAAACCAAATAGTCACTGAAGTTCTTTGTGTCCTCTGTGTAATAAATTCATTTTATTCTTGACAATATTTTAAGAAGTACAGCTACTCTACCAGGAATTTGGATTATCTACTGTACTGCTCACTGGCAGATTATTTTTAAGCCATCATTTAGGCTCATAAAGAGTCATTAAATATAGCTACACCATCATCTGTTGTATCTAAAGAGATACAAGTAATCATTGCATTTGCTGACTTTCAGTGTTTTCAAGAAAATAAAATCTTTGCTTTTTTCCTTGTCTAATTGTTGTCCTTTGTGCTTTTACTGATTATACTGTACAAATAAAAAATACTCAGGTTAGTTAAATTTACAAGTGATGGATTCCAATGATTAGGAAAGTATATAGGATAAAAGTTTTACTCTGGAGTTCATAGGTAGCATTTCAAAGGAAAAGAGATTTTGTAGACATATGTGACATAATGAAAAATAAATGTTTAGTCTTTGTCCCTGGCTTCTAGCACACAGATCCTACAACTCTTGGAATCTCTTGGTTGGCAGTGTCTTTGGTATGCTAATGAGATGATTCTGGGTCTTCTGTGGGGGTTGGGGGAAAGTAGAAATGAGTTCTGGATAGGAGCTGATTGCCAGAAAAACAACCTAGTGATTAGAGAGTTGGAACATTCAACCCCACTTCCCACCTTTGAGAAGGGGAGAAGGGCTAGAAATCGAATTTAATAACCAATAGCCAATTATTTAGTTAATCATCCTACACAATGGCATCTTAATAAAATCCCTAAACAACAGGGTTTGGTGAGCTTCCAAGTGTGTGAATGTGTTGATAGGTATGGAGCCCAGAGAGAGTGTGGTGTTCTATGCCACTGTCTGCTGCCCCACTTTGCCCTACGCATCACTTCTGTTTGGCTGTTCCTGGGTTAGTGGAGAAAGTGGGGGGCAATCTGGGGTCTGCTCTAACTCTGCAAGTTAGTACGAAAACTGATTTAAATTGTATACTGAGTTGGTTTTAGAGAATTGGAGAATTGGTTGGTGTCAGAAAACACCACATATTTGTTGTCAGGAAAAAAACCAATACAATATCTACACAGTCCTATAAAGACCATGCATCTGTATGGAATAAATCAGTGTTCTGCAAAAGTCGTTTCTGAATCAGAACAAGCTGAAGTTACCCACCACTCTGCAAGGGATGAGCCTGTAATTTGAATGAGGAAGTATCTGTTTCAGAAGCAAAACAAACAATAAACAAATTACAACTTAATTAAGTTTCAAAGTGTAACTTTTGAATGCTTTCAGATAGGAGGTGGGAAGCAAATAAAAAGGACCATGTCATGTCAATTAAGTTCTGTCCCCCACAGATTGTTCAATCAAAGTTTTGGCATTACAATGCCAGGAACTTATTAAGTGTCTGCCCTGCTCTATAAATTACTGAATCTAGACATGACTCCCAGCTAGGAAACAGGTCTTACAAAATGGTCTTAGTGTCCAGAGTTGTGTATCTGTATGAGGGAAAGACAGAGAGAGAGAGGAGAGGAAATTGTTCCCAGTACCAAGCTTACTAGGAGAGTCTAACCCCAAATCATCTCATCATAAGTTATATTTTACCAAACAAGTAAAAAGAATACTGATGTGCATAAGTTGTTCGATTGTGGTAAATATGAGAGACAGAGCAGGGGAGCTGACTGAATAGTGACAGCTATCAGTGGTAGACAACTGTAAATGATCTATGAAATTTGTGGGCTTTTTACCAAAAATAAACCAGAGGAAAGGCAACCAACCCTTTCTTCCTCTGTAATTATAGAAGACTTGAGGCCTGGGATGACATTTTTGCATGAACATCTTTTGAAGCAAAGCTCTCTCTGTTCATTGGAGAATGAATGCCTACTTTTAATTTTCAGGTTGGTGAAGGAGGCTATATCTTAAAGATGCCCAACATCAGATGAAAGCAGAAACATTTAGTCCAAACTCTGGACTACAGTTTTCCCAAATGGCTGGCACTCTGCCAAATTTGCAGACATCCAAAATGCTGACTTTCAAAAATGGGACTTGTTGTTCATTTACATGTTAATACTAAGAAGGCCAAATACTCAAAGATGAGGCAGAGAAGTAGAGGAATATTTAAGCATAGAACTCAAGACTTCCTCATTTCTGATCCAATATTTTTGCCACTCAATGGTGATATCTTTAAAACTCCAGGGAGTTCCTGGGTGGCTCAGGTGGTAAGTGTCCGATTCGGCTCAGGTCATGATCTCACAGTTTGTGAGTTCGAGTCCCACATTGGGCTCTTTGCTGTTAGTACAGAACCTGCTTCAGAGCCTCTGTTCCCCTCTCTCTGCCCCTCTCCAGCCTGCAACCTCTCTCTCTCAAAAATAAACATTAAAAAAACCCCACTCAAAACAGGTGCTCTTTCATATTAAAAATCATGGCTTTGAATGTAGCTGAGGTAAATATTTTACTCCTTTGGCATTCTGCACATGAAATTTTCAAATAATTTAAACAACCTACAGCTCGTCAGTGACCAAATGGAGCTCTGGTAAAAATAAATATCTTTCAGTTCAGCACCAGCTGGCTATATTTAAACCCTGTATTATGTAATCTTAAAGTGTCCTTGCTTGTAGTTGGTGTCTTAAGATATTCTGTTATAATGCCTGTCCCAAATCACTTCAGTCTCTAACATCTAAACACTTAAGGCGCAACAGGACCAAATTAAAGTGTTCACAGGCAATCGAAGACAGAAAAAATCCATCTGAAACAGTATATAGGCCATGATGCCTTTAAAGTAAAATCTCAGTCTTCTCTCTTTAAGTTTGTAGTTACTATAATTAGGGTTGGCAGATCCAACTGGCAGTGCTTTCCTTAATTCTGCAAAACATCGAAGAACCTGATTCTTTAATCCTTACTCCTAGTAATACTCCCAAAGGAGATGAGACTAGCTGGGGCATGAAGTACAAAATCAAACTAACGCTGGAGAAAGAATAATTTTCAACCCATTCCTCTGAGCAAGCTGCAACAGTCGAAGATATTTTAAATTCTCCCTTCCCCTCACCAAATTCCAAGAAATACAGTTTATATTTTTTGGTATATTCATTGTGTATTTTACTAATTTATAGTCATAGAAGATACACTAATTTTTTCAGTTTTCTTTTTTAGCTATAAATTATAGTTTTCACTCATGACTTTTTAGTTTCAAGTTTGGCTCATTATTCCTCAACACTACATATGAAACATGCTAACTCTCTGGCAGAGAGTAATATATGAAGCCTTAAATTTAGCATTATAAAGTAATGTTAAATATTGTCATAAAAACAAAATACAACTGAATATTTTCTTTTATAACAAGTTCAATTTGACCTGTGGTCTTCACTGATCTGTAACATATTCCAACCCAGGAAGTGGGTATGTATCAACGACTATATTGCACATACCTTTGGTAATAGACTTAACCCCGAGTTCGTGAAAATGTCATATATCTTCACAGACGAGTTTCCTCCGTTGTTTCACATACAGCAAATTTCCCAGTCCCCTGAAAGCGGTCGGTGGAGTGGAGGCCGGCTCCACTGAAGGGTCTATCAAGCAAGTAGATGGGACGGCTGAATTTATTTTAGCCCCGTGTCTAAAGGATGCAACTTGGCACCTATTTTTAGGAACTGAGCTCTGTCTAGGTGGGGCCTGAGTCAACTACTCTTTTCAGAAGTGTGTCTCTGAGGGCACTCTGGATCGCAGTGTCCTCGGTAATGTATGCATGGTTTTAACACATGTGCAGTCAATCAAACCCCCTTCCGCAGCCAAGGCCATCAAGCCGATTCTCAACTTTGAAACAAAGCCTAAACAATAATCAGCACCAATGAGGAAAAGGAGGGACTAAAGGCCTTCAATTACTCCCATTGGTTTAAATAATTTTAATCTTTCAAGAGGCAAGAATATGAAAATAAACCATGTAGAAAAAGTTCCAGTGTATTCTGGTGGAATTAGTGTCCTCGGGAAGAGGAAGCATTACTTTTATTTAGAAAAATGTTCTTCGATATGGAAAGTGTTTGCCTTTTGAGGTCTCATATGCAAGGCAAAACACTATTGTAGTGTTTGTATAAATAAAGAAAGTGCTCTTTTGGTTAAAAAAGTGAGGAAAGAAGGGGTAAGAAGACATTCTAGCTTAAAATCACTTGGCATGAGGAAGAACAGTCAGGGGAAGGAGTCACCTCACATGCTCCTGAGATAATAATATTGAATGTCCTTTGCTGCCGCCTTACTTACTCAGCATGACCTGATCTGAAAGAAAGTAGAAGTCACCAAGCATTGCTGTTTGGCTCCATAATGCCAATACCTAATACTTCCTAAGTAAATATAAAATAACTAGCTTCCCCTCTCTTCTATTATTTTCCTAGTGCAGTGTTAAGTGGGATATTAATGGCATCACAGCAAACCCAAAAAGAGAGGACGTTTCCCTTTGACTTAAGGAAAACACTTATATACTGTTTATTTTGTACAAAATGTTTACAAGTGAGCTATTTCTCATATTATTTACTAAGAAAAACCAGTATATACATTTTTCCATGTGCAATATTGATTTCTATTAAAAGTCAAGGAGTGATATCCCAGCTAATTAACTCTAAGAAAAGCCTTCTAAAATGGTATCCCTGTATGCTCCACAAGATCCTTCAGGGCCAGGAGCCAGTACAGTCCAATTATTTTAGAGTTGTGCTGTCCAGTACGGTAGCCATTAGACGCATGTGGCCATTTAAATTTTAATTGATTAAAATTAAATAAAATTTAAAATTCAGCTTCTCATTGTGGCATTTTTAAAATGTTTATTTATTTATTTTGAGAGAGAGAGAGTGCAGGGGAGGGGCAGAGAGAGAGAGAGAGAGAGAGAATCCTATGCAGGCTCAGCACTGTCAATGCAGAGCCCGATGCAGAGCCTGAACCCACAAATGGCAAGATCACGATCTGAGCCGAAATCAAATCAAGAGTCGGAAGCTGAGCTGTCTGAGCCACCCAAGCACCCTCACACTAGCCACATTTTAAGTACTCAGTTGCCATATGTGGTTAGTGACTGTGCATTAGTACCGATACAGCACATTTCCATTATTACAGAAAATCCTACAGACAATGCTGATTTAGAACACGGGATTTCAACACAGCTTTGGTGTTCACCAAACTCTTGACCTGGCAAGTTTCCTATGTTGTATAAGCTTCACTTCACTTATCTGTGATTCAACATGACTAAGTTTATTTACTTTAAATGGTTGCTGTGGAGATTAAATAACATATATAAAATATTTACCTCAGTCTAAATCTAGGACAAAATATTTATTTTAAAGTGATTATTATTACTTTATCTCACTATATACTTAAAATGGCACTAGATCTAAAATCACAATAGTTCGACTTAAGTTATGAGGATATGGATCCTCCAATGTGTATACAGTCAACTTTACTCTTATATTTGCATATAGATGCTAGTGATGCTTATGGTGGTTTTATTCTTTCCAAATGCTGTTAATTCCGCAAAGACGTGACTTACAGCTTCCTCATTTTCCCTCCTTATTTCCAAACTACCTGCTTTCTCATTCCACTGAGTGACGTATTTTTTTCAATTGTTCTTTATATTTCACTTAAGATATTTCTTCAAATTTCCTCTTTTAATCCTTTCAGCAAAGGAATATATTTGATTTAAATGCACGCACATAAATAAAATTATTTTTTCATATTTTTCTCATTATAATTTTTTAAGGCTTATAATCATCCCAAAACACAATGATTATACATTGTTAAAAGAAAAAAAATAATGGATAAGAAAAGAACTTGGTGGAACATCATAAAATAGTTGGTAATGGAATAAGAGCAATAAATGTCAGATCTGGGGGTGCATGGGTGGCTCAGTAAGTTCATTGTCCGACTCGTGATCTTGGCTCTGGTCATGATCTCACGGGTTATGGGATCAAACCCCACATCAGGCTCTGTGCTGACAGCTCTGAGCCTCCTTGGGATTCTCTCTCTCCCTCTCTCTCTCTGCCCCTCCCCTGCTTGCATGTGTGGTCTCTCTCTCTTCCTCAAAATAAATAAATTGAAAAAAAGATCTATAGTAACATGCATAAATTAATTAACCTAAGATCAAGCAAAAATTTGCAGTTACAGAACTAAGTAGCTATCATGCAATTTGGTTTATTCATTTTAGTCATGAAGACAATGAAAATATAAGCACTTAGATTCATTTTTTTAAATGTTTTTAATGTTTATTTATTTTTGAGACAGAGAGAGACAGAGCATGAACAGGGGGAGGGTCAGAGAGAGAGGGAGACACAGAAGCCAAAGCAGGCTTCAGGCTCTGAGCTGTCAGCACAGAGCCCGATGTGGGGCTCGAACTCGTGAACCGCAAGATCATGACCTGAGCCCAAGTCGGACACCCAACCGACTGAGCCACCCAGGTGCCCCTAAGCACTTAGATTCTAGTTATTATTTTAGTTGTTTCAGACACTGATTTTAATTCTTTGATAGCAATCTAATCAATTATTATGAAATTACTATGAAAGTAAGATGGATGAACATGTGGGTAGACAGATGAACAAATGGGGACAAACAGGGATGATGAGATAGATATATAGGTAGATAGATGAGATGTAGATAGACAGGTAGAAAGATTCATAAGGTGATTCCTTGTCTCATAAATCTTAAAAAGTTGAAGTGGAAAATTTTCCTGCCTCTCCAATACACAAACACAATTTAAATTATCTTCACACTGCCTAGATACCTATACCTATTAAAACCTGTGTTATACTCAACTGAAACCTACATAAGAATGTTGCTTCTAGTGAGATGGAGTAATTAGCATAAGACCAGTGCCCCCACTGAGAACAATTTAAAAAGCTGGATCAATTACAAAAAAAATATGTATATGTGTAAGGCATCAGGAATCAGCCAAACAATAAGAACCAGAGGGAGTACAATTCAAGAAAGGCAAGAACCTTTCAAATGTGAGCTGTAGGAGGCTACCCCTGGAGGTTATTTGATGATTCTGGATGCAGCTAGAGGCTCAGAATCCATGCTCAGCCCAGGAAAAGCACTGCTGCTGGGGGGCAGGAAAACACAACTTTTGGCAGTCACACCGGACTGGAATGACAAAACTGGAGAGTAGTGGGACCTCAAATTCAGTTTTCTCCCCAAGACATTTGCTAAGTTCCAACATTTCACAAGATAGAAGTTACCATCATAAGCCCAAATACAGAGAAGTAAAGTGGAATAGCCTACATTTTCATGATACTTTGGAAACAAGATCTTCTAAAACAAGACAGTTGAAAGTCCTCAAAGGAAAGAAGAAATGACTCTAAATAATCTGCAATAACTTCTTTGTCCCTGGAAGTGCTTAATAGCATGGACTTAGCTAGAGATGGAATGAGGATCCTGTTTCCACCCTAGAAGACAGGAGACAGATGAAACAGAAAAGATTTTGGAACCTGATCAGGCTTCGGGTGATAAAATTGGTGGCTTGACTACACTCAAACACTGCCAGTCTCCCCCTCAAGATATTTATCAAATTTTGAAGCTTCACAGGGTGTGAGGCTAAATATCCAGGCTGAAGACTTTTGAAAAGTAGAACAAATATAGGATGTGACAGATTCTCAATGAAATCCTAAATTAAGGTAGTCAGCCCCTTTTCCCCCTCCACTCTGTCTACCAAGCAGAGGAAAGGCTGAACCTCTCAGATGAAAATAATATCATCTGGAACTTTTTCATCTTTGTTTTTGAAAACACAATGACTGATTTTCAATTAAAAAAAAATACTAGGCATGTGAAAAGACAGAACATTGCCACCAGTACCCGAGAGAACAAACCAGGGAAAAGATGTTGTAGCTATTTGAGTTAGCAGATAAGAACTTTAAAATAATAATGACAGACATATTTCAGAAACTATAGGAAATAACGTACAAAGTATATGAAGAGGTGGAAAATTTTATAATAAGATTTAAATTACAAAATAATATAGAAATGGCCATTCTGGAATTTAAAAATACAATTAAGAGAAATTAATAACTCAGTGGAAAGTTTAACAGATTGGAGGCAGCAAATGACAAGATTAGTAATCTAAAAGACAGATGGGTAAAGGAACAGAAAGCTTTGGTTTGTATATTTTATATTGAAAACAAAAAGTGCTTACTAGATTTTCTACAGCAATATGAGATTGTTGGGTCATACAGCTACAGTCCCTTAAAATCTAAGTCTTTTTTCTTTTTTGCATATGTTAGTGATAAACCACATCTACAGTTTCTTGTATTTTTTAGTTTATGCCTAAGTGGATGGCAATAGTGCCACTCCCTTATCTCTGCTTGCTTCTGTCATCCAGTACAGTTGTCTCTTTATAGTTGCAATATATGTCTTATCTAAGTCTATGATAAAGGATATTGAACAGAAGAGAGCCACTAATATATAAAGTCATACTACTACTAAAGACCTTCCTCTCAGGGGAAACTCATATGTGAGTTTAGGTCGACTTATATTTCTGCATTTTCAGGTATTCTTGATACCCTGAAATAAGATATATCTGGTTAAGGGATTTCAAAATTCTATGTGCTCATCACTCATGTTGAATTTGTTCCCCTTTCTACTTTTGCTGGTACTACCATCTGTGGCTGAAAGCCTATTCTCTTTGACATAAAAAAAAGACAATCATCTAGGAATTCATTCAGTTCACTTTCTTTT
The DNA here is from genome assembly GCF_028018385.1 of Neofelis nebulosa. Classification (NCBI taxonomy): domain Eukaryota; kingdom Metazoa; phylum Chordata; class Mammalia; order Carnivora; family Felidae; genus Neofelis; species Neofelis nebulosa. Next base: position 65,755,224 of record NC_080783.1, read on the forward strand.
CTTGTTCGTTAATATTAAAGTTTTCCAAGGAAAGCTTGTGAATCTTTCTTTTTCCTTTAATTCTCCCTTAACAATAACATCTACATTTAATGAAGGAATTCTGCCAGGAACTTAAGTAGGTGATTTACATTTATTTTCTTTTATGGTCACAGCAACCCCAAGATATTGGTGTTATCTCTATTTCACATAAGGAAATTGAGGATGAGTGAAGTTTGGTAACTCCTCCAAAGATTAAAGTTAAGAATCAGCAAAAGTGGGGACTGGACTCAATTCTGTTGATTCTAAATATCTGGATTATTTGGGATATGTTATTTATCCTGACCTTAATCTAAAAGTTCTATCCAATCACTATTATGTATGTTGGATGGTATACTTTAAATCACCTCTTTCACATACTAATAAATACTGTGATTAGGCATAGGGTAGGTCTGCAGTGGACCTCGGGTAGGCTCTGGCAAGGCCTTCACTGTGCATGGTAGCAAAGTGAACTATGAGTGGACACTCTAGAGACCAGAAGAATGGGTGAGTGAAGGCTTTAAAGTTGGGACAACTCTACTTCAGTAATCTGAGATGTAATCCCCAGATAAATGGGGGGGGGTCAATCTAAGATTTTTAGAATTGAAGAACAAAAATACTGGAATTTTTAGAGTTAAAGAAATATATATATATATAAATATATATATATTTATATTAATATATATATATTTATATATATATATATTTCAAATTGTGCATTATTATCTAAGACCATCAGTTAGGGTTGAGCAATCTGCTTTGGATACTGTTGGTGACATGCCCCATTCAGTTGTCATGAAAACGGAATTAGGGTATTAGTAACTGAATTGTAGCTGAATTTAATTAACTGTAATTTTCACCTGTTCAATTTTAATCCTCTTAAAATTACGTCATTAAGGACCCATGAATAAGGCCTTTAGGCATGTATGACTCATATTTAAATCATATCTCATAGTCTTATGTAGGGTGATCATATGATTTATCATGCAAACCAGGGTGCTTTTGAGAGTGGAGCACTATTAATAATCATGCTAGCACAACAGCACAATCTGGGACAGTTCAGGGAAGACACAGACATGGAATCACCCAACAATAAGCCATATGTGGGCTCTCTTGACTCACCACTGGAGTACACATGCAGGGAGATTTCTAGTGACCTGGCTTTCAGCATAAAAGGGAAAAAAGTTTTTTCCTAGGTATTTTGGCATGTGGATCACTGTTATCTTTTAAATATAATTTAGATTAAACAGAGACTGGAATGAATTACAGAACTCCAGGGAATCTATAAAATTTGATTCAGAAAAAAAAAGGATGTTATAGTTAGGGAACTACCTGGTTAAAAAATGATAGGATACCAGATATTTCTGATAGACTTCTTATTAATTTTTAATTAAAATAGTAAAAAAGAAAAAGCACAAAATAGTATGAATTGCTAATAATGAGAGAGAGTATTTGTAAGTTTTTGTGTTTGTGTAAGACAGAAGATGAACACAAAAAGAAAATGAAGAGGAAGGAAGGAAAAGGAGGAGAAAGGGAGGGGGGATAATACGCTGAAGTTTTTACAGAATTTTTAATATTGGTTATCATTGAGAATGAACATGACTCTCAGTTTTGGATGACACATTGCATAGAGCCCCCTCTGAATCAGAAGGACACATAGATTTCCCAAATAAGAGAGAATGACTTTGACTCATGTTGCTCTGACCAAAACTATGAGTTCTTCCCTCAGTACCATGTGAGAGATCTTCTGGACCAACCCAAGCTATATAGTCCTAACTCATCTCCACTCCTACCCCTCTTGGTATGTATCTAGATATGTACCACGTGTCTCAAAATAGAAGGGAGAAGATGAAGTGGGTCCTCAGGTTCTTGAGGAGCACTTTAGAAAGTACATGGTGGAACTTCGTATTATTTTTCACACTTTGTGCTATACAGAAAAAAGTTTACACATTGTTATCTGACAACCTGTTAGTCTTGTAAGGTATGGGGTAGAAATTCCAACCACTACTCAGCAAGTTTGGATAGGACCAAAAATTAAAGAGTTCAGACACAGTTCAGAAGAAAAAAAGTTTAAAAAAAAGGAAGAAATTATAAGGGCCAAGTGTTGTGGTGGTAGAAAAAATGTTGCCTGATCTATCTGAAAGAAATACCAAGCTTGAATCAATCTTAACACAATGCAAGTAAAATTAGTAGGTCAAGATATCATAAAGAGGCCCTGCTGGGGGATAATAAGGGGCACTGACCTGATGAGGTAAACTGATAACACAGCTTTTAAAATTAGTTCATTTTTGAAATGGCTGAAGAATTTATGTGTTATATTCTTGATGTGCTCAAAAAGATTCAGGAGGAGAAGCTTCTACAAAGCTGTTACAGGGTGTTATTAAAGAAAGAATAGGATTAAACAAAAGAATGGGGAAAAAATGAAGGCTAAAATAGGTTGCAAAAATGCAAAATTTAAGATAAAAGTTAAAATAGCATTTGAGAGAATAAAGAGCACTTATGAAAAAAATAAATTCAATCATTGAAGTGGAGAAAGACTTGAGAAATATTCTTGTATTCAGGAGCAAAATCAAAAGATGAAAAATGATGACCTAGATAATGATGGATATGAAGGACAGAGACATGATCAAAGGAACGTAACTGTTTCAAAGGAAGAAGGGGAAAAATAGCAAGGACATATACAATTAAACCTAAAAAGTTTTCAAGCTGAAGAAGGATCTGAGAGGACAAAAACCAAAGGCTCATGAAGACACCTGGATATGCCCTTATAAATTTTGGAATTTTAAAGATAAAAATAACAATTGAGAAAAAGACAAGCTAGTCTCAAAGTTCTTCACCAAGACATTACATACTGTGATAGAGTAGATAATTGTGTATAAGGTGTTTTGCTTTTGTTTTTATGATGGACATAAATCTGAATGAAGAATTCTCCTCATAGACGAGATTCTGTTGTTTATGTATGAGGGAAATAGAGATATTTTCCAAATTATAAAAAAAATTCTGAGATAAAGGAAATACTTAATATTATCCTCACTGGGGAAGAAACTAAGACATATCTGCAAGCCTCCAAAGATGATTCAAAGTTAAGAATAGAAGAATAGAAAATTTATTGTATAAAAGTACTTATTATTTGAATTAAAACCAAACAAATATTGTAAATGCAGTTACAAAACTGAATATAATTGCAAAAAAAATCTTTGAAAAAATGTATATAGGAAAGAATATATTTTTATATTTGTGACATTTATCTTAAGAATGTAATAATTCAGGGTTCTAAGCACAGATTAAAATAGATTCTGTAAATATCAAAAGTGAAGGGGCACCTGGGTGGCTCAGTTGGTTAAGTGGCCAACTTTGGCTTAGGTCATGATCTCACTGTTTGTGAGTTCAAGTCCTGCAACAGGCTCTGTGCTGACAGCTCAGAGCCTGGAGCCTGCTTCAGATTCTGTGTCTCCCCCTCTCTCTGCTCCTCCCCTGCTTGTGCTCTGTCTCTGCCTCTCAAAAATAAATAAACATTAAAAAAATTTAAAAAAAGAAAGTGAAGAGAAGCAAGGGAAATAAAATTGAGTTGAATTTTTTTTTTGAGTTTGAGGAACTTAAACATTCATGCATTCATTTGTTGAGTGAATAAGTCGTCAAATATTTATGGAACACTTGTATGTCAAGTTCTGTGCTAGATATAGTGTTAATAAGATAAACAAAACATCCATGGGCCAAAGTAAATATACAAATACATATAAAGTAGGATATGTTTATGGAGGAGAAATCAATGGTACGAAAAAGAAAAGTAAACACTTTAATTTGAGTGGTCAGGGTAAGCACCTTAAGGTGTTGACCAAGTTTTAAATTTCATCAGAAGAATAAATACAAATAGAAAAACAAAAGAATGAGGTGAAAAAAAAAACTTGATAAATGAATATGGCATACTAGCTCCAACAAAAATTACAATTTACAAAGATATATTAATTCAAATGCAGTAAAATTAGCATTAAAATCAACATCCCTTTTATTAGAATAAAAATAACCATTCTGAATCAAACAACGTAGCTCAGTAAGTGTAACAAAAAGGAAGATATTTCCTGAACAGAATTTGGAAACTCAACTAAATAATTGGGGAAAAAATTATTTCAAAGTCTCACCTTCTAATTCAAAATATATTCCAAACCAATAAAACACTTAAGTGTAAATGCAATAAATAACAACAAGAAATAGAAGTAGGTATTTTTTCAAGGTTATATATAGTCAACATTTCACACAGCATAAGATTAATCATAAAATAAACCCTTTCTCCTAGCTCAGACACACAATGCTTTTTCATACACACAATAGACTGCTGTTAAAATTTTCATGTATTCTGAAATGTTCTCTGTATATAAAAGCATACATATGTGTTTATAATATGCATAAATACATGCTATATATAAAATGATATGCTTTTCATTTTTATACAAATAGAATTATATACCCAATATCCACATTTGTTTTGTTTTGTTTTTTTACTTAAGATGCAAATCTATTTCCATAACCAAAGCAAATAAAGTCATTCACCATAATTAAAAATTAAAAAAATTAAAGTTATTTATCATTTCAATAACTGAAGAAACATACTTAACAATAGTCAATACCCATTCATGACCTACAGAACTCTGAGTTAATAAATGGGTATTGTTTTAAGCTGCTATGTTTGCGGTAATTTGTTGTCCAACTACCAAGTACAAAAGTTTGATTTGTGAAAGTCTCTAATTCATTTTAAGAAAAGCAGTTTATTCCTTTCTATCTAGGTAGTATTCCATTGCACGAATGTGCTACCATTTGCTTATCCATTAAGCTGTTGAGGAACATTTGGGTTATTTCCAGTGTGGGCTGGCTATTCTGAATAAAGTAGCTAAGAACATTTGTGTACAAAAAAATAAATAAATAAATAAATAAAGGGAAATTTTTTAAATTTCACAAATAGCACATACGGATAAACCTATAGGTAATAGCACATTTAATGACAAAAAAGCTATTGCTCTGTCTGTATTAGGAATGATATGGGGGCACCTGGCTGGCTCAGTTGGTAGAGCATGTACTCTTGATGGCAGGGTCATGAGTTCAATTCCCACATTGGGTGCAGAGCTTACTCAAACAAACAAACAAAAAAAACCCCAAAGGTGTCTCCTCTTTTATTTTGGCATCATACTGGAGAGTCTTACCAGTGTAATAGGACAATAAAAATAAACATGAGACAATGATCAGAAAGGAAGAAGTACAACTATCATCATTCACAGATCACAAGACTATATATTTGAAAAACTCAAAAAATTACTGTAACTATAGAAGCATAATCAAATACCACAACGCATCTAGAATATAGAATACCACAACACATTTAGTAGAGCACGTTTTTAAAAATGAATATTTCTATATGCTTATATGCATGTACATGCATAGAGCAAAAAACTAGGAGGAAATACCTGTTTCACTCTAAGTAGGAATATCAGTCATTTTTTTTTTAACTTTCTCTGTCTCCTAAAAATCAAATACTGGATTTATAACAAGAATAAAGCAATGAACCCTCTTTAAATTTTTTCAAATACATACTGTCATTTGCCATCAGACAATACATATTTACAAGTATATGAACTTTTGTGGCCAGATATTTTTATGTCTTATTTTTCTGTTGTCTATATACATAAGAAACAACTCAGTTTTTTTAATAGATTTATTAATCCCCTCTCCCCAAAACCCAAAAATGTTATTCTACTATTTTCTAGTATTGTATAGGTTGGAGAAATATGGGATATTGTGGCTATTTGACACAAAATTTTTTCTGAGCTTATCATCTAAGTTTATGTTTCAGAAGCACAGTCCATAGCTGATTACCTTGCCCCAAAGTGGGAAATCATGTACTTACACAAACAACATTCCTTGTGCGTCTACTAGGCACTGAGTAGGCAAGCACAACTTGCCCTGCACTTGATTAACTTACAGTTGTTTATTGATTCAAAGAACTTGGAAACCAACGTCTTACAGAGCTGCTTTAAAATAGTTCACTCCAATTATAAATATATCTTATGGAAGTTTTATAGAAGGCATGTTCCCTAGCTGGCAAATAAAATCTGTGTTCTAAATTTCCCATTGAAACTAGTGCCATTTTGAGTGCTATGCAGCATCCTTTTCATGTAATATTCCAGGTAATACCCACAACATGCCCAAGAAATACTATTATTACCTTTATTGTATTAAAAAGTAGAAAACTAAAGGCTATAGTAGTTAAGTAACCTTCTTAAGGTTGCACAATTTTTAATGTGCCAAATACATGATTTAACTTGTGCTTAATTTGCCCATCACCAAATTACATTTTCAACAATTTTATCACATGAGTCTGCATGTGAAAAAGCATACTCTCCTATGTGCACAAATTACAGCTGTGTTTGATGATTCTAAGTATTTCAAAATTAAGTAATATATTCATTCAATAAGTATTTTGAATATATCCTCCATGTATAGAGCACATATTGATACATAATTGTGAAAAGACAAATCATAACACTGTGTATAACATGTCAGAATCATCATATAGATTAAGTAGAGGTTGTACATTTGAGGGAGGGGTTGCATTTGAGGGAACATCAGAAGAAGACATTCTGGGATCATTTTATCTGTCACTCAAATGCCAGTGGTTCAGAACACCAATCTTCCTTTAAGCCATTCAGCATTTTCTATTTTGTAGAATCCTGTACTTCATAAAGTGATTACATAGGGGGACATCAAAGAGGTGAACAATTTTCCACTGACTACTTTCTCTTATTGAAATAGCTGTTCACATATCTAGAGCTGAGGTTTCTATTATACTGTCTATCCAGTCCTGATTAACTATAGCTTGACTTGTCTTCTTATTATTCATGTCCAGAGTATGTATGTTGGGCATAGAAGACATATCAAATCTATTGCTGTGAGGAAGTAAACAATTATAAATATATAAATTAGTGGTATAAAAACCATAAGCAATAATACCCAGCTGATCTAAAAAAGGAAGCTTGAGCTGAATCAAATGACAGTACATGGTCGAAACATTCCTCTCACAGCAAGAAGTGTCAGGCATAGGAGCTTCCTTCAGGAATTGCTGTAAATTGATTTACAAATATGACAGCAGAAAAAGAGAGGTCATATCATCTCTACAATCATCTGACAGCTTACTAACACATAAACAATACAGAAAATATCTTGCCAGATTCAAGAGCTAATCCTATTGAAATCCAGTTCAAAATTGAATTTTAATACTATATTTAAATGATTCTTTTGTCCCTAGTAATCCCAGAGCCACCCAGGCACCCAATTTTCTTCCTTTACTCCCACAGTTTATAATTGCCTATTTGTTATGGGATTACGTATTTACTGTCTGCCTTCTCCACCAGAATGGAAATCCCATATGGGCAAGAACCATGTTTTTGTTCACCATGGTGTAGCTGATGCCTGGTACCCACTAGTTATTACATGAATTGGTTGTTTGAATAAATGAATAGTGATTTTGTAGCTCTATTAGCATTTATGTCAATATTTTTGTATACATATCTCTCTTCTCCTAAAGAGGAGCTCCTCGAAAGCAAGATTATAGTCTTGTATTTGTGTCTTCTGAGTCTAGTCTAAAGAGATACTCAACCAAAAAGCTGCACAACTAAGGAAACAATCAACAAAACTAAAAGGCAGCCTATGGGATGGGAGAAGATATGTGCAAATGACATATCAGATACAGGGTGAGTATCCAAAATCTATACAGAACTTATCAAATTTAACACCCAAAAAACAAAAAATCCAGTGAAGAAATGGGCAGAAGACATGAATAGACACTTTTCCAGAGAAGACATCCAGATGGCCCAACAGACACATGAAAAGATGTTTAATATCACTCATCATCAGGGAAGTACAAATCAAAACTACAATAAGATATCACCTCTCATGTTTCAGACTGGCTAAAATTAACAACACAGGAAACAACAGATGTTGGTGAGAATGTGGAGAAAGGGGAACCCTCTTACACTGCTGGTGGGAATGGAAACTGGTGCAACCACTCTGGAAAACAGTATGGAGATTTCTCAAAAATTCCTCAAAAAGTTAAAAATAGAACTACTCTATTTTGATATATATTTGATGAATACAATATATATGTATACACATAATCATGAATACTTGGGGCACCTGGGTGGCTTAGTCGGTTGATCATCTGGCTCTTGAATTTGGCTCAGGTCATGATCCCAGGATCATGGGATCGAACCCTGTGTCAGGCTCTGTGCCAAGCGTGGAGTCTGCTTAAGATTCTCTGTCTCCCCCCTCCTCTGCCCCTCTCCCCAGCTCTCTCTCTCTGTCTAAATAAAACAAAGAGAGAGAGAAAAAAAAAGAAAGAAGAAAAAAGGAATGTATAATTGAAATTTGTAACAACATGGATGGAACTAGAGTGTATTATGCTAAGTGAAATAAGTCAGCCAGAGAAAGCCAAATACCATATGATTTCACTCACAGCTGTAATTTAAGAAACAAAACAGATGAACATAGGGGAAGAGAAAAAAAAAACAGAGGGAGGCAAACTGTAAGGGACTCTTAACTATAGAGAACAAACTGAGGTTTGATGGAGGGAGTCGGGTGGGGGGAATGGGCTAAATGGGTTGGGCATTAAGGAGGGCACTTGTCAAGGAGCGCCTGGGTGGCTCAGTTGGTTGGGCATCTGACTTCGGCTCAGGTCATGATCTCATGGTTCGTGAGTTTGGGCCCCGCGTCACAGCTCAGAGCCCGAAGCCTGTTTCACATTCTGCGTCTCCCTCTGTCTCTGCCCCTCCCCCACTCACACTGTCTCTCTCAAAAATAAATAAACATTAAAAAAAATTTTAAAAAAAAGGACGGCACTTGTCATGAGCTCTGGGTGTTATATGTAAGTGATTAATCATTAAATTCTACTCTTGAAACAAATATTATACTATATGTATAGAATAGAATTTAAATAAAACTAGAATTTAAATAAAAATTTAAATAAAAATTGAAAAAAGTGATATTCAACTATTTAGTGCTAAGTGAATTAATTCCACCCAGATGCTGCAACATTGTTTCACTGACACAAACACTCCAGCATAAAATGGGAGTGTCCTCAAATGAATATAATGGAGAAAGAGGGAGGATCCCAGGACTTACTTGAGAATAGTTTTTCCTATTTCTGTCTAAAGAAATTTTTTGTTCATTTGAATTTTTACATTACTTTTTCATGTTTATGTGCCTTATATTGTTAGTTATTTCCATGTTGACTGGCCTGTATCCAAAACTTGAAACTTTGATCCCACTCCAGCCAACTCCAGCCTCTCTCCAAAAACAGGATAGATCTTGGTACAGATGAGATGCTAGAATTCAGTGGCATTTCCCTTAGCAAACAAAAATCCAAGATGATACTGTTTACCAGACTAGATCAGAGTGCAAAGAAAGCACTTGGAAAGTTTATTAAAATGCACTGATATGCAGACAGTCTAAATCAATGAGAGTAAGCTACATTTTTGCTTTATACTGTAGGTTGCACAGAGAAATCTAAATTTTAGTAATCCTGCTAGGAGGGTGATTTGAGAAACTCTGGACCATATCATAAGACTGAAGAGTTCAAAGACGATGTTTTATGCATCCTTGCATTGTCAGTGCCTATGCCTGACACATAATTGGTGTTTACATTCTCCCTCAAAATATAGATGTCTATGCTCCCTAGAGAATCTGGTTTTGGTGACATATTTTCTTTTGTTAAACTTTTTCTACCTCAGAATTCATTTTCTAGTGTTTCTTATCCTATGCTTTGGCTTGGCCTCAATAGAAATTCAGTCTATTGGCTTATATTTAATAAGAGTCTTCTTTATGCCATTAGCAACTTCCAATATCACTTAACATATCTGAATTGTTTATTAAGAAGCCAGCTGAAACACAAAAAAATTAGACAAAGTCCTATAGCCACTGGGACCCAATCCAAGTTGCTTAGTGATAAATGAATAAACATTGAATCCACTCATTTACAAATAAATAAAGAATCTAGATTTTGTCCTTCAGATTACTCAGTCATAAATTGAGTTGTGTTCAAAAATAAATTTTATTTCAAGCTATATGATTTTTTATTACCTCTCCTAAAATACTTTATTCACTATTGTTTTAAAATGAGAAATCTCTAAAAATCTGCCACAAAACTGAACAGAAATTGAAACAACGGTGGTCTCTAAAAATAAGTGGAGGGGTGCCTGGGTGTCTGAGTCAGTTAAGCATCCAACTTTGGCTCAGGTCATGATGTCATGGTTCGTGAGTTGGAGCCCTGTTTGGGTGAGCTCGAGCCCTGCCTGTGTGGGATTCTCTCTCCCTCTCTCTCTGCTCCTCACTCATTCATGCCCTTTCTCTCTCTCAAAAATAAAAGTAAAAATATGTGGAGTAAAACAACAAAAGGCCAGTTTCACTGCCCAAATGAACATATTTTAATATGATAGTTTTTGTTTATGTTGCCATTATAAAATATAAACTTAACTTTTTTACAGGTTTTTATAGTTCTTAAGCACCTATGTATGTGGACTATAAAAATTTTAGTATCATAGTACTATAGAAATTTTATATCTTAATTTTCTTCATCAGAAAGTTGCCACACTCTTAAGGATTTTTCTTTTTAAAAAAATTATGTTAGTGGGGCACCCCACTAACTCTTGGTTTTGGCTCAGGTCATAAACTCCCAGCTTCATGGGTTCGAGCCCCACATCAGGCTCAGTGCTGACAGTGTGGAGCCTGCTTGGAATTCTCTCTCTCCCCCACCTCTCTCTCTGCCCCTCCCCCACTCGTGCGCAAGCTCTCTCTCTCTCAAAAATAAACTTAAAAAACTATTTTAGAATACATGAACAATGTTTTCTTGCTGTAAAACATCATAATAGCACAACAATCTAATTACATTTTACAAAGCTTTTTATGTGGTACCAACTGAACTATCCCATTTTTATCAATTCTGTGTAATATTTTGTGGTATGGGTAAACCATAATTTATTTAATCATTCCCCTATTGATAGACATGTAGGTTGTATCTATTTTCTCTCTTTTTTAATTAAAAAAATTTTAATTAAGTTTATTTATTTATTTTGAGAAAGAGAGAGAGAGACAGACAGACAGACAGAATGAGTGGGGGAGGGGCAGAGAAAGAGGAGACAGAATCTCAGGCAGGCTCCTGTGCTGCCAGTGCAGAGCCTGGAACAGGGCTTGAATTTGTGAGATCATGACTTGAGCTGAAACCAAGAGTCAGATGCTTAACCAACTGAGCCACCCAGGCACTCCCAATTTTTCTCTTATAAAATCAGTACTTCAATAAATTTCCCCCATCATTGATCGTTATAGTCATGCTCAGTGTTTCTTTTACATAAATAGATAAAAGTTGACATAGAATTTTTTGGTTGACATTTTGAATTTTAATTAACACCATTAAATTGTCTCTCCAAGAGATGATACCATTTCTGTACTATTACCAACAACATATGAGAGGGTCTATTTCTTTCTTTTTTAATGTTCATTTATTTATTTTGAGAGAGAGCATGCCTGAACATATATGCAAGTATATAGGGGGTATGGGTAGAGAGTGCGAGAGAGAGAATCCCAAGCAGGCTCCTCGCTGTCAGTGCAGAGCCTGACTTGGGCTTTATCTCATGAAACCTGAGATCATGACCTGATCTGAAATCAAGAGCTAGAAGCCCAATCAACTAAGCCACCCAGGCGCCGTGAGAGGGTCTATTTCTTTATATATCGTAAAATGCAAATTGTTACACAACTTTTTTTCTTCATTTTGATGAAAAATAGGATCCTTAATTATTATGTTAATTTTATTTTCTTATTTGTAGTGCTCTTCACACTTTCAAATGATTATTATCCATTTATAGTTTTGCTTTTGTTCACACGCTTTGCCCAATTTGAAATTTAGTTGTCTCTTCTTTGGTAGATGCTTCCTATCCTGGAATTAATGTTTCGTTGGTTATATATGCTAAAGTATTTTCTAATATATTGTTCATAGAACAGAAGTATTTTTATGATATTGATCTCATATTTTCTCTTGCTGGTTTCTGTTTTTAGTGTTCCTTATGAATACCTTTCTCTCTCTGAAAGTATAAATATATACTTCTATAATTTTCCTAGAATTTTGAGTTTTATGTTTGGCACTTTACAAAATCTGGAAAAGATTTTGTGTATAATGAAACACAGGATTTATTTATTTATTTATTTTGACAGACTATTATCCAAGTACTAGTTTACTATAAATCTTTCTTTCTTTCTTTCTTTCTTTCTTTCTTTCTTTCTTTCTTTCTTTCTTTCTTTCTTTCTTTCTTTTTCTTTCTTTCTTTCTTTCTTTCTTTCCTTCCTTCCTTCCTTCCTTCCTTCCTTCCTTCCTTCCTTCCTTCCTTCCTTCCTTCCTTCTTCTTTCTTTCTTTCTTTCTTTCTTTCTTTCTTTCTTTCTTTCTTTCTTTCTTTCTTTCTTTCTTTCTTTCTTTCTTTCTTTTTTGAGAGAGAGAGCATGAGTGAGCAAGGGGCAGAGAGAGAGAGAGAGAGACGGAGAATCCCACAAGGGGCAAAGAGAAAGGGAGAGAGAAAGAATCCTGAAATGGGGCTTGAGCTCACAAATCATGAGACCATGACCTGAGCAGAAGTCAGATGCTTACCAGACTGAATCACCCAGGTGCCCCTAGTCTATACATTTTCAACTAACTTAAATGCTATATGTTTTACAAACTAAATTCCATAGGTTACAGAGTTCCCTTTCTGGAATCTCCAATTCATACCTGATATCTATGTAAGTATAGTCCTGCTTTATTATACTTGCTGGCTCTTATGTAACCTTATTTCTTATCTATTTGTGATTTTGATTGTAAGCTCATGTTCACTGGAACTTTCTCTTTGGGATTTTATTGAGGCCCCAGTTGAAGTTATATGCCTCCAGAGAGGATTTATATTTTGCTTCTACTAGTCATTTACCAACTTGGATCCACTATAAGTTAACATTAAATGTTAATATTTGTAATATAAATAAAAGTAATGAACCAAATGTTCTGATACCATCTCCCACAGTGCAGTATGTCAGCATTAGGAATGGAGAATAAAGAAATTTAATCAGTGAGTCAAAAGTATTGTGACCTGATGGTATAAAATAGTCGGAGGTGCTGTATTGAATTCTTCTCTGATGTATATGAAAAGTAATGTTCTAACCAAGTCCCCAGAGAATGATTATATATACACTAATAATCTGGAAGTATCTAGAATGTTAAGTGCTGAAATATTATAACAAATAAACTATTAACAGAATGAGTTTGGTAAGAATGGATTTTTTTTTTTTTTTTACAACTGGTCCTTTGTCTTAGGCAATACAAAGTTTTTGGTAGTCTTTAAGATTCCTGAGACCCTCTGGCTAGGACTTTGTGTACTCTTCTAATTGAGGCGTCGTATAGTATTTCATCAATTTGGAAGTTGCAAATAAAGAATCCTAACTGTGACATGCAGAATTTATTCATAGAATATTATTTTAGCCCCATCCCCATATTTATAGATGTGGATAAAAAGTCAAATATAGAAACATGTAGCTCTTCACAAAGAGGAAGTTTCATGTGCTATTATTATTTGTGTTTCACATTTATTATTAATAGGTTGTTATTCTTATAATTCATCATGGACACTATATATTTTAAAGGGCATGTGGAGCTGCATTAATCAGAATTAAGAAGTTATGATTATAAGTATACTTAATTTTGATTTCAAGTAAATAAGGTATTTTTAATATTAAATATCCATAAAAATTATACAGAGAAAATGCACATTTTTTTTTAATTTTTTTTTAATGTTTTTTATTTATTTTTGGGACAGACAGAGACAGAGCATGAACGGGGGAGGGGCAGAGAGAGAGGGAGACACAGAATCGGAAACAGGCTCCAGGCTCCGAGCCATCAGCCCAGAGCCCGACGCGGGGCTCGAACTCACGGACCGCGAGATCGTGACCTGGCTGAAGTCGGACGCTTAACCGACTGCGCCACCCAGGCGCCCCAAAAAATGCACATTTTTAATAAAAGTATTTGGCTCAAAACCTAAAAATACAAAAATATTACAAATTTCATCTACCTTGAGAATTGGATTTAAAAAAATTGTTAATTAGACAATACACTTAGTGGTATTTCCCCCTCTTCCCATATCTGGGGATATCTAGAGCAGAGGATTGCCCCTAGAATGTTAATTTTCTATCATGGTGAAAAATAGCCAAATATTTCATTCCTTCAGTTTTGTAAACATTGTTACAACATGTCAGTGAACATTTTAATCAACTCTGAAAGAATAAAACTCAAGTGTTCCCTTTTCATATAAACCTGACATCTTTCTTAATCTGGCAGCTGAGTGTAACTAATCTGAATTGTTTTACTCCCAGTTTAGAATCTAGAAGTTTCTTTTATCCCATCTCATGGAGATATTGAATTGAATTTATTCAATTTTTTATTGAATTTATTGACATTTATTGAATTGCTAAGCATCAAACATATGAAAGCACTCCTATTCCCCCTACCCCACCCCAGATTCCTTCCTTTCAATGCCTCCTCATGATTTTGCTAGATCTACCTGTAATTTTGACCCTTCCTTCTCAGTAAATATTTGCTGAATTTATGGATGTTGTTACTGCTTCTACTCTGTGTTTGTTTCTGACACCAAAAAACAGCTCTTTCATATTCTAGCTACCTCTCAAAATCTTCATAGAACTGCTTTATTCTTTTTTTCATTCTCTTCTTGCATTTCTTCCTCCATTCCTGTTTCTGTCTCTCTGTCCCTTTCACTTCCTTCCTTCTCTCTTCCTCTCTCTCTCTCTCTCACTCTTGCTTCCTTATTTCCTTCTTCCCTTTCCATCAAAATCATTGCCTCAAAGTAATGTGTTCTCTTAGTCACGTGCTAATCCTTAGTGACAGGGTGTTTTATCCTTAAACTCAGCTAGGATTGCATCACCAACACCTGTCATTAAACTTGTCCAGTATGGACCTACTGCATTCGTGAACCTCTAACGTTGTCTTTATTTTGGAACACTGGTGGTCATATGAGCTGTGCCAACCTGGATAAACACATTGAATCATAAACTCAGTTTAAGATGCAGGGTTCTTGTGTTTCACCTTTGTACTAACATTCTAATTTCAAACCTATTAGGTAATTCTCAAGTCCCTTGCCCTAGAATAACCAATTCTTTGTTTGGCTCCCATGTATAGACTCCCAGCTCTTCAGCCAGCCCTGTCATTCTCCCTGAACTCCTTGCCTCCTGTCTGGGTCTGTCCTCTGGAGACAGAATAGAGCAATAAATATGCCCCAAATGTGCAAGGCACATATTGAGGAACAAAAGGAGGAATAGTTTCATAACTTGGCATTGGAGACAGTGGTAAGGTATCAGGGGTTTATTGATGTATATCTTTCCTCTGCTTCAAGGAACTGCATAGAAACTAGCGATACAGTTGTTCCAATTATGAGGAAGAAGATCACCTAGGGAGGATTCTGCCCCAAATTTTCCCGAATATATTTGTCTTGAGCACATCAAAAATATGGCTCTGTGTGCTTTTAGGAATGAAGGAAAAGGGAAAATACTTTATGTAAGTCTTAGTTTAAAAGTCACATTTTTGTTGTGTCTGATCATGGCTATTCTAATTGAAAATGCAAACCTCCACCATGCCCCACCCTATCACAGTCTGTAGTTTCTATGGTACTTATTACTTTCTGGTGAGTAATTTACTTCTGAACTATTTTTATTGTTCATGGTGTGTTTCTGTCTGTTATAGTACAAGCTACACAAGACCAGAGCTTTTCTTATTTTTTCTCTTTTTTTTTTTTGTCTGTTTTATTCTTTGATGTCCCCAAGCACTTAGACTAGTACCTGGCAGACTTAGGCACTCGATAAATATTTACTGAATGAATAAATGGACAAATAAAAATACCACATCAAAAATATTCTCTATGAATAGATATACATTCTGATTCTATAATCAGAATATTTAAAAAATAACAGTTCTTTCCAGTTGCAAGGAAGGAAAATGAATGAATGAGTTTCAAGAGGGACATTTATATTTGTTGCTCTCTTTCTTTGATGGCATCGTGCTTTAAAATTAAGTATGACCATACATAAGCTCAAAATGAGTTCCTGGGATTTTTATTATTAATCAACAGAAATTTTCCAGCTTTCCAAGGTGCTGATTTATAGCTTCCATGTGAAAGACCTCATGAATAGACCTTTCATTACAATTTCCTCAGAATAGCAAACTCCCAGCTGCCCCTTCCAGTAGAACCCATGATTTAACTCTGGAATTTGTTTTGACTCACTGACTATAAAAGCAACTAACAGGAACATGTGGGAGTCATTGTAAACTGCAGGTAAAACCCACTTTAAGAGAGAGAAACACCCCAAACTGAGTAAACAGATGAAACATATTATAGCATATCATATCAATCAATCATATCATATCATATGACAAAAGGATTCTTCACTTTGTAAAGGGCATTACCTCAGAATTATTTTAAACTCTACTTCACTGACAACATTTCTACTAATGAAAAGTCTCCTATGTGAATGAAAATAACATGGCTTGTTTTACAGAAGATTGCCTGGGGCATGAAGGAAGGTATGGATGGGTAAGGAAGCAAGTCTGGAAGCAGAAGACTGGGTTGGGAGTCTTGGGTCCATGGTGGTGTTTGTCCAGAGACTAAGTCTAAAGCCTGTTGTCTGAGTCTCATTAGAAAAAACAATCAGTCAGAGCTGAACAAGTGGTGCTGATGGCCTTCACCAGGGTGGCTTTGTGACTAAATGTCTGATTTATTTACAGGTTTTCAAACAAAGCTCCTTTTTATTAAAGGAACAGTTCTGTTAATTTTAAAGTATCCACTTACTGCATTTCATTTAACTGTGTTGACTTTAGGTATTAAGAAAATGGTGTGCTTCCTCACCTGTAAGGATTCATATTCCCAAGAAAATTAAGCCCTACAAAAGATGTTATGGAGGGGCGCCTGGGTGGCCCAGTCGGTTGAGCGACTGACTTCGGCTCAGGTCATGATCTCATGGCTTTTGAGTTTGAGCCCCGCATGGGGCTCTGTGCTGACAGCTCAGAGCCTGGAGCCTGCTTCGAATTCTGTGTCTCCCTCTCTCTCTGCCCCTCCCTGCTCATGTTCTGTCTCTCTCTCTCTGTCAAAAATAAATAAACATTTTTTAAAAAAAGATGTTATGGAAAACTGCATAGATATATCTGTTCCTATGATAGTAGCATTGTTTTTCAATATGCTGAAAAGGGAACACAGGCGAAACTATTTTTTTCTTTATCACTAGGAAACACCATAGAAAGGAGACTATCACCACCTCTTGAAGGCAATCTTTTTAATATGTGGATTATTGCTACTAATTTGTTTATTTTACAAACATGGATTATCTTTACACCAATTCACATACATTTTAATTAAGATAAATTTGCAGAGAAAGGTTAACTTAAAATGAACAACCAGCATCTGAACTTCTTCCTATGAAAAGGGTAGATAAATTATTTGGAGAAATGACATCTGCTAAATTTGGGCTGTCCAAAATGGTGACTATTTACAGTTAAATTAATTAGGATTCAATAAAATTAACAAGTTGCTTAGTTGCACTGGCTATTTTTCAAGTGCTTAACAGCCACCAGTGGTTAGTGGCTAGTGCTCAGCACATTGGGCATATGGAACACTTTTATAATACAGAAAATATTTCTCTAAAATGTGTGATTTTAAATGAAAAAAATAAGATATATAAACAACAATAGTTCACACACAAATACATATACTGCACATCCATCAGTATTTCAGAAACATTAATAGCTGAAAAGATCCCACTACTCACAGAGTAGTAGAAAATTAAAACTAAACAAAACAAAACAGGACCCTCAGTTTGATATGTAAAATCTACCAAGGAAGATGAATGGCTATTACAAGAATAAAGAATGAATCTGCTTTAATGGAATAGAATAAAAAGAGAAAACAGCAGGTAATTTCTATAGTTTATTACAAAAGCCTTGAAAGAATGACTTTAATGTATATTTTATCTGTCAGCATTTTACATGTTGATGGCTAAGAAGATTAATATTAAACTTATGATTTAGGTAATAAAAGTGAAAAGTAGGTAATTGTCCCATTAAAACATTTAGACTTGATGAACATTAACCAATCACCTATTCTATGTGAAGCATCCTTTGATTCAGAATTTTTCTGCAGAAAAAATAAATTTTTACTTTACATACAGGTGGATCAAACCTAAGTAGATCAAACCATGTAAATCAGTATCTAAGACTCCCAATAATCACTTTTCAGTTTAACTGGTTTTTAGATATCTAAAGGAAATTTCACAGACATTTTATATCACTGTGGTACCATTAATCAAAACCATTTATATTAATTTATTTTTTCTCTTGTATCTATTACATCACCCAGATTTGTCAAATTCTGGATTTTTCATGCTTGACATTTGATTTCAAATGAGCCAAGTCTTCCTTAGCATCATTGGAACAGCTAACAATTAGAATACATCCCAGAGAAAGTGTGAATGGAATGCACCAACATGCACATGAAGCACTGTGATTTATTTGACACAAATATATTGGTAAAGAAAGTGTAGAAAGAAATCTGGGGGAATCCCAGTGCCTTTCTGTGCAGATACCCAGGACCTGCAGCTGAGGATAAGGGGAAGGAACTAATCCACAGCCATTGCTATTCTTGAGTCCTGAGATGCATCCTTTGATCAATTTATGTGGATTTTACTAAACTCTAGGAAGGCAGGACATTGGTTAGCTACACTGTAATGACTTTTTTAAGTTTCATTTTAAGATTCTACTGTTTATGAAAGAGCTCTAAATAAATATTGCCTTCAAGTATGAAACTCTTGAGGCTCCTTAAGATGTTTAGTATTTGAGGCCATCACAATCACTCGTATAATCACATACTCTGACATATTTGTTACCACATTTTATTCAGATGCACAAGTTTGTCTTCTTGGAATAAATTCTCTTTGCAATAGAAGAGCAACATCGATACACTTTTTAGTTGTGTAGGTTTTGTCAAGCTTATTATAAAGCCTGTCGAAGCTAACTGTCTGCATTCAAAGGGTTCATAATCGTCCCATCTAAGGTAGAAATTTTGGGCACCATGGAAGAATTAACAGGATCCCATAATGAAAGAAATTTCTTTCTTTTACAAGTAGTGACACATAGAAATATAGTTCTTGTGCCTTGTACAGATAAAAGTAAAGTTAGCTGCTGTGTTCATCCCTAGCACAGTACTCACAACCTGTGTTTTTCAGGTTAGCTCTTGATACTTTCAACATACTGGGAAATTTAAATTTGAGGTCACTCTTAAATTTAAGTCATATCTTGATACTCAATAATGATTACCTTCCAGAATATCTTTTTAAGTGTGTAAAATAAAGAGGCTTTGAAAATCTCTGCATGAGAACCTAAGAAAACACAGGACAGAAGCGAGGCAGGTTGAGTGAAGGTTTTTGCCTCATGTAACACCGGTCAGTTTGCCAACCTCATATGTGCCTCCCTATGGTAAGATCTCGGCATCATCCGAACATAAATCATCCCTAAAAATTCCCTTTTCTGGCCTCTGCTAATCTAATTCTTTTGCATTCAGCCGAGTGCTCCTAAAGTTTAATCACAAGCCTGAAATACATGGAATAAATTCCTTAAGATTGATACTAATCATATGAGGATATCGACTGGGCATACAAAAATGAACTGCAAATGAAAACTAGAAATTGAGATCCCAAATTACCTGTATTTAGAAATCCATGTCCATCCAGTTCATCATTAGCAAACTCCCCTTTATTCTTCCCACACTCACCTCCCACTCCAAATTACAATACTTAACCAATTGGAATCAGAATGGGCTGAATCATATGTAAATTATCCAGAGGGGCCTAGCTTAAAGTTTCTTAAATTTTAATGTGCACATGAATCATCTGAGGATCTTGTTAAAATGCAGATTATTGTTTGATAGGGCTGGTGTGGGGCCCAAA
This sequence comes from Neofelis nebulosa, assembly GCF_028018385.1. Classification (NCBI taxonomy): domain Eukaryota; kingdom Metazoa; phylum Chordata; class Mammalia; order Carnivora; family Felidae; genus Neofelis; species Neofelis nebulosa. Next base: position 65,775,289 of record NC_080783.1, read on the forward strand.
GTTCTGCATTTCTTTTTTTTTTTTTTAATTTTTTTTTTAACGTTTATTTATTTTTTTTGGGACAGAGAGAGACAGAGCATGAACGGGGTAGGGGCAGAGAGAGAGGGAGACACAGAATCGGAAGCAGGCTCCAGGCTCCGAGCCATCAGCCCAGAGCCTGACGCGGGGCTCGAACACACGGACCGTGAGATCGTGACCTGAGCTGAAGTCGGATGCTTAACCGACTGAGCCACCCAGGCGCCCCCAAAGTTCTGCATTTCTAATATGCCTTCAGATGATGCTGATACTCTGATTCACAGAGGACACTTTGAATAGCAAAGTTTTTTTTTTTTTTAAGTTTATTTATTTTGAAAGAGAGAGAGAGAGAGGGAGAGAGAGAGAAAGCACACAACCACAGGGGAAGGGCAGACAGAGAGAAAAATTCCCAAGCAGACTCTGCACAGTCAGCACAGAGACTGACTTAGGACTCAATCTCACTTACAGTGAGATCATGACCTGAGCCGAAATCAAGAGTAGGACACTTAACTGACTGCCACCCAGGCATCCTAATAGCAAGGTTTTAAAGGAGAGCATTATTGGCGTTCCCAAATTATGAACTGCCTATTTTATTCCACACTGCTGATGTTGACTGGAAACTTGACAGTTATGTATATATATATGTGTATGCACACACACACACACACACACACACACACACACACACACGTGAAATGACATTCTAAAAGCTATACTAATCATGATCTTTAACAAATATCACAAATAGTATAATATGCATTACTTGGCTAAAATGGAAAAATCCAGAATGTCACTAATCAGAAATGATAAATGGTATCTGTATTTTCCAATAAATTATTTATACTTTGCACTTCTGTCATAGTTGAAAATTATATTAATAGTGCAATTTCTAACATATGAGCTATTAACTTTTTAATGACATTTGTAAAACATTAATCAAATTTATGAGGTTTTCTCCTAAATTATAACACTCTCATGTCACTTTGTATTCCAAATTCATTAAGCACATTTAGTTTAATTGCCTGAAAAAAGAGATACTGAAGGCATTTTTATTTTTCTTTAATTTTGCCACTGACAGTAACTTATATTTTATCCTTTTATTATCCCACAGACAGAGACACAAATATGTTTCCTTTCTTTCACAAAAGGAAAAGTCAGATGATGGTCAAATGCATTGTTCAAAAAGCCTAATACTGAAAATGCTTTTTGTACTGGTTTAAAATCAATTAAATCTATTTAGTTTTAAAAATTAAAGCAAATAGAGATAGAAGCATTTAATTATACTACCATTTTTCCTAAATTGTGTTTCTTGAGCTATATTCTCTCATTTTTTTCTTATTTATTTTTAAAACGAAGCTTTTATATATTCTTATTAACACTTAGGTTGTACAATATATGATCCCAAGTAATCACATCAAAATATTGTGCTAACCTTCCAAGATGTGGCTGTGACTGCTTTCAGGTGACATCTTGTCAAAAGATGTTTCCTCGCCTTTCTTGTCTGAATCATTCACAGAATCATTGGACTGGCTCCCAGGGTGACTCTTAAATTTTGGTGAACATAAACTTCTCTCAATTTCCACTTCCTGTTAGAAGACATTAAAGGGATACATGTTAAAAGCTATCAGTGGGAAACAGATGTGGTTTTCAGGGGGTTTAGAAGGCAATGATGAGAGAGGAGGGGTGTTCCTATGAGTGATGTTTTCTAATATGCTCCGGGTAAAATTTTGATAACTTAGCCAAGAACTGCAAACATAGATCTGACACATAGTTTACTTTCCTGCCACTAGTTCCACTTCTGAATTAGCTTTCCTTTCATGTGGCTTTTTTTTTTCTCTCATAAAAGACAGAAAGTGGAAATAAGGGTCACAATACAATGTAATATATGTTAATAGATGCAACTTCCTAAGACATGAGAAATGTCCATGAGGGACTTCAAAAAAATAGCAAAATATTGACATTATATGCTTAAGATAGAAGGAAATGAGCTTTTTTTAATGTCATACTCACCCTGTAATGATAATCTTAGTAATTACAGAGCTCCCAAATTACCAACCCATTTAGCCACCATATAGTAAGTACAGTTTGGCAATTCATAAAGATTGTGAAATTACTTCTTTGAGATAGTAATTTAACATCAAAGAGAGAAACATTTCACAAAGGAAAAAGGATAAAGTGTATTTCAAATACAGGAAGCTAGTGTTCCTTATTTTATGGATTAAGTAATATAATATAAAACAAACCAAGTCAATCAGACCATTTTGCATAAAAAATGGTAAAAAGCTAATAAATGATCCAAGACAGCTCAAGAAGCAAAAGTATATAGATAGATAGATAGATAGATAGATAGATATCTATATATATAGATATATGTATATATATATATATATCAAGTAATATACTGAAAATTGTCTCAATATCTACTCATAAGTTTTATATTTTTGTATATGAAGTTATATTTTTTAAAAAATTTTAACATTTATTCATTTTTTGAGAGTGAATGAGACAGTGTGAGTTGGGGAGGGGCAGAGAGAGTGGGAGACACAGAATCAGAAGCAGGCTCTAGGTTCTGAGCTGTCAGCACAGAGCCCAATGAGGGGCTTGAACTCAATGGACTGGACCGCGAGATCATGACCTGAGCTGATGTCAGATGCTTAACTGACTGAGCCACCCAGGCGCCCCGAAGTTATATTTTCTAAACAGCAGCAATTCAAATAATGATGTGCTGAATTGCTCCTCACTTTTTTTACTTTTAAAATACACTGAAAGAATAAGTTTGAGAAACAGCTAAAAACTCTAGAACATTTCTTAGAGTCGATACATTTTCTATGTCTATGATATGAATGAAAAGGCAAGGGTTTTGGAAAGAACCTCTTAGCATGCTTATGTTTTTTTCATTTTCATACCCACTTACATATATATTATCAAATCAAATATATATATCAATGTATAATTAGACAATAGTGGTATGCATTTAATCATCTCATCTTCAAATACCTCCCAAATATATGATGCATACTATCTTCATTACTGTGAACCTAAACTGGAACTAAAAACATTCACAGGAGAAAAACAGGGAAAAAGGAGTCTCCTTTATTTCAGGGCATTGCCCTTAACATTTGTGCTTTCAACTATTATAAAAAACCCAAAGGTTCATAACTGTAGTGATGTTTATGCTGTTGAAACACAATTGCAGACATGCATGGCATGAGTATGAGCTCTAAGCTTAGCTAGTGAACATGCAGAGTCCTCACCTAGTTCATTCTGGTATCCTCTCCTGCTGTCATGTAAAGTGATTGCTAAGAAATGGTTACAGTATCCATCTGCTTTTGTTTTAGCAATTTAACCCAACTCCTAGCATTAGCAAAAATAAAATAAGATAAATAAAGAGAAAATGAAGATACCTAAAAGTAGTGACTCCTGTTCAGAAAATTTTTGTTTTGACAAAAGATGGAATGCTAAATATAGTCCATGGACTCGACTGATGACATGAAAAGATCACCTTTCTGTTTCATACAGAAATATAGATTTTGATGAAGTGGTTGAAGCAAATATCTCAGCCAGTGATGACGCTAACTTCTGCTATATTGGTATTCTCAACTTCAAATTCACAAACACCAAGAGTGCATCATATACTGAGGTGGTAAAAGACCCCAGAGCCAGTCAACACATGAATGCAGTAGACCTGTTCCTAAGCCTCGACCTTCAAATCCAAGCGATTCTGTGGCAAGTTCCTTAGAATAAGTTCCTTCTGTCAAGTGGTAAGGAGGGGTCTGTGTAGGGACATAAAAGATCTTCTTAGACGAGGTTGAATTGAGCTGTCTCTAATCACAGCAGTGATCTGCTTTAATCTTTTTAATCTGTTTTATGCACTGTTTCCACAAAGGATTTACTTTGAGTAAAAATCTACAGGCTTAAACAAATACAAAAACCATCCTTTTAGAGTTAAAATATGTAGCAGTTAATGATGGAAAACTTATATTTAAGCCTCCCCTTCACTGTTTATTAAGCTGTGTGGCCTTGTTCTCGTTACTTGATGTATCTAAGTTTTCTCATATGTTATGAAAAGAGTTTAGTCACTAAATGTCTAACATGGTAGCTTCCAGTCTAGTGAGGGAGACAAAGAGTAATACAGCACATAAATCATTGTAAATATGCAACTACACACAGGTCAGAAAAGAAAGACATATAAACGTTGAGTGCCTCAAATGGGGGAACCAAACTACTGAGCAAGGTCTTGCAAAACTCCCCTGGAGAAAAGATCTTCAGCTGATATTTGAAGGAAAAATGGGGCTTAACTGAGTGAAGAACTTTTCAGGTGGAGAGAACAACATATGCAAATGCTCTACATTGGGAGGTAGTTCAGTGGATAGAAATGGGGCTGAAGCATGGAGCCTGAAAGAGAACAAGATGCTGGATGACTTGTAGGAGTAGGTAGAAGCTAGAATACGAAGGATCTGGAGGGCCATATTAACTATTGTGGTCTTAGTCAAATAGGGAATTACTGAAAAATTTTACACAAGTGTATAAGTATATGTATGTGTATACGTGTGTGCATATGCACACATGACATAATCAAGCCTGCAGTGTGAAAATCTCAATCTACCTCTGGAGCAGTTTTTCTCAACACTGGCATCATTGATATTTTGAACCAAATAATTCTTTGTTATGGGGGCCTATTCTATGCATTGTAGGATGTTTAACAGCATTCCTTGTTTCTACCCACTAGATGCCAATAGCACTGCCCCCCATAGTCATGACAATCAAAAGTGTGTTCAGATATTGCCAAATCTTGTGCAGAGAGCAAAGTCACCCCTGGTTGAGAGCACACTGTTCTAGAGTAGGCTAGACTGAAGGAAGGTCAAACTATACATGGGAAGATCAGTGAGAAGCCTATAATAGTGTTCCAGGCAAGCAATGCCCATTCTGGTCAGAGTGGTGATGGAAATAGAAAGGAGTGAACTAAGTTTAAGGCCCTGATGCAAAACTGACAAGTCAGGTAATGGATTGAATCTAAGGCGAGAGAAAGAGAGAGAGAGAGAGAGAGAGAGAGAGCAAATATTTAATTTTTCCTTCTGACAAATACATGAAAGGGATTGCAGTACCACTAAACAATGTCAGAGCACATCGTTGGGATAAAAGACAGATCATGATTTGGGCATCTACATGTCCAAAAGCATCTGGATAAGTAGCCTTGAAGCTTAGAGGAGAAGTCCTAACTGAACAAGCAAGTTGTGAGTCACCTGTCTTTTAGTGGTAATTGAAACACAAACAATGGATATGAATAAACTTGCTTCAATTGTGATAAGAAACAAATCCGGAACCAAGCTCTGAAAAGTTCTGACACTTAATTTTGCGGTAGAGGAGCAGAAGCAGACAAGAAGAAAGAAAAAAATCAGAAGGAAAGGATATCTGTAACAATATTGAACTCTTACTGAGTATAAATTAGGTAAGGACTTAAATATGTCCTTTGAGTTTAACAACATGGATATAAACTGTTGAGCAAAATGGTTTTGGTGGAAGTGAAAAGGTTGGAAGGCAGATTGTAGTGGTGAGGGATTGACTGGGAGACAGTGAGTGCACATAACTTCTTGAATAATTTAGTGTTAAAGTGGAGGCAAGAAATAGAGCAATAACTTCAAAGACATATTTTGTGTAGTTTAGTTTCAAAGGGAGAGACTGCATATGCTGAAAAGCCAACTGGAAGGATTTAGTGAGATGGAGAGGTTGGCTTTACAGAAGAGAGACAGAAAAATAATGATGTAAAATTCCTAAGAGGGGAAAGAAGATGGAACACAAAGCATAGATAGAAACATAACCCAAAGATAGAGAACATAAGGCATTCCTGTTGTCACTGAGGTGAAGGAAGGTGACATTAATATAGATATTGACAGTCTGTATGCTTGGCAGCTTCAAGATAAGTACATTCCAGTCTGATAAGATGTAAGAACTGAGGAAAGTGGGAGGGGTACTTGAAAGGAATGAAGAAAGTTTAATTTCATTGCTGTGGGGAATGGGGAAGTGAAATGAGCAGAGCACTGGGAATGCATTAATGCAGCACTGGGAATCCATTTAGGGTTGGTGATGCAAAAGTTACAGGGCTACCCATACACCTGTGGAGTGACTTTGTTTGAAAATCCTCCACAGTTCTACTTCCGGCGATGAGAAAGTAGAGAACTGACTTCAGCCAAGTACAGGTTTTGTGGGGAAAAAATAAAATGTGTGTTGCAGGGTAGGCTAAGGTGCATATGGGAGGGCAGAAACAAGACAATGTAGGTTACTGTTAAGACAATTCAGAAAATGACTGGGAATGATACACCAAGGAATGTAAGATGGATTAAAAGGGAAGAAAGTAAAGTGTGTGGATTGGAAGACAGATAAAGGATCAATAGACTAGAATCTTGGTGAATTTAAAGACTGCTTATACTGTGAATACTTGGCAAAGCAAACTGGAAAGAGAGGAGACTGAGATGTTTGTTTTAGTGATTTGAGAAGTAGAACAATTGCAATTACTGTGGCCACTGAAATGGAAGCAGAGAGGGTAGAGGAGAAAATCAGGAAACAGGAGAGAACCTAAGAACTGAGAGGCTAGGATGGTGTCTCAGGATAATGGCAGGAAAGACTATGTGTCCACTCTTCTGGTAAACAAGTGAAACTTAACTGAAGTTTAACAAGTAACAGTGATGAAGGGGGAAAAGGGAGAACACCTGACTGGCCTGAGTCTCAAATCAGCTGAGTTTTAAACCCGAGAATGGGAAAGAAATGGATAGAAAGGACAATGGCCTCAATTTACATGAGGAGGATTCAGGGATAGTGGTGTTTTCCGAGGATAGCCATGTTTCTTTTAAAGCAAGAAGAAGAATTTTGGAGAAGAATTTGAGGGTACAGAGGAGATTGCTGACTGTAGAGAAGTAATGCCGGAAGCACTGATGGAATCTCTGTCTTCAATAATATCTAAACCAATAAACTCTCTCAAAGTCTATAATCTTTTCTAGCTTTAAGACACTTTGGAACCAGGGAAATACGGAAAACTTAAGCTTAAAAGAAAATGAGATTATTCTTCTTTGTTATTTATGTACACTACTTTCTTTAATATAATGTGTAATTATAATCTTAGAAGATCTATATATTTTTTATAATTAGAGACTTGGAAAATGCCAACCTTTACTCACAAGCTAACATTTACTTCACAAGAGATCATGGAGCTATGTAGGATCATCTAAAGTGTTCAGAACATCCTACCAGGTATTTCAAAAGAAAGTGGTTTGCCTTACCTTATATATTTTTTTGTCTTAGTATGGATCCATGAGTGAAGAGGTCATTGAAGAGGAGGGGGGAGTAAATGATGAGCATGGATTAATAAAATGAAAATGTTTGGACTTGCCTTTATTTAAAATGCTGAGCTAACTCATGCAAATTCCCAGACTCAGTGGGTTCTTGTCTTTAGAGAAATAAAAATGTTGAAATAGGCAAACATAGGAAGTTTTAAGCCAAAATAAAGAGAAGGGAAGAAATAAAGGGAAATTACCAAAATACAAGATATAGGAAAAGAGATCTCATAATGAATTCTGCTGTATTGAGAGAAAAGAAGGACCCCAATCGTGGCTTGAACAATTCATGAATAAACAATCTTCTTGTTCACTCATGCCTTTTGAGTATTATATTCCCTTTTTCCCAGCTCCTTTCCTTGAAGACTTTACTTCCCCATTCTTTGTACTAAACATATCCTTTGCTTCATAAGCCAACTCAGTGAAGCCTCCTCTATTAAGCTCTTTCAGCCATTTCATTCTATACTAATCTTTCATTCATTCAAAATATTTTTAATATTCAATATGTCTCAACCACTGTTCTGGGCACTGTGAATACAAATTAAGGTGCAGGTTGGGTCCTCAAAAGGCTCATCATCTGGTGGTTGAGAAAGATACACCAATTGAGCCATATAGTACACAAATGAGTGTCTAATAATAAGGAAACATAGGCATCCTGGACATAAAGAAAGAGGATTTCTGGAGGGTATGGTCAGACAAAGCTTCCTGAATCAGAGCTGAATCATGGGCTGGAGTTGAACTCCATCCTCTAGGTAACAGGAAACCTTGAAAGTGATGACAAGATTAGATTTATACTTTAGATGGATATATTTGTCAGCTATATGAACAATATATACTAATGAGATAAGATGGCAACATTGTACAGAGTGAATGTAGTAAGGAGTTTATTAAAATTTCCAACTGAGAGACAGAACAAGCCTACAATAGAATATTGATAAAGGGAGTAGAGAGAGAGAAAGCACACTAAAAACGTATGTGGGCATAAAATTAGTAATTTTTAGGATAAACTAATTTGTAGGAGGAGTGGAAAAACTCCAGCATAACTCACAGATATTCTAATTTGATGGCTCTATGAAGTTAATAAAATAAGATGAATCTCTTCCCCGAACCAATCAGTGCCTCCCAGAGGCAAAGGCTAATTTCAGGCTCCCTTCTGGACTCATCACAAGGAGCAAGGTGATCTAGGAGGGATCTGGGACATCAAACATACGCCACACCCTCAGTTTGGAGGTGATACTACTCTGGATGGAAGCCACAGGGAGCGTCTCACAAACATATAGTCCTCTGTTCCTCCCAGTATACATTTCCCACAGAAAGTGAAACTGAATTTTTCCACAGAAATATTGATAAAGAACAACAGAGTTATCTTGGTTTAAAAATGATGCCAGGGTTTCATTGTTGAAGGTCTGGTAGTGAATGAAGTTTTTGACACGTTAAATATGAGTTTTACATGAGACATCCAGATGAAGATACCCAGGAGGAAGTTAGATTTTTCAAAAGAGAGGTCTGTGCTGGAATGAAAGATTTAGGACTCATTAGCAAGAAGGTGATAGTTGCAATAGTAAGAGTCTATTATATTATCCAATTAGAGTATGTAAAATAAGTGCAGATAGCTGAGAAAAGAAGCTCAGTGGCACTGAAGGGACAGGCAAAGGAAGAACATCTGAGGAGACAATGGAGGAGGAACAGTCAGCAAAGCACGGCCACTTGCAGCCCACATGGTGCCTCTGTGTGAATTAGTAAAGAGATGTCTCTTCCTCAAGACACTTTACTTCGTCAGAAAATTGTCACACTATACTGATTTTGTTAGACAGGAATATGTTACTGCCACCTGCTGGGGAACTGTTCTAATAGATATGCCACTGTACCTTATTTTTGATACGCACCTCTTTCCTTTAGATGTGTGACCCTGAGTAGCTTACAATCTGTACAACTACATATGTATACTCTTCAAGGAAAAGTAAAAGCCATTAATGTCATGGATGTAGGACATTTTAAGTACAGCAGAGTGTTTAGAGAAAAATAACCAATGGAAAATATTCTCTGGTTTGGGCAATTACGTAGATGTCCTTCAATTACCATAGAAAGAAAACTATATAAGGTAGTTGGTTTAGGAAGGACTGATAATGAACAGAGACAATGACATAAATTCCTATCTTAATCCTGAAGAATTTGAATAATAATAATAATTATAATAATGGCAAAACAACAACAGCTAGAGAGCATTGGACACTCATTACATATTAGGCACTGTTTTAAGCACTTTGCATATATTTCATGCATGTAATCATCATTTCAACTCTATGAAAAGGTCCTATTATACCCATTTTAAAGATGATGAAGCTCAGGCTCGTAGGAGGGGATGGACAAGGGCACAGAAGGTGAGGGTAATATGGAGATGTGTAGGGAGTGGAAAGGAGATCACTGCTTTGAGCCTCAATTGTCTTTCTCATCTCTGAAGAAAGCTCATGATGAGCTATGTGAGGAAAAGCAAAGGGTAGTTTTCTCATAAGACCAAATTTTGGATTCAGAAGGGCAGAGTTCAATGTGAAGCTCCTCAATTTAATAATAAAGTTACCTTGGCCATCTCTTAACATCCTGAACCTCAGGTTCCTTGTCAGAAAAATGAAGACAACTACTGTCTACCCTAGTTTTATAGTACTTTTACAGGGATTGCTGTAAAGCAACAAGAGTAATCCTCACCCACATGCTCATGTGCAAAGTCACTTTCCACTCTCTTGTCAAGAAGTAGTCTATTTCTCTACTTCTTTGAGTCATGATGGTCCTTGTGGTGACTTTCCCCAGTGAATACAGCAGGTATGCTTACAACAGACTACCATGGAGTAAAAGCCGTGGAGAATGGGATGAGATGGGATGGGATGGGATGAGATGAGATGAGGAGAGGAGAGGAGAGGAAAGGAGGAGAGGAGAGGAGAGGAGAGGAGAGGAGAGGAGAGGAGAGGACAGGGGGCAACACATGCAGATATGCAAATAAAGAATCCCTGCACCAGCTTTCAGCCAAGTCTCTTGGACTGCTCCCTTTCAGAAATCATGACTATGTTTTGAGAAGCTCAAACCACATGGAGAGATCATTTATGGGTGCTCCATTCTATAGCCCCAACTGATTCCCCGGGTCAAAGGAGCATCAGCTACCTGTAGCATGAGTAAGCCATCTTGGCTGTTCATTACTGTAGAGCCTGCAGGTAACTATGGCCCTAGCCCACATTAGATGGAAACTTCACGAAAGGTTCCCAGTAAGAAGTGCCCAGTTGAGTCAAGTCAACTCACACAAACAGGAGAAATAAAATAGATTCTACTAGGTCACCAAATTTTGGGAGTGGTTTGATATATATATCTCCAGAAAATATTATCCTCACACACTGTATATCCTATTTTTCAGCCTCTCTGGCCCTTAGTTTTCTACTCAGACATAAGAAAACTGGAGAAAAAAATATTCCTTGAAGAAATCATAAAGCCTAGCATTTCTTGAATGTTACTTTGTGGCAAGTGCTCTGCTTTATATATATCCTTTTAATTTAATACTTCTAACAATGCCATGAGGAAGTACCTCTACTTTATAGTGAAGACACTAAGGTTAGAGGGCTTAGTGACTTGCCCAACACCACACAGTAGGAAATGATAAACCTAGGTCTCAGATGCTGGCCTGACTCTAAGTTGATATTTTTCATTGCCACATCAACCTGTCTTCCTAGTGTCTGACTGATTGACTGATTGATTGATTGATTGATTATAGTTTGTCCTGGAAACTGAAATAATATGGGTTAGAACTGGATGACAGGTGAAATATCAACTCCCTAACAGCTATAAGTGTGTCTTCTTCCTCCTCATATCTCTCAGCATTATGCTTTATACAGAGTGGGCATTTAAGAAACATGGAGGTGAATTTTCAAAATCTCATGACATTTTACATTTGCATAGCACCAAGGAATGGAAGCAAAAGAAACAAGAAAAAACAGTAATTAGGTGGGGAGATCCTAATGATCAACATGATTACACTCCAGGCACATGTCACCTAACAAGGGACAAATGAAACCACGTGGTTTTGTATCACTGTAACCACCGTTGATAAAGAATTCTAATGTTGGGTTTATCAGCTGGGTCACTGAACTGCCTGATTTCCCAGTAACTTCTCAATAAATTGGCATTTAGAACCTTTTAACATGGTTCCACCAGGTCCCACAGGTGTGCTGGACCATCCCTCTGTGGCTGTTCTCAAACAGCATCTGGTGTTTCCTGAATCATCCCTGCACTTCCTGCTCCTCCTGTGTTCATATGTATTTGTCTAAAGAGCACTCTCCAATGACCACACTTGCCATATTTTTCTATAGAAACTGCAACTGTCTTCACATGAGGTTCAAGAGCCACTTTCTTTAGGAAGCTTTCCCCTAATGCCACAGCTAAAAGTAGTCAATCCCTCCCATGACAGAACTCCTCAAGCACTTGCAGTCTCCTTAGTGCCTTTTTCCATTCTGCTTTGTATGCTAGTCATTTCTGACACATCTTGGTTTTCCCATCACACTGTTAGCTCATTAAGGACATGCTTTATTCATCTTTATAGCCCACATGGTATCTAATACATTGCTCTCCTTGAACATTGCAGATACTTACTAAATGTTTGTTGAATGGACTCAAATAACTTGGATTTTATGGTCACATAAAGCATTCAGAAGAAAATACAATCTAAAAATGTACAAAGATGGTGACGACATGTCTCATAGAGCAAAAGGGGCATACAAAAAGAAAACGGGCTAACTCCCTTGGGTAGAGAGAGAAAACAAAATTTGTACTCTATGCATAACAAACCAAAACTTTACTGCCAATACTTTTAAATATTCCTAGATAGAACTCAGCCCCTAAAATGTACATTAATTTTACCATAATTTTTAAAACTTTAAATAATTACAAAAAATCCACGATACATAAGAGAAATAATAGGAGTACTAAAATTATTTTCTATAAGCAATAAAATATACATTTTTCTAAAGTATTATAAAACAATTCCCTTTTTTTTGTTTGAGAGAGAGTGCAAAAGCAGGGGAGAGGGGCAGAGGGAGAGAGAGAAAGAGAAAAAGGGAGAGAGAGAGAGAGAGAGAGAGAGAGAGAGAGAGAGAGAGAGAGAGAGAGAATCTTAAGCAGGCTCCACTCTTAGCACAGAGCCTGATGTGGGGCTTGATCTCACAACCCTAGGATCATGACCTAAGTCAAAATTAAGAGTCAGATGCTCAACTAACTAAGGCACCCAGGCACCCCAACAATTCCTTTTTAAAAAAATGGTTCATCAGTTCTCATGATATTTCTATTACTCCTTCCAGGATGTGTTTAAATATTAAATAAAAAATATATAGAAGCTATCAGGTAAGAGAATGCATCAATAAGTTTTATGATTTTTCAAATTGCTTTTATCAGTCCTTATTGACTGTATGGCCATAAAATCAACACTATACGTATCACTCCTATAGGCACTCTCTTCCCAAGTAGTTCTACAGTTTCCTGTTCTACTCCTGTGCACTCAGCATATCCAGCCCCATTAATTAATTCATTTCACTTGCGATTGTAAGTAGCTGAATTGTGTGTCCCTCCCTAAATTTATAATTGAAGCTCTAATACCAGATACCTCAGAATGTGACTGGATTTGGAAACAGGGCCTTTAATGAAGTGATTAAGTTAAAACAAGGCCAATTCAGCAGGCCTAATCCAAACTGACTGGTGTCCTCATTAGAAGAGGAAATTTAGACACACTAAGAGATACCAGAGTTGCATATGCACAGAGGATTGACCATGTGAGAAGGTAGTAAGCCAGTGGCCATCTCTAGGCCAAGGAGAGAGGCCTCAGAGGAAACCAACCATGTTGGCACATTGATCTTGGACTTGCAGCCAGAACTGTGAGAAAATAAACCAATAGATTTATTTAACTGGTTGTGTCTCTTCAGCCAGATTGAACCCCTTATTAACTACTACTGATTCCGTACCACCCTTACTTGGATGAATTTAACAAAACCACAATCAAATAAGTTGCAAACTCATAACTTTTGAGTGCGTATTTATCCCACCATGTTTACTCTGCATTGGGTTTAAGGCTCACATGTGATACCAGCTTTGCAAGTCCTGGGTTCTGAAACAAAGCTTCAGGCAAAGGTTTCCTAGCTATTTTACAACTTCCCGATCAAAGTGAGATACAGTCTTACAACGCTGGATTTTTGAAATATGTTCCCACTGTGACTCTGCCTGCAATCTAGTCAACTTTATTAAATGTTGACAGATTTTTAGGTCCTCAGGTGAAATGAATACAAGGTCTATCTGGCCTTTGACAAGCTTGCACAAATTAAGGCACAAAGTCCCATAGAATTTCCTAGCATAAAGACCTAAAACAAAAACTATAAATGCACAAATAGCATTGACCATCAGGGTCACTCCATGTTTTATTTTGTGTTACATTTGATTTCATTTAATTCTAGATTTACCATTTAAGGCTATTCTTCACCGCAATTTTTGTTCCAGAATGATACAAAGATACCCTGAATTTTATCACTCTGGCATATTATCCCTAAACCTGAGATGTCACTAAAATATTTCCTCCCCCATCATTTCTTCCAAAGAAGTCCTAAAATGGACACCACGGCCCTCAGGAACAAGGCTACATCTCCTCTTTCACCTTTCCCTCTTAGGAAAGGGGGCTAGGGATGGAGAAGCCATGCATCAGGAAATGTTCTCAAAATAAAAGACAGTTTCTTGAGTTTCTGTAGATTGTCTAGTGTCTGTAGATTGTCTAGGCACCAATCAATCCTAACCATGTTATCAAAGAATTTGATAGATATATTCATTCAAAAAAGAACCGTTTGCTCACAAACACAGCTTGTGGGCAGCTATGTGGCTGTAGACTTAGGAGAGTTCAGTCACAGGAACCTCTGGTGTCCACACAGGCAGAATGAGCGCTTTCAAATGATGCTCTCTGTTACCTGTGTCATGCCAGAGGGGCCAGTAAGCCTGGACATCCAAGCCAACACTGTCACACAAACTTTTCTTCTGGGACTGGACACAATGTCACTCTTAACTGTGGGTAGTCCCTCAACCTTCTCTGCAAAATGAGCTTGTTCCTCCTCGCTTCTAGAATGTGCAGCTGGGTTAAAACAATTCAGCACATGTTCACCTTCTGGGTGCAAAGCCTTGACTTGTGCCCTATCTGGTTAGTTAGATATCGTTTATCCCTACTTTCTAGGTGGAGGGTATTAAACGCAGAGACATCATAATTGGAGTTCTGGTTCAATACCTCATTTTTGGTTTGGTCCAAAATTATAACTTATATGTCCTAACTTTTAAAAGAAAATATTCTGCATATATGCATACATCATTATTTAATATTCTTGGAAGAAAGACTCCGGAGAGCAGAAATGCTCATTCAAGTCTCATGTGCATGTTCCCTAATTTCTTTAGATTAACTGATCTCATTTAGAACCTGGACATGTACATGATAATTTTGCTATTTGCTCCTGACCTAACAGAAAGAATGTTGCAAAACTGAAAGAGTTATGTTTCCAAGTTCACTGAAGTTTCCCCATGTACAAAAATAAAACATGTTGCTATTTGAGCTTTGAGTGGCGGAGCACACCATTATGTTCTTTTGTTTCTCACCTCCTCAGAGACCATGTTCATCTGATTTGCTGTGTGCCAGAAAAAGCCTGTGTCATTTTAAGCTTGGGGAGAACTGAACACAAATTCCCCATGAGATGCAGATTTTTACTGCTATGTACTCTTATTTTCATGCTGGTATCACATTTAGGTAGTTAATTTTCCATATAAAGCAGAAATAATGCCTTCTTTCTCTTCTCAGTCAAGAATAAAACTCTGCAACTTGCGCTACTCACTCCCATTTTCTTAAATAGGGCCCTAAAGTATTTTATGATTATCTTTATTAGTTGGAGACGATATCTAGGCTTAAAATAATTCTAATGAAAAGAAAACTTCTATTAAAATATTCTAACTAGTTTCAATTGACCATATTACTGGCAATGGGAAAATCCCTAATGGCTAAACCTTTTAAAGCTAATCTGCTTTAACACATTTTAAAACTGATGTGCCATTTGAGATTTAGGTGTTAGCATGCAAAGTGTTTTATTTTCCTATTCTTACATTCATTTGATATTTCATTTCCCCTTAACTTTTTGAAAATGAGATAACCCAATGATATTCCCTAGAGTTGCATGAATGAGTTAAAAACAAATTTCTATATTCAAATTATCATACTAAAAATATGCAAAAGAATAAAGTGAAAAAAATGTGTATTTGTGCGGATGGTAATCTAACAATTCTTAGACTGAATCAGTTATGTTTATACCTGAGGAGTAGAAAGTTCTTAATAGGCAGAACATTTACATAATTGTGCTGAGTTGGGGTGACATAGTGGAAAATGGCTGGAAACCAGTCAGACCTGGGTTTAAATCTCAAGTTCACCACTTTCCAGCTTAGTGAACTTGAAAAATTACTTCAATTCTATAAGCTTCCATTTCTTCATCTGTAAAATTGTGATAATATCACCCACTTTGGAGTGATACTAAATATGACATTTTGTAGAGTAGGCATTCAACACCTGGTAGCTACTCCACAGATTTTTCAATATAAAATTGTAACAATCATCAGTGAAATGCTAAGAAGGAAACTAAATTTTCCAAATTCAAAGAGACACTTAAAAGATTTCTTGAGGAGTGTATTTGATTTCTGGCTGTGAAACCTCTTTTAGACACTAAATTGAATATTCAAGAAAAATATGATCCTCATAAGGTATAAATATTTCTATTCATGGGCTAATTATGCCACGGTGAGATTTTGTTAAGAGCCTGAGATACATGTTCTTGTGAAACTTTTGGCAGTCCATGTTTTATAGAAGACAGAGTCTTCTAATTATCAAAAAAGATGGGTTTCCATCTTCTTTCATCTCTTATGAGCTACGGGAACTTACATACATCATAAACTCTCTTTAACTCTTTTTCTTTACTATAAAAAAAGGGCAATGATAATCATTACCTGCTGTAGTAATAATGAGAATAATCACTTAAAACAATGCCTGTAAAATGCCTTACATGCCTTGGAGGAAGCTCTCATTCAAAGTTAGAATTGTCCTGAATCAAGGCATAGAAATTTTGTGACTTGTGAAGGTATTGCACACTCTAAAATAGTTATTTGCTGTTCTTAGGAAACATAACACTCAACACCATGGA
This sequence comes from Neofelis nebulosa, assembly GCF_028018385.1. Taxonomy (NCBI): domain Eukaryota; kingdom Metazoa; phylum Chordata; class Mammalia; order Carnivora; family Felidae; genus Neofelis; species Neofelis nebulosa. Next base: position 65,791,865 of record NC_080783.1, read on the forward strand.
GGAACAGATGGCAGAGAAAGCTTTCTGAAGTCCTATCCTCCTAGGGGACTGTGCTCTCTGCTAGAAATAACAATGTTATTGGAGCTCTAGGAAGCCAGATATGGCCCCTGAGAGAAAGAGTTCATGGAGTGGCACTGAAGAAGTACAGAAAAGACCTCATCTTTTCTAAAGCTTTTCCTGAGAGAGTTCCCATTTCTGCATTACTGGACTACAGATGGTCACAAAATATCAAGGGAAATCAGCCCCACGGCATTTGAGGTAAAGCTGTTTAAAGGCTCAGTAAAAAGTGGAAAGCACACTAGCACTCAATGATTTCTCATTTCTTAGAAACTCATTTTTTAAATTCCCATGAACAACACAACAAGCTATTTTAAATATAGTAGCACAGAAGGGGAGGCTCTAAGTGGATTATCCATATCACATCTTTATGATGCTGAAAGGGAACAGAATTCTCTTATAGGCCAATTAGATCAGCACTTTGCATGCGTGACAGACTGATGTTTAACATTTACAGCAATGTGGGAGAGCAGCAGAAACAAAATCGTCCTATAAATAAACTGCTGAACTTTAGCATGTGCCATGTTAAGAAATTTTCAATCTTCTTAACTCTGAACTTGTGTGCTTTGAATTGTAATGATTTCTGTAGACTTTGCAACAATTATGGGCATCATAACCATCATACATTTGTTCATTTGACAAATATTATTAAGCACCTATCAAATGCCAAAACTTTGTCAAATGCTGAGATTTTACAAAGATGAACAGTCAAGAGCTTGCCTTTCAAGAACTTCTAGTCTGGCAGAAGCGGCTACAGGCTGGTGTGACGGTTCTCAGCGGTGGTGAGTCACGACATTGTCCTCAAGTGCTGAACTCTGCAACTGGGCCAATATACTCCCTCTTCATTTTGTATCATGGTAATCCTCACAGTATTTTATTCTTGTTTTTCAGCACTTCAGAGTATTATCTTAATTGAGAAAGAGTTCAAGTCCAAACACTGCAGCAGAAAACCACAGGTTTTACTTAGGAGAAAGAATCATTGTTATGACTACCATCCATCATGTGCATTTAGAAATTAGGCCATGGAGACTACTTAGTCTCACATCAAGAGTTGAAACAATCATTTTTCAGTGGGTTTTTGCTCTCAAAACTGGTACTTGTTTAAGAAATCACATTTGTGGGGCACCTGGCTGGTTAATATTGACCTATAGAGTATGTGACTGTTAATTTCAGGATTGTGAGTTCAAGCCCCACATTGGGCATGGAACTTACTTAAAATAAGATAAAAAATCATTAAATAAAAAAAAGAAAAAAGAAACTACATTTGTAAATGGAGAACACCTCAGAGGCTAAGTTAAATGGAGTAAATTTAACAACTAATATTCTATAAAGACCATTAAATGGTCTTTAACCATGTTTTTTCTGTCCATGCACATAAGGAAACAACAAAGAGAGGTGAATCTATTTAACCCAATTAAAATTTTGCCCCATTTCAAAGAAATTGTATCTGCTTTCTTACTGAGTTGAAATAAAACAGGCATCATTTTTTCTTCCAAATCTATGAACTTACATCTATAGTCCACCCTTGCTCATTTTCTGTACAGCAAGAGCTATCATCCTTTTCTCTAAGGCTAATTCTTTCACCTATGCCCCTATTAGCACACCTTCTGACACTGTTATCATCTCTTGCTTTATCTGGGGCCCCATTCTGCACAGATTAAATCAGAATCCTTCATTGTGGGGCCAGGGTTTAAGTACTTTTTAAAACTTTCCCAGGAGATTCCAATGTGCACCCAGGGTGAGAACACTATCCTCTTGTTAACATGGGCACCTTACTCAATAGTTATCCAGCATTTCTAATGTATCTTGTCAGAAAAATTATTTAAAAGGCCAAATCAGTGGGTGGCACATTGCAATTTCACATAGTGATTGTCTTGGGGCATGTATTTAATCCACCTCATATATTTACTACTCACCAAAAATCCAAGGGCCAAGATTTAGAGAAGATACACCTTAATGTGTATATTTTTGTCAGAGATGCAAATAATTTCTGGCTGGTAGAACTGATAACCCCAGTGATTTATGGCCTGCTGACATCAACAAGTTTTACATCTAACCGAGTAATCTTATCCTAATATATTTTTGTTACAATGCTTATAAATATCTTAGCTTCTCAGATGATGCAGGAAAAGGTACTAATATCTCATTGGTGCCTTCATTAATTAATAAATTATATAAAAACTCTGACTTTATATTTTCTTTTGTTCTGATTTTACCTGTTTCAAAATTATATTTTAAATACTTACAACTTTTTTCTGGTTTTTAGATTCTTCCTAAAGAACGTTCCAAGATGCCAATGTTTATTGAATGTTAAAAATTAAGTAACAAAAACAAAATTGTCTCCTAGTTCCCTTTTAGGAGCTCCCTATCTTCTTCCTCTGCAAAAACCCTTGAAATAATCATTTACTACCACTGCCTTCCTTTCATGACTTCTCACTTGCCCCTCCACCCATCCCAATCCAGCTTCTGCTTCTACTGATTCACTGCATTGATGTTGCCATGGTGTCATTCTCATCAGTAGCCTCTTTGCTGTTTAAATCAATAGACATGTCTCAGTCTTTAACTCACTTAACACTCTAGGATCCTTCCTCCTCTTGAAATTATCTCCTTCCCTGGGCTTTTGTGACACCACACTCTTGATTTTCCTCCTATCTCTCTGGCCACTCACTCTGTCTGCTTTCTTTCTCATTCTGTCAAAGTCCTCTTCTCTCTAAATACATAGGTAATCTCATCTTCATGAGTTCCATTTATATATTTGTAAGTCCCTATTGACCCTATTGACATCAGAAGGATAAGAAAGGAATGCTATGTGTTCATCTCTCCCCACATAATATGATGGTTTAAATTAAAGGGATTAACTCCTTCAAATTCATGAAAGATCCAACTCACCTAACATGAAATACATAATTTTCATAAGCCTGTAACTATTAAGGAAATTGAATTTGTAATTTAACCCCCACAAAGAAATATCCAAACACAAAATAGTTTAACTAGAGAATTCTAGTGGATCTTTCCAGAAAAATTAGCACAAATTATAAAGAATCTCTTCTAGAAAATAAAAGAGCGGGGCATTTCCCAATTCATTTTATGAAGCTAGTATCACAGTGATATCAAAAGGTAGTATCAAAGTAAAGCAAAACAACTACAGACCAACATCACTCATAAATATAGGAACAAAAATTCTTAACAAAATATTAACAAAAAGAATTCATCATATATAGAAGAATTTTATATCACAAACAAGGGGGATTTATTACAGGGATGCAAGGGTGGTTCAATATTCTAAAAATCAATCTATGAAATCTGCCATATTAATAGATGATAGAAGAAAACTCATAATCATATTATTTAATGCAGAAAAGTTTATGACAAAATTAAGGATGAATTCATGATTAAAAATCTCCAAAGAAGCTCCATGAAGAACCTAGAGCTAACATGATACTTAATCGTGAACAAAACAATGATGCCCACTCTCACCAGTTTGACTCAAGATAGTACTGGAAGTTATAGCCAGTACAAAAGAAAAATAAAGAAAATAGAAGAATAGACATCGTAAAAGAAAAAAATAAAACTGTTGCTATTTGCAGATGACATGGATGTCTGCATAGACAATCCCAAATCATCCACAAAAAAACTATCTAGAATTAAAAAGTGAGTTCAGCAATGTTACAGGATATAAGATGTGCGCGCGCACGCGCGCGCACACACACACACACACACACACACACACAAATACTGAATTTCTTTACATTAACAATGAACATTTGGACAATAAAATTAAAAATAGAATAATATTGATAACTGTACAAAAAAGAAATATTTAGGTATAAATATAACAAACCTCATACAGGACTTAGATACTAAAAACTACAAAAACACTGATGAAAGAAATAAAAGAAGATCTAAATAAATGGAGAAGCATATTATGTTCAAGATTTAGAAGACTTGGCAACGATGCCAATTCTGCTTAAATTAATATACAAGTTTAACAAATTCCTATAAAAAAGAGTAATTTGTTGTAATATATAGACAAGATTATTCTAAAATATATATGGAAATCAACAAAACTAAAAGGCAACTGATGGAGAAGATGCTTGCAAATGGTGTATCTGATAAAGTGTTAGTATCCAAAATCTATAAATAATTTATCAAACTCAACACCCAAAAAACAAATAATCCAGTTAAGATATGGACAAAGATATGAATAGACATTTTTCCAAAGAAGACAACTAGATGGCCAAAAGACACATCAAAAGATGCTCAACATTACTTATCGTCAGGGAAATACAAATCAAAATGAGAATGAGATACTACCTCACACCTGTCAGGATGGCTGGAGGTTCCTCAAAATGCTAAAAATAGAACTATTTTATGACCCAGCAACTGCACTACGAGGTATTTACCCAAAGGATACAAAAATATTGATTTGAAGGGACACATGCACCCCAATGTTTAGAGCAGCATTATCAACAATAGCTAAATTATGTAAAGAGCTCAAGTGTCCATCAACTGATGAAGGGATAAAGAAGATGTATGTGTACACACACACACACACACACGAATATTACTTAGCCATCAAAAAGAATGGGATCTTGTCATTTGCAATGACATGGATGGAGCTTGAGTATATGATGCTAACCAAAACAAGTCAGTCAGAGAAAGCCAAATACCATATGATTTCACTCATATGTGGAATTTAAGAAACAAAACAGATGAACATAGGGAAAGGCGGGGGTGGGGTGGGGAGAAACAGAGGTAGGCAAACCATAAGAGTCTCTTAACTATAGAGAACAAACTGACGGTTGATGAAGGGAGGTGGGCAGGGGATGGGCTAAATGGGTAGTGGGCATTAAGGAGTGCACTTGTTGTCATGAGCACTTTGTGTTATATGCAAGTGATGAATCACTGAATTATACTCCGGAAACCACTATTATATACTATACGTTAACTAATTAGAATTTAAATAAGATATAGAAACAAAACAAAAAATTATAATATATATGGAGATCAATGAAACTAAAATGGCTAAAACTGTGCTGTAAAAAAAAAAAGAAAAGAATAAAGTGGGAGGAAGAAACTGACCTGATTTTAAGAAACGTTATATAGCTATAGTAAACAAGGCAGACACATAGATTTATGAAACAGAATATAGAACCTAGACAAAAACCCATGAAAATATGCCCAACTAATTTTTGGCAATGGTACAAAAGAAATTCAATGGAGGAAGCATAGCTTTTTAGGTTTTTTCAACAATTATTGAAGCAACTGTACATCCATAGGCAAAAACCAACAAACAATAACAAACCTCAAGGTAAACCTCACATCTTACATAAAAATTAAATCAAAATGGATCATAGACTTAAATGCAAAATTTAAAAACGATAAAACTTTCAGGAATTAAATATATGAGAAATTCTTCAAGATCTAGAATTAGGTGAAGAGTTCCTAGATTTGATGTCAAAATAATAAAAAAAGAAACATTGATAAGTCAGATTACATCAATATTAAAAATTTTGGCTCAGCTGGGGCGCCTGGGTGGCGCAGTCGGTTAAGCGTCCGACTTCAGCCAGGTCACGATCTCGCGGTCCGTGAGTTCGAGCCCCGCGTCAGGCTCTGGGCTGATGGCTCGGAGCCTGGAGCCTGTTTCCGATTCTGTGTCTCCCTCTCTCTCTGCCCCTCCCCCGTTCATGCTCTGTCTCTCTCTGTCCCAAAATAAATAAAAAATGTTGAAAAAAAAAAAAAAATTTTGGCTCAGCTAAAGACTTTGTTAAGACAGCAATGGACTGAGAAAATATTTGCAAAGCACATGCCAAGTGACTGGTATCCAACATATAAAGAACTCTTAAAATTCAGTAGCAAAAATAAAACCAAAAAAATCCAAATTCAATTAGAAAATGGGCAAAAGGGGTGCCTGGGTGGCTCAGTCAGTTGAGTGTGTAACTCTTGATTTTTGCTCAGGTCATGATCCCAGGGTTGTGGGACTGAAACCCTGTCGGGCTCTGTGCAGAGTGTGGAGCCTGCTAAGATTCTCTGTCTCTCTCTCTGCCCCTCTCCCCTGCTCGCTCTCTCTCTCTCTCTCTCTCTCTCTGAAAAGAAAAAAAAAAACAAGGAAAGAAAAGAAAATGAGCAAAAGTCACAAAGAGATATTTCACTTCATAAAATCTACAGATGGCAATAAACACATGAAAAGATGTTCAGCATCATTAGCCATCAGGGAAATGAAACTAAAACTCAGTAACTATTACAGCTCACTATCAGAATGGCTAAAATAAAAATAGTGTTAACAGCAAAAGAGCAGGCAAGGATGTGGAGAAACTGGATCATTTAAACATTGTTATTGAAAATGTAAAATGTACAGGCATTCTCGAAAACATTTGGCAGTTTTTAAAAAAACTATACATGCACCTACCATACAACCCAACATTTGCCCTTTCGGGCATTTGTCCTAGAAAAATTAAACTTCATGTTCTCACATGAACCTGTACATGAATGGTCATAGCAGCTGTATTTGTAGTAGCCCAAAACTACAATCAATGTACATCCTTTTATTCATGAATAGCTAACTGGTAGATCCATATCATGGAATACTTTTCAGCAATAAAAAGGAACAAACTATTTACACATATATTCAACAACTTGGATGGATCACCAAAAGGTTATGCTGAATGAAAAAAGCCAATTCTAAAAGGTTACAAACTGCATGATTCTATTTAATTTTTTTTTTTTTTTTAACATTTTTTAATTTATTTTTGGGACAGACAGAGACAGAGCATGAACGGGGGAGGGGCAGAGAGAGAGGGAGACACAGAATCGGAAACAGGCTCCAGGCTCCGAGCCATCAGCCCAGAGCCTGATGCGGGGCTCGAACTCACGGACCGCGAGATCGTGACCTGGCTGAAGTCGGACGCTTAACCGACTGCGCCACCCAGGCGCCCCTGCATGATTCTATTTATAGACCATTACTGAAATGACAAGATTATGGAAATAGAGAACAGATCAGTATTAGTCAAGGGCTGAGGAGGCGGTGGGGCTAGGGTAGAAATAGGTGTAACTATGACAGGGAATAGGAAGGATCTATGCGGTGAAGGTGATATTCTGTATCTTGTATCAATGGGAATATCCTGGTTGAGATATTGTACCAGAGTTTTTGCAAGATGTCATTCTTGGGAGAAATGGGGTAAGGGGTACATAGGATCTCTATTACTTCTTACAATCTACCATTATCTTAAAATAAGTTTGATTAAAAAATAAATTCACTAGTTCGGTAATTAGTTATTACTTAAATGTAGATTTTGCTAAGAGCCTGTTTCTTGGTTTGTCTCCCTCTCTTTTCCCTTTGCTCATTTGTTTTGCTTTTTTTTTTAATTTTTTTTTAACGTTTATTTTATTTTTGAGACAGAGAGAGACAGAGCATGAACGGGGAAGGGGCAGAGAGAGAGGGAGACACAGAATTGGAAACAGGCTCCGGGCTCCGAGCCATCAGCCCAGAGCCTGACGCGGGGCTCGAACTCACGGACCGTGAGATGGTGACCTGAGCTGAAGTCGGACGCTTAGCCGACTGAGCCACCCAGGCGCCCCTGTTTTGCTTCTTAAATTCCACATGTGAATGAAATAATATGGTATATGTATTTGTTTTTCTCTGACTTATCTCACTTAGCATAATACTCTCTATATTCATCCATGTCATTGCAAATGGCAAGATTTCATTCTTTTTAATGACTGAGAAATGTTCCACTGTGTGTCTGTGTGTGAATATATATATATATTCACACGGGATATATATATATATATATCGTTGATAATGCTGCTATAAATATCTTCTATAAATATCTGGGTGCATGTATCCCTTTGAATTAGAATTTTTGTATCCTTTGGGTAAATGCCTAGTAGTGAAATTGCTGGATCATAGGGTAGTTGCATATTTAACTTAAAATTTTTTTTAATGTTTATTTATTTTTGAGAGAAAGAGAGAGAGACAGAGACAGAGACAGAGACAGAGAGAGAGGCAGACACAGAATCCGAAGCAGGCTCCAGGCTCTGAGCTGTCAGCACAGAGCCCAACAAGGGGCTCAAACCCACCAACCACAAGATCATGACCTGAGTCAAAGTCAAACACTTAACAGACTGAGGCACCCAGGTACCCCTCTGTTTTTAACTTTTGAAGACCTCCATGCTGTTTTCCACAGCGGATGCACCAGTTTGCATTCCCACCAACAGTGCAAGAGGGGTCCTCTTTCTCCACATCCTCACTGATACTTGTTTTTTCTTGTGTTAATTTTAACCATTCTGACAGTGTTAGGTGATATCTTATTGTAGTTTTGATTTGTATTTCTGTAATGATGAATGATGTTGAGCATCTTTTCATATATCTTTTGGCTATCTAGATGTCGTCTTTGGAAAAATGTTCATGTTTTCTGTCCAATTTTTAATTAGATTATTAATTTTGGGGGGTGTTGAGTTTTAGAAGTTCTTTATACATTTTGTGTTCTTTATTTTAGAAGTTCTTTATACATAAAAGTTTACATACATACACTTTTATTAGCTATGTAATTTGCAAATATCTTCTCCCATTCTAGGTTGCCTTTTAGTTTTTTTAAATTATCTCCTTCACTCTGAAGAAGGTTTTTAGTTTGATATAGTCCCAATAGGTTATTTTTGCTTTTATTTCCTTTGCATCAGGAGACATACCTAGAAAGAGGCTGCTGTGGCCAACGTCAAAGAGGTTACTGCTTGTGTTATCCTCTAGGATTTAAGGTTTCAAATTTCACATTTAAGTCTTTAATCCATTTTGAATTTATTTTTGTTCTTGGTGTAAGAACGTGGCCCAGTTTCATTCTTTCGCATGTAGCCATCCAGTGTTCCCAACACCATTTGTTAAAGACACTACCTTTTTCCCATTGGATATTCATTCCTGCATTGTCAAAGATTAATTGACTATATAGTTGTGGGTTTATTTCTGAGTTTTCTATTCTGTGCCATTGATCAACATATCTATTTTTGTGCCTATACCATACTATATTGATCACGACAACTTTGTAATGCAACTTGAAGTCCAGAATTGTGATGCCTCCAGCTTTGCTTTTCCTTTCCAAGATTGTTTTGGCTCTTCAAGGTTTTTTTTGGTTCCATACAAATTTTAGGATTGTTTGTTCTAGCTCTGTGAAAAATGCTGGTGGTATTTTGATAGGGATTGCATTAAATGTGTAGATTGCTTTGGGTAATATAGACATTTTAACAATATTTATTCTTCCAGTCCATGAGCATGGAATATTTTTCCATTTCCTTGTGTCATCTTCAATTTCTTTCATCAATGTTTTATAGTTTTCAGAGTATAAATCTTTTGCCTGTTGGTTAGGTTTAATTTCTAGGTATTTTATGATTCTCGGGCAATTGTAAATGGATTGATTCCTTAATTTCTCTTTTTCCTTCTTCATTATTGGTGTGTAGAAATGCAACATATTTCTGTACATTGATTTTGTATCCTGTGACTTTCCTGAATTTGTGTGTCAGTTCTAGCAGTTTTTGGGTGAAGTCTTTCAGGTTTTCTGTATAGAGTATCATGTCATCTTCAAATAGTGAAAGTTTGACTTCTTCCTTGCATCTTTGGATGCACTTTATTTCTTTTTGTCATCTGATTGCTGTGGCTAGGACTTCTAGTACTATGTTAAATAATAGTGGTGAGAGTGGACGTCCCTGTCTTGTTCTTGATCATAGGGGAAGCACTCTGTTTCTCCCCATTGAGGATGATATTAGCTGTGGGTTTTTCATATATGACCTTTGTTATGTTGAGGTATGTTCTAATCTTACTTTGTTGAGGGTTTTTATCATGAATGGATGTCCTACTTTGTCAAATGCTTTTCTGCATCTGCATTCAGTGAAAGGATCATATGGTTCCTATCCTTTCTTTCATTTATGTGGTGTATCACATTGATTGATTTGTGAATATTGAACCACCCTTGCATACTAGAAGTAAATCCTACTTGATCATGGTAAATGATTCTTTTAATGTATTGTTGGATTTGATTTCCTAGTATTTTATTGAGAACTTCTGCATCCATGTTCATCAGGGATATTGGCTTGTAGTTCTCTTTTTTAATAGAGTCTTTATCTGGTTTTGGCATCAAGGTAATGCTGACCTCATAGAATGAATTTTAAAGTTTTCTTTCCATTTATATATTTTTTGGAATAGTTTGAGAAGAGTAGGTATTAACTCTTCTCTAAATCAGAGGGGAGGTGCGTGGGAGAGGGGTACAATTGTTGATGGGGATTAAGTAGTGTACTTGTTCTGATGAGCACATAGTGTTGTGTGGAATGTTGAATCACTATATTGTACACCTGAAACTAACATTACACTGTATATTAATTAACTGTAACTTAAATAAAAACTTAAAAAAAAACAGTAATGATAAATTTGAAGTAACACTTGTATGGATCATGCAGCAGTATTGCTGATCAAATATATTTCTTTAATTAAAGTAATTTAAATTTAAAAAGTGTAGATTTTGCTATTCAAATATATTAACAGTTAATTCATGGATCAATTTAACAATATAATTTTGTTGAGGAAGTTGGTGCTCTTTTTAGTAAACATTTATGTTGGATGATTTTATCATTTGGACTAGTGACTGAAATGAGCTAAAAGATATGTACAGAATAAGGGTAATTGAATGTTATTATAAATAGGTATTGTGAGTGATCAAGAAGCAAATTCAAAGTAGCCATGATGATATAAATTCACCATTATTATGGCTGTGGGTCAACTGACTTGATTCATACATATGTCTAACACTACTACTAACAGCAAAAATTCAATTCAAGTAGGAAGAAATAAAATAAGCAACACTAAAAGCTGCAAAATACAATATTTACCAGCAGTTACTTATATGGCAACTACGATTACTGAGAATTCAGAAAGGCACAGAAAAACAAGTAAATATTTCTAAGAAGCCAAGAAATGTCACTAAGTTCAAACAATGAAGCACAAGCATTTGATTCAGGTCATTACTTTATTCATTTAATTTTACTTCAGAAAAAAAATTCAAATAGCTTGGTTGTTTGATGTGTTAGAAGTGGAAAATTAGAATCTGTAAGAGTACATAAATGTAAATTGAGAATATTCTGCAAGGATAGTGGTTATATGGGGGGGAAGGATCAAATTATTATGTAGCGTTGGTAAAAGTGTGAAGAGGAATTTATAATTTTTATTCTATATGTGTTGGTATTTTTTAACTTTTTTCCAGTATGATTTTTTCCCACTAATTTTAAAATGAATAAAGTGGAAAATAAAAATGAAACATGAAAAATACTCAGATAAGTCTTAATGCAAAAAGATGATTATTCTAAGCAAGTAAAAATACTAAAACTTTTCATGAGAAAAACCATGAGAAAAAAAGACAATAATATCTTGTTAAGAATTAATCCTAGAAGAGCATCAGTTCATATCAACTGGTGTGCTGCTAGCTTAGCTTTGTTCTCACACAAAACCCAAATGAACATTTTGTGAGAGAAATTCTAACGGAGCCCTAACAATAACTATAACATGGAAGCCCTCACTAGGAGTGTCAGCTGACTCCCTTTTCCACAAGGAGAATACGGAGTAGGACAGTAAAACAATAATTTGTGCTGGTAATAATGCAGTAGCTTAACAGTCTAGTGATAAGAGTGGCTACATTTAAAATTAGTTACAGTTTGGCCTTGGCATTAAAAATTTTTTTTCTATAAAGTGAAGTCATAAGCATGAGTTTGTACAAGGCTGGGCAAAGACATAGCTAGTGTTTGATATCATTTAGCTAAAGTGTTTTCTGACAAATGAATTTCTCTATTTCCTTAGGAATAACCACTTTATGGAAGGTTTCTGAAGAACCAAAATATAAAGAGTAATCTGTTTTTCTACTCTGTAATAACATCTGGTCAAATAACAGCTTTCTTGTAGCCCAGAGCATTCTGTAATATTGGCTAAATCTGTTTGCTGGCTTTGGGCAACATAAATTCCTGGAAGCAATGGTGACTTCCTAAATCTCGAGATTTGTTGGAAAAGCCTGTTTGGGTAAGAAATATAGAAAGATTTTACTGTGCAAATCCAGAAGAATCCAATACCATAGAGCAACAGCAAAGAAAAAAATAAAATAAAAGCTAAAGCAAGTTTTGTCTGTGATAGACCATTGTCCTCCTCAGATGGCATAGCTAATGATTTTCAGTTTGGAAAAGAAAAAAAAAGCCAATTCTCCAAATACTGTGCCAAATAAGATATAATTCTTTCTTTGAAAGTGATAATAAAAAGTTAATCTGGTAGATTACAGTTGGCAAAATCCAAAGGGTTTTATTCTTTTTATTTATAGGAATTAATCTTTTGTCTGACAGGCCAGTTATAAAAATATATATATTTTACTAACATGGCTTAAGAGGTAAAGAATAAGACCTAAATCTCAAAAGGAAAAAATCATTCACTTAGAAACTAAATAGTGGTAGAACAAAAAATCTACAAAGTCTGCTATATCCTATAGAGAGACAGGAATTGGGATGGGGGAAATGTGACAGTAGGCAGCAAGTTCAAATGCAGACGCAGTGTGTAATGAAAACTGAGTTGATAGTCTCTTCAGCTTTCTGATCTTTGTGAAGATAATTTTTAATGGAGCTTAGAGAGGATATATTACAATTTTATTCTATCTTTAAAAAGGTATTGTCACCATTTTAAATGTTAGATTTACAATGAAACTCTTCTTAGTGATATATCTAGGTTCAAGATAGAGTAAGCGTGGTTTTCATACATTGCATGTTTTCAAGCTTTAACCATAATTCATAGTTGTCTTGAAACCAATTGCTTCTCTATAATGTTTACTTGTATGTTAAGTTGTTTATGGGCATGCCAGTATACATACTTTTGCAGTTATTTTTGACAGAAAGGGATTGACACATAGCCATGTTAAGGTCCGTAAAGATGGCCAGTGAAAAAGGATGAGCTCAATCTCCAAAGAATCCTTTGCTTTAGGATTCTGATTATTTCATTCTAACACCTACATTTTGTAATGCCCCTCCATGTCTCACAACTCTGTTTCCACACACTCTAGTTTTCTCCCTGTAAATTGGTGTCCTAGCTAATCCAATCAAACAGTTATTACCAAGGTTCATCAAACTTTCCATGACTTCCCTACTGAACAATTAAACCCTTCAGCTGAGACCATTAATGAGTACTAGGGCAACCTGGACACAGACTGAAATTCATCTTGACCAGATAAGCATTCATTTTTAACTTCCAGAAATGCTGATAACCAACCCCTCTACTTGTGTCCTGCAAGCACACGGACTCCCTTAATTCCCACTCTTCTCCCCTACAATAACTCAAGTTTAGAAGGCAGTGCATTGTGGAGGTTTAATAAATGGTTTTTGGATAGGTGGATGGATGGATGAATGAATGAATGGTTGGATGTGTTATATTCTACATAACCATATTTTGAGAACTCTTGAATTGTGTCACTTTATTGACTCTTTTTTTAAATTGAAATTCCCTGAGCACCTCATAAAAAATTTTGAATGGTACAGAAAAGTGATGATTAAAATTTAACTCTCCCTTCTACCACAAGAACCCAGAAACTAGTCACAAATAACTTTCTACTCATAGTCAAGGCATACAAAAATGTGTATGTACATACGTAGATAATTTTGCCATATTTTATAAATGAGATTGTACTCTTCACACAGTCCTATACCTTAATTTTTAACAGTAAATCTTGTAAATTATTTATATCACCACATATAGACCTTCTTCATTCTTTTTTCACAACTACATAGTATTCCAATATATGAAATACATGGTAGGTTTTGAACTATGCTTGTAGAATTAGAATACAGGGAAGAAATGACTAAGGTAAATCTCAGGTTTGCAAAATTCCAAACTCAAAGTATTTAATAGGTTTTTTTCTTGGTCTCCAAGTGACCTTGAAGTGACTTCAAGTGAGCATCTGAGTAAAGATATTAGAAAAAAAAAGAATAAAGAACAATAGTGAAAACAAAAAAGAAAGTAGGACAAAAAGATCCTTTTTTATTTGAACCTTTAAGAAACCAACTTCCGTTTTATTTTCTCTGTAACTTATTTTTCTTATAGGGAATGAGGAGATGTGTTAAAACATGACTCTATCAAGGACACGGGAGCAGGGAATTACTAATGATGGAAGGAGTGAGGGGGGAGGTAGAGGTCTGAAGATCAAAGTAGCTCACACAGACCTGACCAGAGGGAGCTCTTTGATTTCACATCAACCAGTATTTCCTGAGTGATTATTGCAGGCAAGATGCTTACTTGCTTTTAATCTGGGAAGACAAATGACAATTTGGCACAACATATGCTCTGTCCCAGGTGAGTGATTATACACTGTAATTGCTAAAGGAGTCTGCTGAAAATATTAACATTACATGTAGCTTTCTTCTTAGGCCAAGGGAAAGTACTATAGATTTTAGCGGTCTGCGTCTGGGGGGAGAGTTTGGTGCTACTACTAAATGGGAGAGCATCTCTCCAGAATAATAATCTAGACAGGCTAGCATATGGCATATGATTCAATAATTTCCATAAAACTGTTACATTATTTATCATTCACATAAATCCTGAACTTAAGAGATTTTATGCCCCTTGATAAAATAGGAAATTTGAAAAAATTCCAAAGAAGTAAATGTTTCTTAAAGAACTTGTTACCAATTAACCATGCTAGCCATAACCAGAAGCCCGTGCACAATATTTCATAAATTATATATGTTTCTAAACAGCAGTATCATATTTGATTTTGCAATTTTTTCTCCTATTTGACAAAATGGTATAGTGGAAAAAGCATGGTTTGGGGGATCAGATAGGCCTGGGTTCATATCTCAATTCAACTATTCACTGGTTGAGTCATTTCTGTGAAGTTTTTCCTGATCTCAGTTTTCAGTATTGTTGTGAGGAGTAAATTAGGTCATATGTACAAGAGTTTTGTTGAGCTACAAAAATAAAACATACATATGAATTGATATATAGATATTAATACATGTAAATTTATATGTAATTATCAAATACATATTTTACATATATTACATAAATTATTTATATTTTATATTAATATAACTAATTAAATGTATTACATCATTATTTATAAGAATTTAAATTAAAAAACTGTGGTACAAGTTAATGCTAGGCTACCATAGAATGAGAAATTAATTTTCACTTTTAGAACTATTTGCACAGATATATTTTGCTTTAGCATCCATTGTACAATCAATTTATTATTAGAGATTAATAAAACATTTAATTTTGATCACTTTTCTAGGCACTATATCAGATTTTTAAAACAAAATTGTTGTTATACAATTTTTATACTGAAATTATTTTTCACTATTCTTCAAGTAGTGGGTCTTCTCCTTCCAGATAGTATCTGTAATTTGCTTAAATCTCTCTCTACAACTCACAAATAATCATCAACATAACAATCATTCTACAACTATATATTTTTATTAAAGCCAGCGCTGCATAAACACAATGTGACCATACCATTGGCATATTTAATTGTGTAATTGGTACATGATGTAGTCAACAAGTCAAAAACGTGTGATGATTGGCAAGAATTATTACAGTGCCTAAGAAATGCTGCTTGATTGGGAATGTTTTTTTAGATTCAAGATGGAAACTAAATTCAGAATGCAATCTAGAGACAGATCACAGTAAACCACAATGCCACACAGAAGAAAATACTTTCCTCAAAAAGTATATTACTTGGTGGAATGTCTTTTATAAAACTGTTTTGTTTTCAGGGTTACTATTGTGCAGTTCTGTGTAATTAAGATTAGAATGTGCTTGAGACAAAAAGTGCAATTGATAAGGTCTTTCTTCAAGCATGAAAATACCACGTGCAGATGGAGAAATTGAGAAAATACTGCTATTGTTATTGAAACAATGATACTAAAAAGTAAAAATATCATGATATTATAGGGCATGAACTATGTGGTACTCAAGAGAAAAGAATGTACAAACAAAGTGAGGAAATGAAAAGTGACATGCAGAATAGGCTATGACAGGGATGTTCTAATCCAGAATTTACTTCCAATGATGGTAGACTAATTAGCTGAAAAGCTGGACAAATATTTAAAAGTTGTTAGAAGGCATTGGAAGGCTTTAAAAATAGTTTAGATTTATAGAGTCAAGATCCAAAAGAAGGGAACCCAGAAAGATGAGCAATACCTTTGGGGCTCCCTGTCTTCTAGAGTTAGTCGCTGATACCAAGGAAGGTGGCAGAGAGACAAAGAGGTTAAACAGGGCTGCTGGAAAACTCTGGAAGCCAGAGTAACAAATAATGTGGGCTTGGAGTTCCCCAAGGAGGGATAATCTAGTAAATATCCCAGGTTTTAAGATTGAACCCTGAGGTACTACAAGCTAAAAGGTGAATAAACTGAGAACTGACTAAGGCTAAAAAGGAAAAATAATCTGTTTTGGATTATCTCAATCCCTGATTGGATTGTGATGAGCTGGGATGTCTAGTATCCATAGTATCCTTCCAGATGTAATTGTTAATTGTTTCCAGAGGAAGAAAAAAAACTTCAGTAATTGTAGTCTACAAGTTTTCATATGCAATGTCTAAACTAAGTTATAAATAACCAGGAACATGAGAACGTAAAGCCACAAAACGAAAAGAGCAATAGACAATAGAAGCAGGAAACTTCGAGTTATCAGATACAGAATTTACACTATAATTTAATATAGTCAAGTAAAAAAGAAAAGACAAGTTGAAGAATTTCAAGAGAAAAACATATATTTTTAAAAAGAGCCTAATGGAAATTCCAGAAGAAGAAAAATAAATTACCTAAACTCAAGAATTTAATGTAATAGTTTAAGTGATATCAGAGTTATTAGAGTTGAAGAGGGAATTAATTAGTGGACAAAAAATCAGGAAAAGTATATGCATTTAAATACTAATAAAAGCAAGGATGCCAAAATACAGACAAGAGCATAAGAGACATAGGGGATACTGTAAAAAGATGTATTTTAAATATAAGTGGAGTCTCAGAAGGGGATGGGAGAAGGAAGCAAAGCAAACCGACTGAAAATTTCCTCAGCTTCTAACAACATCAATTTACAGATACAAAAATTTCCATGAATCCACGAATTATAAGTATAAGGAAAATTACTCCGAGAAAACATAAAAAGATGACTGAAAGTCAAAGACAAAGTAAAAGCATTTTGGATCATATTCAAAGAGCAACAATGAGATTGTTAGTTAACTTCTCAACAGAAAGTGTTCCAGCCAACCAGCGATGGCATGATATCTAGAGTTACAGTCATTTCATTTCAGCATACTAAAGATATTATGTCATATCTGGCAAAATATCCTTCCAATATGAAGGTGAAATAAAGACATTTTCAAACAAATAGAAATAGAGAACATATATTACCACCAGTCACAGATCAAACACAATACCATAAAGTGTTTTTTTTTAGACAGATGGCAAGTGATCCCGGATAGAAGTTTGGAGATCCAAAAAGCAATGTTTGAAAAATATCTGAGTGATATTAATTGCTTAAAATAAAAATAGTAACGTGTCATAGAGTTTAGATATATAGAGAATTCATATCATAACAATAGCATATCAATTGGGAATGGGTCAAATGGAATTAAAGTATTCTAAAATCTTTTCATTGCCTTAGAAGAGATAAAACTACTAATTCATATTAGATATGGACAAGAATGTAGATTACAGTCAGGAGACCTATTTTCAAAGTGCTCTAAGGAGCTCCCAAGACTTTTCAATGGGTCCATAAAGACAATATTATTTTCATAACAATTATTTTTATAATAAGACATTATTTGCCATTTTTACTGAGCTGGCATTTGATCTGATTGTGTAGAAACCATGGTGACTAAAACTACTGGCTTCTTAGTCCAAATCAATACAATAATGCCAAACTCTACTAGTTTTTATTGTACTTTTCTTTGCTAGGTGTCAGATATTATTTTTCCCTGCAAAGGTCCAGATAGGAAATGTTTTAGACTTTTTGCTGTCTCTGTCTCAATTACTAAACTCTGCAGCTGAAGAGCAAAGTCATCAGCAGATGATATTTAAATACATTGGCATGGCTGTATTCCAACAAAATGTTGTTTTTTAAAAAGTAGCTGTGGGTTAGGTTTTACCTGTGGACGACAGTCTGCTATCTCTGTTCTATGACACTCTGTAGTAAAAACAACACACATACATACAAGTTTACTTAAGAATATCCTTCATGAAGCAGCAGAAATTATCGATTTTATTAAAGTTTGACATTTGAGTACACATCTTTTTAGTATTTTTGTGGCATAATGGGAAGTAAGCATAAAGCATTTTGCCTGCATGCTGAAGTAGGATGATTGTCTGGAGAAAAAATATTTAAGCGATTTTATCTTTGTGAGATGAACTAATTGTTTCTTTGTGGAATACCATTGCTGCTTGAAAAAGACAATTAATGGGTGAGCTATAGTTATTTAGATTTTGAAATTTGATAGAATAGTCAATGAGACATGAAGGGAAATCTAATAATGAGTTTTGGTTTTGGGGAAAAAACCTTTGCTATCAAAAAAGACCCCCTAATTGTTGCTCTTCCTCCACTGGACATTATTCTTACTGCATGTAATGCCCAGAACCGTGACAACCATCTGGTAAGGTAGAAAGTAGTTTACCTGAGGACAAAGCCAATAGCATCCTAAGTGACATACTGCCAGTACACCGAGTTGACAGAATTGAAGCACAAAGGTAACTACTCTATTTTTATCAGGTCATTAATTTATCCATTTATTTACCAAGCATTTATTGAATGCTAAATGCAGGGGAGAAATGGCAGAATCCCTCACCTCCTAGAAATTCTAATATGAAGGACAGAGAATGAATTATAATTAGATGCATGAGGAGAATTCAGAGTGCTATGGAATTGTGACCTAGTCTGGGGTGAAGTGAATGCTTTTCTGAGAGAATGTAAAGTGTAAACAAAACCTGAATGAGGAGAAAGAATTTACTAGATGAAGGATGGGAAAGGGTTTCCAAAAAGGAAACCAATGCACTTACAGTCTAAAAGAACAGGGAACACATACTGGGAAGTTAAGGGAAGCCAATATGCCTAGAGCAAAGAACAAGGAATGACAGTCATAGAGGCTGGAGGAGTGATTGGTTACCCTGCAATCTTGGAATGTTACAGACCTAATTAGAGATTTTGAGCTTTACACCAAAAGATACACAGATTTATTGGTGGTTTAAAGCTGGACTTTACATGTTCAGATTAGAATTTTAAAAAGATCTTTCTGGAGAGGAGCTAAGATGGCAGTCTAGTAGAAAAGGACTCTTTAAGGGAAAAGGAAAGATCAACAGTGACAAAGACAAGAACGGAAGAGAGAAAATCTGCAGAAACAATGACAAAACAAAAGTTATAATGCAATTATAAAGTTGTACAAACTACACATCTATCAATAATTACTCTGAATATAAATGGACCAAATGCTCCAATCAAAAGACACAGGGTGTCAGAATGGATAAAAAAACAAGACCCATCTATATGCTGACTACAAGAGACTCAGTTTAGATCTAAAGATATCTGCAGACTGAAAGTATGGGGATGGACAAACATTTACCAGGCAAATGGATGCGAAAAGAAACCTGGAATAGCAATTCTTATATTGGAAAAACTAGACTTTAAATCAAAGACTGTAACAAGAGATGAAGAAGGGTACTGTATCATAATAAAGGGGACAATCCAACAAGAAGATCTAACAATTGTAAATTTTTATGCACCAAACATGAAATACCCAAATATATAAAACAATAACAAACATAAAGGAACTCATTGATAATAAAATAATAGTAGGAGATTTAACCCCCTACTTACATCTATAAGATATCAGGATATCTAAATAGAAAATCAACAAGGAAACAATGGCTGTGAATGACAAACTGAACCAGGTAGACTTGACAGATATATTCAGAACATTCCATCCTAAAACAGTAGAAAATACTCCTTTCAAGGGTACGAGGGACATTCTCCAGAAAAGATCACCTACTAGGTCACAAATCAGGCCTCAACAAGTATAAAATATTGAGGTCATACCATGCATAGTTTCTGACCACAATGCTATGAAATTTGCAGTCAACAATAAGAAAAAATTTGGAAAGACCACAAATACATAGAGATTAAACAATATGCTACTAAAGAATGAATGGGTCAACCAAGAAATGAAAAGAAGAAATAAAAAAAAAATACAATGAAAGAGATGGCAATGAAAATACACCAGTCCCAAACAATTGCAGCAAAAGCAGTCCTAAGAGAGAAGTCTATAGCAATACAGGCCTACCTCAAGAAGCAAGGGAAATAAATACACAACCTAATCTTACACCTAAAGGAGCTAGAAAAAGAATAAAAAACAAAGAAGCCTAAGGTCAGCAGAAGGAAGGAAATAATAAAGATCAAAGCAGAAATAAATGATATAGAAGCTAAAAAAACAAAACAATAGATCAATGAATGAAATCAAGAGTTGATTCTTTGAAAAAAAATTAATAAAATTGATAAACCTCTCACCAGACTTATCAAAAAGAAAAGGGAAAGGACCCAAATAAATAAATAAATTAAATAAAATTCAAGTGAGAGAGGAGAAATAACAACCAACATCACAGAAATACAAATAATTATAAAAGGATATTATGAAAAACTATATGCCAACAAATTGGACAACCTAGAAGAAATGGAAAATTTCCTAAAAACCTAGACACTACCAAAACTGAAACCTATAAACTACCAAAACTGAAAAAGGAACAAACAGAAAACTTAAGCAGACTGATAATGTTCATATTACCCAAAGCAAACTACACATTTAATGCAATCCCTATCAAAATACCACCAGCATTTTTCACAGAGCTAGAACAAATAATCCTAAAATTTGTATGGAACCAAAAAAAGACCCCAAATACCCAAAACCATCTTGAAAAAGAAAACCAAAGCTGGAGGCATCACAATCCCAGACTTCAAGTTATATTACAAAGCGGTAGTGATCAAGGCAGTATGGTACAGGCACAAAAATAGACACATAGAGCAATAGAACAGAATAATAAACCCAAAAGTTAATCCAGAACTATAGTGTCGATTAATCTTTGACAAAGCAGGAAAGAATATCCAATGGGAAAAAGACAGTGTCTTCAACAAATGGTGTTGGGAAAAATCAACCACAACATGCAAAAGAATGAAACTGGACCACTTTCTTACACCAAGCACATAATTAAATTCAAAATGAATTAAGGATCTAAATGTGAGACTTGAAACCATAACAATCCTAGAGAAGAACACAAGTAGTAACCTATTAGACATCAGTTATAGCAACTTCTTTCTAGGTATGTCTCCTGAGGCAAGGGAAATCAAAGCAAAAATAAACTATCGAGACTACATCAAAATGAAGTTTCTGCACAGCAGAGGAAACAATCAACCAAAGTAAAAAGCAACCTATGAAATTGGAGAAGATATTAGCAAATGATATATCTGATAAAGGGTTAGTATTGAAGTATATTTAAAAAGCTTGTAAAACTCCACACCCAACAATCAAATAATTCAGTTAAAAAATGGGCAGAAGACATTTTTCCAAAGAAGACATCCAGATGACTAACAAACACATTAAAATGTGCTCAACATCGCTGATCATCAGGGCAATATAAATCAAAACCACAATAAAATACCACATCACACCTGTCAGAATGTCCGAAATTAACAACACAAGAAATAACCAGTATTGTCAAGGATGCAGAGAAAGGAGAACCCTGTTACACTGCTGGAATGAATGGAAACTGGTGCAGCCACTCTGGAAAACAGAATAGTTTCATTAAACAGTTAAATATAGAACTTCTCTATGATCCAGCAATTACATTACTAGGTATTTACACAAAGAATACATATACACTAATTCAAAGGAATATATGCACCTCAATAATAATAGAATTAACAACAATAGTGAAATAACGGGAAGAGCCCAAGGGTCCGTCAACTGATGAAGGATAAAGAAGATGTGGTATGTATAGACACACACACACACACACACACACAGGCACACTGGAATATTACTCAGTTATAAAAAAGAATGAAATCTTACTAATTGCAACAACATGGATGGAGTTAGAGAGTATTATGTCAAGCAACAAATCAATCATATAAAGTGAAATACCATATGATTTCACTCATATGTGGACTTTAAGAAACAAAACACAAAACCATAGGTGGAAAAAAGAGAGAGGAAAATCAAGAAATGGCTGTTGACTATAAACAAAACACTAATGGTTACAAAGGGAGATAGGTGGGGGGATGGGTTAAATAGGTGACAGGGATTTAAGAGTGCACCTGTTTTTTTGTGCACAGGGTATTGTATGTAAGTGTTGAATCACTAAATTGTACACTTGAAACCAATATTCTACTGTATGTTAACTCACTAGAATGTGGATAAAAACTTAAAAAATAGAAGGAACAATTGAATATCAATTTAAAGAGTATTTAGAGCACAAAGCCCTCTTTACTTGGGTTCAGTGGATGGTTGCCATGTTTATTCTCACACAAACAGAAGTTGGAGGTTTTAGTTGTTGGAGAGTCCTCTGAACTGCAGGTTGGGAAGCACAAAACCTAACCTTAAACCTAACCTTAATCCTAAGCCTAAAACGAATTCTACTAACCAGGGATACCTAAACTCTACCTCTAGCCCTAACTCTAACCCTAAACCTAACTTCTGGAAAGGTCTTTGAATTGCAGGATAGGAGAAACATACCCTCCCCCTCCCCTAACCCTAGCTCTAGACCTAATCCTAACCCAAACCTAGCCTTAACCCCTAAAACTAACCACAAATCCCCAACTCTAACCCCAAGTGTTACCCCAACATGAAACTTATCCTTCTAGAGAAGATTCTGAACTGAAGGATCATAGGCAAAACACCCACACCATGGCCTTACCTTAACCCTAAACCTAACTTTTATTCAAGCCCTAAAATGAACCCTAATTCAAGAGCTGAGGAAAAACAAAAAGCACATTTGGTATATATATACATAATGGAATATTACTCAGTCAGAAAAAAAGAATTTTTGTAATTTCCAATGGCACGGATATAGGGAGAAAGTATTATTCTAAGTGAATATCTAATTCTAATCCAAACAATAACCCTAACTCCTAACAAGTAATCTCTAAACCTAACCCTAAACCAAACCATTACATGAACCCTAAACTTATCCCTCTGGAAAGGTCTCTAACTGGAGGATAATGGCATATACACTAGCCCTAACATTAACCCTAACTCTTATCCTGGCCCTAAACCAAACCCTAATGCTACATGTGAGGGAAAAAAGATGATTTGGTATATATACAATGGAATATTACCCAGCCATAAAAAGAATGAAATCTTACTATTTGCAAAGACATTCATGGAGCTAGAAAGTATTATTCTAAGCAAAATAAGTCAGTCACAGAAAGACAATTATCATGTGGTTCCACTCATTTGTGGAATTTAAGAAATAAATGAGCAAATGGAAAATAAAAGAGAGTCAAACCAAGAAACAGTCTTAACTATAGAGAACACACTGATGGTTACCAGAAGGGAGGTGGGTGGAGGGGATGGGTCACACAGGTGATGGGGTTAAGGAGTACACTTGTGATGAGCACTGGATGTTTTCTGCAAGTGTTGTAGCACTATATTCCAAACAAGTATGCAATATTACACTGTTTGTTAACTAACTGGAATTAAAATAAAAACTTAAGGGGCGCCTGGGTGGCTCAGTTGGTTAAGCGTCTGACTTCGGCTCAGGTCATGATGTCGCGGTCCGTGAGTTCGAGCCCCGCATGCGGCTCTGTGCTGACTGCTCAGAGCCTGGAGCCTGTTTCAGATTCTGTGTCTCCCTCTCTCTCTGACCCTCCCCCGTTCATGCTCTGTCTCTCTCTGTCTCAAAAGTAAATAAATGTTAAAAAAAATTTTTTTAAACTTAACAAAAACCAAGATCTTTCTAGCCAAGTGTAGAAAATGGATCTGAACTGGCATCCAGGACCTCAGTAGAAAGGCATACTGCCTCAGAGAAAGGAAGTGCCTTTCACTACTCTACGGTTGGTGGTGTTGAAACATGGAAACGCAAGCTAGTCAGAGATTCAGTGAATGGGTGAACATGAGGTTTGAGCAAACACCTGCAGGATGCCTAAGAGATGGTGGGATAATGAAGAGTAGGAATTTGTGACAGACTTCCTCTCTTGGAGTTGAGGCAGGAGGGGCCATATGCCAAATGTAAAACAAGGCCTGGGTCAAAATTTCTACAATTTTTGTCTAATTTCATAATTTGTTTGATATTTCTATATATCTCAGATTTTGCCCATCTAAATTTCTTATTATTTTCAAAGGAGAAGTTGTAAGGTCCCTATTGCCGGAAATGTAATAGTGCCCAGTGAAATATTTTACATGACTTATGCACTTATAGCCATTTATGTGGTTAGATTTAATTAAAACACATGGTTAAATTGGTGTAATTGCATGATTCCACTACTTCTAAATTCATTTCTCACAGAAAATACCAAACTTGATAGCCCTCGAGTATCTTTAAGAAATTAAAAGGAAATCGTATAACAAAACCCAGCTATTCCTTGACCTCATTGAACTATTTTCATAATAGAAGACAATTTCTTATTGAAAGCAACCATGTAATATATATTTTCATTCTTTCTAATGGAAAGGAATGAAGCATCTTTGGTTCTTTTGGAAGCTATAACAGTATTAAGTGATCTAAGTTATATGTAGTTATTTCATTTAGAAATATAAATATATGCATACATTTTAAAAGTAGACTTAAAACAATTCTTCCAGGGGCACCTGGGTGGCTCAGTTGGTTGAGGGTTGACTTAAGCTCAGGTCATGATCTCGTGGCTGACATGTTCGAGCCCCACGTTGGGCTCTGTGCTGATAGCTTGGAGCCTGGAGCCTGCTTTGGATTCTGTGTATCCCTCTCTCTCTGCCCCTCCCCCACTTGTGCTCTGTCTCTCTCTGTCTCACAAATAAATATAGAACATTAAAAAAAATTTTAAAAACCCAATTCTTCCATTATTTCTTGGTCAAATCTGATTAAATTGAATATTATATACCCAGATCAGAAAGTTATTATATACTGTTGTTCCAAAAACTTCATGGTTTCAATATCTAATATTTTGGAAATTATGAAATATTTCCTTAGTGCAATCTTAAATGTCACATTTAGTAAACTTTTGTATAAATTTGGGTTAAGTAAAAAAACTGCAATCATGGAAATAGCTACATTTCTCTCCAGAAATGGTTCTTTTCATTTAGGGAAGTGTTCCTTTGGAATCCCATTTTTTTCCCTCTAAGATTTTATTTAAATTCAAGTTAGTTAACATAAAGTGTAGTATTGGTTTCAGGAATAGAATTTAGTGATTCATCACTTACATACAACACCCAGTGCTCATCACAAGTAGAATCGTAACTTACAGAGAGAAATGCTCTTATTCTAGAACTCTGAAGCGCAAACTAATATTCACACAGTAAACTAATTCGTGAGTTAATTCATTTAGTCAAAAATATATATTTGTTTTCAAACCCCTCAAATGAGATGGATGTTTCCACCTCTCTTCCTTCTATCTCTTTGCTCTGCTTAATTCTCCAGAGGATAAGTGGGACTGACTTTACTTCTGGACATTCCTTACCATAATAAGGCTCTTCGCGTTCATCATCCTACCTTATTGCACATGTTATCCTTGGAATCTTGCCCTTTGGCACCCCTGGCATTAATTTCTGCTAACTCTCCTTGGAAGTCCATCATTATAGGGGCTACTGTAGTAGCATCAGCAAAAGTTCTGGGCCAATGCAACTTAAGTGTCATGTTTTATCTCTAGAATTTTACTTCATTTGAAGATTTATTCTGAAATTTCTTGCTACCTAGTCAGTAGTCAGTTCCTTCAAATGCTCATGGAAAAATTCTTACTTCTGTCTTCCTGTATCTTTTATTTAATGTTTGTTTATTTTTGAGAGAGAGAGAGAGAGAGAGAGAGAAAGAGAGAGAGAGAGAGATCGAGCTTACATGGGGGGGGAGGGGCAGAGGGAGAGGGAGACACAGGATCTGAAGCAGGCTCCAGGCTCTGAGCTGTCGCACAGAGCCTGATGCGGG
This sequence comes from Neofelis nebulosa, assembly GCF_028018385.1. Lineage (NCBI taxonomy): Eukaryota > Metazoa > Chordata > Mammalia > Carnivora > Felidae > Neofelis > Neofelis nebulosa. Next base: position 65,818,067 of record NC_080783.1, read on the forward strand.
GCTTGAACTCACGAACTGTGAGATCATGACCTGAGCCGAAGTCAGATGCTCAACCAACAGAGCCACCCAGGTGCCCCATGTCTGCCTGTATCTTTATTTCAAAGTTAGTCTAAATAACTAGGGTCACCATTGCAGCAAACAATACCTTAGTCAAAATCAAATCAGTTTTTGACTTTTTTTTTTTTTAATGCTACTCCTCGGGTCCAAGTCACTAGAATATCTTGCCTGGATTATTTCAATACCTCCTTATTGGTCACTGTTTTTATTGTTCTTAGACACCAACAGTCTATTTTCAACAGGACAACCAAAATAACTTGCAAAAAACTTAAAACTTATAGTGTTACTTCTCTGCTCAAAACCTTCCACAGCTTCCCATTTCACTCTGGGTTAACAGCCAGACCCTTAAAAGCAGCCTAAAGGTCTTTTCTCTGACACTCTTGACATGCCCTTGCCTTGGGGCCTTACTACTTGTTGTGCTGTGCATTTGAACCACCGTTTCCCTAGGTTTCCATATAACTTGCTTCTGCATGGCTTTCGGATATTTACTCAGATGCATTTCAGTGACTTGGCTGCACTATTTAAAATCACCTTCCCCTCTTCTCTGCAGTTGCTGTGCCCTTACAATTTGTTATTCTTTTTCTCTAGCACTTAGGGCAGACTGTGTATTTATTTATTTTATGTTCTCTCATCTAAAAATCATCTGCAAAATGGAGAAAACTTTGCTTTTTTTTTTTTTTAACTCTTCCATCTTCAGAGTCTAAACTGGCACCTGCCACATAACAGCGTTCAATAATTATTTTTTTGAATAATTAATTATAGACACCCACAAAGCATGATAATTAGTATAATATCAGAGAAGCATACCCTTCCATTAAAATGACTGTAACAGTAGTTTTTAAATGTAATCTGACAAAGTTCACCTATTTCATTCATTGTCACAAAGATTCTCATTCGTTAAATAATTGCTTTTCTTTCCCCCAAAGTAATGCAGAAAAACAAAGCAAAAAGAAATAAATTATCAGGGTAGCTGTTACCTTAAAATGAAAAAAAATTTTTTTTAGTATCTCTTCTCTACAAAATGAATATATCTGTACATTCAGTGCTTACGAACACAGTGAATCCTCCTCCGTCTCAAAAATAATTTTCACAGCTTGAACAAGTAATCAATTTACCTAGAATGAAGCCTAACAAATTACTGCTAAAAAGCAAAGAGAGACTATTTCTAAAGCTTAAAAACTGTAATTAAGAAAGAAGATATTGTCCTTGTTTATCTTTAACAAAATCTCTTCCTTCTGCAGTCTGCATTCATTTTTCTGTGTATTAACTGTCTTTTATTTCTTGATTCATTTTGCAAGTTCATCTTTTCCTCTTCTATGGATTTTGTCTTGCGTGTAATAGACAATGTTTTCTGAACATTCATCATGTATTTTATAACAGTTTACTCACTTCCCTCTGTTGTGTTATTTTAACTTCAACAGTAACTGAAATACTTTCAGCTTGACGTGTCAGCATTAAAATAAAAGATTGAGTATACTCTAAGGCAGAAATTGCCTGGATGCCATATAAATCGCTTCTAAATTTCTTTGGAAATGTTACCTTAACTTTCACCTATCTTTTGAACACCTAATAATTTAAGACCATTTGCGTTTCAGAAAAATAGAAGCTAGAGAAGTGAGCCACCATTTTCTATCATAATTAGTACACATCTGTCGCTCACTCTCATGATACCATCCTCCACATGTTATGAAGATTATACTCCAGGAACCCATTCTTCCTTAAAGAGAACTCCAATAAAGAACTGCCTGTTGTGTGGTATTGGTGAAGTGAATACTCATTAGACCTTGTTGAAAGACAAGTCTTACTAAAAGAGACAAGAGCATTCTTAAATCTCTTCTAAAATATAGGTTCTGGATGTAAATGATGTTTTAAAAAATGGACAGAGAAAAATGAAACCTGAAACTCAGAGACACTAAGAAGCAAACTTTTAAGACTCTAATAAAATTGTCTCTTGTTTAAGAAATGATGACAATCCCTAGATGGAGCAGCTGTAAAACTGTTAAAAATGATGTGCCTCAGTGTGAGTAAATTGTCATTCCAGATGTAGGGGAAAAGGCTAGATTGTAAAAAACAAATAACTCTCCAAATCTTTTCTTGATATTGTTTGCCTAGGTTGGAAAGTCTACTAAATAGGCAATAGTCATTTTTTATGCCACTTTTTAAATGTTTGTTTTATCTTTGAGAGGGAGAGAATGTGAGTGGGGGAGGGGCAGAGAGAGGCGGGGACCGAGGATCCGAAGAGGGCCCTGCACTGACAGCAGTGAGATGGATGTGGGACTCTAACTCATGAACTATGAGATCATGACCTGAGCTGAAGTCTGACGTTCAGCTGACTGAGCCACCTTTTTATGTAACATTTTAAAACACTCCTCCCTCCCTCCCTTCTTTTCTTCCTTCCTTCCCATCTGTGTTCTGTTTTTTGTTCCTTCCTTCTTTTGGGGGGGGGGGGACAAAGATATAGTACCACCAAGGACCAGATAGTGTTCTAGGTGCTCTGGATACAAAAATGATTAACAGGATTTATACTGAGTAAATACACACACACATTGTAAATATTAAAGCTGGGAGCAAACCTGAAGATAAGTCATCCAATCCCCATTTTTCAGGTGATGATTTTGAGCTTCTTAAAATTAAATATCTGAGATCAGTCTTCTAATTAAATGGGAAAAATGTAGGGCTAGAAACTAAGATTTCTGAGCTGGCCCAGTTTATTTTCTCCTAAAGCATGCTGACTTTCAGGGAGAAGGAACAGGCAAATAAAGTTTAAAGTAAGGAAAAAACTTTTAAAAATGCTAAGCTGAACTATACTATCAAAAACTTAAACTTGCTTTGACATTCAAAGATGAAGTTCTAAATCTAAGATGTTTACTATTTAAGTTTGTATATGTTTTTCCTGCTTAACATAAAGGGCACTCTTTAATTTCAGAAATAAGTGGAAAACTGGTCCCAGTAGTTAGAGCCACATATACACAAAAGTGTTCCATACTTACTAGAACACAGACTTTTTGACTGATACATTCTAGAAAACTCATTTTTTAATTTAATTTATCTATTTGTTCCTCACTGAAGCCTCTAATTTCACCAGTAGGTTTAGACAGGTAGACATTTGCTACAAAAGAAGGATTGAATCTAAATGAGGCACTAAATAATGAATGTGATGACACTGATATCTGGTTGCCAGGCCTTGAAAGCTCAAAACTTTAAAGACTGAAATAAAGTTAGGTGGCAGATCTTGTGAAATTGGTGGAAAGGATGCAGTATATTATTGGACATATCAAAAAGCTACTATAAGCTTTTCTTTAAAAAAAACCCCAGGAATATGGATCTTATATAGATAAAAATTTATTTGCTTAATAATGTTTTCACTATTTAATGAAGGACAAAACAAGTAGTTATTTATATTATAAAGGAATTTATTCCCATTTTAAAAAATGGATGTCTTCTTTAAGGCATTTAAGTATTGTTTTAGTGAGTAATTGTTAGAGTAAATGTTGGACAGGAAAAACCTAAAGATCAACTTTCACAGATAACTGAAGATGATTCAGAGAAAAAGATAAACCATTTTTGAATTAATAATTCAAAGCTAGGAGATTCAATTAATGATCATTTGAAATGTGTTTAAATGAACTGTTGTAGGCACCTGGGTGGCTCAGTCAGTTAAGTGTTTGGCCCGCTCAGGTCATGATATCACCGTTCATAGGTTCTGACCCTGCGTCGGGCTATGTGGTGACAGCTCAGAGCCTGGAGCCTACTTTGGATTCTGTGTCTCCTTCTCACTCTGCTCCTCCCCCACTGGAACTCTGTCTCTCTCTCTCTCTAAAATAAACATTAAAAAATAATAAATAAATGAATTGTTGTAATGATCTTCAATTCCTCTTTAAAATTATTTTGGCTTACTCAATGAATCATGGTTTTTGAAATTTTAAAAATCTTTTTATTTTTTGTTAAGCAATAGAGTAAGACTGGAATAAAACACAATGTTTTAGATTGGAAAATGCACAATGTTTAAAAATCCATATTTAAAATTCTGCTATAAAATATTGGAAATACATGTTATGCAGAGTATGTAGCCCCCATTCTTGTCTGATTTACAAGGCTAGGGAAGTCTCTTTTGACCCCTCATATGTTTCCTATCTGCTTTGTAGGATGGAAAAAATTTAACCTAAGCATCAAGTTCTTATATAAACCATGATGTTGACAATGTAAATATTGATTGTAAAAGTGACCCAATAATAAATCAGGTTAGTGTGTAAGTCCGATAAATACTCCTTTGAGGGAAGCTTTTAATTTGGGAGAACATATAGTTCAAATGAAGTATTTAATGAGTGTCTAGCACTCTACTTGGGTTGAGGATACAGAATAATATGTAACTCGTCTATATATGCTGAATAATAGGACATAGGTATTGTCATATTAAAGAAGTATAATCAGTGCTGTGACAAAGGGAGTCAGAATACAAGAGGATCCTACAGCACAGTGATCTGACCTAATCATGTTTATGCAAAACATACGAAGTCATTGTTTTCTATGTACATTTTCCCATAAAATAACACGTATGTAAACAATCATCTGAGAGGGGAAATATTAGTTTGTATAAATAGGAATAATATGTATGCATATATATATATATATATATATATATATATATATGTATTTACACATACACAGAAACACTCATACCACACATACATGCACACAGATCTGTATACATATACCTGTATATGTATGTAAATACACACACACACACACACACACCCATATATAGGTGTAATGGAAGGATGCTCTGTACATGTACATATACACACCTATATATATATATCCATATATATGTATATTATCTATTTAAAAATATTTGCCCCATTGTGTTACTATATTAAATAACCATTATTTTAAATACTTTATTATATGTGTGGCATATAATAGTTCACTGCCAAGTTCCTGTTAATTGAGTATGATGCCTCACATATATTTGTGAGCAAAGTGTCTCATCAAACGTGATGTTGATAGTGACCAGATGTATTCCCTGTCTGGGCTCTTGATTCACCTGTGTACCTATGCCCACTGAGAATAGCTGATGCTATGTTTTCTCATGGAAAATATGCCACACGTAGCAGATACTGACATCAGCAATGTGCTGCATTCTCAGGAGCTCCCTTTTCAGCAGAAGTATAGTTAATAACACTCTCCTTTCTTTTTATTTCTCATGTTTTTGTTGTGCTGCCTTACACAGTTTAACAGCTTTTTTTTTTCCCTTGCAGATAAGAATAGGTGAGAAAATGAGCCAGAAGAGAAATGTGGGTGACAGACCCCACCCTATATTTAGAATCTCCTTTCCCTTCAGAAAATTATGCCTTTAACATGAGACAAAGCTTCTCTTAATAAATTTGTTCCCAGAAGTTATTTTAGTCCTAAACAAAATAGGCTTCTGACAATAATCCTCTCTAGTTCTCAAGCATGCTTGCTCAGATATGTTGGAACTACAGCAGTATATATACTTAAGGCTTCTCTTGCAATTCTTACATTTGTGGCTTATATTATTTCCTAATGGTGGACACCTTCTGGTCTGGATAGTTTCGGGACAATGTTTCTGTTTTATTAACTTGAAGCCTTTCTAGAAAAAAAAAGTTGCTTAGCTTAATAGTCAAAATTAATTTATATTCTGTTAACCCAATCTAACACTTTAAATCACATTTGTTAATACTACTTTAATTTGCCTCTTTCCCTAATAAATCATTATTGTGACTTTCTATGTCATGGTAGAGAGCTAATAACCCATATGTTAAATGCAAAGGCTTTGGAATTCAGACAAAATTTGGTAAAACCCTCAATCTGGAACTTGCTAGATGTTTGATCTTGGACAAACTAGTGAATTTTTCCAAGCCTCAGTTAGAAAATGAGAGTGATAGAGGTATTCACCTCATAATGTTGCTATGAATTTTAAATGAGATATAATCTGGACAAATGCTCAGTGCAGTGATGCCAATATAGTAAATTTCCAGGAAGCAATAGTTATTGCTATTGCATATTGTTTCTTTAAGATATTTTCCCCTTCTGAATCAATTTAATAAGAGGGCATCAAGATGAATTTGTTTTTTAAGGAAAAATGTCAAAATCATGGTATGGATAAAATAACTTTTTGTGAACTTAGTTTGCTCCAGCTTAAGTCTTTAAAAGTCTTAATGGCAGACTTTCCACCAGTAGACATATTGTCTGTCCCTATAATAAAAACTCATAAAAGAAAGGAACAGATAAAAATGATGATAAGAAAGGCTATTTTTATTGAGTGATAAGAAATGGCCATCTGGGGTCCTATGGACATTTTAAAGAACAATGTATCTGAATTCAAACTCCAAACATTATTCAGTCATTAAATTCAGAATATGTCAAAGATAAAGATTTCAATTTCACTAGTCTTTTCAGTTACTAAAATTCATTTAGATATCAGATTTTCTGTTTATGTGGTTCTATGTGGCTAACCTGAAGGTCAGTCAGTGAGATAAAAATTTGATGTTTTCACCAGGAAAAAAAACTAGCTAATAAAAGACTTATCTGAAACTGAACCTTCCTAGATTAGGAAGTCATAGAAAGAAAGGCCAAAGGGTGTCAAAGCACTAAATAAAGGCTACTCAACTAAGATCAATCATCAAATATTTATTGGGTTCCTTCTATGTGTAAAGCTCTGAGCTATGGGACATCAGGGGGATCTAAATATAAGCAAGAATCCGTCTCTAACATTGAGAAACATACAACTATAGAGAGGAGTTAAGTAGATTGACTTCAACAGGCAAAGATCCAGAGAGGTTAGGTTAAGGAATTCCAGTCAAGAATATCGACAGAATATATGGAGCATTTCAGCAGGTTAGGACTGAATTATTACATACATGCAGGCATGTGGTCAATATGTAGAGATATGATTGGAATATAGGTTGAAGACAGATTGTGTAAGGCCCAAGCTGATGCTTTTTTGCTTGAATATTAAACCATCTTAAATTTCTTTGCTCCCAACAACATAGGGTAGCTCATAGCAAGGCAGCACTCCTTCCTAGAAAAGCTAGGAAAGCCAAATAAAATACAGTAACCAACTGTTTGAAGGAAGTGGAGAATTATAGAAGCAATATAAAATAGAGGGACTAAGATGACAAAGAGGGAGCCAACCTAGAGAACTCCATACCAGGGATATATTCCAATTCTGGGAATGGGCAGGAAACTGAAAATCCAGATTGAAGCTTGGTGGGAATCCTTGGGGAAGGTGAAGGTGGAGTGGAGGGTCGGTGGTTGACACGAGATGTGTGGGAGGCTTTAAGCATAGGGCCATTTTTGTCTTCGGGATATTTTCCAACTATTGAGACGCATATGGTAGGAAATTAAAAATTTGAGCAAAGAGCCTCTGGAAAGCAGAGTGGAATGTTAGAATTCTGACAAGATGGTGATTAGAGTGTAGGACAGAGTACAGTGAGGGATTTGCAGATTACACCATGTTCTTAATGAAAAATGCTGAAGGGTCATGGTTACAGCACAGGTAGACAGAACATTATCAGACTGTTGAGCAGCTTAAATTCAGCACAGTCCCTACTTATATTAAGGTGATCAACCACCATTCTATGTAAAAGGGAGGCTCTACAATGGAAGATAAGACTCCTTAGAATAAGGCGATAAAATAATATTTTACAACAATGGTATTCAATGCCAAAATGGTCTACAAACACTTGTTAGATTTTAATCACAACTTCTACATAAGATAAAGACTTTTTCCTCTATACATATTCAAGATTAGATTTTTAAATATCTATTTAAGGTATTATGGATATTGGTAGAAGATCATGGTTGTGAAGTTACATTATTTAATCTATTGAAGGTGACGGTTATGCATTACATGAATGTGTAGTTATGGACACATAACTTTTGAACATTATTATTTACTTATTAGTCTATAATGACCTTTAATAGTCTTCTGTGCAAGTATAGATTTAGTCATTTCAAAAATGCCTATTATTATTTGGCTGACTGTGTATCAAAGAATGATAAAAGAGGTATTGTTTTCTCAGTACTATTCTGAGGTCACACAAGGTATTCACAAGTAAGTTTCAACCACATTGCTTACTAGTGTCCAGTTTAAAAATTTGTTTACAAAATATGATTTGCTGCCCAAATATATATTCTATAGAATTTTTTCATATATATTTTTCTAAGAAATAGTAATAAACCCCCCCCGATTCCTATTTTGTTCAACCCTACCTTTACCTTTGACCTTGATCTAAACTCTCTTCTTGAAAAAAAGTCTAATCTTGATAGCAATCTGTTACTTAATTGCCTCCTCATTTCCTGCCTCCCCTTTAACTCTGTTCTTAGAATGATGTTTCTATTTGTACCACTGGCATCCTATTTTCTAGTTCATAGTTAGTTTCCATCTCTTAGAGTCCAGCCTTTGAAGATTTCAGAGTATTGAACTAGTGCCAATCAGCACAGGCTTGGAAAACTATGGCCACTGAGACAAATCTGTTGTGGGCAGCTTTTATACAGCCCACAAACTAAAGTGTTTTTCTTTTGTAAGAGGTTGTTACCAAAAATAGAGGGGAAAAAAAGAAAAAATATGAGACAGAGACTGTATGTGGCCTTCAAAACCTAAAATAATTTCTATCCCTTTCTCTAGAGCTTCTATAATTATTAAACACACTGTCACTCAATTAAATAAAATTATTCTTATAATAGAAAGGACCACATGACTGAAAACCAAGAGAGAAAATAAACAATTGGAATAGATATAAAAGTGACTCAGATACTGGTGTTACCTGAGGGACATTTTGAAATCACTATGATTAATATGGTCAAGAAGTTAGAAAAAACGATGGAAACATAGAAAGTGAGCTGGAGATTTTCATCAGAGAAGAAATCTAAAGGAAATTCTACAGGTGAAAATCTCAATCAAGAAAATTTTTGGTAAATAACATACAAAGGCAGGATTACTGAAGTGTAATACAGGATACCAGAAAATATGCTTATTGAATCATAAAGAGCAAAAAGGGAAAAATGTAGAAAGGTGTTTAAGACATGTAGAGCATAATTAATATAATTAAATTAACTTGGAGTCTCACACTGAGTAATGAGAATGAGCAGAAGCAAACTTCAAGAAAGAATAGTTGAGACTTTTTCAAAACTTAGGAAAGGAGTGGAGCTGTAGAAACACATAAAAAGAGAGTTCCAGAGATGGGCAGAAAGGGTCTCTCAAGTCTTTGGCTGAGTTATGACATGTACATGAATAAAGAAAATTAAAAAGTACATAAGGCCTGAGAAAGAACCCTTAGAAAAGAATAAGAAAAACAAGTTACAGACATTAAAACAACAATTATAAATATCTTCATAGCTTCAAAATATTTATTGTAAATATATTTTTAAGAAGGTAGAGGAAAAACATGAGCACATGAAGTGGAAGAAAAACTGGAAATAGGTATAGAAATACAACATATGAAATTAAATAGGTTAAAAATAGATATAAAAATACAACACATGAAATAAAAATACACTGGCTATAGGCGTCAGGGTAGCTCAGTTAGCTGAGCATCTGACTCTTGATTTCAGGTTAGAAATCAAGCTGAGTGTGGAGCGTACTTGGGATTCTCTCTCTCTCTCTCTCTCTCTCTCTCTCTCTCTCTCTCTCTCTCTCTGTCTCTCTCTCTCTCCCTCTGCTCCTCTCCCCAGCTTGCATGCCCTTTCTCTCTTTAAAATCATAAAAACAATACACTGGTTGGGATTAACAGCAAGTTAAACATAGCAGAATAACAGATCAGTAAACTTGAAGACATAGTAATAAAAAATATTGAAAATAAAGCATGCAGAAAAAAAAGACCAAAATTAAATAAACAGGCCATCAGGGAACTGAGAGATATTATCAACTGATCAAAGATACATGTTAATTGAAGTCACAGGAAAGAACATAGAGAAGGGAGGCAAACATATATTTGAAGAAATAGTAACTGAGAAATGTCCAAATTTGTGAAAATTATTATGTCATAGATTCAATTCAAGAAGTTCAGTGACTCTTAGAAGAATAAATGTAATAAAACTATCCCAAAGTATACCTTAATCAAACTGTTTAAAACTTAGAGTAAGTAAAGGAAAAAAGCCACAGGTAAAAAGACACATTATTTATAGAGATCACAGATAAGAATTATCACAGATTTTTCATCAGAAACTATGCATATAAAAAGGAGAATGGAAGGACATCATTAATATCCTGAAAGAAAACAAACAACACACACACACACACACACACACACACACACACACACACACTGTTGGCCCTGAATTTTTCAGTAAAAATTCTTTCAGAAATGGAGAAAAATAAAAATTTTCGAGCCAAACAAAAGCTGGGAAAATGTATCCCTGGAAACATGAATGACAAAAATTGTTACAGAAAATTCTTCAGACAAAAAAAAATAACACAGACATTTGAATATACCCAAAGAAATAAAATGAGTCAGAAAGAGTAAAATATAGGTGTATGTAAAATTTTTTCCCTTTAATTTAATTAATTTATTTTTATTTTTATCTTTAACTTTAATTTTGTTTTGAGAGAGAGAGAGAGCACTGGGGAGGGGCAAAAGGAGAGAGAGTATCTTAAGCAGGCTCCACGCCCAGGACGGAGCCTGACACAGGGCTTGGTCTCATGATCAGGAGATCATGACCTGAGCTGAAATCAAGGGTTGGACACTTAACTGAAGTAACTATTCAAGTGCCTCAATTTTTTTTTTAGAAGTTAATGTATATGACATTAGATTTGGCACTGATTTCTGGGAGATGACACCAAAGCACAGACAACAAAAGGTAAATTGAACATCATCAGAAATTAAACTACATCAGAATAAAAACTTCTGTGAATAAAAGGACACAATCAACAGAGTGAAAAGGTAACCCACAGAATGGGAGAAAACATTCAGAAATCATTTATCTGATAAGGGATTAATATCCAGTATATATATGGAACTCCTAAAACTCAACAACAAAAAATAAACAACCCAATCAAAAATGGGCAAAATACTTCTTTCTCAAAGGAAATATTAAAATGGACAATAAGCACATGAAAAGATGTTCAACATCACTAATCATTAGGAAAATCTAAATCAAAACCACAATGAGATATCAACTTATACCCATTAGATTGGCTACTACAATTTTTTTAATGTTTATTTATTTTCATGAGAGAGAGACAGAATCTAAAGCAGGCTCCAGGCTCTGAGCTGTCAGCACAGAGCCAACGTGGGGCTTGGACTCACAAACTGTATGATCATGACCTGAGCTGAAGTCAGATGCTTAACTGACTGAGCCACCCAGGTGCCCCTAGATTGGCTATTATAAAAACAAAACAAAACAAAACAAAACAAAATTATAAGTGTTGGCAAGGATGTGGAAAACTGGAACAGTCGTGCACTGTGGATGGGAATATAAAATGGTGTAGCTGCTATGGAAAACAGTTTAGTTATTCCTTAAAAATTTTTTAAATATAATCACCATATAATCCAGCAACCCCCACCTGGTATTTACTGTCCCGAAATTAAGGGTCTCTAACAGATATTTGGACACCTAAGTTCATAACAGTGTTATTCAGTGTAGTCAAAAGGTAGAGGCAACCCAAATGACTATCAACAGATGAAAGAATAAACAAAATGTGGTTTATGCATACAATGAAATATTTTCCAGCCTTAAATGGAAAGGAGATTCTGACACATGGTACAACATTGATAACTCTTGAGAACATCATGCTAACCAAAAGAAGCCAGTCACAAAAAGACAAATACTCTATGATACTACTTACATGAGGTATCTAGAACAGTTAAATTCATAGATATAGAAAATAGAATGGTGGTTGCTGGTACCCAGGAAAGAGTTGGAGGATTTATTGTTTAATGGGTACAGAGTTTTCGTTTTGTAAGATAAAAATGTTCTGGAGATTGGTTGCATGATAATGTGAATGTACTTAATACTACTAAACTGTATACTTAAAAAATGGCTATGATGATAAATTTGATGTTATGTGCATTATACCACAATTAAAAATCAAATTAATGAGTGTGGTAAGAGTGATGGTGTTTAAGGATACAAACTTGCATTGAATAGTAAATAAGCCAGAGATCTAATACACAGTATATTATAGATAATAATATTGTGCTATAATTATGTAATGTGACAGATATCACTATATCAGAAATCATATTACAATATATAAATCAAAGTAACAAGCTGTGCACCTTAAACTTACACAATGTTACACATCACATTTATTCAATAAAAGAAATTGAAAAAAATTAAATTAAAATATCACTTACTGTTCAAAGCAAAAATAATGTATTTGGAGTTTAGATTATATGTAGAGGTAATATGCATAACAATCACACAGAAGACAGGAGGAAGGGAATAAAAGCATACTGCTATATGGTTCTTATGCTACATATAATGTGGTAGAATTGTTTGAATGTGTGGTAAGTGTGATAAGTTGGAGATATATATTATAAATAAGAGAGCAACCACTATAAATTAAAGTTAGCAAATGTGGAACTAAAATAGAATCTTTAAAAAAGGCAAGGGGAAAAAAATACCTAAAGAGTAAATTAAAAAATTGAAAGAAATAAGTTGATCATATATTTAAATATAACCATATCAATAATTACATTAAATGTAAATTGTCTAGATATTGTATTTAAAAGGCAAAATGTCAGATTGAATTCAAAAAGCAAGACCCTATGATATATTTTCTACAATAAGCCCACTTAAAATAGATACATAGATTATAAGTGGAATAATGGTGAAATATAAACTTAGAAAATACAAATTCTAAAAGAGCTAAAGACGCTATATTAATATCAAAGTCAATTTTAAAATAAAGAATATTACTAGGAATAAAGTGATACATTTTATAAGTAAAGGTATATGCCTATTCATGGAGTTTAAAAATACATGAAACAAAAACTGATAGAACTGAAAGAAGAAACAGATAAATAATATCAGACACAAACACATCATACAGTTATATTGGGGAGTTCAACATACATCTTTCTGTAACTGATAGAACAAGTAGAAGATTGATAAGAATATAAATACTTGGATAACAATATCAACCGACTTGACCAAACTGACCTTTGTAGTGCATTCTATCCCAAATTAGAAGAATACAAATTCCTATCAAGTGTATATACAACATTCTCCAAGATAGTCTATATAATGGATCATTAACCAAGTTTCAACAAATATAAAAGGATTGAAGTTATATGAAATATAGCCTTTGAACATAAACTGGAGATCAATAACAAAAATATTTTTGAAAAAGACTCACATATTTGGAAATTACCAACTTTTAGATAAAGAAGAATTCACAAGAAGAATTAGAAAATATTCTGAAGTCTGAAAATAACAATATTTGAAGGATGTTGCTAAAGAAGTTCTTGGAGGGAAACAGAGTAAATAACACACACTAGAAAATAAGAAATGTCTCATTCAATGTTAGAAGCTTTTACCCAGAAACTAGAAAATAGAAGATAAAATTAAACTTATACAAAATTACAAAATAACAAAAACCAAGAATGAATAAAATGAAAACCAGAAAATTGATAAAAATTAATAAATCCCAAAACTGGTTCTTTGAAAAGATCAATAAAGTTGATAAACTTCGGTCCAAACTGATGAAGAAAAAAAAAAGAGGGAAAACACCAATCATTAATATCAGAAGGAAAGGGAGATTTCACTCTTTTAGGCACTAAACGCATAACACAGGATTTTTATAAGTGACCTTAGGCCCACAAACTCAATGGGTTAGATGAAATGTGTGATTCGATAACAAAATGTCACTAACTACAAAACTCACCCAAGAGGAAAAGATGACCTGAATAACCTTATATCTATTAAACATATAGGCATCATAGTAAAAACTTCTCAACAGAGAAAACTTGAGGCCCAGGCATCTTCACTAGTGAACTCCACCTAACATTTGAGCAGAAATATCAATTTTACACAATGATCTTTAGAAACAGAAAAGGCAATAATCCCTATTTTTTGATGGCTATGTTATCTGTTACCAAAACCAGAAAATAATGTAACAAGAATACTGTATTATAACAGTCCTCATGAACAGGAAAACAAATAAATAAAACTCCTTAACAAAATTTTAGCAAATGAATTCCAGAAAAATATGAAAAGAATAATACAACATGACTAACAGATTTACTAAAGCGATGCTAAGTTGATTTAACAGAGTAGTGTGCTGTTATATGTGTAACGGCAGGATCTAGAGGGAGGGAAAAAGAAAAACCAGTTTGCACCATTTGACAATTTCCCTGGTGTAATTCTCACTATGGTCAACTTCCTTCTAACATTGCTGTTCATTTTACTAAATGCAGAGTTCAAAAAGGTGTGCACTCTCAGCATACCATTGGTTTAACATTTAAAAATCAAATAGGGGAAGGAGGAAAAGAAAAAGAGAGGGAGGCAAACCACAAGAGACTCTTAACTATAGAGAACAAAATGAGGGTTGCTGGAGGTGGGTAGATGGGACTTCATGTAATAAGAACAAGGACATGTCAAGGAGAACTAAGACACTCTAGCAGGATGCTCTGCTGAATGCAGCCATGTAAGTGACCCCAGGCTAGGCCATTTGGATCAGAAGATCTGACCAGTCAACCCCAGAATCACGAGAAATAACAAATTGCTGTTCTAAGCCACTAAATTTTGGGGTGTTTTGTTATGCAGCAATAAATAACTGAAACAAACACAAAGGGAAGCCCTGTCCTTAGACAAATTAGACTACTCACACTTCCCATAAATTCTTTTTCATTTTGCTCATGTTTTTACTTCCTTCTGGAGTGTGCCTATTGAAATCCTATACATCCTTCAAGATGTTGAGATATTAAGTATTAAGCAAAGTGATAAAGGTAGCCTGTATTTCTACTATGTTTTGGCTTATCTTTCTTTACTTCTCACCAAGCAGAAAATCCCCCAGGATTTATGGTTATCTCTATTTCCATTAGCCAGCTGGAACTACAATATCGTATCATTATTTTACACCCAAGTGATTGTAAACTGTCGACATGCTAAGAAAACTGCTACTGTAGATGACTAAAGCTGTTTAGGAGTCCATTTTCTTCTTCAGCTATCTGGCTGAAGAAGAATAGGTGGAAAATGGACCCAATGATAATAATTACAGCAATCATTTTTTGAATGCATGCTGCACTGTGTTAAGCCCTTTACCTATGTAATCCAGGTATTCCAACTCTCAGCATTCTGTGGTTCCTGAAGGTGATCATCATCTAAAAGCTACCGTGTTATTCTCCTGTTCTGGCTCCACTTACTTATGCCTCTGCTCACAAATCCACTTGGTGACATCTCACAGTGTTATTTCCCATCATGAAAATTCCAGTCCACACTAAGATTGCAATCTACTTATGTTCCCAAAATTTAGGACTCCGTGGTTTGAGATCAAGAGGATGGCTGGGAAAAACAGCCTCCTACACAACTCTTTCCCATGCTTATTATCTGGGTCCTGAGACAGGTCAGTTTGTACAGAGAGTCTCCTAGATGATAAAAGTAATAATAATAATAATAGTATTAATAATTGGCCAAGTAATTTACTTCTTAAAAAATATTTATTTTTGAGAGAGAGCGAAAAAGAGAGAGAGGGTACATAAGCAGGGGCGGGGCGGAAAGACAGGAAGAGAGAATCCCAAGTAGGCTCCACACTCTCAGCACACAGCCCAACACGGACTTGATCCCATGAACTGTGAGATCATAACCTGAGCTGAAATCAAAAGTTGGACACTTAACCAACTAAGCCACCCGGTAGCCCCTAGCACTTTAATTTTTTTAACCACGGTTTCATTTAATGCATCCAGTACTTTGATGAACTGTACCAGTATCATCACTAATTCAGATAGTAATGAAGAATTAGAAGGGTTATACTGCCCAAGGTTAAATAAGTTTCCAAGAAATTACATCAGATTTTTCTGTCACTCCTGTAATCACTGGAGCACAAATTCAGTTCAAGGAGTTTGATGGGTGCCCTATTCCATTCCATTTGCTCACCCAAGTTTGATTGCCGGCAGGCAATTTCAACCCATCCACAATTCTACCGCTTCAGTTTTGTAACCAAAGTTCCTTTGTAAGAGAATAAAAACAAATATGGAGGAAAGGAGGATATGGAAGAGCTGTATCCAACTTAGCCAAAAAGTGGCCCATCACATCTGCATTCTCTTGCTATTCTAGATGAATAAATACAATGTATAGGATTGTTAGCCTTGTTTGTATTTGACAGTTGAGGAAAATAACACTTAGCAGTGTTAAGCAATCTGTCCAAGCTCACAAAGATATCATGTGATTTTGAGCAGAGTAATTAGGGGTGGAGTGTGAACTCATAATCAGTCTGTCATAATATCTCCTGGAGAAGGCTTTAGGGAAAGGGAAATATAATGAAACAGTTTACATAAACTAGAAATTTCTAATATTTATTCTAAATAAAATCGCACATTTCTTGGCATTTGAACAAAGGGACTTTCAATAACTAGAGTTATGTCTTGAGACTTTCAATATGCAGACAGATAACATGCAGAAATGGACAAGCAACCACTTAATCAATCAGCAGAAGTGTATCCATAAAAGCAAAGGCAATTTTACATTTATGTTCCAACAATGGTTTTATAATTTCAGGTTTCTAGCAGGAAACGAGAGGAATGCCCTCTCATTTTCCCTCAGTGACTGAGAAGCCCATGCCCAGCACCAAATGCTGTATATACTCAGCTTCCTCAGAAAACACCACCCTAGCTGCTGCTTACTTTTCATATTAAAATACTCATCCAGGTGAGGTTTGTGCTCTAGGACAACTGGCTTAATTTTTATTGTATACTTATTAAGGGACATTTTAACTTTTCAAAATGAAAACTAGTGAGAATGGAAATAAATTAAGATGAAATAGAAGGTATTTACCAAGGCTAATATATTTATGAAGAAAGACTATGGTATACCTCCTAATTATGAAATTAGGTTTTATTTAAGTTGGCTAATGTTAATGCATTTCATATAAAATTGAATCCTAGAGCATACAGTTCAAGGTAGCAGATAAAACTTTATTCGATCCCTCTAAAAATACCATCAATGAAGATAGAGAAGATGGTTGAAACCTAGATTGAGATCAGGTTGTAATATTTAGATTATAGCAATCAACCCTTTTAAAAATGTTTATTAAAAGCATTCCTTCTTTTCCCAACATATTCTTTCATATACAAGGCTAGTATTGTAAATCTGTTCATTTAGTTGGGTTTCTTAATATTGGGTAAAATAAGCATATTCAGAGATGAGGCTACATTATCATTTCATAGACTTGGCCTGGAGGGATACAATGGACAGAATGTTTGTTCCCTCCCAAAATTCATCAGCTGAAATCCTAACTCCCAGTGTGATGATACTAGGAGATGGGGCCTTTGGGAAGTGGTCGGGTCTTGAAAGTTGAGTCCTACTGAATCAGATTAATGCTCTTATAACCCTAACCCTAACCCTAACCCAAGAAAACCAGAGAGTTTTCTTGCCCTCTTTCCACCATGTGGGAATACAAGTAGTTGGCAATTTGAAACCAGAAGAGGGTTCTCATTAGAACTTGACACTGTTGACACCCTGTTTCTGACTTCTACCTCCAGGAATGTGTGGAATAAATTTCTGTTGCTTGTAAGCCACCTAGTTTATGGTCCTTTGATATAGCATCCCAAACTAAGACAAGACATATGTTTTAGAATCATTGGTGAGAAAGGCTTATATTTCTGGTAGTCTCCAGCAAATGACACATATATTCTCTCATATTTATTTCTATAGCATAGAATTTGTAGATTATAATTTAATTAGATGAAGTGATCTACTCAATATTCTTGATGAAAAATACCTTCTTGTAAGGGATTGCCTCCTTCACTAACCTACACACATAAAGCCTCATAGTTTTAGCACTGGAAGGATAATTGCTAACTGGTGATAAGCAGTTGGACTGAGTTACTCCACATCTGTTGTCCTTGAATTGTATTTTCTCTACCCTTACTTGGTCCATTTAGTCCCCAGATATACACTGCCATTTTTTGTTTTTTGTTTTTTTTTTACAATTCTTATTCAAGCATGGGCACAGAATTTTACTCTTTGTTGTCCTTAGCATGGTTTAAAAAGAAAGGAATTTTCAACATTTTTACAAAATACTAAGGTACATTAAAAAAGACATAAAAATAGGATCCTGGGAAGATGGCAGTGTAGGAGGACCCTGGGCTCACCGCCCATCCTGCTGATCACTTAGATTCCACCTACACCTGCCTAAATAACCTAGAAAACCGCCAGAAGACTAGCAGAACGGAGTCTCCAGAGCCAAGCACAGACAAGAGGCCCACGGAAGAGGATAGGAAGGGCGGCGAGGCAGTGCGCACTCCACGGACTGGCGGGAGGGAGCCTGGGCAGAGGGATGGCCCGCCGGCCAAGGAGAGCCCCCGAGTCTGGCTTGCAAAAGCGGAGGGGCCAGGGGCCGGACGGGGTGTGTCCGACAGCAAGCGGGACTTGACATCTGGAAGGTTATAAGCTAACAGCTCTGCTCAGAGAACGGGAGGGCTGGAGGACAACGGGAGGGAGAGTTGTCGAGCCCCGAATGACAGAGCTCAGTGTGGCGGGGAACAAAGGCGCTCGCCAGCGCCATCTCCCTCACCCATCCCCCAGCCAAAATCCCAAAGGGAACCAGTTCCTGCCAGGGAACTTGCTTGCACCACGCAAACACCCAACGCTGCGTTTCTGTGGATCCATCCCTCCAGTGGTCTGACTTCCTCCCGGTGCCTCAGGGCCCCTCCCGAAGTGGATCTCCGAAGGAAAAGTGAGCTGAGCCTGCCCCTCCTGCCCCTGTGCACCTTGCCGATTCACCCCAGCTAATACACCAGATCCCCAGCACCACAAGCCTGGCAGAGTGCAAGTAGCCCAGATGGGCCACGCCACCCCACAGTAAATCCCACCCCTAGGAGAGGGGAAGAGAAGGCACACACCAGTCTGACTGTGGCCCCAGCGGTGGACTGGGAGCAGACATCAGGTCTGACTGCGGCCCCGCCCACCAATGCAAGTTATTCAAGACAGCACAGGGGAAGTGCCACTCCAGGGACTATCCAAAATGACTAAACGGAAGAATTCCCCTCAGAAAAACGTCCAGGAAATAACAACAGCTAACGAACTGATCAAAAATGATTTAAACACTATAACAGAAAGTGAATTTAGAATAATAGTCATAAAATTAATCGCTGGGCTTGAAAACAGTATAAAGGACAGCAGAGAATCTCTTGCCACAGATATCAAGGGACTAAGGAACAGCCAGGAGGAGCTAAAAAATGCTATCAATGAGCTGCAAAATAAAATGGAGACAACTACGGCTCAGATTGAAGAGGCAGAGGAGAGAATAGGTGAACTAGAAGATAAAATAATGGAAAGAGAAGAAGCTGAGAAAAAGAGAGATAAAAAAAATCCAGGAGTGTGAGGGGAAAATTAGAGAACTAAGTGATGCACTAAAGAGAAATGATCTACGCATTATTGGTATTCCAGAGGAGGAAGAGAGAGGGAAAGGTGCTGAAGGTGTACTTGAAGAAATAATAGCTGAGAACATCCCAGATCTGGGGAAGGGAAAAAGGCATTGAAATCCAAGAGGCACAGAGAACTCCCTTCAGACGTAACTTGAATCGATCTTCTGCACAACATATCATAATGAAACTGGCAAAATATAAGGATAAAGAGAAAATTCTGAAAGCAGCTAGAGATAAATGTGCTCTAACATATAAAGGGAGACCTATACGATTCGTGACTGATCTCTCTACTGAAACCTGGCAGGCCAGAAAGGAATGGCAGGAGATCTTCAATGTGATGAACAGAAAAAATGTGCAGCCGAGAATCCTTTATCCAGCAAGTCTGTCATTTAGAATAGAAGGAGATATAAGGTCTTCCCAAACAAACAAAAACTGAAGGAATTCGTCACCATTAAACCAGCCCTACAAGAGATCCTAAAGGGGATCCTGTGAGACAAAGTACCAGAGACATCGCTAAAAGCATGAAACCTACGGACATCACAATGACTCTAAACCCATATCTTTCTATAATAACATTGAATGTCAATGGACTAAATGTGCCAACCAAAAGACACAGGGTATCAGAATGGATAAAAAAACAAGACCCATCTATTTGCTGTCTACAAGAGACTCATTTTAGATCTGACGACACCTTTAGATTGAAAGTGAGGGGATGGAGAACTATTTATCATGCTACTGGAAGCCAAAAGAAAGCTGGAGTAGCCATACTTATATCAGACAAACTAGACTTTAAATTAAAGGCTGTAACAAGAGATGAAGAAGGGCATTATATAATAATCACAGGGTCTATCCATCAGGAAGAGCTAACAATTATAAATGTCTATGTGCCGAATACTGGAGCCCCCAAATATATAAAACAATTACTCACAAACATAAGCAACCATATTGATAAGAATGTGGTAATTGCAGGGGACTTTAACACTCCACTTACAGAAATGGATAGATCATCTAGACACATGGTCAATAAAGAAACAAGGGCCCTGAATGATACATTGGATCAGATGGACTTGACAGATATATTTAGAACTCTGCATCCCAAAGTGACAGAATATACTTTCTTCTCGAGAGCACATGGAACATTCTCCAAGATAGATCACATACTGGGTCACAAAACAGCCCTTCATAAGTTTACAAGAATTGAAATTATACCATGCATACTTTCAGACCACAATGCTATGAAGCTTGAAATCAACCACAGGAAAAAGTCTGGAAAACCTCCAAAAGCATGGAGGTTAAAGAACACCCTACTAACGAATGAGTGGGTCAACCAGGCAATTAGAGAAGAAATTAAAAAATATATGGAAACAAACGAAAATGAAAATACAACAATCCAAACGCTTTGGGATGCAGTGAAGGCAGTCCTGAGAGGAAAATACATTGCAATCCAGGCCTATCTCAAGAAACAAGAAAAATCCCAAATACAAAATCTAACAGCACACCTAAAGGAAATAGAAGCAGAACAGCAAAGGCAGCCTAAACCCAGCAGAAGAAGAGAAATCATAAAGATCAGAGCAGAAATAAACAATATAGAATCTAAAAAAACTGTAGAGCAGATCAACGAAACCAAGAGTTGGTTTTTTGAAAAAATAAACAAAATTGACAAACCTCTAGCCAGGCTTCTCAAAAAGAAAAGGGAGATGACCCAAATAGATAAAATCATGAATGAAAATGGAATTATTACAACCAATCCCTCAGAGATACAAGCAATTATCAGGGAATACTATGAAAAATTATATGCCCACAAACTGGACAAACTGGAAGAAATGGGAAAATTCCTAAACACCCACACCCTTCCAAAACTCAATCAGGAAGAAAGAGAAAGCTTGAACAGACCCATAACCAGCGAAGAAATTGAATCAGTCATCAAAAATCTCCTAACAAATAAGAGTCCAGGACCAGATGGCTTCCCAAGGGAGTTCTACCAGACGTTTAAAGCAGAGATAATACCTATCCTTCTCAAGCTATTCCAAAAAATAGAAAGGGAAGGAAAACTTCCAGACTCATTCTATGAAGCCAGTATTACTTTGTTTCCTAAACCAGACAGAGACCCATTAAAAAAAGAGAACTACAGGCCAATATCCCTGATGAATATGGATGCAAAAATTCTCAATAAGA